>NC_050459.1:26983426-27583426 GCF_903995425.1 Onychomys torridus | reverse complement strand
AGGGTTCTCAACTACTGGGGATCAAATATTCAAACATATGAGTCTCTGGGGGCCATTCTCATTCAACCAGCACAGGAGGATCATCTCAATGTTGTCAAGATATCACTTCTTTGCCAACAAGTTAGATCCCCCCCCATTGGTAGATAGATTCAATGAAAGCCCAACCAAATGCTCAGAAAACTGTGCCATGGATATAATTGAGTTTAATTTTTTTACAGTACAAATGTTTTCATCTATATACATGTACATGTCACAAAATTTACCAAAAAAAACCCAAAAACCAAAATCTGTAAATCTCTCTTGCTTGTCCTTCCAGGGCCATTATTAGCAGTTTCTAATGAATCTAGGTAGAAATAGTCCTTTGCCTATGCATGGACTATATACTGTAAAACCAAAAAACAAAACCAAAACAAAACAAAAAAAAAACCCTTAAACTTAATTATATAACTGATAAGGCAGGAAGAGTCTTGCTCAATGTCAGCCGTAGGTGTCGCAGTAGAGAGACACTCACCAAGATGCTAAGCCTCCATTTTCCAAAGGAGCATCGGGGTTCAGTCCAGTTACTTTATTCACATATATGCAAGGTTAATTGGGGCTGGGAAAGGTTGCAGCTACCAAAGTTATCTTGCTTTCGCTGCCTGTGAGAGAGCAGACAGCCCACACAAATCTCAGTCCCTTTTGATTATGGTTAGTTAGGTTTGCCAGGAGCATCTTTGGATCAAGGTCGGTGCAGCTGCTGGCTCTCCAGCAGCACCAAGTGCAGATTCTCCAGAGAGACAACATTTCTTCAAGGTCCGAATGGTCTCAAAACAGTTTCTCAGGCTCTGCTGACTAACCCAAACATAGCAAAGGCTTTGCTGGAACATTTCTCTGAAAGCCAGACACAAAGACTTTACTATACATTTCACTTGAGGTCAGACGTAAAGGCTTTACTTCCATATCACTACAGCGGAGGAGTGAAATCTGGTTCTCCTTTCACTGTTTTACTTTGTGAGAGTGGATAAGAGAAAGGACTGGCTAGACACTAGAAAGATGAACAGACCGATGGTCTGACCAGGAGGGGGTTAGGTGGACACTGTTATTCAGACCGGGAAGAGTTACCCACTTCTGTGGCAGGGAGGGGATCAAAGTCATAGGAGAATCATTACTCTTTATGGATCACTGCTTACAATCTATCCAGTCATGCTTCCAAGGCATTAATCAGGAATAGGGACTGCTCTAAGAAAATACCCCAAACTAGAAAATTTATAAACAGAAAGTTAGACTTAACCTTTCTGAAGGCTTCTGGGAAGTCCTAATAATAACTTCGATGTAGTGTCAATGAAGAAACACAGTTCTCACCTCACAGAGGTAAGAGTTTGTTCCGTCGCATCTTAGTGACCACAGTCTGGGAACACAGAGTTAGATTACCCCAAATTCCATGCTTCAGTGTGGTAATAGTTTGATAAAGTTTCTATAGTAGGCTGGTCGGTGGTGGTGGTGCACACCTTTAATCCCAGCACTCGGGAGGCAGAGGCAGGCGGATTTCTGTGAGTTCGAGGCCAGTCTGGTCTATAGAGTGAATTCCAGGAAAGGCGCAAAGCTACACAGAGAATCCCTGTCTCAAAAAACAAACAAACAAACAAAAAGTTTTATAGTAATAGAACGAATGGAGTCACTTTTAAAATGCCCTGGTAGAATGTTTATGTAGGGGGGTTATAGCTAAGTGGGGAACCAGGTGTGGTGGTGTACCCATTTCAGCCGTCAGGAGACAGAGGCAGGCAACTCTGTGAGTTTGCAGCTGGTCTGGTTTCCATAGTGAGTTCCAGGCCAGCAGGGCCACATAGTGAGAACCTGTCTCAAAAGGCAGGCAGACAGACAGACAGATGGAACAAGGCAGGGAACTGCTGTAATAGGTTCCAGGTGCTATCAACAGCATTCTTAGCCCTTTGATTTTTAAACTAGTGGACTTCCTGTGCATTCCAAAGAGTTTGTGTCATGGTCACAAAGATGTTAGGCCAGGGGACACCAGAGGGCAGTGAGTGGCCATTAATAGAGGGCTAAAGATGTCCTAAGATAAATCAGCTGTGGACTGGTAACATTCTAACCCCTTCCCATCACTGAAGTTCTCTCTTTTTTTTTGTTTTTTGTTTTTTGTTTTCTGTTTTTTGTTTTTTGTTTTTCGAGACAGGGTTTCTCTGTGTAGCTTTGCACCCAGGCTGGCCTCGAACTCATAGAGATCCACATGGCTGTGCCTCCCGAGTGCTGGGATTAAAGGTGTATGCCACCATGCTCAGCATATTACTAAAGTTCTAATCAGCTCATCACTCCTGCACAATGTTGTGGTGGAAAGAGTTGTTCTCTTTTGATCACAGTGGCTTGACTGACGTCCTGGGGAGACCCACTGAAGGGAGGGATTGTTTTAGTTCAGGGTTTCAGAGGTCTTAGCCCATAGTCATATGGCCCCATGCAATTGTGCAGAGCATCGTGATAATGGGGCAGAGCTATTCACCTCATAGCTCACAGGATGCGGAGAGCTGCAACAGAAAGAGCCAGGGAAGATAGACTACCTCCTGCAAGAACGTTCCCCCAGTGACCTGCGTCCTCTAACCAGGCAGGAAGTCCTACCGTTTCCCAATAGTTGATTCAAATTTAATCCATCATTTGATCAAATGATTCATTAGGTTAGAGCCCTCGTGATTTTATTATCTCTAGAAACAGCCTCACAGATATGCCCAGAAGTATGCCTTATTGGTGCGGGAAAGGTCACGAGGCACCACAAAACCCAGCATCAGAGCTTTATTAGGAGGAGGGCGAGGACAGAAGACAGTGACCAGGCTTGTGGGAGACACGTGGGGAGGGGAGAGCAGAAGAGAAGGGAGGAGTCTGTGACTGGCTTTTGAAGGATTTTCCTGCACATGTGCGCGTGGGTTTATGGAGCTGTGCAAACTACGCGCAGATTGCGTAAACACACAGCGCGCTGAAGACCCCTTGCTTAGCTACTGAACTGCGCATGTGCAGTCATATCGCTGGAGGAGTGGTGTAAGGCTAACATGCCTGACTACTCTGCTAAGCATTTCTCAAACTGACAAGATGAAAAAACCAGCCCAAAGAGCCAGGTGATGAACTGGTGAATTTGGAATCTAAAGAGGGCTCCTTGCTTCAGAGATGGCTTCTTCCTTCTGCGTACTCACACAGAGCTTGCTTAAGCTAGCGACCTCAAGTGACAAAGGGCTGACCTGAGGAGAGAGCGTACAGTACACTTAGCTATTGAGCAATTAGGAGCCGGGAAGAAAGGCTAGAAGAGAAAGTGTCAGGGCAGCTCTGCCTTGCTTGCTCACCCTTCCCAGTGAGTGCTTTTTCTCCCAGACAGAAGATTGAGGAAGCTGTGTTCAAATTAGAATTGCCTCCCCATGTTATGAAAGAATCTAGGATCGAAAAGTCTTTGCATTTTTATGTGTAAGCCCAGCTGTAATGCGATAATTTGCATGTATATAGCGACATCCATCTAAGGCATGAACGCACCTCCCCAGCACTAACCCATTAATTCTCACATCCTTGAAAAGGAGCTGGGGAGCGGTGATTATTCCCACTTCACAAATAAGAAAAATGTAGCCACGAGAGGCTAAGAGATTCGGTGAGAATAGGTTGAACCCGTGGAGGGATTAATAGTGGCATTAATACTACTGTCTTGGAAATGAATTATGAGTGATTGGTTCAGCGTAGGTCGACACAAAGATATCTCAGAATTTTTAGTAAATTAGCATCTCACTTTGGCTTTATAACCAACCGACTCTGATGATTATTCAGGTTCTAGTCAACCTGAATGATGAATAACCAAATTTATGTCATGGGATTTCAAGTCACATTCCTCTCTATTAACTTTAGAGTCCAGGAGTCACAGACTCTATCATAGAATTATAAGATCAGGGCAATGACAAAGAACAGCTCTCAGTTGAAATAGATTATAAAAAATATGTTTTAGATTCCAAACTCCTGGTAGCCAACTTTAAAAGAAGGACTTAGGGCAAGGGCAGTAGCATGTGAGCCTGAACCCCCAACTATTCGGGAGTTAAAAGTGTTGTGGGGTAGCCACCAGAGAAGAGTACTAGGAACAGATTTAAGCCAATAGAAAGTTTTTATTAGCTGGTGTTGTGCCGAGTGGCAAGACTACCACAGAGCTGATATCCAATGTAAAACACACAGTCTCTCCTCCTCCACTCACTGCGTGTGAGTGTTGGATATGGTCACAATACTGGCTGGTGACTACACTGGGTATTTGGGATCTCAGTGTAGCCCCAAACCCTTCTCAGGGTGAGCTTTTAAGCACAAAACCACATCCTGGATTAACATACTTCAGTTAATAAGAACAGTTGGCCATAAGCAGAACTACAGAAGCCAAAAAGCAAGGTTAATGTTATGCCCAGATTGGGGGGACCTCCAAAAGACTACCACGGAGACCAAATCCCATATATAAAAGCAAAGAGCCTTTATTTCAAGCTCCAGGGCTTGGTCCCTCTGTCTGTCCAGTGCAGTGGTGAGAGCAGAGATCCCTGAACCCAGGCAGGGTAGGGTTTTTATCATAGCAGAGATTATAGTGAGGGGATTTCCCGGGTTCAGGATCCTGATTGATTGACAATTGTCTAGGGGTGTCTGTAAAACAAAAAATGGGTGTGCTCTAGACTTAGGGACATCTGGCCACCTTATCTAATGGTTGGAATGTTTGGAAAGTTAGGTACTTCCCCATCCCTGGGGAAAAAAAAAAGCTTTTCCTGGATCTGGATGTTGCCTGCCAGTAAGCCTGTCATAGAAGCTGTGTCTGGGCCCCTAAGCCTGTTATGGCAGCTGTGTGGTCAAGCTGTTTTGGGGCCCCTCCACAGTTAATACATAGTTAAAACATTTAGAGGATTTCCCGGAACTATGGACTTGGATGGATTAGTTCTTTGTTTTCCTTTTGGCAGGTGGTTCTGTCTATATGCTGCCTTTGTTTTTTTGTTTCTTTGTTTTGAGACAGGGTTTCTCTGTGTAGCCGTGGCTGTCCTGGAACCGGATTTGTAGGCCAAGCTGGCCTTGAACTCACTGAGACCTGCCTGCCTCTGACTCCTGAGTGCTGGGATTAAAGGTGTGTGCCACACCACTGCTAGGCCTGTATGCTAACTTTTATGGCATGAATGATACTTCCATCATGGTGTTGTTTGTGCTACAGTCTTGGCTTCTGTGACATTCCCCGATGGTTCTATGGGCATGCATCAAACTGTAGACTCTGGGGGCAGGGAGTTATATTGACTTTTTAGCATTAGGAGTTCCATTTTATGTAGATAAGTAGGCAGTTGTGCAAGCAGGGTCCTATAGTTGGGGCTAGGAATAAAGGGATGAATGGTCTAGCCATGACTGTAAGTAGAGTAGTTAACCAGGGGGACAGGAGAAAAAGATTGGTTTCAGTTGTTAGATTCTTGACGTCCTTTGTTTGTTTGTTTCTCCAGACAGGGTTTCTCTGTGTAGCCTTGTAAACTTGATTATCCTGGAACTCACTCCGTAGACCAGGCTGGTCTTGAGTTCACAGAGATCCGCCTGCTTCTGCCTCCCGAGTGCTGGGATTAAAGGTGTGCCCCACCAATGCATCTTTTTTCTTTTAAGGTTATTTTTGACCATGGCTGTTTTAGTCAGGGTTCTCCAGAGTCACAGAATTCGTGAAATGAATCTCTCTCTCTCTCTCTCTCTCTCTAATATATATATATAATTTATTGGAATGATTTATAGGCTACAGTCTAACTAATCCAACAATGGCTCACTGTGAATAGAAAGTCCAAGATCTAGTAGTTGCTCAGTCCCATGAGGCTCAGTGTCTCAGCTGGTCTGGAATCCCAAAGAACTAGGCTCCAATTATGTGCTGACAAGTCGAGGGCAATCAGGCAAACAATGAACACACCCACTTCCTTCTTCCATTGTTCTTCCAGCAGAAGGTGTGGCCCAGCTTAAAAGTGTGCCATCCATCCTCAAGATCCAGATCAAAGGCATGTTGTCTTCCTGCCTCAAGATCTAGATCACCGGTGTGCCCTCCATTTCTGGATTGTGGTTCATTCCGGATATAGTCAAGCTGACAACCAAGAATAGCCATCATAATGGGTAAACTTCTTTTTAAAATTATCCCTGACTGATTAGCATAGAGATAAGAAGTTTCCCTCAGTGTCATATAGAGACCCTGTCTCATGAAGAGGCAGTCCAATTCTCTTCGATTCAAACATAATATGAGAGCCTAGAGCCCAAGCATAACTAGCAATCCTGACCTATGTCTGGTTATGAATGGTTGAGGAAATGATATAGTTTTTTTTAAGTATCCCTAAAACTGATGGGATGGCTTCTGCTGCCTTCTGGGCCTTTGTCTTTGAGGTCACCAAGGGAATTCCTGGGGAAATTGGAGTTTGGGAGCTTGCCATCTTAGGGGGCTTGTATTCCAGGGGTACTCAGATGGGTTGGTTTGGGCCAACAGGCTGGGTGACTCTAGGTGCAGGTGTCGTTTGGATAGTGAATTTGCTGCATGGATCTGGACCATTTATGTATGACCTGACTCTCTAGGTTCTAATGGTTTTCCCATTATGATCTTCAGCTTCCTGCTGTGCCCTAACCATTGTGGATATTGGATTGTATTGCACGTGACCACAGCTAGGTACTATAAAGGGACCAGTGTGCTCCCAGGAGAACTCGGTTTTTTAATCCCAATGGGCACAATGATATTTGCCTGGCTTCTGGCAGCTCAGAGTTGGAGGTGGAGGGTGTCAGCTGGACTGGCATAGCACTGGATGTTAGTTATTTGCGGTGCTCTTACCCTGTGAGGAAATGCCACGAAACACGACAGAATCCAGTAACAAGAGTTTTATTAAGATAGGAAAGAGAGAGACAGACGTGAACAGGCCTGCAGGGAAAACACATGTGAATCAAGAGAGGAGAGAGAAGCCTGGGAATATGGTGCCGGCTTAAAAAGGCTGGGCTGCGCCTGCGCACACAGGCTCATGTGGCTACTCCACGCATGTGCATAGATCACATGGTTGCGCTGCGTGCTTTACGCAACCACACAAAGCCATGGGGTCTTGCTCACGAGAGATGTTTTGACCCGGAAATGGTTCGGCAGAAGTGTCTAGGTTTGCTGGGCATGCCCAACCGTGGAGGCATGTTGTGAATTCATATCACTGGGTAGATAAAGCCCACCCCCCTACCAGTGGACTGGCAAACCCAGGGGTGTGTTCCTTCACAGAAGTGAGTGACCACCCCAACAAGTAGCTTCTGGATGTATTAGTTTACAGAAATCTATCTGGAAGGTGGCTTGGGTCTCAGTGGATAGATTGGCTATGAATTCCTCAGTTTTGGTCTTTTTAAATGCTCATACCCAAGGTCTTGGCTTATGGGGTATTTGGCTGTTCCCATGGGGAGATAAAAAAAGGACAAAGTAGGCCAACATAATTATAGGGCTCATGTTAGGTTTCTTTAGGGGGTCAGAGGACGTGTGATGATCCATCTGTCATTATCTTCTGTAGCCTCTTTTGGCTAGGTGTGGAGGGTCCACAGGGTGACACTGGTGGCCTTCATTGCTGTTTTGGGTTAGGATTCTCTTTACCCACACAAAGTGTCCAGGCTGGAACTTGTGGGCAGGCTCAGACACAGGCAAGGGTGCAGCCTCTTCAACTATCCGATGATTGTCCTCTGGGTCTGTTGCAGGGCCTACAAGGACTTGAGAGAATGGCTAGTAGCTCTCAATACATCACCTGACCCTTAGAAGGGTAAAAGATAGAGGTTGGCCCAATTTTCACTGGTTTCAAGGACATATTTTAAAGGCATTTTATCTATCTATCTATCTATCTATCTATCTATCTATCTATCTATCTATCTAACTTGATTTGTCCTTTTTACCTGCCTAGAGGTTTGTGGGGTATAGACATACTGCAGTTTTTAAATCAACATCAAGGACCTTTGTAAAATTTAGGGAAACTTTGGTCACTAAGGCCGGGCTACTGTGGGACCCCAGGGAGGGGTGCAACTCAAATTCCAGCATGATTTCTGGGTTTGAGTGACAAAGCAGTTTTAGTCGCCTCCAGATGTGTGGCCTGGTGGAGGCTGGAGAGCATCTGTCTTCTAACAATGGCAGAGTTCCGGTCTCTCCTCTGGCAAGACCATCACCCATGTGTTTTTGTTTGGCATCTTTTCTTTTGGTCTACGTGTTTTCTCTGGTAGGTTGGGCTCTGGATCAGTTCGGGTTCAGGCAGGATAAATAAGATCTGGAGAGCCCCACTGGGTCTAGGATGGCCAAATCTGTTGTCCTGTTCCCTTGGGCCTTTGAGGATTCTCCTTTTTGACTTCCTTTCCAGCTGAGGTAAGGAGTCTCTCTCTGCTATAGAGGGGATTATGGACATGAGCTGTAGCAAGTGCATACCAACTGTCTGTCTGTGTATACAATCTTTACTCCAGCACAGTGCCTGGGTGACTTAGCAGGGCCACAAGGATTCAGGTCTGCAACAAGACAGCACAGGTCTTAAGGTGGTAGTGGGGTGGTGACTTGAACCAGATAAAGCCACTGGTCAATAGAGGGGAAAACTGATCAGTGTGGCTGGGGTTCATGTTTCAGTCTGAACCATCACTGAGCCACCCAGCTCTGAAAGCAGGCCAGCCAATTTCACAGACAGTCTGGAGCTTTTCTGTTTGAGGGACAGACAGACCCATCCTTGTCTGTAAAACTCTCCTTTGGGCCATGGCAACTGACTCTCACCATAGATGCTGGCATCACCATGGCAACAGCAGCAGCCTCTGCGGTAGCCATAGTCACTGCCAGAAGTGGGGCACAGAGCAGCACTGCTGTGAGCCTGTGGGAAGTCATTCCAGGGGCAGCCATGGGTGGCTGCGGTCCCGGGACATCTCAGTCTCCTTTTTATTTTAGATCTGTTTTTCCAACCAACTGTCAGAAACACACAGGGAGACAGCAAAGACAACTAGGGTGGCCATCACACCTTCATACACCTAACAGATCTGAGGAGTCCAGTGATGTCTCACACGGGTCCTAGACACTAGATCAGCCACTGTGTCTGACCTCTTCTTTGTACTCTAAACAGAAGGCATCTTAACCAGACTTACCTCCAGAGGTGACAGTCAAGGTGACTTTTACTTCCTTTCCTTTTGGGGTGGAAGCGTCAGACTCCTCTGAAGTGCTAGGTAGTAAGTGATCCGAGCGAGTCCTGGGACTCTGGAATATCTCAGGTTGTACACCACCCCCGCCCCAGGAGCCCGTGACCACCACATTCTACCGGACTTCAAGGGGCTCCAGGACCCTTGGTGTTTCAAGGTCTGATCTCTTGGAATCTTGGTGGCACCTCCAGAAATGTCGTGAGTTATTCACTAGAGAGGACTACTTAGACATGGGTTTACGCCAACACAAAGTCTTTATCAGCAGGCCAGCAACTACACAGGGTGTTCGGGATCCCAAGGCAGCCCTAAGCTTTCCTCAGGGTGAGTTTTTAAGCACTAAATCACATCTTGGGTTGACACACGTCTTAGTAAGAACGGTTAGCCAGAAGCAGAACTACAGAAGCCGAAAGCAACGTTAATACATGTAAGGACTTTCCCAGAACTATGGGCATTGATGGATTAGGTCTTTGTTTTCATCTTGATAGGTGGTGCTATCTGTCTACATCCTGACTTATGGCCTCAATGGTACTTCTATCATGGCGTCATTTGTGCTAAGTGAGGTCTGGGGGCCTGTTACAAAAGCAGGATTATGAACAACAGACGGATACCTACTCTAGAAATACATATGTATGTACTAGTGATAATAAAGATTTGGGGGCATGCAGGTTTTTTTTGGGGGGGAGGTTATCTTCAGAAACATGCTAAAGGAATTTAACTACAGGAAAGAAGAAAGCTGATAAATGGCCAGTACATGGACTATATCTGGACTGTATCTGTGGGTAATGGACTTTATTACTTGGGACCTTCCCTCTGTGAAACTATGTAGAATATACTTCAGAATTGTCTCATTAGGGACAAAAGAGTTGAACTGATTTTTTGTTTTGTTTTGTTTTTCTTTACTTACCATTTGTTTGTTTTGAAACAAGGTCTTACTACATAGTCTGAACCTGCCTGTAACACTGCTGCTCACCTTGTTCTCTAACTAGTGACCCTCCTCTTTCAGGACCCCTAGGGCTAGTGTTAGAGGGGGGCTCTACCAGACCTGGGAAGAGGCGAGGCTTTCATTTACCCATTCCTGCTCCTCTTTAGATGAACATAGCTCCCATGGCTCTTCTATCTGCTCTGCACTCAGAGCGGTTCCTGCAGTCACAGGAAGCCCCCAGACAGGCACATAAGGAAGCCTCTGCTAAGGCTGACATCTCACATCTAGAGCTACTTATGAACCCCAGGGTGAGGGCAGTGGGTAAGACCAAGGCCCTGACTGCATCCGCTACAATATTTAATAGCTAACACACACTTACCGAATACCTATAATAGATTGGATGCTTTGTCAGATGGGGTACTTTCTCTGAAGTATACATTTCGATTATGGCATTCTCCAGATATTTGTCTTGCAATTCAGATCTGCATCAAACTAGTTGCACTATGAGGGGAAATGCAGAGAAACTTGTGAGAGGCAGAAAAACAGTGTAGTCTTAATGTATTCTTTCCAACCAGGTTTGGCTGAGCGGTGATTCCGTAGCCAGCCTGCTTCTCTCTGCATCCCAGTGTCTAAGGTAGGACTGAGTGTGTAGAAGGGCGGGCGAGTCCTCTTGTGCAATGACCCTTCTTCAGTTATGCTTCAATTATTTTTCCATCTAATCAGCTATTTCAGAAGCTGATTGGAGTTCATATTTCTTCTCTCTTAAACTGACTCAAAGATACATGTTCTTTCTTCTTATCACTTTGCCTTAATTTTTTTTTTCTTTTCTGTTTTCAACCCAATACTCACTCCATTGTCAGAATCAATCCTTCCTGTGACACAGCTCATATAGTGTCTCCTCCCCTGGTCCGCTGCTCTCACCAAAATGGCTCTTCTGTGATGACTCTGGACTCACAAGATTTACCACTCTTGTCTTGTAGTCATGACATTTTCTGCTCTTTTTCTGACTTTCAAAGTGAAGGGAGGTGAATGTTCCCGTAGGCTAGTGGATTGTTAATGAGAAAAGACATATGCTGCCTTGGTAGCATTTTAGACAGAGCTCTCCAGAGTCAATGCAATAACGGAATAATGGCAAAAAATATTGAGTTAATGCCACATCGGCTTGACCTGATAGCCTTCCTCTGAGGGGAACAAAGTCGTTAAAGATGCACCAGTAGGAGCAGGCAGGGCTGTGGGATGTAGCCTGAATGAGCAAAGCCAAAAGCAGCAGTAACAACAAAACTGTTTTGTAATTCTAACCACATGGGGCCGAAGACTGTTTTCACTTTTGGAGACACTCTGTATACCCTGATAGTAGCTATTGCTGATGGGGAAAGAGGAAAGGGAGTGGAGATTTGGCATTTTTATGCTTCAGATAACAATACCAGAGTTGGGGATATAATTCAGTTGAGAGAACTCTCTGAGCATGTGTGAGCATGGGTGAGCATTGTGAGTACCACAGGAAAACAACACAGTTTCCAATAGAAACTGCAAGAGCATTACTCTTTGAGGACTCTTAGCCAGAAAGGAAAGGCAAACAATAGAATGGCTTCCATGTGTGGTGATATTGTGTTCCCCAATATATTGTGCACCCTAATAAATTTATCTGGAATCGGAGAACAGAACAGCCACTAGACAGACATAGAGGCCAGAAAATGGTGGCACTCACACCTTTAATCCTAGCCTTCTGAAGGCAGAGATCCATTTGGATCTCTGTGAGTTCAAAGCCACACTGGAAACAGCCAGGCATGGTGACGCATGCCTTTAATCCCAGGAAGTGATGGCAGAAAGCAGAAAGGTATATAAGGCATGAGGACCAGGAACTAGAGCCTTGTTAACCTTTCAGGCTTTTAGCAACAGTTCAGCTGAGATTCATTCTGGATGAGGACTCAGAAACTTCCAGTCTGAGGAAACAGAATCAGCTGAGGAATTGATGAGGTGAGGAAACTGTGGCTTGTTCTGCTTCTCTGATCTTCCAGCGTTGACCCCAGTACCTGCTCCAGGTGTGTTTTTATTAATAAGACCTTTTAAGATTCGTGTTACAGCCATGAAAGGATATAGGGTTGAAAACCTAGCAAGCAAGTGAGCACCCGATCCTGAGATACTGAAGTCTCTAGCAGGCCCGAGCAGGGCAAACGTGGCACCGGCAGGTCTTGTCCTTTCCTCTCCCCTCTCCCTTGCTAAACTGTTGACATCATTCCTAAAGCTAGCCACCAAGGTCTGCTCCCTTATTTGGCCACTTTGTTATGCCTGACACATTCCTGAGGCTGATCTCCAAGGTCCAACTATCAAAACATCAAGCTCCAGCTATCAAAATTTATTATTTTGACTGACCTAATTAAAAGACCCAATCAGAACTTGCCAACACATCCTAGCTCATTCTAACACAGACTTCTTTTCCCCTTTTACAATTAACACTTGCAAAGCTCTTTGCTGCTGTTTCTGCCTGATGAAGAGTCAACCACCTTTGTCTCGCTTAATAAGGGATCTCTTTGTTTGTGCCTGGAAATTGGTGTTTGGGTGTGGTCTGTGCCTAATCCAGGGGAGCACCCCACAGTATGTAGGTCCCTTCAGATCCTATCAGGTAGAGTTAGAGTGGTTTGTTTCTTTCTTTTGTCATTTCATTTTACACGTATGGGTGTTTTGCTTTCTTGTATGTCTGTGTACCGAGCACATCAGACCCTCTATAGGATCTGGAGTTACAGGTGGTTATGAGCCACCATGTGGGTGCTGGGAATGGAGCCTAGGTCCTCTGGAAAAGCAGTCAGTGCTCTTTACTGCTGAGCCATCTCTCCAGGCCTTGTTTCTGTCTTTAGTCAATCTCTCTATTCTGGTTATTTATTAAATGCTTTATTTAAATCAAACCACTTGGGCACTAAAATAAATGGATTTAAAATTAAAGTCTTATGTGAATACCATAGGTAAAAAAACAATATCCAAGTCTTAACATCAAGCTAACCAGATCGATCCTACAAGGGCCCGAGTCTCTTTCTTGCCCCAGCTCTGCTGATTTCAACCCTGCTGAAAAGGGAAACTAGCAGTTATCAAAGGTTCAAATCCTACCAACACCAGAAAGAAAGTGTGATTTAACCTGAAGAGTGGAGAGAAATGAAATGAACAGTTTTCTTTTCCTACAATATTTTAAGCTGTGAGCCTGTGGTACTTAAAATTGTTATCTGTAATGACTGACTTCATCTTGTTTGACAGTCCATGGAAGCAGAGGCATCCTTGTTTAGTCATTAAGTGTTATTGAAAACAGCCTTCCTGGTCTTGTTTGTTTGTTTTTGTTTTTTGTTTTCCAGACAAGGTTTCTCTGTGTAGTTTTGGTGCCTGTCCTGGATCTTGATCTGTAGACCAGGCTGGCCTAGAACTCACAGAGACCTGCCTGGTGCTGCTTCTAGAATGCTGGGATTAAAGGCATGTGCCACTGCCACTCAGCCCTTCCTGGTTTTAAACTATGAACTTTGCACATAGTAACCAGTGATTTGGAGTAAGTCTCCCTGCTAAGGTTTGTCTATGAACCTGAAATAACAACGTCCACTTCACAGGCTGAATGTGAAGATCAAACTCATGGGTATATGAAATTCCAGGAAAAGCTCTTGGCACAAACTACTATTGGCCTACAAATGTCAGCTGTTATTATCCTATGCTTCAGGACACAGCTGCATGCCAGTCTTCCATCTTTTAATGTTTTTATTTTTCTCTAAACTCCACTGTCTCTACTTCGACTCCCACATTCTCAGTGGGTGGGTCAGCTTGGGCTGACTCCAACCTGCTCCTGAAAACACATCCTATGCTTGGCTAACACCAGAACATTCCACCTCCATCCAGCCTCACTTAAAGGAATTTCTCAAAAATTAATCTAATCTAAGACGGACCAACAAAATCAAATTTCAGAACTTTTATTGGATCTATTAGAAGAGAGTTGCTGTGATATTTTGTGTAGGCTCTAACAAATAAAGCTTGCCTGAAGATCACAGGGCAAATCCAGCCACTAGTTAGCCATACAGGCCAGGCAGTGGTGGCACACACCTTTAATCCCAGCACTTGGGACCTCATGCCTTTGATCCCAGTACTTGGGAGGCACACATGCCATTAATCCCAGCACTAAGGAAGTTGAGGCAGGAAGTGATACAGCTGGACAAAGACAGGAATATAAGGCAGGAGGAGACAGGAGCTCAGTCCTTTAGGTTGAGGGGTTGGTGAGGTGAGATGTGGCTGTGGCTTGTTCCTTTGTCTCTCTGATCTTTCAGCATTTACCCGATATCTGGCTCCAGGTTTTTATTAAAAAAACCATTTAGGATTCGTGCTACAAACTACTTTCTTTCTGATGTGGTTGCTAAAGATACTATGGGTTCTTAGGTCACCTAGGGCTGTAGGAAGCCATTTTTGTTTTAATCACATCTGGGAGGTGGGGATAGTTTACACAGAATGAAATGAACACAGAAGAAGGCATGGCCAGAAGAGACAAAAGAAGCCATGATGACTTGAATATTTGAATTTCAACCTTGATGAAATATAAACTGTTCATTCCCAGTTACATGATCCAACATATCCTTTTTTGTGTGTAAACAAATTTGCATTGCCTTTTCTTATATCTGAAAACAAGAGTTATGACTAATGTCATTTTTTATTGACTGGTGGCTTCTTTCTATTGCTTTCTTTGACTTGGCTGTGTATTTTTAATATAAGATCAGCCTTTTTATTGTAATAAAATATATAGAACTCTTTTAGGTGTATAACATAGCGGTGCTTAATATGCTCCCAGTATCATACACCTATTACTAGTATCCATTTAGCTGAACCTTTCAAAAACAGCAATATTTGAGTTAAATTCTTTTTGTTATGATCTGTTTCCTAAGAGGTCTAGTCAATTGCTGGGATGCTGGTTCAAAACCATTACATGAAATTAATTTATGAAAGCAATACTTGTAAGGGCAAAGAAATAATCCATCCTCAGGCCACAAAGGAGCTATTTCTCTAAGATACATATTGTACATTCTTGTACTCTGAATACCTTTTAGTTTAATATTAGTATTCTAGAAGGGCCCAGAGCAGGGAGGCCTTCATTAAGTAATGAAACTGGTTTAATACTCACATTTAGAAACACAAATGGATGTATGATGCCTTGGATTCCCATTGGCAAGTCAACCCACTCCTAAGGCTTCAATCCTAATATGTGCAGTGCTCAATACTGAAAGTACTTAAGACTTAGAGTCTGGAATCCCAGCCTTCCTACCCGAAGATGAAAGGTGGGCCAGTTAGCCTGGCTTATCATGAGGAAAACAACAAAAATACCCAAGGTTTGAGAGAGGGATTTTGTGTATGTGTGTGTGATGTGTGTGTGTGTGTGTGTGTGTGTGTGTGTGTGTGTGTGTGTGATGTGTGTGATGCTGTAGGCTGAGTTCAAGGCCTCTAGTATTTTAAGCAAGCACTATACCACCAAGCCACTACTTCAGTTCTGCCTTGAACAAACTCCCTCTGCCCTCTTAAAATTTTAAATTTCTAAAATGTATAGGTGTTTTGCCTGCATAAATGCCTGTGTACCATCCATATGCAGTGCCAACAGAGGCCAGATAATGGCATCAGATCCCTTGGACTGGAGTTACAGATGGTTGAGCAATTGTGTGGGTGCTGGGAATCAAACCTTGGTCCTCTGGAAGAGCAGCCATTGCTCTTAACTGCTGATCTCTATCTCTCCAGCCCCTAATTTTATTTTTAAAAATCAAAACAATTTTTATCTATTTGTACTGTACTTACATCATTTCCCCCCTCTGTCCTTCCTCCAGCTCCTTTAGCACCTCTACCAACTTTCTCTCAAATTCATGGCCTCATTTTTCTTATTATTGTTTTATGCATAGCCACTCATATGTATATGAATTAATATATAAATACAACCTGCTAAGCTCATTTACTGTTGCCATATGCATATGAATTTAGAGCTTACCACTTGGTATTGGATAAATAATTAGGGAAGTCTGTTGTATAGTATCCACCAGAGAAGACGTGGGTTTAAGCTAATAGACAGTATTTATCAGCCAGCTCCCAGAGACTACACTGGATAGTCAGGATCCCAGTGCCTTTTTCAGGATAAAATTTTAAGCACAAAACCCACATCCTGGGTTGACATACTTCAGTTAACAAGAACAGTTAGCTTTAAGCAGAACTACAGAAGCCAAAAAAGCAAGGTTAGTACATTTAGAGACTTGCCCAGAATATGGACTTGGATGGGTTAGGTCTTTGTTTTCATTTTGGCAGGTGATGTTGTCTACATGCTGAGTTTTATGACCTAAATGGCACTTCCATAATGGAATCAGTTATGCTAAGATCTGGGGCCTGTTATAAAGTCATCCCTGGGAAGGACTGATTCTTTTTTTTTTTTTTAAATTATGTATAGTGTTCTGTTTGCATGTATCCCTGCAGACCAGAAGAGGGAGCCAGATCTCATTACAGATGGTTGTGAGCCACCATGTGGGTGCTGGGAATTGAACTCAGGACCTCTGGAAGAACATCCACTGCTCTTAACCTCTGAGCCATCTCTCAAGCCCCCTGAAGGACTGATTCTTCCTATCAAAACTCCTTCATTGTTGGGAGCTCTTCACCTAGAAGTGCAGCCTTGTGAGATTTTTCCCGATCTAAGCAATATTTCAGTTGGCATTGTCATTATACACATTGTCTTGTGTAGGCAACCATATTGAGAGTTCATGGGTACAGCTTCTCTGTCATGTCTAGAAGACACAATCTCAGTGGATTTCCTGGTCCTTTGGCTCTTAGACTCTTTCAACCCCCTCTTCTGTGATCATTCCCTGAGCTTTAGGTGTAGGGCTTGTGTTGTAGATTTATCAACTGGGGCTGGGCACCCCAGGGTCAGTGTTCTTTGAATTTTATCCAGTTGTGGCTTTCTGTAATTGTTTCTGCTGCAGAGAAGAAGCCTCAGACATTTGAGACAGGGTCTCATGTAATTCAATCTGTCATCGAACTCATTGCCTAGTTGAGGATGGCTCAGAACTGATCTTCCTGCCTCCTCCTCATGAGTGATGGGATTACAGACATGAGTCACTACACGCGGCTTCATTGAACCTTTGTTCAATGAAAGTAAAGTTTTTCAATAAAAGTAACAGAACTATAAATCCATGTCCTTCTTGCTTGCTTTACTGTATCTAGTTTTTTTTGTTTTTTTTTTTTTTTTTTAAGGATCTGAATGTGCCGGGTGGTGGTGGCGCACACCTTTAATCCCAGCACTTGGGAGGCAGAGCCAGGCAGATCTCTGTGAGTTCAAGGACAGCCTGGGCTACCAAGTGAGTTCCAGGAAAGGCACAAAGCTACAGAAAGCCTGTCTTGAAAAACCAAAAAAAAAAAAAAAGATCTCAATGCTTGACATCTTTGGAGTATACTGCTGCAGATAGGAACTTATGTGCTTGCATTTTTGCATGCATGTTGAGAGGGTTACATCTAACCAAACATGGAAAAAGTAGGCCTGCAAGATGGCTGAGTAGGTAAAGATGATTGCCACCAAGTCTGGTAACCTGGGTTCAATCCCTGAGACCCACATGGGGAAGGAGAGAAACTGAATCTCAAAATTATTTTCTGATCTACACACATACACACACACACACACACACACACACACACACACACACACACCACACACACATACTCACATGTGCATGCACACATGCACTAAATGTGTAAAAAAACATAAACCCTTTTCCAAGACAGGGTTTCTCTGTGTAGCTTTGGAGCCTTTCCTGGAATTCACTCTGTAGCCTAGGCTGGTCTCAAATTTACAGAGATCCACCTGCCTCTACCTCCTGAGTGCTGGGATTAAAGGCGTGTGCCACCACCACCCAGCAACATAGATCTTAGTGAAAGAGCGAAAACTTGTGTGATAATAGCCACATGTTGTTTAATTTTGCTTTGGTTGCAGAATAAATTTTTGAGTCTTTTTTTTTTTTTTTTTTTTCCCCAGACAGGGTTTCTCTGTGTAGCTTTGCACCTTTCCTGGATCTGGCTCTGTAGACCAGGTTGGCCTTAAACTCACAAGGATCTGTCTGGCTCTGCCTCCGAGTGCAGGGATTAAAGGCGTGCGCCACCACTGCCTGGTGTTTGGGTATTTTATAAGTTTTTGCTATAATTATTTTAAAAAAATCAAGATTAGGCTAACCCCCCCAAACAGGAATCATCTGTGATTTTCGCAAATGTTTAGTTACTAATTGATCCTCTTTCATTTATCTATAATAAATCAGCATTTCTAATCAATAGCGAAATAACCAAAAGATTCTGCTATCTACTTACCAGCAATCCACGCAAGATTGCTCTCTGAGAATTATCTTTTAATTAAACGCCTATGGTTTATGTATCTCTTATGTAACCAACACCTATGTGCTTAGGTGTCAGGAATGCGGTAGTGAGACACCAACAAGCTTATCCTGAAAATACTGTAAATGAGCATTTTCCAAGCGAGAAATTTGTCAAGTTGAGATTTTGCTTTGGGGAAAAAAGGTGCAGAGAAGCAAGGAATAAATGTACAAGGCCAGACTTCAAGACAGTCATCCTAACTTTCACAACCTGGAAAAGAGAGGGAGCCACAGAAAGCTGGGCACTCCACATGAGATGTGCTTGGATTCAAATCACTTAAAGTGGCCTCTACTCCCCTGCCCTAGCACAGAACATCATTTATGAGACATCACACAGGAAGGGTGATGGAGGATGTAGCTTGCATTTATCATTTATGTAAGACAGAAACAGAGCACAGAGCCGGGAGCAAAACAGATCTGCTTTATTTTCCAAGGAAAAGGAAAAATTTTAGTGAATGAATTTTGTTCAAGTTTCTCCGTGTGTGTGTGTGTGTGTGTGTGTGTGTGTGTGTGTGTGTGTAGACACACACACACACACACACACACATACAGAGAGAGAGAGAGAGAGAGAGAGAGAGAGAGAGAGAGAGAGAGAGAGAGAGAGAGAGAGACAGAGAGAGAGAGAGAGAGAGAGAGAGAGAGAGAGAGAGAGAAACGAGAATCATTGCCAGTCTCTTATATTTTTGGTTGTGAGCCTAGCCTTTAATGGCTGAGCCATCTCTCCAGCCCCATTGCCAGTCTCAAATGCAAATGCCAAACTCCCACACTGACCTGTTTCCAGAGCTACCTCATCAGCTGGCCAATAATGCCCAGTAGGGGCGAGGTGTGCCCAGAACCATCCTTGCTGTTTGAGTGACTACTCAGGCTGGCAGCAGTTTTCAGAGACAGAAAATGCTGGGTAGAAGGGAAGAAAGGTTCCTTCCCATTGTTTATTCCCCTAAAATACCAAAACTGAAGTGTGTGTGTGTCTATATGAGTGTGCGTGCACACACGTTGTAGTAAGGGAATCTCACGGATGACTGGCAATTTGGCTGTTATTTATTTCAGTCCATTGACTCCAGAGAATAATTGCTTTGCATTGAGTGGAATGATAATCTAAGACTTACCAGCTACCAGGCCAGTGAGGAGGATGATGGTGAGAGCAACGATGGCCAGTGCTGTTTATTGACAATTTGGTATGTGTCTGGCACTATCCCTCACATCATCTACCCCCGCAGCAGCCGGATGCAGTAGGCAGGGTCATTGCCTTTGATACCAGGAGCTATTGTGGTTGGGATGACTTCTTTGTGCAACGTGACACATCTAATATTCAGGCTTATCTGAAATTTGAAAGTAGACTGGTGGAATTTAGGTGTTGAAATCTAATGATTAATTATGATAGTGTTTTAACTGAGGCTTTCTGGAGGTGATTAGGTCATGAGGGTGGAGCCCTTAGTAAAGAGGGTGGAGAGGCTGGAAAACTAGCTTTCCTTCTGCAGAGTGAAGGTGACATGAGAAAACCATGGTTAGCGACCCAGAAGGTGGTTCCCACCAGAACTTGGCCCTGATGGCACTTCCTTGGATCTCCATCCTCCAGAACTGTAAGAAATCAGTTTGCCTACAAGCTGCTCAATTTATGGTACTTTGATATAGCAACTCAAACTGAATGAGGTACATATTGCATAGCCCAGCAATGTCCACGAGTATGTTGTTGTCACTTGAGGTTTCTAGGAAAAAGCGAGACATTGCATGACCAGTTACCAGCATTATTTTTCTCCATGCTAGATACATTCGACGGCAAGAGAGCAATTGAAGGATAGGGAGAGAAAGCAACTGAAAGTCAAGGCTGATAAAGCAAAGCACTCTGGAGGGACATATGAAAAACTGCGAGGAGTTAGGGGTGCAGAGGAAAACCACTGCCTACTGCCTGAGGCTTCTGACAATTGGTCTGCAATTTTCATGTCCTCTAACACAGAACAAAAGCCATGACCTTGCTTTATGTAGGAGGCAAATGACTGTTTTTGCATTAAAACAAACTTTCAGGTCTCTGTATCGGATGAAAGAAAACAGTATCTTCATGAGCTTTCCAGTGAGTATTTCCCCATCAGATTTTTCCTTATAACTGTATTAAACCTATGAACTTCTTACGATCCCTATGCATTTGCAGAAACAGAGAAATAAGTGACTAGATTTAAGGTATAAAATAGATCTTATTTATTTTCATCTTTCTCTTTAATTATCATTTTCAAATTTAAATTATATAGCTGTCTGTCAAAATGTGCAAATAAAATATTCCTACCTTGACACAATCAAAATAAGATATCTGGGAATATAACTAAATTACATGTTTATCTTCGATTTACCTGATTCATTTCCTCGTAAAGAATTTATTTGATTTTTAGATGTTAAAAAACACTGCTATCATATTGCATGAATGAGCATTGATGGCATTTACATGAAATGTACTCACCAGACAAAACTGTGTAGACAGAAAGTAGATTGTGGTTGTTTAGAACTGCAGAGTAAGGAACTGAGAGGCACGGAGATTGACAGCTAATAAGCATGTGGTTTTGAGTGCGTGTACTTGAGAGTGGGCGATGAAATATCCTGAAATGAAACTGGTGATGCTTGTGAGCGGCCGTCTTTATTCTCCCTTAAGCCCCACAGATTTGCACATGGTAGTGGTTTTGTTTAGAGGTATTGGCACAGCAGACTCACGTGTTGTTGCAGAGTTACTCAGTGGTGACACCCAAATGTTGATATATCTCATCTTTCACAAAGTTGGAGGGTGGCCAGTGATTTTCAGTCTTAGGCAGGGTGCAACGACAGACTGTAAATGACTGCTGCTGGGCATCTAAATTTAGCTCACGCATAAAGTCGTCTGTTTAAAACCAGGAACTACAGCATAAAGGACATTATATTTCAACAATAATGCTCCATCTGTAGAAAATCAAAGCCAATTACACTGAAACATCCTTGTCCCCATTGCTGAGGACCAGGCAAGTCAAGAGGATAATCCCTTTAAGCTTTTTTTCTCCTGTTTCCAGTTGTGAAGTAAATGAGTAAATGCACCCAAGAAATACATTAAGGGAGGTCACATATGTTAAAGAAAATAACAGAGTGTCTAGCATATGGTAGCTGTGTGAGAAAGAAATGATACAGTAGTTTCTTAATAAATAGAGGGGAGCTGTTTTCTGCTGAATAAAAAGCGGGCTTCTGCTTGAAGCCGTTCACTAATGCATAATTATTATTTCACTGTATGAGAGATTCAGGGTGCAATTAGTGACTCTCAGTACAATTTGCTTATTGGGGCAGGGGCGAGAGGACAGAATGTACGGAAATCATCGATTCTTTTCAGCTCGTACATTGTCAGTGAGGAGAAAAGAATGCCCATCTATTTGGTTGGTGTGTTTAACCTCTCACTCTCTGATCTCCTTTGAGACCTGGCAGGAGTTTTTGGTTTTTTTAATTTTCACTTTTCTGTTTTGAGACCCACATACCAAGAAGGTGCAGAAGTAGAATGTCCCAGGAGATAAAAAACACTTTCCAAATTAGCAGCATCAGCCTCCATGCTGATTTGAGAAGGGTGCTGAGTGCCCGGCTACCATGCCAAACTGCTTTGTCCTGCAACAGTAATGAGACACTGAGAGATTAGAGAATTCAGAGACAACACGACCACAGCAAGCCACCTTTGGATTTTTATTGAATATCCCGAATTGAGAAGCATCCAACAATACCTTCTTCCAGCTCAGATGTGGGGGTGGGGTATGATGAGGGTAGGGGGGGGGGGTTGGAGGGTTCTGGGGGTCTTTGGGAACGTGGTGAAGATCTCCAAGTCATGTTCAGGAAGTTCCGAGAACAGACATGAAGTCTGTAACCATCCTAAAATCTGAGAGTGACAGCTTTTATTTTGAGGTTAACAGAAGAAATGAGATGACCTGTGGGCAGAGTATGCCTGCCATCCATCCATCCATCCATCCATCCATCCATCCATCCACCACTTTCAATCTTGTGCATAACTTAATGAATAATCAATCAGGTATGTGCCAGGCCCTTTCTTAGGCCCTGAAGAAAACCTACCAAATGAAGGATTTTAAAATCAGTAGTGATGCTGAGGAGGAGATATGGAAAGAAGGTCCTGAGAAGAAGAGGCCCAGGTGGCTCACAGTGACTGGAATAATGGTAAGAGCTGCCACGAACAAGCTGGAGAACATGGAGAGATCACTGAGCTGGCAGCAGGAACCGCAAAGCTTTATTGGAAGATGAGATAGGCCAGCCTCAGGGAAAGTGAGTGGGGAGGTAGAGAGGCCTCTGTTCTTGCTTAATCGGCCCAGAATGCATTTTAAAGGTCCCAGAGTGGGGTGGACGAGCACTTTGGGGCAACTTTTTTTCTTTTTCTTCCTTTTTTCTTTTTCTTTCTTTTCTTTTTTTTTTTTTAAAGATTAATTTATTATGTATACAGTATTCTGCCTGCCTGTGTCCTTGCAGGCCAGAAGAGGGCACCAGATCTCATTACAGATGGTTGTGAGCCACCATGTGGGTGCTGGGAATTGAACTCAGGACCCTGGAAGAGCAGTGGGCGCTCTTAACCACTGAGCCATCTCCAGCACTTTGGTGGTGTGGGTGTGGAATTAGAAAAAGGAAGTGTATAGGGGTGGGGGAAGGGCGGAGAGCCCGAGTAAGTCATTTGCTTTACTTGTCATTTTCTTCAATTAACACAGTGCACGATTTCAGAACAATTAGTTCCTGTTCCCTAAGGCGCTCATTGTTACTTGTTTCTTGTATGCTTTTCCAGTGATATTGTGTGTGTGTCTAAAAGCAAATGTAAGTATGTAATGCATTTTGTTCCCTTTTCATTCCAATGGTATCAGATTGTGTGGAGAGAAAACACTGAAAATCTTCTGTAACCAATGTTGTAATTTTGTGGAAGATACAGGGATTGATACTAAATGTAATTAGGTAAACAGAAAGATCATCTATTTGTCATCGATCAATTCCTCTGGAAAAGGCTCATATCTGTGTGGGTTATTGTAGCTACTTAGGTTCTTGGCTGAAAAGACTACATTTTCCTTGTGTGTATGTGTAGGGGTGTGTGTGTGTGTGTGTGTGTGTGTGTGTGTAGGCCAGATGTCATCATCTGTTGAAGTTCCTCAGGTGTTATCCACCTATTTTTTGAGGCAGGTTCTCTCACTGGCCAGAAACTTACTATGTTTCTTGCTGGCCAGCAAACCCCAGAGACCTTCTTGTCTCTGTTTCCTCCATGCTGGGCATGTTACCAAGCCTGGCCTTTTTATATTTGTTCTGGGACTTGAACTCAGGTCCTCAAGCTTGCACAGAAGTGCTTTACTGACTGAGCCGTCTCCCCGGCTCTTGTCTGACATTCTATTAGATACTCAGAAGTAGTGCAAATCTCTTCACCCTTCACAGCTACTTCCATTTGACCACCCACCGAGCTCACACTTCCTTATCCCCAGTGTTCTAGCCCTCCTCTCCCCTTCTCCACCAAGCAGGCAAGCCTTTTGCCACTGTCTGCCAGTCTGTGTAATCTTACCTCAGGACTCCTTTCTTTGGAGGGGATATTCACTTATGCCTTATGTTGGAATTCCCGGCCACTCCCCCAGCTATATGACTGCACATGTGCAGTTCAGTAGGCCAAGCAAGGGACCTATGTCCTACATAATCCGTGTGCTGTGTGATCATGTAATCACACAATCTATGCACATGCATGGCGTAGCTCCATAAACCCTTGTGGGCATGCATGTGCAGAGAATCCTTAAAAAGCGGGTCACAGCACTTGGGAGGCAGAGGCAGGTGGATCTCTGTGAGTTTGAGGCCAGCCTGGGCTACAGAGCGAGATCCAGGAAAGGCGCAAAGCTACACAGAGAAACCCTGTCTCGGAAAACAAAACAAAACAAAACAAAACAAACAAAAACAAACAAACAAAAAAAGTGGGTCACAGACTCCTCCCCTCCCTTATTTTTTGTTTTGTTTTGTTTTTCGAGACAGGGTTTCTCTGGGTAGCTTTGGGCCTTTCCTGGAACTCATTCGGTAGCCCAGGCTGGCCTCGAACTCACCAGAGATCCGCCTGGCTCTGCCTCCCGAGGGCTGGGATTAAAGGCGTGTGCCACCACCGCCCGCCTCCTCCCCTCTCTTCTGCTCTCTTCTCCTCCCCCATCTCTCCCTTCTCTTCGCGTGTCTTTCCAACAGGCCTGACCACCTCTCTTTCTTCCTAATAAAACTCTGATAGTGAGTTTTGTCATGCTTCGGGGCTTTTCTCCCATGGTAACAGCACCACTTAATGAATAACATTGTGCTGCATTAAAACTAACACCTTAGACCGTTCGTTGACTGTGCTGGTGTGGCAGGCCTTGGAGGCTTTGGTGGTTTACTTTCTGTTGTCTGGAATGTGCATCTATGATAGTTTGCATGTCACACGTTGTCCACTCAATCTTGCTTTGTGTGCTTGGTCGCCAGCTGATGTCAGGTTATGGAAATTTTTGGAAGGTGGGTCTAGGTGAAGGGGTGTCACTGGGAATGTACTTTTGAAGGTTATACCAGACTCTTAGTGACTTTTCTCGGTCTCTACTTCCCATCCATAAGGAAGTAAAATCCTTCTACCACCATTCCCACCACTTTTGATGTGGGTTCTGCCCGAGGGCGTGTGGGCAAGCGTCATTGGCTGAGCTCTTGGGAACCATGAGCGAAAATGCACCGTTCCTCTCATAACTTGCTTCTGCTGGGTAGTTTTATGGTGAGCTGAGAAAAGTAACTAACACAATGTCTTCAACACATGGCTTTTAAAATACCTATACCTTTATTAGTTCTTCAAGAATTTCATGTGTTTTGCTCATATTTGCTCACATCCCCCAACTCAACACAAATTTCCTACCTCCCTACCCACTCAATGTTGTGTATGTGTGTGTGTGTTTTTTTAAACAAACCTATTAAGTCCAATTTGTCCAATATAGTCTTGGATGTGTGGATTTCTACTGGAGTATGGGTGACTTACCAGGACTGTACGTTTAGAGAAAACTGATATCCCCTCTACCAGCAGCTGTTGATTGCCAGTAGCTCCTAGACTAGTGGTAGGACTTCATGCCCATCTCTCCTCTTCATGCTGAGATTTGTCCTGCTTTAGCCTCACAGGTCTTGTGTGTGTTGTCATAACTGCTGTGAGTTTATATGTGCAGCTGCCCAGCTGTGTCCAGAAGACAGTGTTACCCTGTAATCATGGTCACATGGACACCTGCTACTGGAGTATGTATGTACAATATACACAACTCCATTTTTTATTTAAAACATGTGGTTAAAATGGAATTACCTTATAATCGGGCGGGTAATGCCCCTACTAGACAGCATAGGCTAACAAAATAAATAAAAAAGCCTAATGCCAGGAATAGATGACCACTTATGTACTTGTTGACCAGTAAGGCTCCATGGATCCTAAAACATTACAGGTTATTGCCAGTTCTCTTGGTTACCCACTAGAACTTCACAGTAAAAGCCTATTGCTAAAGACATGACATACTTGAGTCATAAAATATAGAGATATCAAGCTGGTACTGATCTGGAAGCTTCATCCTTATCAGCTGGTTTCATAGTTTCATAGGCGCTATGCTGGAAGAGAAAAGTAATCATTAGTCTTATCCAACTGCAAACATTGTGAGCTAAAATAATTAGAGGACTAACAAGAAATGCCCACTGCAATATTGGCCCCCAAATCATGTGATTAACCAGCCCCTTTCTGATTGGATTTAAGGCTCTCCACAAGATGAAACCTATACCTGGCACCGTTATCATCACCAGGAACCTGTGGCTATGCAGGTTGTAGGCCCTACTGGTTGAGAACCTACCACCATTCCTCTGGTAAGTGGACACAGTATTAAACAAATTCCTAATGATTTATCATATACCCATAGATTAATGTCTTATCATTCAATAGAGAAGTTTCTTTCTTTCTTTCTTTTTTTTTGTTTTTTTTGAGACAGGGTTTCTCTGTGTAGCTTTGCGCCTTCCCTGGATCTCACTTGGTAGACCAGGCTGGCCTTGAACTCACAAAGATCCGCCTGCCTCTGCCTCCCAAGTGCTGGGATTAAAGGTGTGCGCCACCACCGCCCGGCTAGAGAAGTTTCTATTTGCAGTTGATGGCGATTAACACAAGCTGATCAACATGCAGAGAACAAGAGACTGCAAAATACTCAGCCTTAAATGGGACATCTGCCTCATACTCCCCCTCCCAAGGCTCAGGGGTCATTATAAAAGAGGGGATAGAAAGTGTAAAAGACATATATGCCCCTTTGGCTTAGTGATCTGATGTGATTGCTATAGTGGACCAAGGTGCTATTTGACCAAAATGCGCAGAAAACCTAGTTCCTTGTAGGCTGTATTTTGACAGACAGCAAAATAGTTCACAGGGCTCTGTGGGAAGACTGCACATGTGTGCACTGTAGTTTAGCCCAAGAGAATGCACGTTTTCTTTTCCGTCTTTCTGATACAGATGTACCAGAAGGCGTTTCACAGCTTGGTGGACACACACAACATCCTAGAAGCAATGTTAATCTGCTCAAACAAAGACACCACACCGGGGATAACAGGTGCAGCATTGGACTGAATTTGAGGTAGCTTGTTGGCTTCTTCCGATAGAACAGTTTTTGTAGGAGCCACACCAGATAATAGATAGATACATGATTTGGGCCACTAATTCTGGTATTTTTAAAGTCTTTCAAGATAGATGAATCTCTGCTATTCATTCCTGGAATATAATGTGCGCTCTCTCTCTCTCTCTCTCTCTCTCTCTCTCTCTCTCTCTCTTTCTCTCTCTCTCTCTCCCCCCCTCTCCTGATACCCCTTCCCCTCCTTTTCTTTAAAGCAAGGTCTTACTGTGTAGCATTGGCTGGCCTTGCTAGATAGACTGGGATGGCTGCAAACCCACAGATACCTTCCCAGATTTGCTTCCCAAGTTGCTGGGATTAAATTCATATGATTATGTGCTCATATATAATATTGATTCTTGACTTGATGTCATTGTAGGACTTTTGTACATCCTTTCACACTTCTGTAAAGTTTACCCCACAAACCAAGTAGCTAATGTCAGTATTCTGCCAAATATGTCTAATCCAATAATACATACATATATACATACATAACTACATGTGCATGTTTGCAAGGTACATGATAAATTAATTCTAAACAAGATTTATAAATATCAATGTGTTTTATAGATTAGGATGAAGAACAAGAAATGCTAAGTGGCAAGAACCAGGAAGAACTGTTTATGGGAATGAACACGGAACAATGACTCTGAAGAAATTTGTCAGTTTCTTAAAGGTTGCTTTTAAGACGAGGTCTCATGTAGCCCAGGTTGGCCAGGAGCTGGCTGAACCTGAAGATGACTCAGAACCCCCAATTATTCTGCTTCCACCACTGGAATGCTGGGATCACAGCCATGCACTCCACCACCTGTTTGAGGCAATGCTAGGAATCTGCCTGGTGAGGCTGGGCAGTGATCTGAACCTCCAATATCTTTAAAAGTGAAACAACACTTGTCACATGATCCAGTTACCCCCTTTTAGACACCTAGCAAAGAAAAACAGAAGCGAATGAATCTAATAATATTGGAAACTAATTTGTCACAGTGGCTTTATTTTTAATACCAAAGACTTCAAACAACCTATATACCCATAAACAATAACAACAAAAAATAAATAAAACAAACAGATCCAGTGTATCCATATGGTAGAACTACACTTATAAATACAAAGAAGTGAGATATTGATACACATAATGGTATGGATGAATCTCAAAATAATCACAGCGAGTAAAAGATATCAGGCAGAAATTATATATTCCATGAATCAATTTAAGTATAACTGTAGAAAATGTGCATTTATTTGATGCAGTCATTTGATGGAAAATAGATTGACAGCTTCCCGGAGCCAGGAGATACTAGAAAGGAGGGGGTAAGAGAGGAGACTTTTTTTTTTTTCAGTGCCGATGGTTGAACCCGGAGCTTCATGCATGCTAGACCAGCATTCTACTTTTGAGCTATCCCCCGAGTCCTGAAAGTCAAATCTTTTAGGTGATAGATGGACTTATTATTTAATTTTAATGGAGTTCTTGTGGTCACACACATAATCAAAAGTCACAAAATTGTACAACTGAACCATGGTGGGCTTTAAATATTACTTTACACATCACTAAGGATAGTTTAAACATATACCACTTTTGACCAAATAACTCCAGTAGCAAGATATGTGTGAAATGTTTACTACACTTCGGTTGGCATTATAAAATTATCTACCATAAGACAATAATTAGATGAATCCTGACACTTTCAAGTAATAGAATACTGTTATTCAAATAGTTTTGTTAATATTTACACATAAATATATTCAAGATATTTAAAATACAAAAGGTAACTTACTTGCTGGTGAGGATATAAAGTGGTACAGCACTTGTAGATAACAGTTGGACTGTTCCTCAAAAGTGAACATGAAATTATTATATTACCTCCGAATTCCTCTTCTAGGTACACATCCACAAGTGTTGAAAACATATGTCTTTGCAAAAACTTGGACATGACTGTTCATAGCAGCATTAGTCAGAGTTTTCAACATGGAAGCAATCCAAATGTCTCACTGTTAAGTGGATATACAAAATGTAGATTACATGATTACAGTGGGTTATAATCAATTGGGGCAGGGATGAAACACCGGAACAGGCTAGTTAGCATGGATTAAGCTGAAACCATAAGACAGAAGAAAGCTGGGTGCCGGTAGGTGGTGGCGCACGCCTTAAATCCCAGCACTCAGGAGGCAGAGCCAGGAAGATCTCTGTGAATTCAAGGCCAGCCTGGTCTACAGAGTGAGATCCAGGACAGGCACCAAAACTACACAGAGAAAACCTGTCTCAAAAACAAAAACAAAAACAAAATTAAAAAAAAAAAAGAAAGCCAGGTGTGTGAAGGCCATATATTATATGAGTCTACTGATATATAACAAAGGTAGGGCCTACTGAGGGTGGGATGGAATAGAAGAAAAATCTCCCAATTAGTTTAGACCCAGGGAAAGAGGCGCCAGATTCTCACTCAACAGAGTAAGACATCAGGCCTAACCCATACCATGTGCATTAGGCCTGGTCATTTGACAAATGATGGGCAACTCCCTCAAGGCAGAGGAAGAGAATTCATTTCTCTTAATGTATTAATTTATATTTCATCCTCAAAAAATGTTTTCAGTACCTTAGATATAACTTAACCTTAAAGGTCTCCCAAAGAGAAGACAAAAGAATACTGTTAAAAATGTTTTCCTGATTTTCCATTTTTATCTTGATTTAGAATCCATACCCATTTTCAGTTCCTCTGTGCTTATGGACTTGGGCCTCTGTAGAGGAGACCTCAGGATTGGGCTCCAGATGAATTGTGCCAAACAGGACTATGTAGGAAGTCATCTTCATCAGGTCATGGTGCTGGAGTAACTCTCTACTGTGAGCATCCCCAGTGGGTGGAGGATGCTTGGCTTTGCCCTGCTCTGACTGTCTTGTTAACTGAGCAACAAGTGTAAACATGGGGGCATTGGACAGGTGTTTCATGATAGACTGTCAGTGACAGGTCGATCACGGCTCAGTCTTTCTTGTTACTGGGTGGACACAGCCTAGGGTTCTAAGTGGAATGTGTTCCAGATGCAGTCTGGTGACTTCTCATCTCATGCATTTTTGCTACTTCCTTCTGTAGTTGTGTTAACTAGACAAGCCCTTCCTTATTTGTCAGTCACAGTGAGGACCTGCTTTCCTGGTCCAGGCGCTGTAAAGGATGGATAAGGACTCCAAAGCACGCTGCTTCCTATGTGACTGGTTTGTGTGTATATGTTACCACTCTCATGGTCATTATGGATAGTGAGAGACATGTACGTGAGTTCAATGAAGAATGTCAACATAGCTTAGGGATTGAGATCAATCCATCTGAGAGTCAGTGTTCTGATACTGATGCCAGTAAGTCTTTCTGTCAACATTAAATAACTTTGTGACAAAACCTGTTCAATCTTAACAATCCACTCTCCTTACTTGGTTTGGCTGATAACCCATGCATATGTTTACGCAGAATGGCTTCACGTTGGGGGCTGTAATGTCTGTCATGACCTGAGACTTGGCACGTAGATTGGTGGGGAAGTCATATAGCGTGGTGACCACATGAGAAAGCAGAGATGACCTCTTTGCCTACTCTCTTTCGATTTTTTTGCCTTTTGAGAATTTCATATATGTACAGCAAAATATGATTATAGAAGCACAAAATCACCATTTCTCCCATGTGGCTCAGGGCCAACTGTCCCCACCCTCCAACATGCCTGCCTCCTAGCTTCATCCAAATAAGTCTAGTTCATGCATGGGTATAAAGCCATCTGCTGGATCATGGGAAACTGTCTATCTAGTTAGTGGATGGGTATGAAGTCATGCACTGGAGCATGGGAAACTGTCTAGTTAGTGCATGGGTATGAAGACATCTGCTGGAGCATGGGAAATTATCTAGTTAGTGCATGGGTATGAAGACATCCACTGGAACATGGGAAACTGTCTAGTTAGTGCATGGGTATGAAGTCATCTGCTGGAGTATGGGAAACCTATCAGTAGCAATAGCCTCAAAAAAGAATGATTCTCCCTTCTATAGCAACTATCCACTGCCAATAGCTCTTCAGTAAGAGGTGGGACTTATATATCATCTCACGTCTGTTTTATGTTTATAGTCTATGTTGCCTAGGCTGGCCTTGAACTTGAAATCCTCCTGATTCTGACTCCCAAGTAATGGGGAATACACACACACACACACACACACACACACACACACACACACACACATCACCTAGGTTTGCCCACTTGGGATTTGTGTGTGTGTGTGTGTGTGTGTGTGTGTGTGCAGATTTGAGCACATATGCTTTAACCCACTTTTTTTTGAGAGTCAAGTTACCTGCTCTTCAGTTGGGATAACTAATTAGTAACTAACTAATTAGTAACCAGTTACTAATAGCCAAGTAAGTTAGTTACGTTTCTTCCCTCTTCATAGCCGCAGGCAGCAGTTTTTCCAAGGGTACTGTGGCATCAGAAAAGGATGTCCTCATCAGAGTCAAGGATTCATGTTCCAGAGCCAGTTCCTTCTTGGCTCCTATGCTTCCATGTACTATGCACACACTGACTTGGCCCCACTCTCCTGCCATTTTGTTTCTTGAAGGCCTGGGTTCTGTCCTGCTTCTTATCAAGTCATCTAGTATGTTTTTCAAATCCATGGATGAAACACTGGTATGTCATGCACAAAAAGGAACAGGCTGTCCTACAAGCTGTAACTCTAATGACTAAATCCATGTTCTGTGAACTATGGAACCTGGCAGAGGAGGCAACAGTTTGATGCTCTTCCATGTCTTGTCTCCTTCATTTCCTCTTACCAGTTTTTATCTCCAATCAATCTCTTCCATACCTAATTTTACTGCATTGATCACGTATCACTGTACTTAGTATGTGACAGGAACAACTTAGAGGAGGATTTAGTTTGAGAGTTTTCATTGGTCATGGCTGGTTCTATAGATTCTGGGCCCATGGTGTGGCAGAACACCTGGGTGTCAGGGACATGTCAAGCAGAGCTGTTTAACTCATGGTAGCTAGGAAGAACAGAAAGAGGAGTATTCCAGAAGGTGCTTCAGCAGGAGGCATCTCCTAAGAACATCCCCCTAGTGACCTGCTTTCTCCTAGCACCTACCTCCTAAAGCTTTTAGGACCTCCCAGAATAGTGCCACCACCCAGGGACCAAGCATCTGACATGACTCTGTGATGACATTTCACATTCGGAGCATCTGTCTTGGATTTGTTTCTCAGGTGAGCTAGCCTAACACACAATGAATGTGCCAGGGAGACAGGTAGTTAGATGTCAACTTGAAATTTATTCACTAACTGTCCAACAGGCATAGAGGAGGGTAACTTGGTAACTTGATTGAGAGCTGGCAAATGAATAGTTCCTATCAAAAGGTGGTGAATCAAATGTAAGAGGTTTCATTGATGGTGGACTTTAGAATATATCCTGTCATGGAAGAAAGATGCAGATGTAATAGTGGAGGTATTTGAAAGCTATGCAGCGGAGAATATCTTCAAAGACGGCTGAGTTAGGCTTACTGCTGCCAACTTGAATTCATGAGAGCAGTACTTATATAACTGACTGTGTGAGGCACAGGGTCTCCTGAGTGGCTTACAAAGAGGTCCTAACCTTCTACAGTATGACAGGGCAGACAGGACTGAGCAAGCTGAAGACTAGTTGGAATTGCAAAGATCTCTAGGAGTGTGGGTCTTCATCCAAAACAAAAACAAAAGCAAAAACAAAAACAAAAACAAAAACCAGGTGTTGGGACGAGAGGCAAAGGGATTCTGGGGCCCTGAATGGAAAACCCCCGACCTGAAAATGGAAAACTGAGATGAGGATGTGTAGATGGCCTTGAATATCATTCTAGGCAGACACACCCGCACTTAATCTTTCAGGCTTATGACGGTTCTCCTCCCTCTTGGTAAATGCTAGCACTTGTATTGTGCCTGCTGCTGCTGCAGAGAGCACAGGGATAGTAGCATCTGCTTTCCTCAAGAGCTTCCCTGCTTGATTATCAGAGTTCATATTCAGCAAAGCCTGGGTGGGTACATGTTGGAATCTGTTAGGGAAGGAGATGCTACAATTGTTAAGCTTCAAGAATCAGCTAGACTATCCTGACAGGAGTCCAAGGAGTACCCCTTGGGCTATATTTTTGAGAGCTTGATTAAGTGACCTGGAATTCAACTTTCTCAGGACCTCAATCTTATACCTCCAGGAACGAGGAAAACTCACTGCTATGGCTTTGTCTGGATAAAGCCAACACCAACACTTAGTGAAGGGGAGATTTCTGAGTTGCTCTCCAGAGGAAAGAATTCTGTCTTCATTCTGTTAATAAGGTTGCACTGTGAGTAACACTGGCCAGAGGAAGAGATGAGGAGGCCGAAGAAAATGAGAGTTCCAGAATGTACCAATGGACATTCAGAATCCTGCCACTACAGTGAAGCTTTTAGGGACCTGACAGTCAAAATCATGCCAGTATATCTTTAAAGTAAAGGACAAATATGTGCATCTTACATCCCTCCTACACAAAGGAAGGTCAGCCTGTGAAACCTTTTTGGATTGGAGGACAATATATTCCATAAAAATATTGCTTTGGCTTGTGTGATGCAGGTTTTGAATAGGGCTCAGAGCAGGACATGGTTGTGTGGCATGCACAATATCCATATTGCTTGGTCCATATGCTCGAATAGACCCAATGGCTTTGGAGCCATCTATGTAGAAAAAGGATGTTGCAGGCAAAGCTGGAGTGATGGCAGGTTTTATGGAGAGAATCAGCTCCCACAATGCAGCCTCTGGGATTCTGGGATAAAACCATGCCAACCACTGTAGAGGAGAAACAGTAATGGAAATATTATCAAGCCCTGGCAGAGATAATGATTCTGGATTATGAGAACAGAATTGTCCATTATGATTTGGATTTTTTTTTTTTTTAGAGCTGAGGACCGAACCCAGGGCCTTGTGCTTGCTAGGCAAGTGCTCCTCCACTGAGCTACATCCCCAACCCCTATGACTTGGATTCTAGTGAAACTTCTAATTCAAAGTTGGACATGTGCAGTAGAAGTCCATGATTACATCATGGCACATCCAATTATAAAACTGAGTAGGACCAGAGGCTATGATTATGTGGCATGAGCAGCCTGCCCAAATGGGCTCATCCTTATCACTCTCAATGGGCACAACAGCAACTCTCATCTCATACTTGTGGCTATGTGAGAACTTCAAGTTTTGTATCTGGTCATACACTTTGTATTCACAGTTCCCAGATACTGGCCAATGGCCTAGCTATCTGTTGAGGAGTTTTAAAGGGGCAGGACTAGACATTTGAGAGATACTGGAATGCAAATGCATTAGGAAGAGTTCCTGTGGTGTATTAACAGCTATCATGGAAGAGGCATTGAACAAACAGACAGACAATATGGCTTGGCCAGCTGACCTAACACGGCCATTGATTATCTCAGAACTGGCGTAGGAGCATGGTAGCAGAGCTAGCTATCCCACAAGGGAATTTGCCTCATGGTAAAGGAGGTGGATGGCACAGGCCTGCAACCCAAATATTAGACCATCTAGAAGCCAGCCTCATGGAATGCAGAAACAGCCTGTGGTTCAACCATGCAATCTATAGTAGGCAATTTGAAGGATGGATTTTCATAGCAACCAAGGGCTCTTGTTTGCATTGTCCAGATTTACAGCTCTATGTAAATGACCCACTAACCCAGCTGTCATGTTCTAAAATCAGTCACCATGTTGAGACTGGGGGGTGCTTCCTCTCAGAAGTTTTGAGAAATGACTAAGTGTGACAGTGATGTTAGCAGGGTTGTACCTGTAAGATACTGACCTTTTTTTAAAGGGCAGCTTTGGTTTAAGCTCTCCCCACAGCTTGGATGAAATTTGAATAGAACTGCATTGCAATAAATATGTTCCCTATTCTTTATCATGTCTCCCCTGCCTTCTATGGTTGTTCTTCATAGAAGAACCTGATTTATGGTTGCCGGCTTTCCCCTTAGTTCATTCTCACTGGCACTTCCCTTAATAAATAAATCTCTTGCACATGTAATCTTATCTTGGCATCTGTCTCTTGGAGGATCAGGACATCACAGATGGCTTGGACATGTGCTGGTGGGTGTCTAAGAAAGAATGGCAAGTATGCCAATCCTGCATGCTGAGTGTGGTCAATTTGCAGTGGCTGCTAGGAGAGGTATTGAGAAGTACTCTAGCATTATATCTAGTCCATTGTAATGGATGCTGTGGTCTACTGGGAAGAGCTACAGTGCGGGCAAAGGAGTAGGGTCTTGATCTTTCATTGGTCACTATTGCTGAACTGAAATGTTCCACAAAACCCCATTGTGAAGGGAAATGGTACAACTATGTGGTAGTGTGTGCCTGTAATTCTAGAACTCGGGAGACCAAGGCAGGATTGTTGTAAGTTTGAGACCACCCTGGGCTACCTGGTGAGTACCAGGCTAGCTAAGGCTTCACAGTGTGACTGGGGTCCTGTCTCAATAAAGTAATTAGCTGGGGATGTAGCTCAGTTTAGGTAGAGTGATTGCTTAGCATACGTGAAGCCCTGGATCCAACCCCCAGCATTGTATGAAGCCAGGTATGGTGCTGCGTGTCTACACTAAGGAGATGAGTGCAGAAGATTCATCAAGATCAGAAGTTCAAGGTCATCCCTGCCTTCACTCTAAGTTTGAGGCAGCCTGAGATAACTGAGACCCCCCCCCCTTACAGAGACATTAAAAAAAAAACAAAACAAAGCCAAACCCGGGAAACAAATAAAAAAAGGGGGGAGGGCATGATTAGAGAGCTACTGTATGTAAAACTTTTGTAATGTGAAGGGTATCATTAATGATAGTGAGCGATTAATGTTGATGGTTAATGAATAACAATTGCATTAAAAACTATATAACTACATAATATGTGATTATTTATGAGCAATAACAATGCTTAATGATAACCATCAATTGTATCATATCATTAATGATCCTAAAGTGATACTGAATGGAAGAGATTATATGGCTGTATTATACAAGCCATAATAGCCCCACAATGAAAGATGCTAAGTCAATGGAATCTAGAAAAAAAAAAAAACAACAACAAAGTGTAAAGACTTGTGTTTTCCCTCTTGAGCTGGAAGGGCTATGCTCTGATAGCTGATGTGAATTCCTTTCTTTGGAGGTTTGCCTCATGGAGCCATCATGACAGGATGCTACTCACGAATATTACTCATTCTCCTTTATCTGATTTTATATTTGCCAAGGAACATCCTGATGTTCATTGTATTTGAGCAAATTGCCGACTGAAGAAAGACTATGCTGACCAATTGGCTAAGGGATTCTAGTCTCTCCACCACTCATTTATTTCCGTTAAAATGTCATTATTAAGATACAAACAAGGCTTATGATAAAATAATTATTGACCAGTAGGAAAGCCAAATTCAAAGTCTGTTTCTTAGACACAGCTTCTTCTAGGTTCCCCAGGAGTAACACTTTTTTTGTTGTTGTTGTAAATTACTTCATTTCTCCACCGAATATCTGGCACTCAAAATATTTTCTTCATGACCTTGTTTAGAAGGACTTTCTTATGAATTCATTCAGAATGAACTAAAACCGAATTTCTAAATACACAAAGCTGGGAGCCAATCCCTCCATTCAGAAGCCATTTTTCAATGCATGTCATGTCTTTTGTTAAGTCTTTTATGGCATCAAACACTATGTTTTCTAAGAAGTGTAAGCTTTGTCTACCATTCACAGACTACAAGACATCAATTTGCAAAGAATAATGTGTAGTGCCGGGCTCCCTGCGTTCTGTGCTTTATTCAGCCTGATGAAGTACCACTCGTTTTTTGTCTGAATTGTATTACTTTTTACATCCACCTCCTCTTGTCAAGGATAAAGGAGAGTTCAAGGAAGACAGTCTTAGTTCTAAGTGTGAATCAACACTTAGATTCACCGCAGCAGCACAGTATGATAATGAACACAGGGGCAAATTTGCGATGACCTAGATAGGCTCTTTCTGTTTGTTTCTTAGGATTATTGTCTCTTTTCAGACTCAAGACAATTCTTGATGTGAAAAATTAGTTCCTGAAGATGAGCAAGCCTGGATTTTCAGTGTTCAAAATTTAGTAAGATTTTTCCTTAATGGAGAACATCTGAATTTCTTTTGAAAACACTTCCCTGCTAGGATTTAGAGAAAAAAAAATCTTGAGCTAAAGATCTTTAATGAAATTATTATGTTAGGATCAGAAAAGACAATGTCCCAAAATATTTTTGAGGCCTATAGATGTGTAACTTTTAAATCCTTGAATCAAGGCTTTGCTTAGAGAGGAACTGATTCTTTTAAAATGTTATTTTAAGGCAGATGAGTTTTATTTATTTGAATTTTTTTTTTTTTTTTTTTTCCCCCGGAGCTGAGGACTGAACCCAGGGCCTTGAGCTTGCTAGGCAAGCACTCTACCACTGAGCTAAATCTCCAACCCCTATTTATTTGAATTTTTTTTTTTTTCAGGCTCTGAGGGTTGAATTTAGGGACACATCTGTGCTAGGTAAGCACTCTATCACCAAGCAACATCTCCAGTTTTCTTTGTACTTTGAGGCACGGTCTCATTAAGTTAGAGCAACCCCCAAAGATGATACTTTTTTTGATGGTACAAACATTGTAGTGAACATTAATACAGAAATCTAGTTGACTATGGAGTTAAGGTTGGAAATCTTTTCATATAAAAAAAAGGTTTTTTTTTTCCCCCACACAAAAGCAAGAAATTTAGTCTCTTACTCTTTCTTGAAGGTAGAATTAACTTTCATGTCAACAGGTGTTATCAGAAACATTCCTCCAAAACATTCCTATATTCTCTTGCTCTCTCTTTCATTAGAGCAACGTGGAATTATTTTGTAGTACATGGGATGCCATACTAAGACAGAGTTATGTGGCAGAAACACCTTTGGGAGAGGCTGTGATGTAGGATCATTGCATTTACTCAGGAGAGTCAGAGGGACAAGGCCCTGACTCCACTCTAGATTTTAGTTTCTGATGTCAGAAGTCAGATGAAAGTCCATAGCTATTTGAGATGAAATTAATGTATGACAAAGGCCCTCAGTGGTATAGGAATGTCATTTCAGTCGCCAGACCTACTGACTAGACTGATAAGCTTGAGTCCTTTAGATTTGATGTCAGTGACTGTTGGCAGAGGGGCCTTAGTAATTTGCATCTACTTATTTCTCTTTTCAAAATTTAATATCCCCAGTGGTTAGGTAAGATATAAGGTTGGAACGCAAATCTGCATATGGCTTTAGTATCAAATTTTATCTCTGGCTTGGGAGACATGCTGTCTGATTGCATGGAGATATTAGTAGCTTCCCTTATACTGGAGCTCTCAGTATAGCTTGCAAAGTTTAACATCTCACAAGACTATCATCATGTGTGTCTCTATTATCTGTTCTGATACATGATGCCAGTTTGTTCTGAGAAATTGTAATTTGATTATTTCTGTCCTTATTATCATACTTAAAGAATGAAATTTTCCTTCTGACTTTTGCATTGCAGAAATTGAACCCAATGCCTCATGCATGCTAGACAGGAACTCTGCCACCAACCCCCATTTCAATCCCATAACTCTTACTTTAAATATGGCACTGGAGGAGTGTTGGGGACTATTATTTTAAGGTATGTTACTCTTGCTATTTGCATTTAACTCTGTGAAGCTGTGTTACTTTACCTGTCTAAAACACCTGATGGTTTAATAAAGAACTAAACAGTCAATAGTGAGGCAGGAGAAAAGGTAGGTAGGGTTGACGGGTAGAAAGAATAGAAAGAGAAATCTGGGAGAAGAGAGGTCTGGGATTGAGAGAAGGAGGAGGACATCAGGGGCCAGCTACCAAGCTACACAACCAGCAATGGAGTAAGAAGGAAAGGTATACAAAAACAGAGAAAGGTAAAAGCCCAGAGGCAAAAGACAGATGGGTTAATTTTAAGTTAAGAAAAGCTGGCAAGAAACAAGCCAAGCTATGGACAGGGATTCATAATTAAAAATAAGCCTCTGTGTGTGATTTATTTGGGAGCTGGGTGGTGGGCCCCCCCAAAAGAGCAAAACCAAACAACAGAGGAGTGAGTCTTTTTTGTGTGGTCTGGGATGAAATAAAGATTTAGAAGGTGCACTCATTTTCCTGCAAATGTTTTCTTCTGGCTCAATCCAATGATTAATTATCAACAATCTACTAAAACAGACAAAGGCACCATATTGGCACACATTTGGTCTTTTCATCATACTTTTAGATCTGAAAGAGTTTGATTTTATAGGTACTATCTAAATATGGTTTCAGAAGTTAAACCAATTGGATTTAAATTTCTAGAGACAACATAAATTTGCAGGCACAAATAAACACATGGCAAGATCAGCATTTGGGGCCCAGTGTGACTGAGGTGATTTCTGAAAAATAAGAGTCCAAACTAATGACACATAGAAACCAGTTTATTGGATTGTCAGTGATACTGTGAGACAAGTTCAAGTTATTTTATTTTACTTCATATAAACAGAGGAAGGGAGGGAAGTTTTGAATTTCAAGCTTTGTTCAGCATGTGTGCAGTTAGCATCCACAAAAGCACCATTGAATTATGGAGGAATTAGCACCACAGGATTTTAGGACCTAACTGTGAACATGCATCACTGAAAAACCTGGAACATGAAAACTGAATTAGTATGTGTTATGGTCCATTATAAACAATACAAGGCAATTTTTGACTTCTTTTCATACAGTACAATACAGTCACAACCAATGAGAACCTTTGAAATACGATACAGGACAAAAACACCTTGTACCCTGTTAACACTACAGCAGTTACAGATTTAAAAAAAATGTTTCTTATACGAGGCAGCGGATTGAAATGACCCCCCCTCAAAATTTAAATTCATAGTTATATAGTTACATGATCTCTTAAGAAAGTATTTTCAAGTCTACATGTCTTCTCCCTCAATGCTGGCAAACAGCGATTTGGAAATTGAAAGAGTTAAAACACTTCCCTCCCCCACATAGCAACCCGGACTGTCCTCCAGCGTGGGGGAGGGCTTTCTGCATAAGGTCAGTTTGAAAATGATGCCAATGGCGTCGATACCTGTCTTCCCTTCCGTGCAGGAATGCCAAGTACAGAAGCCTTGCACTCATGATGAACTTCGGTTCGTTCTTTCCCCGAATGCCTTTATTCTGGAGTGGAACATATAGGATTTAGTCCTTAGTCCTCAACTGTTCCTTATGCTTGGTCTGACAACAGTGAAAAAGGCTGAGACTCTCTGGATTTAGGGTAATGTGTGAGCTAAAGAAAAAATATTAATTTAAATTTAGCAAGTAAGAAATTTTAAAGGGAGTTCCACTATTTTCCCAGTACAAACCCACGACTAATATAATTGAAAACCTTTCTGGTAGAAAGCATGTAACAAATCCTCCAGTTTTAGCCTAGGCCAATTTTGGCAAATGAAGATACTGTATAAGAAATGTGCAATAAGCATTGATACAGGTATATTCAGATCTCAATGTACTGATGTCATGGAAAATGTATTTTTACTCACCAAGAGAAGAATATACCTGGAAATATCTATGCAGACACAGGAATCAATCATGTATCTGCCCAACATCTAATTCTGGAATAGTGATAACAGGGTCATTAGGAAATTGTACTCAGTAACAGTATGGCAGCAATGTTATGTTGTCTATATTTAACAGTGAAGCATGTTTGGAAATAGAATCAATACTGTATGGTAAGTTTACAATTCACCATTTCTATACTTGTAATACATGCGTTTGTTTTCCAGTTTTTAAAAAACCCCACTAGGATCAACATCTTTCAGAACAATCACCTAACATTAAACAAACTTCCTAAGGAAAATTCTTAGCATCACAGAGTTGAGAGAAACCTGTTACTCAGCATCACAGAATACTCAATAATAGATCTACATTTACGATTGTGCATGCCTTGACATCAACACACCTTTGGGTTAATAGGTCTTGCTTAAAAAAAAAAAAAAAACAAAAAAAAAAAAAAACCAAAAAAAACAAAAAACCGAAGATTCAAACCAAACAATTGACACAGATTTTGTTTTTAGTCTCTCCGTGGTAAGGAAAGACTTGAGAAGCTTGACTCTTCTATATCATGAAATGATGACTCTGTCTAGAAAACATTTACATTTATTAAAATACTTAAAACTAGAGAGAAAAAGGGTTAAAGTGTAGAAAGACTTAAAAACAAGTAACATCATGGAAAATGCTTTCTTAAAATGTTTAGGTACACTGCTTATAAACAAAATTGGAAATATTAGCCTATCATTTTTATGTTGGTAGATGTTAAGAATCAACCTATGAAGGTTGATACTTTTGAAAAAAATATTGTATATTTTTTCTGCTGAATAAATCCATTGTATAAACTGACCACTGATTTTCCCAATAGGAACCATTTATATGCCAGTATGTTTACAGGAATGATTTAAATTTGGTAATTCACCAAGTCTGGATGACTTGAGCAAAGAAGAAACAAAATGGATTCGGAATGCTTCATGGTTACGTTAAAAAAGCTCTGTCAAAACAAAACGAAGTTATGATAGGCTAGATTAATAGTTCTGATTGCCCTCTTATTTGGTAGTTATTTCAAGATAAGGTAGAAACAATTAAAAAATAGAATTAACAAATAAAAACTGTCTAAAGTTTTTCCACTGAAAGTCTTTATATTTTACATGGTAATTTCAGATGATTACATTAGGCTGTTTTGCCATTTCACATATACTTTTTATTTTTTACTATTTCCATTTCTGTATTATTTGTTGTTTATACTATGTAACAATCTTCTGTTAAATTAAAATAGTTTACTTTATCACTTTATAGTCTAAGTTGCTTTAGAAAAATGTATAACTAGGATAAATTTATAAAAGGATAAAGAATATTTTAAGGGACTTTTAGACAAATTCTATACAGATAAATAGTCCAGATAATAAAGTGCCTTCTTTTTTCAGGTGATTTTTTTTACTAAAATATTTTAAGGCTTTGCAAGAAACCCAACACTACCAGAAGTTTGATAGTATATGGGGTTACATTATTAATTAGCAATATGTTTTAGTGCTTATGTCATTTAATCTTTCAATATAGATGGTAATTTTTAAGAGTTATAGTTAAAAGTTATAATTTGCATCAATTCTGAATACATTTTGAAGGGAAGGGGAAATGTATAATTCCTAAATGCTGTGATTTATAGGTAAGACTCAGAAGCTGTTAGTAGCCAATGGACCTCAAAAAAAATTCAACAGATTTTTCAAACTGTGGCAAATGAGACCACTTTGTTTTTTACTTATTTGTTCAGAGATTCTATTTTCCTTCATTTAAAATAATTGTGCAGCCTTAAGTGGGGAAGGCTAGAGAAAACCAATGGTAAATTATTCAGATACAGGCATGATAGAAGCCTTCTATTGCAATACGTTTATGCATAATTTATGTTGATACCAACTTCTAATGTTAGCATTTATACCCACCCACTTTGCTTATGAACCATTGGTATATTATAGTAAAATGTCTGTGACTGAACAGAAGTTTACACACACATATATATATGCCATATCCATATAGAAATCCATTTATTACATGTCTTATTTCCCTTGGGGGAATATGGGTGTGTTTTAAGCACATCTATATAATTGGCTGTGTGGAAAATTTAGATTTTGGGATAAATTATGACTATCAGGATTTCTACCAAATTATTTTAATCAATAAACACTACTTTAAATGTTTGAATATTGTTTTGGATAATTTTAACAAGAAAATTGCTCATATTTAAATCAGCACAAGAGTAAATGCTCATGATACCTAATGGTCATGGTTTTCCTGATCATCACTGGATTCATTCAGACTGTTCTTTGAAGCTGTTGAGGTCAGGACATAGAGGAGAAAACTCAGTAGGAGGAATGATCTATGTGAAACATCCCACATCACAAATCAAACAGGAATTAACAGTGGGAACAAAGTGCTAGTTTTAGTAAGAGTCATTCTAGGTTAAAAAACGTCCAAGTGGTATAAACCTTTATAATTGCACATTCCTTTTTCAAAGTGCCACAAGTTACCATATATTTTTCTAAGATGCATACAATTCTACTTTTTCAAACTCTAAATATGTATATAGGTTCATCTTTTGTATACTAGTACAGTATCACAAACATCACAAATATAACCAGGAAAGGTGAGCTATCACTGTCAAAAAACAGCATAATGTTTTCAAGCGGTAACTGTTAAGAGCCCACACCTTTATGAGGATTCATGTCCAAGTGCAGTGAAAACATTCCACAGAACCTAACTACACCAGGGGAACTTGTTCAGGCAAATGTTAGTAATTCTCTGCCATGTGATGCACAGAAGTCTTACACTTTAAAAAACATATTGGCTTAGCTATTATGTTTTGTCTATTTGACTACGTATTATACTTACTCTCTTCAATCACTGAAGCATGAGCCGATAACCAATTTGGAAAACAGTATTAAATACTGAGGTTTCCAATCTTAACTGCTCAGTCTTATGAAGTACAGCAAAAATGTGCGATATTGATTTTACATGAGTCTATCTCTCTTATTTAAATAGAAACACTAAATGGAAATGTGTTTTAGAAGTTATATTTAGAAGTTATCTTAGAAGAAATATAATAGGGATAAAAGGACAATGGAGACCAAAGCACCAAAATATAGAACAGATCAAAGAATTGTATGGTAGATCCCCATATTGCTGAATTCTCATTTCATCAGGAAAGTACTAAAGATGGTTCTTTGTCATGTAAGAGCTGTATTAATTTGTAGTTCAAATAACTGGCATGCACACTAATTTAAATTTTGAATATTTCTACTATTTCTGAGTGTAGTGAAATTAGACTTGAAGTTGTGTCTCTGAAAACAGATAAAAAGCTATCATTCAGGAAAGGGGGGGACTGTAAAGCCAACGGTCACAGGTACCTCGTTTCTCTTCTGCTCGAGGCTAACTGGGCAGAATGCTCCATTTAAGTAGAGTGGAGAAGGATGGTTAAAATGTGAAAGCACTGCTGCTGAAATTAGGATTAGTCCATCCTCACAGAACACTAAATGGCTCTCTGAAAGGTTCACTTCCTTCTCTATGGTTTGAGAACCTCCTTCTAAAGCATGGTTCTCAACCTTCCTAATGCTGCGAACCTTCAACACAGTTCCTCATGCTGTGGCGACCGCCAACCATAAAGCTGTTTAGTTGCTTCTTCCTAACTGTGATTTTGCTACTGTTACGAATCATAACGTAAATGTCTAATAAGCAGGATATCTGATATGTGACCTCTGTGAAGGGGTCACTTGGCCCCCAAAGTGGTTGCTACCCACAGGCTGAGAACCACTGTTCCACAGTGTTAACTGACTTAATAAAGGCGTCTGAAGGAAATGCCCAGGTATATAAACCCCCCATCTTTGTGGCTAGAGCAGGAGACAGAAACTGATACAGCAGTCTTCTAAGAAAGATGACAAATCGGAGAGGATCATGCATGATAAACTGTTAGTAATACTCTCTCTCCTCCACCAACCCTAGCAAAATACACTGACAGGTTAATCACCGGACAGGTAAATATCCACCCTCAGAATCTTCTCACAGATTTTGAGCCTAAAATTAATCCCTTTACTAGTAAGTAATGGGGTTTGATAGTTTCAGCATTTAAACTTTGTTAAAAGAAATAGTTACAAAACACTGAAATGCATGAAATTCTTAATCAAAATTGCAGACACAGAAACTCTATATTATATATAATATTGCAACTATATTTAGCTGATTTAATACCCCAAATAATTTAATACTGTGCAGTCTTTCTTGCTAACACACACATTTTTTGACAGCGTAGGAGCTGGACAATAGTATTTACATAGAATACAGCCTGTGGTAGCAGTTCTATGCATTGCTATAAATACTGACCATGCAAGAGAGCCATTCTTACTGTATTATTCAGTCTTGTGTATCTTTTCTTTAGCTGTTATATTTACAGAATTCTCATTTGTAAAATGCCTCACCACAGTTATAGTATGCATTTCTCACTGTATCCAGATGAGGCTGGCAACATTAATCAATTGCGTGGGTAGTGGTTAATGTAGCTTCTCTGCTCTGTAGGTAGTGACATGGTATCTATCACTCTATGCCAACTATATTTTATGATCTTTGGGGCCAAAGACTGTTGTTTTTTCTTTGTGAGACCACCAGCTCCCCAAATAATGACACAGACTTATTATTATGAAAGCTTGGCCTTAACTTAGATTTTTCCCCAACTAGTTCTTATAACTTAATTAACCTGCTTTTATTAATCTACGTTTTGCCACATGGCTTGGTTACCTCTCCTCTGTACTGTATGTCTGACTTGCTCAGTGTCTTGCTGACGTCCCTCTGCCTCTCTTCTTCCCAGAGTTCTCTCTCTCTCCAGAAATCCCGCCTATTCTCTCCTGCCTACTGATTGGCCATTCATCTCTTTATTAAACCACTTACAATGACACATCTTCACACACTGTAAACAAATATTCCACAACAAAAGACAGTGTGCTGTAGTAGTCAGACCCAGCAGGGGAATTAGCTCATGGAAAATGCAAAATAAATACCCGTTGATTTAATACATGTGAATCAGGACTGAGAAAATAGACAAATAACCTTTATATTATACTTTGCCTAGCACTGTCTCCCCACGAAGAGCTCTGCTGACCTCCATTACAATACGGTAGGAGGCATCACTGTCTGAAGAGCAGGGTAGTTCTTCTCAATCTTATGTTACTATGACATAGCCTTTTGAAGTGTATTTTCCACAGTACCAGTGACACCACTGACTACCACCGTGCCTAAAACTCGGAATTATTCAGCTTTACCTTTGCCAGGTGTTCTAATTAAAAGCTGAGCTGCTGCATATAGCAGCCAGTACTTTCCTGAAGCTAATTCAGACCCGGTGGTGAATTAAGAAAATAAGCTGCACAGCTGCAGCCAGGAGTATGAAAATGGAGGCCATCAGAAGGAGTGAAGAGTCAGTTCCAACCATCTCAGCTGGGGTCTGACGACCGTGGTTAAAGTAGGGAAGCCATGGCCCAGGAGGAGACAGTGATTTCCTTGGACTGAGTGACTCCTGGCCTTAGACTGGATGTCAGCAGTCCTTTCTAGCTCTACAATTATTTATTGTGCTAACTGATTCTTCCGCTGACAAAATGGGGATCTGGGTGGCATTCAAAATTGATTTTCTCTTCCAGAGAAAAGGCAAGTTAAACCCTAAAAGTTCGATGGTTTGGAACTCTCACACAGCTCTGAGCATTAAATGTTCTCTTTCAATAAATCATCACTGTACTTTCTTTGGCAACAACTTTGCAAAAAGTATTTTAAATCCTGATAATTCTATTTAAGTCACAATAGAACATGGATACAATAACACATTGTATTGCCAATAAAATTAGTACTTAGGAAGTGGCCCTACTCCCACCCCTCACCATGGACTCACTGGCTAAAGAACAGGTCACTTTCTGACCTCATTTCCCACTGGGGAGAGAGGAGGATGAGTTATTTCCCGTGAAAATCTGAGTGGGGGTCTGAAATAAAATTAGTAGCAAATTTGTGGCTCTTGATGTTAAGTCTGAATCTCTAACTTAAAAATCACTTCGTATGGACATGAAGCCAGCATTTTTAGTGACTGAGAAGCAACAACAACAACAACAACAACAACAACAAAAATGTAACGAAGCAAAAACCTTAAAAAGTGAGAAGCCGGGGTTGGGGATTTAGCTCAGTGGCAGAGTGTTTCAAGTGCAAGGCCCTGGGTTCGAGCCTCAGCTCCAGCGGGGACGGGGGAAGTGAGAAGCCAGTTCTCTTTGGTGAAGGGCGTTAAACTGGGGCCCCGCCTGTGCTAAGCCCATGCCCAGCCACTGAGCCAACACCTCTAGTCCCATAACAACCTGGTTTTTGCTCTCCAGACCCACAAGTAAACGGAAGGAGGAAAGGTATTTTCTATCATAGCAACTGCATTTATGCTGGGGCTTTTCAGATGCCCCTCAAGCAGCATACATGCACCCAGAGATGAAGTTTGTGATTCTCTATTCCACAACCCGCGAGCTCTTTATCTTCCTCACGTTAAGCTGATATGATCTCTCATGTTCGAAAGGGAATAGGGGCTATATCCTGCTTTTTCCATCGGGCAAGAAATATTATTGGCAGGTAATTAAAACTAATTACCACAACTGAAATGATGATGGACTGTTTAGATATTGCTCCAAAGAAGTTAGCAGTCATTAGAATTGAGACTCTATCCTTGAGGCTTATGATGGTTCTGTAAGTTTTCCTTATGGGTTAAATTATACTAATGAGGTTCTCTCGGTAACTCAAATCTAACTGGCCTTTTAAAAATGAGAACTACAACGTAGGCCAAATTCTACACGAAAGTAGGTCACATTAAAGAGAAGCTTCACATCAGTATTTTTGAAATTATCAGACTGAAATATGAATAGCGAAGCCAGGAGAAAAATAAGTATGACTGAGTAAAGGCGGCGGCAGGCATGATGGCTCAGTAGGTAAAGGCACCCTCTGTGCAAGCCTTGTGACCTAAGTTTGATCCCCAGAATCCACCTAAAGGTGCATGGAGAGACCTGACTCTATAAAGCTGTCCTCTGACCTCCACATGTGCACCATGGCATGCATGCCCACCTCCAGACATCATACACACACACACACACACACATGCACATGCATTTAAGAAAGACCGACAAGGGATTGTAGGGGTACTGAGTGGTAGGTTGGAAGGTAAAAGGAATGAGAACAGAAGTGGATATGAGATTTGAAGAATTAAAATAAGTCAGTTTTATTAATATCTTAGCACTGCTCTGGCTACTTTTCATCTCATTTGGGCACCTTTTCCCATGAACTGATAGAAGCATTCTGTTGCTATCTGGCTCTTTTCTATTGCCAAACAGTCATTTAAGCATTGAAAACGATGTGTGATCCTCCTAGAAGGGCAAGAGAGTAGCTGTTATGTATGCTCTTGGTATGTGTCAACATGCTAGGATCCTGCTGTGTTCCTAGTGTTGAAGGTGGAGGTGGTTAAGGATGCAGTGTGACATCAAACTCAGTTATGCATAGGACACAGCTGGAACTCTCTTGCAAAAGACAATGGAAGAGGCGAACTCACCCTTTAGGTATATTGGACGACAGCATAGCATGCAGCACCCAGAGTCAAAGTAAATATTTGCTTAAGTTCACTGACTCTGAGTGAAGTAGCAAAACTTAGAATTAATGTCATTTGAATGTTTAGAAAAACCCAGATCTTGATGTCAATCTTAATGTACCTATTCACCTTGGGTTTATATAACCTTTCCTTGGAATTACAGATCAAATTGAATTTCGAACTATAAGACTGAGTTCACTAGGTCCATGTTACACCATCTAGAATGTATAACAGCTACCAATGTATCAGCACATCGATAAGTAAATGGAAGGATTCCATCTATCAGTTTTCTTTACAAGACAAAGATAGGCCCAGGATGGCCTTGAACTTGTAATTCTCCTGCCTTAGCCTCCCAAGTACTAGGATTACAGGTATGCTGCACCAGGCCCAGTTCTAGTCCAGGGTGTTTTGATAAACTAGACACTGCAGTCAGACTTTCCTCACCTGGGTTATTAACAATCACTCTGTGAAGTCACAGCATAACTTTAAGTGAAGGAAACAGTTTGACGGCCACTGTCATCGCTGATGGGTTCTCACCCACTTTCTCTGTTTTTAGGAGAATAACTCAAGTGGCCCAAAGAGTACTTCTTGATCCATACAGCCCCAGTTAAAGCGAGAGAGGTGCCTGAAAGTTTCGGGGACTGTTACTTACTACTGGACAGTGTTTTCTAACCTTGTATTCCTACTGTATGTTTACTGTCAAGATATTAATAAATTCAGATTTGTTTTAAGAAGACATCAGCCAAAGAAAAAAAAGAAAAAAAAGGAACTACTGTGAAACTCAGCAACATGGGTGATCTAACAGGCAAATAAAAGAAATTAAAATGAAAAAAAAAATATATGCTAGGTTAAATAAAATTCTAGAATATGTAAATATGTGCCAAATTAGATCAATGGTTGCTTTTAGAAATTAGGAAGGTAGATGTGTTGTGGGAATGTTGATTGGGAACAAGAACACAGGAACTTTCTGGGTGATGGAAAGCTCCATGTCTCCATAGTTACTGAATATTGACTGAATGGTATAGCATCTGACACCATGTAAACAGTGTTTCAATCAAAAGCTGAAAAGCATTACAATGAAATACAACTATTCTTTCAGAAGCATTAGAGGGTGGGTGCCATTTTTTCTTTTCAAAACTTTCCCCTTCCAACACTCCCATGAAGAGTAGCATAATCTGGAACCCAGGACTACTAATACTCTACAGGGGTCATGGATTTTAGCTCAGGGAAGCAGCAGGGCACCACCAGCTCAGAAGGGAGACTGATTCAGTACAGCGAGTAGGTGGGAGGGAAGCAAGATTTTATTTTATGCTGCTGGTGGACATTAAAATATATATGTAGTAGTCCACGTTTAAAAGCCTTGGGATGCCAGTGGCTGGTTCCTAATTTATGACTACCTCACCATTACAATTTGCCCTGTATTCATCAATTTTAAAGAGGTTACTTTCTGAGTCAAATATCCAATGGATGATTAGTTTCTTACAGAAATAACCTTATTACACTTTATGATCATTCTAAAAATGAAAGAAAATTGTATTAGTTCTGAGAAAGAAATGCTAATATACAGAACAGAATTTGCTCAAAGTCATGCCAAGTATTCATCTGTAAAGTTAAAACTGTAATCAAAATCCAATCATTTCTCCAATTTATTCCTTTTGATAATTTCAATTAAAGCCTACCAAAGACTTTTGCTGTCCCATATCCACACGTCATACAAAGACATCTAAAATAATATTTCACTATTCATAATTACCTCCACCTGAGAGTAGAGGGTCAAGATGAAAAAGTCAAACAATGTCCCTGCCCAATGAGGACTACAGTAAGGGTATGCTGAAAAAGTAAACGAATAACCTCATTTCCCTTAAATTGCTATTCCTTACCTTGAAAAGTGGCTTTTTACTCCCCACTACAAATTCAAATTGGTTAAAAGTGAAAGTGTCAGCATATCCTAAATTCATTTGAGCCCAAAACGAAAGAAGGCTGACTCTCCTAATCCATAATTATTATCATGGCTATTAACAGAAAACTGCATAAATATAAGTTGCTATAATAAACAATAAATTAATAAGAAGGTAGCACAGGTTCTCAGCTATAAAGTTTTCCTCTGACAGTTCAATTACACGACAAGCCTCTGTGCCTCTCCGAGGAAACAATAAACACTTGTGCAATGAACACAATGGGCAGTCAGGTGATCTTTCAGGTAAACATTTCTGGTAGTTGTGCAAATCGCTAAGGGTCAAAAAGAAAACAGAGCTCCTGTGTGAGACAAAAGAAGAAAAATACAGTTCCTATATCCAAGAGGGAAGGCAAGCCCATGGTCTGCACAGTGTTCTCTGACAATCATTGGGTTCCAAACTGGAGCTGCTCTTATACCCTAAAACCTAGGAGTTTACAAGTGAAAAGCTTCTCCCATTCAAGATTTAAAATGATCCCACACATGCTCTTATAATGTTTTTGTGTGTTGAGGTAGGGTCTTTACTTAGTAGCCAAGGCTGGCCTTGAACTCACTCTGTGGCCTTAGCTGGACTAGCAGTCCTGCCTCTGCCTCCTGAGTGGCTAAGATCAGGCATTTGACACCACACTTGTAATGATGTTGGTTTCAATTTTAGAATAAAGGGGTGAGAAAATTCTTGCAGCTGAGAGAAAACACCTAGCAATATCTTAAACAAAACAAATAGTTCCACTGCTTCTGAAGCAAAAGATGAACACTGGCTAGTAGAGACTTTACAAGACCTAGTGAGGGCAAGTTTCAAAGTGAGTAGGTAGGTGGTTTTGAAGAACTCACATAACGTCTTTGAAAATTTTCCCTATCTTCTATAAGGGTAAAGGGGGTCCCTCAGGATGAATAAAGTTGATGGCATATGTAGACAAGTAGCTATTAGGTTGTCAAGTCATATGGCTATCCGGGCCAGGATAAGGAAACATGCAAAGTAATTCTTTTAGTGCAGGGGCAACTGGTCTTCATTGTGTGAACTACCTAATGCTTGCCTTTTATTGATGGAAACACTTTTTAATTTCCTAAATAAATCCTATTTTCGTAATGTCTTTGGACGAACAGAGAGTTTTAATTCGGAGGGAGTCTATGCATAATTTTTTTTCTTGTACGGTTAGTGCCTTTGGTTTTCTGGCCAAGCAGTTTGCACTCATGTATCCACGCCCGTTTGCAAATAAGTAAAACACTTCCGGGATTAGGAAGACTTCCGCTTCCCTGCCACAGCTGCCTGGGAGGTTTTGTGGTGACGTCAGTGAGGCTCCCCCCCAGTTCTGCATCATTTTCCTGCACTACCTGGGTGACCTCGCATTTTTATGGGTTGGGAAGAATTAATAATGTTGTTCATGTTTCTTAAGTGTCATCACATGACAGATATTTTGCTATGGTTTCATGTATCTCAGAAGGTTTAATTTTCTGAAGGAGGACACGGCTCCGCAGCACGTCTTTTGCACTGGAATTGATACACAGCCCTGGAGAGAGAAGATGGCCCAGAACATAGTGGGTGATCAAGTATAAACCGAATGCTGAATGAATAAATTTTCAGAACACCATTAAATTAAATAAAGTATCCCAGGTTATATAACTGTTAGAATTTGGACTTCAAGCCAGGACTGGCTGACACCAATGTCTGTACTATTTACTTGAGAATTTAGGGACCTAGAAATATCACTGAAACCACTGCTAATGCAGAAGAGAGAGGAAGAAGTAGATTATGATTTTTTTTGTTTTATCCTTTTAATAGTAAAGGGCGATTGTGGAACTTCTATTAAGCTCTTCTTTGATAATTCTAGCCATACACAGCATTTTAAAGTGCAATTTACATATATCATTTTTAAATATACAATAATTTATAAATATATGGTAATTCTTGCAGATTAGGCCAGCCTGCACATGAACTTTTTATGGCCGTAAATGCATGGTCAGAATAATCCAATTTGCATATAAAACTCAGAAATTAGGATGGCTAATACCTCAGCAATGCTACAACTCTGGTAAACTGGGGATACCAAGGACGGGCTCATTTATTTTGTGGAATTTCCTACTTAAAGCTTTGATCACAGTGTTATGAATCCTATTGAAATGGAGCTATTTCTATTGTTTTTTTCTTGTTCGAATAGAGATGCATAATGATGATGACTGAATTTAAGTGTGTTACTGAGGGCACTGCGGCATCCTGGACTCTTGACTGTTGTTCATTTTAAACACTCGTGAAGGGAGTTTTGATACAAAACTGACACATTACCTTCAAACAGATCTCTGAAGAAGTCTACTTTCAACTTGTAAATCTCTTGTTCATAAGAGCATAGGTTCATGGTATGCATGAAGTTCTCAAAAAATAAAATATTATGCTGGAAAGCCAATAAACTAGACAAATATAAAATGTGAACATGGGGAAAGGATGCGTTGGCTGATTTCTTAGACCTACTATGCAAGTGAGGTAGTTAAATTCACAATGCAGGCTCAATGACAGGGTGCGATAGGAGGACAAGAAGGGGTCAGGTTGCTCAGGCAGGGAGATGAACGCATGTGTGGAGCTGGGAAGCTAGGCTGCTGTACTGTCAGAATCCAGTTAAGCACTCTGTGGAGATACATGATCACCAGAGCACCGAGCTGCTGTGTCTTCTACCAGGGCTCAAACCCACCATAAAGTCACTATAGATCTGAGCCTACAAGACCACATGAAAGCAAGAAAGCACCTACAATGTCAATTCATTTCTAGTTTCTTTCTTTCTTTTCTTTTTTGAGATAGACTTTCATGGAGCCTAGGCTGGCCACGAACTTGTGTTCTCTTGCCTCTCCACCTGTGAAGTGCTGGGTTTATGGGCATGCACCTCCACATCTGTGTAGCATGCAGTTTTAGAAACCCTTTAACTATAAAAACATGTTTCAACTGACCAACTTTTGTTAAGTTTGCCATCTAGAATTTGTTAGTATGAAGGCTTTAATTACCAGTGGGCTCATTAACAACACCTCGTTATTTTAGTATTACGTAGGCTGATGATTACAGCAAACCATATCATCTGCCAGGGACGCAGTTTTGTATGTTCTGTATGTCTAAGTGGGGCTAGCGATATTCAACTAATTTAAATCAGGATAAAATGAGGATGAGGTCGAGCATGTGAAAGAACTCTGAAAACTCCAATGTATATATAAATTATGATTTAAAGTTTCATATTCATTTCCAGCCCCTAACTTAATTAGAAAATATTTAAAAATTAGTCAACAGTCACCAGAAAATGTTCAGGATATATCAGTTTTTTAGACCACAAATAACTGATATCTCTGAGTGGGTTATACTGCAGTGTTTCCATGTGAGAATGCGTGTATCCGCTGCCTCACTCACACATCAAGAAAAGAATCAGGCTTGTTCCATTTGGCTCATCAGTGACATAATCATCACAGTAAAGAATACTGGTGGATGTTTATGAAGTCTGTTAGGTGAAAAGGAATCTGTGATATACAGTGAGTGAACTAAACTAAAGCGAGGCAGACTACAAAAGCCTAAGGCGGGGAGATGCAATACATGTCACCACTTCTTGCCTTCCAACCACAGAAATCACGGTAGCATTATATGATGAGTCTTATGGGATTGCATAATCAGCCCTCATGCTTGTTGCTCAGGAAGTTATTACCACTTGAACACAGTAGGCATGAGATGAAACAGATTGTTACTTTCATCTTAGGACAGCCAGAGAGATTTGCAATGATGAAGACAAAATTGCCGTCTAAAATGGTACTGTTCTATTTGTCTATTTGCACGAGTGAAGTATATTTAGAACACTGACAGAATGTAAACAATCATATTTACAGGATCAATTCCTAAAAGTAAAACACAGCTAATTATGATAGCTTCAAACACTCTTCTCATATGTATGAACACACTGCCTGGAACATGGCAGATAAAGGAAATATGTGTTGAATGAAAATACAAGTATGATTAGGCTCCAAACGATGTTTAGAATCTAGTAACATTGGACATGGCACAAACATGTCTTTAAGTAGAATTTAGAATGTGTAGGAAACAGAAGACCCCATATCAAATTGCATCTTAATTTGTGAGGCATCTCTAAAACAAAAACGGCATAGTATTCCCTAGCAGGTTTTAACTGATCACTTTCATTACCACTTGCTACCATTTAGAATTTTGTTAAGTATTATGATTTCAAAGGCAGAAAAGGAGCAGGAAGAGGAACAGTGGTGGAATGAAGTAAAGAGATGATTTATGCAATCAGCACAGGGCAATGAGGGGAATATGAAAAGGAGGCAGAAAGCGGCTCTTGAAATTGATATTCAAGTCAAGGAGATATGAGTTTTCATAAGGGAAACTAAGTTTAAAGTATATTTAATCAAGATTTAGGTTACATGTCTAAAAATCTCATCAAACTATATAAGAACTGCCTACTTAAAGCTTTTGTGTCTAGTTAGAACTTATATATGATCATCAATTAATTTGTGTTAGCTTGCACACACACACACACACACACACACACACACACACACACACACCACTCACGGTTAATCATGGAGACTGGGCAAATTAGAAGTAAAACTGTAAAGCAGCCAGAACTAGCTAGGAGGAATGCTAATGATAGAATGGCCGATAAATGTCAGATGCAGCAAAGAGAAGCTGGAGAAGGAGGGCCAGAGGAGAAAGCTGAAGCCAGCTAAGAAGTTGACTGCCTCAAGGGATACAGACATTGGAAGGGTCCAGAGTTCACCTATCCTGCTCAATCCTCTCAGATGATGAGTGAGCAGAACGATACCCCCAGAGTTCAATGACTTGTCCTAGGCCCAGGCCCAGCTAGAAAACCCAGGTCTGGCTCCTGCACAGTGCCATTACTTGTAGATGCCATTACTGTTGCACACCATGAGTTCAAAGGCAAGACTAGGATTCTTTTAATTTCCACAAAGATTTAAAATAAGAGTGGAACTAATAAACACCTAAAATTCTTTGGCTTTCTTAAGTATAGTCTAAATATAGCATGTAGTTTAGCATTCATATGCACTTTAGTTTAAAGCTATGCTGTGTAACAAATTTACTAATAGTAACTTAGAATTATTAAAACACTAGAGAATCAAGTTCTATGTTTACCTAAGATTAGTTTTTTCTATATAAAATGTAAAACTTTCTATCAAATAATATGTATATTCTACATAAGAAGCCTAACATCAGATGCAAATACCTTAATCGAGGTATTTGCTTGAACTGCAGTGTGTTATATCTTCAAACGTAAGTTAGAGCCTTTAAAAACCGCTGAATGACAAATGGAGACTAATGAACGGAATCACATAGACTTACGTAATTGCTCATAAACTTGCCTAATTATGAATATGGTTTAATAATGTTGAAAGAACAAGAAATTCAAACTAGCATTAGTTACCATAAGTGCCACAGGCATTCTATATTCTAAATCTATTTAGTATTATAATAAAATAGGTAAAAGATTTTAAAATGAAAACTCAGAGCTTGGGGACTTTCCAGGCTGGAATTCAGCGTATCTACAGGTTTTTATTTGTAAACTATTAATGCTAATCTTATATCAGAGACTACAGATGGAGGGATGGCTAAATTGTGGGGCTGGTAGCTTGAACTCTGGAGAGTGCAGGGCACTAAATGGAGCTCTGGGATTTATGCCTGCTAATAATACACAACAAAGGAAGATTTGAAATAGAGGAGTCCTAAAAATAAAGGTAATTGCTTGGTTTGCTATAGAACCAGTCAGTTGTAACACACCTCCCTAGTTAAATCCTTTTAATTTAATGAAAACATTTTCCTGAATGGAAAAAGAGAAAACCTTGTGCCTAGTAGTGTTCTTGCGGCCAAAGATTCTGAAAATAATATTTGAGACTTTATTTTATACCCACATTATTTTATACCCAATTATATTTTTCTCATAATAATTCTATGCTAAACAGCTTCATACTGTATTATGCACAGATTTTTGAAATTATTTAATAAATATTAACACTGTCAGGCTCCAGGAAAACATCCAACCTGATACACGAATGGCTAGAAGAAAATAAACCTCTGCTGTCCACTGGAAAGAGCCATATAAAGTTGAGTATTTAAGTCTACTTATGTAGTGCCTGCAGCTTCAAATCGCAAGCAAATAAGCAAGCACAAAATGGCCACAGGTCTCCCAGTTCTCAGAATAAAAGCTTACTCTCATTGGAAGAACTCCCAGGACAAAATATCCTCCACTCAGTCCAAGGATTACGTGGGCAATTTTCATATGCGCACAAGGGCTTTGCAATTCTAACTCTTTTTGCATGCTATAACTGTAAGTAGATAAGGTTCTTATTTGGTGAGCAAAGTGACAATAACTATAAATCCATTACTGAGAGAAGAGGGGTTGAGAAGCTATTGGCATGTTAAAAAAATAAAAATAAAAAAAGGCTGTGAGGAAAAAAACATGATGGGGCTGTGCCAGGGAGAAGTGGGGAGATTAACGGTATAGTTTTTCATATAGTTCAGTTGTTCCAGGCAGAAATGTTCTTCAGATTGGCTCTGTACAGATAACATGACTGAGCACTGGGAAATTACTAAATGGTTAATTTTATGATATGCATTTCTGGACACAGAAAAAGATGATGACTAGAAGCGAGGCATTTAAAAATACCCCACTTAATGATGTTTGTTATATTCCTAATATTTTAAAAATTATGTGAGACTTGGAGGGTCAAGTTGTGAGACCCTGAATTATTAATTCAATTTCAGAGAAACCTAGGGAGTATGCAGCCAGCGGAGAGTAGAGAAGCAAGGGCTGCTGGAACTTGAGTTACAGGTCGGGAGGGGATGGAGGCTGACATGGGTGTCCTCAGTATTCACTGGCTATAGAGACACTACAAAACTAAACTCCTGAATTTACACCTTAAGTCCCGTGTGTTTAAAGCAAGCAACAAATATTATTTGTTAACATTGTTAACAAAGATCACCATCTGCGATGTCATGCTACAGTATTTGAATGTAAGCAATGTAGGAAAATGAAATAAGTTATTGATGGTAATGAATAGCTCTCAACTGGAGGTGGTGTCTGACACCTATATTTATTTCTAGCACGCTGGAGGCAGAGGCAGTAGGAGCAGGAGTTTAAGGCCAGCTAAAATTACCTAGACAGTGTGAGGCCACCCTGGACAGCTTGAGACCTTGTCACAACAATCGCCACCGCTGCCATTACCATAGACACCACCACTACCACTAAGCTTCCAGATAATTATAACAAGATATGAACAAGACCATTAACAATGCTAATTTCAGAACTGCTCTACCAACAAAATCAGAATCCCTGGAGATGAGAATCTAAACTGATCTTGTTATTAAACTATGTCACTAATGCTGAGTATCATTGGACTAAAATCTTCCACTTTAGATTTCTGAAATTTATTTGTGTCTGTGTGTGCGCGTGTGCACAGGTGTATGGAGATTCAATGACACCTCACTGGGGTTGGTTCTTTCCTTTTTACCTGATAAGCCATCTTGTTGGCTCAAATGGACTCAATTTTAAAGGGAGAAAATGCTGTTATTTTAATGATGCTTAGAACTCTTCAGAAGCAAATACAAATGTAACATTAAAGGGTATACTCTCTGACATCATTATGGTAATAGTTTTTCTAGTTTCTCTGAGGCACAGTAGAGATTTTTGTGCTGTTTTAAAAGGAGACTATTGGTTTGAATTTCTTTGAATTGTTAGAGGAGACTCAACCCTAGGTGAGTCACATGGTAATAGGTGCTGTCTTGCTGAACTTGAACTTTTTAGAGCTATAATGAGATCTTTTCTAGCTTTGAAGCTGGGATGACAAATAGCATATATTTGGCATAAATATTCTTCTCTCCCTCTCTCTCTATACAGATTTCCAAGCTTAATACAACATTTTATGGCAGGTGACCAAATGAGATGAACCCAGTTTCCATTACTGCATCAAGAGCAAGGCACAGAGGAACAAACTGGAATCTCCATGAATGCTGTATTTGTATGTATATATAACTGTTATAGCCAATGTATCTAATTAGAAAAGCTCAAGAAAAACTAGTTCTCCTTTAAAACATGACTCAGTGTTGGAGAGGGAAGCCAGGGCTCGCAGACACTAGGCAAGTGCTCTGTCGCAAAGGTGCAGCCCTCAAAACTAGTGTTTGTAGTTAGAAACAGATGGAAAGGTATTGTTTGGATAATCCTTGGCAATTTGAAATCATACTTCTTTATTCAATTTGGCCAATGAACAGAGTTGAATGCAAAAGTCCCATGTATCATTCCTAATAAACTCTCAGCATTGAAAAGATGTAGGTAACAACTCTTTTCTCTATGCTTACTACACTAAGTACCCACCTAGTCTGTCTATACAATCTCCACTAGGCTGGCAAATATGGAGTAAGTTATTTGTTAAAAATTAAGTAATTTTAAGTGTTATTAAGCATATTATCTAAAAAGTGCCCAGGGGAACAATCTACATTGAAAGCAATGGGTCCAACTGTTAACCAAGAACCATAAACTACATTATATAGTACCTCTATCTTGTTAATATAAACCATGTTATATAGTTCCTCTATCTTGAGAGAAGACCCAGAAGGATGGTGAAGATGGTGTTATGTGTTTTAAAGGAAATGAGTTTATTTTGACTCACTTATCTATCTCAAGAAATAATCAGCATTTAAAGCCCTTAAGTCTATTTACCTAACCCATGAATCATTCATCTTACTTGATATACATTACAAAATATAAAATTTGGAGACTAATTTCTAGGTTCCTTCAAGTCTTAGTATTTTATATTCAATAAGCTTATAAGTAATTTTTGAGAATCATTCACTTTCCTTTACTAAGATTTATATGCCAGAATTTAATAAATTAAAAACGTGCTTCAGTATCCAGCATGATGATTTTTGTGTCTTTATAATTCATTCCCGTCAGATAGATCTTGAGATAGCTGTTGAAAAGCGAGAGGGAATCAGGAAGGTCATTAAATATAATGAGTATAAAAAGAGAAAAAATAATTTATCAACACTCTAGTCAACTTATCAACTGTTGCTTTCCATTTGTGGCTATCTCCAGGCAGTCTAAGGAGCAGCCTTCTTTCTACCAGGATATTAATTCTAAAGTTTTCTTCTGCTAGCTTGTAGGTCAGATAGACTCTCATCTATCACAGTGGTACTTAATGCCTCAGATCAGTAGCATCCATTTTTCTAGATGTGTTAGAGATGCAGTCTTAGACTTCTCCTCAACCCATCATTCTCACTGCACAGTAATGCAGGTGGGTATCAGCAGTCTGGTGGTTAACAAACCCTGAAGGGGACCCAGGAAAGTCTCAAAACCATCACCCTAAAGCAATGGGGGAAAATATGGGCCTGTAAATGGAGCATTGATCCTGCGGTAATTCAGTGTGATAGGGATTGGAATAATGTAGCCAGAATATGGAGGAAGGATGAGCTGTCAGTCAGATGGCAGGGAAAAGTTGTAAGAAACAAGCAAACTTCTCAATAATATTCATAAGATTTATTTCCAGATTAATTTAACATAGCCAGTTTCTTTCAGTTCATGAAAATAAAACTGCAGACCCATAGTGAGCATTGTCTTTTCTGTCCCTAGGGACAACCAGGATGATCCATCTATGGTCCCATCATCTGAATCCTTTAAAAATTACTGGTAAGTATTTTAAATAGTTGACCAGGATTTCAAATTCAGTCTATAATCTACACATAAGATCAAGTAAGTTCTGTTTATGAACAGCAACTTAAATCAAGTGAATAAATCTTCATTTAAGCAAATGTTTCTTGGTGACATTAATAATCCCATTTATAGGGAATAGTTTTGGATAAAATAGTTCCCAGTAATCAGAAACTAATTTATTCTGAGCGGGGACAGACTATGCTTCATGTTTTATTTTGTTGTGTGTGTGTGTTTCTGAGTAAGTCTTACAGGTAGTCTGGTCTAACTGAGCACAACCTTTGTTTTAGGTGTCAATTTGGTTGACAAATATATTAGTTTAGAAATATGGAGCCAATTTTTAAATCTCTGGAAAATTAAAATGAAGACAATAATGTTGTTATACAGATTAGAAACAGTCTATTTGAAGGGTCCAACAATGTCATAGTTTAAAGTAGGTACTCATTATTGGTTATTACTAATAAAACCTTTTCTGACACTCTTTTACCTCCACTTCTCCTCTCTTTTCTAAAGACAGGGTCTTATGCAGTCCAGATTGGCCTAATTCGCTATATAGCCAAGAACGATCCTGAACTTTCTACTCATCCGAAACTCTTAGCTAACTATGGTGAGGATGCCAAGAGTAGCTGAGTGAAGGACTAATCCTCCTTTGTCCATACACATCCAGCTTACTTCAAAGAGCAGCTCTGGCCTTTATTAGGTTTTAACTGACAAACTTAATAGGGTGAAAGTAGGGCCATGGTGGTAGAAAGTCATGCTCTTACTGAATTCCAGTTGGGTACAGTAGGTGGGAAGGAAAAAAGATTAGTGAACTGAATTCTAAAATTCTCTTTTAATATCTGGTTATAACATGGTAAACTTTTTAATGTACTTACTAAACAGCAATAGATTTCATCCTGTTAAGAGTTCTAGTTGTGAAATCATTGGTACAAATCTTGCTGCCAGTCTGAAGACTGTGGAGGCCAATATGGCAATTTCTGAAGCAAATTAGCAAGTGGCAAGAATGTTCTGGATTTAGGTACACATTGTTTTCTTTATTCTTAGCTAATTATTTTATGGTTCCAGTGTTTTGACCTGTTGTGAAGTTTTTGCATTTCAAGTGTGTACTTTTAGGTAAAGCTGTGTGCAGTGTTTCATAGTGGGCTGAAGAACATCTCTACCAAATGACACATGAACTAACACAGATTCCAAACACCACCAAGAGGAGCCATTGAACCAAAAATATATTGCTATTTTGAGGAGAGGGAGGAGAAAACAGAGAAGAAATTCTGTCTACAATAGTCAATTCATTCTATGGAATTTGTTCAGAACAGACCAGCTCAACTGCTACTGTGAACCACCACCAGGCAAAAGACATGGAATATTTTGGGAAAACAAAATTGTATGTGCATCAGTGTTTTAAAGACAATCAAAATACTTATGTGCTTATGCTCTTTAAAACACAAGTAGGTTACTCCTAAATGCTGTCTTTGATAGGCTGTTGTTTTTTGGCAGGTGGTGGCACTGTACAATGGAGGACTAGAGGCCTACAGGAATACCCCTATGACCACAGCCTATCTACTTCTCCACTTATCAACCCTCGTATTTTGTCAAGGCTTAAATAATAAATAAACCATTAGGATGTTTAATCTTAGCAACCCTAGTAAGTACACACCTACATAACAGATCCAGACTGTTCCAGGTAAGTGTTCTTCCTTGTGTTCAACATTAATATTTGTAGGATAGTATTCAACATGGCCAAGGAATAGAGGCTCAAAGTCAGTACTTCATTGCCTGGGACACTATGATGACACTAGCCACATACCACTTAGCATTGTATTTTACCATTATTTCAGGAATAGCATTGGGACGACACTAGGTTTTCAGAATCACTTTGTCCTGCCCAATGTAAGAGATGATTATAGAATATGTAGAAGAAACAAGCCACACTCCTTCAGAAATGAGGCTTCACATTTAAAAATGTTCCCCTCAAAAGATAAAGTAGAAGATGACAGTAGTATAAAGTATAAGACAATGTAGTTAGTAGGGATAGTATAAAGTGTAAGACAATGTAGTTAGTAGGGGTAGTATAAAGTGTAAGACAATGTAGTTAGTAGGGGTAGAATACAGTGTAAGACAATGTAGTTAGTAGGGGTAGTATACAGTGTAAGACAATGTAGTTAGTAGGGGTAGTGTAAGACAATGTAGTTAGTAGGGGTAGTATAAAGTGTAAGACAATGTAGTTAGTAGGGGTAGTATAAAGTATAAGACAATGTAGTTAGTAGAGTTAGTATACAGTGTAAGACAATGTAGTTAGTAGGGGTAGTATAAAGTGTAAGACAATGTAGTTAGTAGGGGTAGTATACAGTATAAGACAATGTAGTTAGTAGGTATAGTATAAAGTGTAAGACAATGTAGTTAGTATGCAGCAAGTGGTCTTAAGGGTCAAAGACTTTCTCTGTGTGGCTAAGGGGATCCACAGATGCCATGGAGCTGACACTACAGTTGTTTCTGTCTAATTTCCAGGGCTGGTATCCTTCACCTACTGACTCTTTCACACTCCGCTGATGCAGATTTTAAATTTAGGAGTGAACCCAGCACAGTCTTTTTTTCCACATGAAGGATGTACCTATAAGTTACGTTATTTCTTCAGGGCCACCTCATGGATTATAGAGTCAGGTCTTATTACTTTCTCAGTTCCTCTGTTCATGGTTAAGAAGGGATTGGGAGTAAGGTATTTCTCTTATTCACGTCAGATTGATTTACTGTCATAGAAAAAGCCCTATTAGCTACTGTCCTGTTTCTTTTCTTTTTGCTACTTTCGTGCAACCTCATAGAATCTACAATAAATAATCCCAAAGGGTATTATCCCACAGGACCACTTTCTCTATAGTACTTTCTGATGTGAGAAACTCTGGCTTTAGTCAGCTAAATCAGTCAGATTTATACCACTGGTTTAATAAAGATTAAGGAGAGAAACTTTCTCAAACCCTTCAAACTTACCCTTTGAACAACTCAAATAACTTAAATACTATAAGAAATTTTAAGGGTCAGTTCTTTCTTTTTTAAAAATCTTATTTCCTTCAAAAAACAAAAAACAAAAAACCAACCCAGACACTTTATAAAAACGAAGTATAAGAGGGTGAAGTAAGAAGACACACGATTGCTATTGAGTGTCAGACTCAATCTTAGTGGAGACTCTTATTTAAACAAGCTGGTCTCCTCATGCTTGTGTACGAAAGTGCCTTCCCAGCCACACAGTGACTGCTGCACTTCAGCGGGGGCCACCATATTCGAGAAAAACTAACAATTTTCATACGAAAAACACAAAGAAGGTAAAATTTAAGAAGGTCAATGTACCAAAAACAGCATGAGAACTTTGACTAGGAATTGGAAATCATTAATAATTTGCCCTAACTTGAAACACAATTCAGTTTTGAAGGTGAATTTGCCTTTTTGGGGGTCTATTCTCTATGAATACAGAGAAAAATGTACACACCATTAAAGCTTAAACAATATGCAAATCTTGGCCAGTTTTACAGATCCAAAGGATGGTGAGTTATTCATCAAATAGGATACAATTCTCTCGTGACTTTAAAATGTTTAAAAGGGTATCTACTGAGAACACCTCTTTCATTTTGAACAGCAAATCATGCCACCAACCACACAGATACTACTATAAAGTTTAAACCATGTCTTTTCATTTCAAATTTTGTTCTCAGAAAGTTTACAGATACCAATCTAAAGAATCCCTCGGGGGCTGGAGAAGTGGCTCAGTGGTTAAGAGCACTGACTGCTCTTCTAGAGGACCCGGGTTCAATTCTCAGCACACACGTGGCAGCTCACTACTGTCAGTAATTCCAGTTCCAGGGGATCTGGCACCCTAACACAGACACACATGCAGGCAAAACACCAATGCACATAAGGTAAAAATAGGTAAGGTATTAAAAAAAATAATCCCTCCATCCATGTTTAGGATGTACTTTGAATTATGTCAGATCTTTTAACCTGGTTGCTTTCATTTAGAGAAATGAAGGGTTCAAGGGCAGAATATCCAATGTTTCAGGTTTTTTTTTTCTTTTTTCTTTCCTTGGTAGTTAACAATGCAGACCTGGTGAACAAGAGTTATGTTCCCCTCCCCCAGGGAATGTGGGAGAGCTATTAGTTTTGCTTACATTTCCAGGAATAGTAATACTTGCCACTTCCTTGTCTAATCTGACTTTTTAACAGGTTTCATTTGCTATTTCACATTCATCCAGCACATGACTTAGCTGTGCTTGTAACCTCTTCCTAAGTTACACTCTTTCCCCACATCATCAGAGCCCTGGGATGTCTGACAGACTCTGGTCTATTAAAAAACAAGGAGGGAAAAAAACCCAACTTTTTCAGGGTTGGGAAGGTGGCTCAGTGGCAGAATGCTTGCTCAGCACTGGCATGGCCCTCAGTTCCCCAGTCCCGTTTTACACACACACACACACACACACACACACACACACACACACACACACCCCAAAACAAATTCAAGAAACAAGCAAAAGAATTAGTGCTTTAAATGATTAGGAACAGTGCTGTTTCTTTGTGTAGACTTGGCTTTGAAGAGCAGTTAAATAAACTTTATACCTTTCTTACTATACAGATAAATATTTCACGTTAATAAATCAAGCGATGTCAACAAAGTCATAACATAAAACCTTTCACTGCAGTCCTAATGCTCGTTACTCTTAATGGCAAGGTCTTTGGATGAAAAAACAGTAGCACGGTTCCTCAAAATCGAAAGCTATAATTTGTTAAAGCTTTTAAATATCAGTGCTTCCACTAGAGAACATAGTTAACCTCATCCACCACTTGGCTATATTATTTAACATCCAGATCCCCCCACCACCCCGAACTAATGTGTTACTTCAGGAGAAAATAGCAATATGGTTTGAGAGAGGAAAGAACAGGGTGGTATGGAAGGTGAGCTGGTTAGGTATGAGGAAGGAAGGGGACTAGAAGGTGAAACTGCCTATCTGTACACCTAAGAATGAACATAGACATTTGTAATCTAAGTCGATACCAATGGACTTCCACACTATTTTCTTGATGTCTTGTCTGTATAATATAAAAACTGAATGATACGCTAACCAAATAAAACATGACATTTCGTAAAAAGAAAAAAATTCCTTAAATGCCAGCCCTAAAGTTGATACTGACGGGAAGGTGCATATGCTTATGCATTTAAAAAGAATCTATGTATATACATATTTGCACATGAAAGTGACTCCCAGAGGAAACACAAGAAACTGATAACACTAGTTGCTACTTTTCACATTTACTGTAGCATCTGACTATTATTATTTTGGAGACAGGGTTTCATGTAGCTCAGGCTGTCCTCTAAACTTGCTATGGAGTCGAGGATGACCTTGAACTCGGTTTCTCCTGCCTTCATCTCACCAGTGTTGGTATTATATGTGGTGTGGTAATCAAACCCAGGGCTTTGTGCAAACATCCCATCAACTGAACTACAACCTTCGTCCCATAAACCTGGTAGTATATGAATATTTTTCCCTATTAAAAATGTTAAAACTCCTATTAAATTTAAATGATCAAAAAAAACCCCTCATATTAAGAACAAAGAATGATTTTTTTCATTAGTCAAGAAAATAGTAAAAATTTCCCGTAAAATCTACCTATGCATATTTGACCATACTTCCATTATGCTAGGCTTACTGTGATCTGAAAACCCAATTTTTTCACACAGTATTGAGTTGGGAAACACATCTTTCCTGTACTCCAGTGCTACAGTACTGCAGACTATAGACTTTCTCAAGGTACACTAAGTCTGTATTCATTTCCTTCGATGAGCTAGCCATTAGCCACAATTTCTCTATGGAAGTCAAGAAATCCTTAAGGAAACTTCAGAAAGATTGTAATGAATCTTATCTGGCAATGACAGATCTTTAATCTGTACCATTCTGGAGGCACAGAACCAATGTTAACTTCTTTTGACAAAACATCTTGGTGAAGATGTTTAGTGTTTGGGTAAAGACAGACTTCAGACTAGGTGGCGACTCACCAAAGCCCTTACCTAATGTTTGGAAGAGGATTTTATGGTTTTAGTGAAAGACACTTGGAAGGAAGAAAGAAAAAATATTTACATAAAAATCTCATTTTTCAGACAACCAATTAAAATTCAAATTAAGCCTCATTCATTTAAATATTAAATAAACTAAAACAAATGCAAAGAAATGACAATAAATACATCAGTTTTCAATGGCAGCTGCTGATTAAAAATGACTATCTGAGAGTATATTCCAATTTCATCCTCTTCAAATTGTGCAGCTCAGATAAATGTTTATTTTACTGAAAATATTTGCAAAATTACAATATAAATACATGATTATATTAAGATAGGATGACTATATATAATGTTTCTTATCTATAGATATAAAATGAATGCAATAAATATAGCACACTCTTGATGAATTGTTAGTACACAGTGTTTCTCAGTAAAGTACATACAACCTATTTATTATTAAGCAACAGTTATCTAGTTTTCAAATATACATCTTCAAATGTGTTCAGGGTAGAAGGATACAGCAAATCCCCCAGTCCCCTTGTGAGTTGGTGAAGGTTAATACTTTTCCAGACTTTGAAATATCCTGTTTACTTTAGTAACTTATAAAGCTCTTTCTATTCCTTACTTGAGACTTGGTTTCTTTAGTCTGGTGATTTTTTAAAAAACATAAGCTAACTATACTTTTAATTCTAGTGCTATAGCATGTACTGCCTTTTTATTAGTAACTTAAACACATTTTAACAATGAAACACAATTATTAAAAAAGTTAGCTGGCCAGATTCCTCAACTGAATTTTTAGAGTATTATGGGAAGTCTCAAGTAGATAAAGTCTGAACTGCAAAGCTAATCTGGATTAGGAGTAGTTTTATATTAGTCTAGTCCTTAATATAAATATGAAATCTACCTTAAAATGCCTTGTTCAATGGACTGAGAATTGTTTTCAACCCATCTTCTGTCCTTCTCCATTACATCGACTTAATGGAAACCTGTTCCAATAGTTCTACTACAAACATGTGCATGCAAGAATCGCCCTACACATTCTAACTACATAGTTACTGAAACACATCCTGCCTGTCAAGTGGCATAAATGTACATCTTCTATATACAAAAGGTAAAGTGCATTATTAAATTAGTGAACTGACAGATTGTCTGCCTGGACCATATAGCTTTCAAATAGACAAATGTGAAATTCTCCCATTAGAACCGATCCTTTCAATAGGCTCTAAGTAGCTCTTCCACCCTGTCATTTAATTTTTTGGCCATGCTCTTTAGTGCAAATAAGCTTGTGTTTGACTCAAGTTTAAGGGACATGGCAGTTTGGGGCTTTAAGAAGGAAAATAATAAAATGTGGCAGAACTGGAATATCTTTATAATACATTGCATCTTTTGCATATAAGCAGCACATTCGTGCTGCCTTCAACAGCTAGGAGCACACTGCCAACTACTGAGGAACCCGTTTCCAGATTTTATGCTAGTAGCTTATATTACTACAGTTTGAGTCTGTCCACATTATGCTCGATTACTATGTGCAAACATCATCAGTGTTTTAGCATTATACAGTGAACTAGTAATTTTGGTTACTCACTTCAATGCTTATTTTTTACTTCTAACACTCAGTTTCCTTAAGAGTTTAACGCCTTCAAGGCAAGGATCCTGTTATTTTGAAGAATACCATGTACACTTGCAGCTCCATTTATGTTACAAATGACAATAAATAAAATTTATATTGCACAGATAAAAATAGCTTATTTTATAAGATACATGGCAATACACATCTTAAATCCAGATGTTTGAACTGGATCACACTTAATTATGGCTAATGAACTCTTGGGAATTTTAAGTATCAAAAAAATCATATCATCATACCATTTTTCAATGAATATATTAACTATGTAAAGGCAAACAAAGGATTGGTAAAAGTCTTAGTGATTCTAGAGTGTGTTCAATTGCCAGTATATATGTATCTACCCAATCTGTAGTTTTGAGGTGGCAAGAACTTGGAAGTATACATACAAGGTAGAAAATCTGGCTATTTAACTAGTTCTTTACTTAAATAATTAATGTGAAATGAAGCTAATAATATGTATATACAGTGAATTAAATATATTTATCTTCATGTCTGACACAGTACCATGTGTATATATGCACGTATGTATATACACACTCAAACCTCATCAGACTAAAACCAAAAAGAAATCAGCCAGTCCTAATGGATATAAATATTTTAAAAAGGAAGATAAGATTTTCAGAAAGAGCATACACTCACAGCAATAGTGATAGGAACAATTGAATAATGGAACATTCACAGCTCCAGTTCGCCGAAATCTGACAGGTTGATTATTATTAATAGGCACTATGATGGGCAGCAATAACAATCAGTAGTACAGTAATTCAAGTGCACACCACTCCTTCATATACCCAAAACTACTTTTTAGCAAGCCTACGTCGTTACGTTATTTTACAGTTAGGACTGCGGAAGAATCCTGGCTACTTTTATAGTCTCAACACCCACCATGTGCTATGAACTTCAGTACTAACATTATCTTCTAACCTTCAGTTGTCCCATAGTGATCCAGATGGTTCACAATGACAATGAACTGAGTGAGATTCCATCATAGTACTTCGAGAAACGTGTAATAAAATCTGCAACCAACACCACCCTGTATGTCTGGGTTACTAGCTGCTTGTTCTTAAGTAACATAAACCAATGAAATCCGTTTTCTTAATTCATTCCATAGTTTCCTTAGTGACCTAAGTGTAACGTGTTTGGGGAAGAGTTCTGGAGGGAAAACTGTTACAAATGAATTCTGAATTACTTACAGCATGTCAAAGAGCCACATTCTGACCTCAATCCTCGCAGCTAGCTCTCACCAATGAGAACTGTGTTTGGGGAGTTGAAATCAGTGTCTGTCTCTTAAACATGACTTTATGGACTTACTGTGGGGCAGTAACTGATCCCAGGACAAAACACAATTTCCTTTAGAAGAAAATGTATCCCAACAGATGAAATTTCAGTCAGCTAATAAGGGGTGTTGGTACATGTATATTCTATACCCACTTGTTTAAAAATTGCTTGAGTGTTTAAAAGTTCAGGTGGCACTTTCTGGAAAGTGATTTTTAATACAGGCAAATAGATACGTCTTGTATAGAGTAAACCTCTTTAAGAATTGTTAAGGAGCACCTTGAAAATTGCCTGAATTTCCCTTTTAAATGTTTATAATCAATCTTGTTCCCAAATACTGTATTTCCCAGACTGGATTTTGTATTCTAAATGTTTTGTTTTTTTCTTCACAGGAAAAAAAAAAAAAGTTTTTTTCTTCTGGACTTAAAGCATCTGTATCAATATCAGGTTTATATTGGAAGTTTGACACGGTTTTAAGGGCAGCAAATGCTAAAGTGCTACTAAAATGTATTAGTATTTTTACATCAGTCAACTGGTGCGCCAGCCCTATCAAACACATGAAAGGGGAAGCGTAAAATACAACACTTTGAAAGTCCATGACAGATTTCAAGGAAAAACGATCGCAAATTACCGTGAAAGGCTAAAACATCAAAATCTCCATAGCAAAGCCCCTGGGTGAAGCCTCCCTCTCAACAGTGACAGAAATGTAATCCCCAAAACTCTGGGAAGTCAATAAAATATGTACTAGAGGAAACAGAATAATCAATTAAAACTCTTCCATGGCTTTGATACGGCAACGAAAACTGTAGGGTTACCACAAAATTTGAAATTATAGAACACTATATATAGTAACTGTTAGAAATATAATACTGTATTTTTAAAGGTTTAATTATCTAACGATATTTGCTCTTTTAGAGTGGTACTAGTTAATATTCGGTTATCCAATGAACAATATATTCCTACTCGTACTTTCATAAAGAAATATACTCTATTTGAGGTCAATTTCTATTTCTGTGGTAACTGTCCTACAGGTCAACTTGGCAACTTTTAATGGAGTATGAATGGGACTTTCTTTGGGGGGGGGGGAATTTGCTAAACAGAAATTCATACTTTTCATATTAAGTAGATGCATCGTTTTCAGGATTATGTCATAGTGCAATGTAAATCTTAGTGAGGGTGTTTAAAGGTCAGAATGTCACACTTTGTGCTGATCTGCATACTTCAATCGTCTGGAGCCGCTGAAACAGCTCAACTATTTAGCTCTGGGGAGGTTAGAATTCCCATGAGAATTCTAGTGATCTATGCATAACATAACATGAGAATCAGACTCCTTGAAGTATAAACTATTAGAGGTATTACTAATAACAAAGGGCCCAAAAGGAGGAAAAACTTCTTCAAATGATTATGGATCAGTACTTTTAGCCAATTAATGATTTTTAAATTTTGCCTGATGGAGTTCAATTTCCTGCTAGTCCAGGCATTCTTGTTCTTCACCACTGGCCCTTCTGCCATCCATTCTCTTTTCTTTATGGCTGTTGCAAATTTTCCTCATCTCTTCTTCATACTTGATAAAATTCTCCCCAAACCTTGTCCAAGCTTTGAACGGAACAGTAATAGTATTACGGTAAGGTGGCCTCACCTCACTTACCTTCAGGAAAATTCCATATTTATTAGAGCCCACATCAAAGTAGAACCTTTTATTGTCCACTCTGAAAGAGGTCCCCTCTGGGAGTTCAAGGGGCTCCTCGTCTCCACATCTTCGCTCTTCTATATCGCCTTCGCCGTAGTCTTCAATCAGCTGAACCAAGGCATCACGGAACTCAATCATTCCTTGTGCTGGGAGGACAATAGTCTGTTCCTGGCCCAAACTGTGGCCAAAATAACCTATCATGCCAGTGCCCCGCATCATGGTTTGTCTAATCCTTAGGAAGCGACCTCGCTGATTCTCCTTCAGGTCTAGGTAGTATTTTCTATTGTCCCTCTCTATATAGTCTGTTTTGAGGACACTGTGAGGATGCTCTTCTGACCCCACTGACGCTGGTGGGGAGGGTGCTGGGTGCTTCTGCCGCCTCCTGGAGACTTGCTCTTTGCTCGGGCCATGCTCTTGCCTGTGGCCTTTCAGGCCCAGGTGGGCATAGTGTTCGATGAAATCGCCTAGACAGTCCTTCAGTTCTGCTGCCACCGACAGGGAGAGGGTCAGTTTACTCTTTCTGATATTGTCCTGCCGGCCTCTCCCTATCCAGACTTCAGCGATCTTTAGGAAGCGGCCCCGGGAGCTTTGCTTCACGTCTAGGTAAAACCTCTTTTTCTGGATGTCCACTCGCTTGGAGGCCAGCTCCTGGATTTCGGACGCGCCCCCAGCCTGATTAGGGGTGGCTGACGCGGAGTAGTGGGGGTAGTGAGAGTGCTGGGCCTGGGGATAGAGTCTACTCTTGCTTAGGCCAGAGCCCCCCACATTCTTGCCTCCGCGGCCACGGCCGCCGCCGCCGCCGCTGCCGCCGCCGCCGCCGCCGCCGCCTCCCCTTCGCCTGGCTCTTTCCATCTTCAGCTGCAAGTGACAAACAGACACACGGGGTGGGATGGGGGAAGGGTGTTGAGAACAATCGCAGACGCCCCTGGGTCCGCACTGCCCCCGCCGCCGCCGCCGCCGCCGCCGCCCGGAACCCCCACTCTAGCCCGGCTCTGGCGCTCCGGCCTCGGCCGGCTCTGCACCGCGCGCACGCAGCATCCCTCGGCCGCCCCGGGCCTCCCGTTCCGATTCCCCGCATGCCGCCGGCCGCCCAGCTCCGGGCTCGGCAGCCCCGGGGGGTCCCCCAGCCAGCCGACACTCACATCCTCTCCATCACCGCCACCGATGCCCTTCACGACCACCGCCGCCGCCGCCAGCTCTCGGCCCCTCCGCCGCCGCAGCCGCCGCCGCCCCCCGCCTCCTTCCCCGCCGCCGCCGCCGCCGCCGCCGCGCGCTCTGCCCCCCGCCGGAGCAGCGGGGCAGGGGCATCGCCTGCGGCGCCCACCGCCGCCGCCGCCGCCGCCGCGCCTCCTGCGGCCGCTGCCTGGATTCGGGCACCGGCCCGACGCCGCGGGGAGGGCGGGAGGGAGGCGGGGAGCTGCCGGCGGGGCCGGGCTGCGGACCCCGCCTCCCCAGCCGCGCTAGCGGAAAGAGGGGGGCTCGGGCTCTGCCTCCGGGCGCGCCCTGACGGCAGCCAACGCGCGGGGACCCGGCGTGCGTGAGAGCCGGCTGGAGAGGTGGCGGGAGCCTCTGACTTCCCGCGGCTCGCCCGCACCTGTTTCGGGACTACATTTCCCGGCGTGCCCAGCGGCCGTCGGCTTTGAGCATGCGCGCTGGCTCGGCCTACAGGGATGGCCGCGGTGGGAGGGCAGCGGGGCTGGGGGGAAGTTGGGCGGGGCCGCGGGCAGAGTGCAGGGGAGGGCAGTCTCCGGAGCAGGAGCGCGCCTGGGCGCCTGCTGGCGTAAAGTTAGTATATGTGGGGCCTCGCCTTGTGCCTGGGCTGTGGGCTTTGCTCCTCGGCCCTCCGTAAGGCATCCTGCTGAAGGAGGAGTCCCGTTGATCTAACTGGTTCAGGGTAACGTGTCTTCCACGCTTTCGCTTCTCCTCTCTGCATACCCTGGGCTATGCTTTGCACCTTGTACCCTTGGCGTCCCTCTGGCTCGCTGGGCAGACCCTTGGGGCTGTGTTGGGGGAGATTCCTGGAAACGGAACCTGCCTCCTTGCCCCTTCTGATTCCCCGGGAAAGGGGCCTGGGAGCCACAGGCCTCCTCTGATCCCTCCAGTTAATGGACTTTCCCGCCCCTTCCGCCCTCAGCTGCGGTTTCTTAAGCCCTGAGAGTCCGACTTTCAGACGAGGGCTGATGCTGACATACCTAAGTCAGGAGGAGCAACCGGCTTTCCGCGCTTGGGCAAATTGTATTGGATTTCTTAAGTTCAAGTCATTGTTCTTAATGGGCTTTTGGTCTTGTTCAATATGACCCGTTTTCCGATAGACGTGATGTGTAAAATACCTGGAGAGCAATAGAATCTTTAGGATGCTAATTCAGAGTCCCCAAATTGTAATTAAGTTAGGCTTTATTTTTCTTTGGTTTTGTTGAGACAGGGTTTCTCTTTTTGTAGCTCCTCCTACTTTTAGCCCAGGCTGTCCTCGAACTCAAGACAGTCTTACCTACTCCGCGATGCCGTCCTGACCTAGTGTTAGCGACTGTGTGCGAAGCCTGGGGTGGATAGGGCAGTTGAGTACTTGATGTCATTGAATACTAACTAGTCTTCTCCTCCTCTTGCCCTGAGGATGGAATCCTGGACTACTCACTCACCTCCTTGTGACAGCTGTCTGCTGCTGGATGACATTCCAGTTCTGTGTGACTTAAGCATATAATTGTTGAGCTCGGCTCAAAGCATTAGAGATAACAAAATGAATCAAACGGAGGAAGATCTCTCCTTTTAGAGCTTAAATTTTAGTGGTAAGAGACACGCAAAATGCCATGTGTAGTATGTCAACGTAAAAGCGAAAGAGAGAGGAGCGAAGGCCAGTGGGAGCTAGGAGCCGGGAGCTTCAGTTTTCCAATAGGTCCTCACTGGGGAGGAAGTGAGAGATTATTTTGTGGCCATCCCAAGGAAAAAGAAAGTGCAAAAGTCTGAAGGAGGCTTCTTGTAGTTAAGAGCAATCGGGAAGGGCCATTAAAGGCAGAGAAAATGAGGCTGCTCTTGGAGACCAGAGAGTCTGTGCAGGATTTGTTGACTGTTTTGGAAATTTGGTGCATCATCCTGAAGAGTTGGAAAGCTATTGGAGACTTGTCAGAAAAACAACTTTATTAGAATAATCATTATCCCACCACTCAGGAAGGCAGAGGCAGGCAGATCTCTGTGAGTTCAAGGCCAGCCTGGTCTACAGAGTGAGTTCCAGGACAGCCAGAGCTACACAGAGGAAACCCTGTTTCAAAAAACAAAAAACAAACAAACAAAAAAATCTTAAAAATTGTAATATACCCACACATATATGTATAATATAATTTGCCAACTTAATAATTTTGAGTACATCCAGTGATATTAACTATATCTTCATGTGCAAATATCACTATCTACTTCTAAATTATATTTTTCATTGTTGTTGCTTTGGGTTATTGATGGTTTTTTTGATACTGGACATTGCTCATGCTAAATATCTTTTGCTGAGCCACACCCTAGCCCAATTTCCAGAACTTTCTCTTCATCCTAAGGAGGAACTCCATAACCATGGAGCAATAACGTCATTGCTTCCTCTTCCCAGGCCCCAGAAATGTGTGATATAGCTCTTCTCTTATGAATCCACCCATTCCAGATACTTCATGTAAACAGAACCATAAACATTTGTCCTTTCATTTCTGACAGATGAGGCTCAATGTGCTGTCAAGGTCCATCTATGCTGTGGTGTTTCGCGGAGCTGAATTCCCATTTTAAGGGTGAGTTACATTTCATCGTGTATGTGTACCACATTTTGCTTGCCCTTTAAACTGTTGATAGGTAGGCTGTTTCCTCCTTTTATTGTGAATTCTGCTGCTCTGAATGTTGTGTGCATATCTGTGTCCCTGTTTTAATTTTTTTTGGCATATGTCTGTATATGGGAATGGCCTTTCTGGAGTCTATGATAAGCTTCTTAAGCAACCGCTGAACTTCCCCACAATGATAATGCACAAGTGTCTCAATTTCCCCACATTCTTGTCAAAACCTGACTCCCCCACTTTTTAGTCTTATTGTTGTCCTCTTAGAGGGTTATGTCGGGTAGTATCTTATTTCTGTTTCCATTTGTATTTCTTTAATGACTGATGTCATTGAGCAGCTTTTCATGCATTTAATGGCTACTAGTCTTTGACAGAGTATGTGTTGTAGTTCTTTGCTCATTTTCAAAATTGAGTTTTTTTAAGTTGTAGAGTTATAGGAGCTATTCATCATATTACATATGATGACAGTTTCATATTTATATATATAATTTGCAAATAACCTATCATATTTTGTGCTTTTTTTTTTTAACATTGTGGGGGGATTTTGAGATAGGGTCTTGGTATGTAGCCAGGCTGTCTGTGAATTCAAGATTCCCCCTGCCTCCGTTTACCAAATGCCGGGATTATGGGCATGCTCTACAATGCTGGAGACTTCTTCACTTTGTCATTATATTGATTCCCAAAGTTTTCAATTCTGATGATGTCTAGTTTCTTTATATATTTGTGCCCCTGTTATCATATCTAAGAAATTGATTACCATCTCCAAAGTCACGAATTTTTTCATCCATATTCTCTTCTCATTTTAATTTGAATTTTTTTTAGGTTTAGCTCTTTTATTTGAGTTTTTATTTAATTTGAGTTAACGGTTCAACTTCACTCTTTTACATGTGGATATGTAGCTTACAGTGAACAAGTTTTTTTTTTTTTAATTTAAAACCTGCTTGGTTAAACTTATTCTAGGTATTTTATTAATTTAAATGCTGTTGGAAATGGTATTGCTTTCTTTCTTTTAGATTATTCATTTTGATATAGGAAACCAGCAGATATTTCTGTATTAATCTTGAATTCTGGAACTCTGTTGAATTTTTTTTTTTTTTTTTTTTTTTTTTTTTTGGTTAGGTTTACTAGCTTTCTTGTCAGTCCCTAGGGTTTTTACGTATAGGATTGTGCTATCTGTTAAGATAGAAAAGTTTTACTTTTCCAGTTTAGATGCTGTATTAGTCATGGTTATCTAGAGCCGTGGTGGTTCTCAACCTTCCTCATGCTGTGGCCCCTTAATCCAGTTCCTCATGCTGTGGTGACCACCAGCCATGGAATTGTTTTCATTGCTACTTCATAGCTGTGCGTGTGCTACTGTTATGAATTTTAATGTAAATATCTGATATGCAGATGGTTTTTGGTGACCCCGAGAAAGGGACATTTGACCCCCAAGGGAGTCATTACTCACAGGTTGCGAACCGCTGGTCCTTTCCAATTAAGAGCTCGTTGTGATTGGAAACAAGGTCATCACTTGAGGGTGAAGGTGGGGAAGGAGGTGTATGGAGAGAGAAATGTTAGGAACTGTTGTCACAGGTAAGGACGATAGTAAATAGGTAAAGGGAAGACTGCAGATTGCCAGGAAGTACAAATGACTCCCTTCGAGTCGGAGATTTAAGGGAAGACCAGTCAATTTGAGTGGTGGTTTTTTTTTTGTTGTTGTTTTTTTGTTTTCCTACCTGGTACACTAATTCAGCAGCATCTGTGCAGGCAAAAGGGATGGAAGAAAACTTCCTTTTTTAAGTTAGGGTTAGTTCTGTAGGAGAGCAGAAAACCGAGAAGGGCGCCGAAGCCAAGGGAGTGTGAGCAGTTAAAGCTTTGAAATTTCAGCTGGTCACCAAGACATGTAGATGAGCTCTCAACGCTCAGGAAGGTGGAAGCGGGGGTGGGGGGTGGTGGGGGTGGTGGGGAGGTGGGGGGGTGGAGGTGGTGGGGGTGGTGGTGTACATGTGAGGTCAGCCTGGACAACATAGTGAGATCCAGGCTAATCTGGGTTAGAGAGTGAGATGCTGTCTCTAAAATAAAATTAAAATTAAAAAAAAAAAAAACAACAAACAAAAAACAAAGTAAAAACTACCCAGGGCTTGAGGACAGTGATACCCATTGGATTACAGCTGATGGGGGCGGGGAGGGGGCAGCCGGCGGGGCGCAAAAGATTCTCGGAGCTGAATTTCTTAGGGGAGATAAGCTTGAAGAGTAGGACTGTTGGTTACAAAATGTGGTGTACCCCTTTAATCGCAGCACTCAGGAGGCAGAAGCAGGCAGATCTCTGTGAGTTCGAGGCCAGCCTGCTCTACAAAGCGAGTTCCAGGACTGCCAGGGCTACACAAAGAAACCCTTTCTGGTAAAAACAGGAAACAAACAGCAATCTAACCAACCAGAATGGGATATGTAGAACTTAGAATGCGGGGTAATTCATTTCCTCTTAATGACAAGAATTGGAGGACAGGAAGTGAAAAATGGAAGACAGTGTCTCCCGTGGATGTTTTACAACACAGATGGTGGACGAGGAGCCAAGAGAAAGGGCAGACTGGAGATACAAATGGCTGTGGTAATGATGGCGGTGACAGCCATGGATCCCAGAGAGGTTGTCAGGAAAGCTACTGTGACCTAGTAGTTTCCTATCTAGAAATTTATCCCGTGGAAATAATTGTTAAAGGAAGTTCACTGACGTTTATCTGTAGTGAAAATACTGGCTAACCTGTCGTTAGAGAAGAGCCGAGTCACGCTAGCTAAAGAAAAGAACTCTAGACAGACTTGAAGACATTAGATCAAGACATGCGATTAGGGCTGGGCATGCAGTTCAGTGGTAGAGCATGTGTCCAGCAAGCAGAAAGCCATCGGTTTGATGACTAGTTCAATATAAAAAAGGATGGCTACCGGGTATTAATTATTAACTATTCTTACTGACAAGAATATTTTCAGTGGAAATACCAGAGTCAAACTGACTCGAACCACAGCCAGTTATTTGTTGGCCTCGTATAAGCTGCTTCCTGAAGCAGGGTGGCCTTCAAACATTTGGGCTTTGACTATCTTTCTGACCATGCTTTATTGCCTACCATGAAGCCATTTTCATGGTGGGCACCTCTGTGGCTGAAAGATGGGCTTGCGTCAGTCTTGAATATACAGTTCTTCATTCACATCTAGCCAAAAGTAAATTGTCCTTCTTCTTAATGTGGAAGTAGAATCCTAAGTATTGCTGTGGTTGGACTCCCTGGGAACTAGTGATTACAGCCAGAGGATGGTGGACCAGAGAACTGAGACCTGGGTTATGTTTCTTAGCCCTGAACAATTGTCATGAGTAATTCCTGCTGGTCTTAATTAGGTTTTACTTTGGTACTGCTGATGAGGTTAGTTCTATGCAGAAAGTTTTAGTGCTAGTGCGTTTAGGTTAGGAAAGGCTAAATTTAGGAGAGTAGAATGTTATGAAAATGTATTGTACACAGTGGGCCTGTTACCCTCTTTCTTAGTATGTACACATGTATATATTTACTTTTTGTGGTTTTGGAGATTGAATCCAGGCAATCTGTCACTCATACAGTGATGTTACTAGCTCCCAAGTGTTGAAATAACCAGTCTCCTTTTCCTCCTTTCTTTCTACTTTTTATTTACTTTAAAAAAAGATTAAAATTTTATGATATATTTGTTCTTGGGATGCCAATTTAAAAAGACATGAAGCAGCATTTATTATTTATTTTCAGATTTATATTATTGTTGGCTTGCATGAAAGATGTAGATAGGGGTAGGAGAAGGAAAGAGAAGATGAATGAGAAAATATCATGCTTGCTAAGAAACAAATTATAGAGTGTTCAAACAGGTTCACAGACCTGACCCTCAGTGTCATTCTGTCCCCTGTAAGGTCGCCTGGTGACTGATACAGATTCTCCTGGCTTCTTCTTTACCTTGTGTCTATAGTCAGACTGTAAGGTTTTTCTTTTTTTTAAAGATTTATTTATAATGTACATAGTGTTCTGCCTGCATATATCCCTACAGGGCAGAAGAGGGCACTAGATCTCATTACAGATGGTTGTGAGCCACCATGTGGTTGCTGGGAATTGAACTCAGGACCTTTGGAAGAGCAAGCAGCGCCCTTAACCTCCGAGCCATCTCTCCAGTGCCTCCCCCCCTTTTTTGGGGTGTGTGTGTGTGTGTGTGTGTGTGTGTGTGTGTGTGAGTGTGTGTGTGACTATAATGAATTGTAGGTGAAGTTTTCCATCCTGCCAGCCTGTTCCTGAATAACCACACAGAAACCTAATATTAATTATAAATGCTTGGCCGATACCTGAGGCTTGTATTTCTTTTTGGGGGGGGGGGGTTTCGAGACAGAGTTTTTCCGTGTAGCTTTGTGCCTTTTCCCTGGAAGTCACTTGGTAGCCCAGGCTGGCCTCGAACTCACAGAGATCCACCTGGCCCTGCCTCCTGAGTGCTGGCATTAAAGGCCTGCGCCACTACCGCCTGGCCTGAGGCTCGTTTTTTTAACTAGCTCTTATAATTTAAATTAACCCATTTCTATGAATCTATGTGCTGCCCCGAGGCTTGTTTACCTCATACGGGTCCTTCCCATCTGGCTTGTTCTGCACCTCCTGTCTCCTGAAACTCCTCCTACTTCTTCCCAGCATTCTCTTAGTCTGGTTCTCCCGTCTAACCTTATCCTGCTCAGCCAGAGGCCAGTCAGCTTTTTTATTAAACCAATCACAGTGACATATATTCACACAGTAAAGGAATATTCATAATGAATCACTTTTTCTTTTACATGATTTCCTAATCTGCACGACAATATAACAACTACATAACATATTCTGATATTTCTGAATAGTCAGTAAAATATGCAAATATGGAACCCGCAGACCAGCAGTCTGACTACAGACACAGAGGCAAAGAAGAAGCTCGGAGAATCTGTGTCCGTCACCAGGTGACCTTACAGGGGACAGAGTGAGACTGAGGATCAGGTCTGTGAACCTGTTTGAACACTCTATAATGTTATGTCTCAGGAAGTCAGAGGTGTTTTAACATATACTGGAAGATATGTGTACATTGTACACAAACACTACATCATTTTTTATGAGACTTGAACATCTATTCACTTAAGTCTCTTGAGGTGGCAATGGGTGTGCTTGGGTATGGAACCAGTACTTCCTGAGTACCCAGAGACAAGTGAATGCAGAATTTCAGTTTATATCACAATTAAATGGTAGCTATGATTGACAACTTTTCCTATTTCACCTCCTATGTACCTCAGAGAGTCGTTAATACACAAAGGTCTGTTTTATTATCTTATTCACTGCCCAGTGTTCAATTTTAGGGGTTTGCCATCATCTGATTATTATTTTACCTTAGTATTTGCTTGCAGTATTTTTGTTTGAACATGCTTTATTCTGGAGCTCATGTGCTAGCATTTTCATATGCATGTGTAATTGTTAACTCGAGTTTTTGGAGGTGAAACATTTTGGTATCTCTGATAGTACATCTTTTAAAACAATGGGGCCAGTTCTTGCAGTCCTGCCAATTGTCTTTAAAATTCAACTTTTGAAAATTTTGTCAAGGCTGGTATATCAGAATTACAGCCAGTTTTGTTGGCCTCATTTATTGAAACACTTCTTCTTTCTCAAAGATTAGAGACGCCTCCTAAGTTTCTATATTTATAAGGATCTATTTCTGCACATGGTATATTTATTTATAGTGTGCATTTAAGGTACACAGCACAATGCTTTGAAGTACATCTGCATAGTGTAGCTAAGGAAATAAACACCCTAACCTTCCATAGTACAACTCTTTTCTTTTGTTTTGTGAGAGCGCTTTTTTTTTTTTTTTTAAAGCAAAATTTCAGTATATGGTGCGGTGTTACGATCTGTCGTCCTCAATGCTGTACATCAGATCTCTAGACCTACTATTCCTACACAGCTATAAGAGTATACCCTTGGTCTGCGGGCATGGCTCAGGGGTAAAATGTTTGCTGCCCAAGTGGGAAGATGAATTCAATTTTCCATAATCAGACTAGCCAGGCAAGATCCTGTGTTCTGTAACGCCAGTGATCTAATGGAAGCTGAAATAGGGCAATCTCCAGCAGCTCCCAGACCAGCTAGCTAGCTTGGTATATGCAGGGGTGAATGACAAAGAGACTCTCTCTCTCTAGGTAGCAGGCCAGGCCTACCTCCACAGGTGCACCATGGCACCTGGGTGTCTCCCCCCCCCCCCCCCCCAATGTGGCCTTTTCTTTCCTTTCCCTTGTCCCTATTTTTTCTTTTCCCTGCCTGGAGCTGACCACATCTTCCTTGTCCATTCTGATGGGCGCTCATGTTATTCCATATTTGGCCATTGTTAAGAATACTGTGAACACGAGAACGGGTGTATCTCTAGGGTGCCGATTTCATTTCATTTCTGGTGTATCCAGCATGGGGATTGTGGGATGATATGGCTCATTTATTTGTGTAATTATTATTTCAGTGCCAGACAAGTCTCTACCACTAAGCTTCTCCTTTTTATGAGAGGATGCCCCGTTTCTCCAGTGCCGCTTACTGAAGACACTGTTGGGCTTTTCTGCCGGTCTGCCAGTGCTGAATTTCAGCCCAGTGCAGAGCTTTGTAACCTAGTGCTAAATATCAGTCTCATTTAGTTACCATTTTCTGAAATTGCAGCTGAATTATTTTGTTTCTTAGTTTTGCTGTTGTTGTTGTTGTTGAAAGTTTTGAACTGTTTTTCCAGTGCTGGGGTTGGAGCCTGGGGCGTTGTGCATGCTTAGCAGGTGCTCTGCCATAGAGCTTTATCTTCATCCCATGGTGTTTTGAGATGAGGCCACTGTTTGAATGTAGCCCAGGCTGGCCTTGAACTCTTGATCCTTCTCTTTCTGCCTTTTGAGTGCTGGGGTTACATGCATCTTCCAGCACCCTCAGTAGAACTTTCTGTTTTGAAGGCACAAAACTTACTACTCTATTATTTATGGTTGTTTGTTTATTCAAACAATTTATTTTTATTTAGGGTAAGAGATTAAAGAAAAGATTTGACAACACAGTTTTATTTTTAGTTGTATTTATAGATTAATTAGAATGCTAGTATGGAAAAGTTCAGATAGACTAAATGGTAAGGAAGTATATTTTTATTTTTACTTGTTATTTTGTGTGCATGTGTGTATATGCTTGTGTGTGTGTGTGTGTGTGTGTGTGTGTGTGTGTGTGTGTGTGTGTGTAAAGACCGGAGGTTGATGTTGGATATGTCCTCTGTAGGCAGAAGTTTCTCTCCTGCTTGCCTGTTTCCAAATAATTGCCTCGGAGGCTTACTGTTACTTATAAATGCTCAGCTGGTAGCTCAGGCTTATCACTAACTAGCTGTTACACTTAAGTTAACCCATAATTCTCACTATGTTTAGCCACGTGTCTTGGTATCTTTTCTCAGCACTGCATTCTCATCTTGCTTCCTCTGCATCTGGCTGGAGACTCCTGACTCCGCCCTTCCTCTCCCCAGCATTCTGTTTGGTTGCCCGCCTATACTTCCTGCCTGGCTACTGGCCAATCAGCATTTTATTAAGCCAGTTTGAGTGACAAATCTTTACAGTGTACAAGAGCACTATCCCACAGCAATTCTTGGTCACTTTTCACCCTCTTTCTTGAGACAGGGTCTCTCACTGTACCTCGTGCTCACTAATTCACTAGACTGACTAGCTAGTACCCCCGCGGAGCCTCCAGTCCCTGTCTCTCCTACATCAGGTTTACAGATGGGTGCTCCCTGTCTGTTTTTTTTTTTTTTTTTTTTTTTTTTAATTTATTTATTTTTATGTGGGTGCTCATGCTTCTGCACAAGCGCTTTACTGACTGAGGTATTGCCCCAGCCTCTTTATTCTTTTTGAGACAGAGTCCCACTCTGTATCCCAGGCTGCCTTGGCACTCACTATGTAGCCCAAACTGGCCTTGGCTAGTGACAGTTATCCTGCCTCAGCCTCCCCAGTGTCCAGGTTACAGGAGTGCTCTGGCATGCTAGGCAGGAGATGTACTATTAAGATGCAACTTGAAGGCCAAAACAAGCCTGGGACTAATAAAAGCTCACCATCTCTTCTGCCTTTTGCATGCTGGCTTTATTTCCTGGCTTTTACCCCATGTCGGCTTCATTCATGGTAGCAAAGCGGTTGTGGAAGGTCTGAGCTTTACAGTCTCAATTAGAAGTCATCACGTTAGGTCATTTTCTTGAAAGAGCAAGGCTTTTTTTTCTTAGAGATAGCCTTAGCAATCTCAAAAATGGCTCTGGTGTCTGTTTGGACTTGAATAATGTATTTTGTTCTTAAACCAAATGCATGCTATGGGTTTGCTCTTGGGACTGAGTTTCTGAGTCACTGTGCAAGGGGAATTAGGCCAATTGGGCCACTATAGGATCTGGCTTAGTAGGTGACTGTACATTATCTGAATTAAATTTATTGGTGTGATAAAGAGAGTCTAGTGCAGAATGGATGCTGTCTAGGCAACCATGAGTGTCCGCTTAAAAATGAGACCTATAAAATTCCATCTCAGGCTTTGTGAAGTAAGAGTAATAAATTTAAGAAGAAAAGTAGACACCTAAGCAAGTTTGAAATGGACTTACTTGAAAACTTTCTCTGCTGTTTCCAAGTTTATAATGATTGATTTTAGCTGAGTTGCTAAAGCTACTCACAGAACAGAGGAAATTCATTAAAAATAATGAATTATTTAGTTGGACAGTGAAATTCAGTTCTAAAGCATTTCCCTGTGCCATGGATTCAGTTCAGGTCCAGTCATTTTCCTGGTTTATGGGCAGTGCAGTACCTTACCATGACACAGGAGAGAGAGCGGGAGGGGGAGGGTCAGGAGGGGAAAGCAGAAGAGAGAGGAGAGGGGAGAGGGAGACAGAGGGAGGGGAGGGGAGAGGGGAGCAGAAAAGAAGAGAGAGAGCCCTTTTTCTTTTTCTTTGTTGCTATCCTTGTAATTTCGTTGTCTTGCATTTGATTGATTTACATTTGCACCTTATTTTAGTTGGCCCTGATTAATACAAAACTGTGTCTTATATAATATTTGACAGGAAAATTTATTAGATACCTAAAAGAAATAGGTATCTCAGAAACCATCCTATTACTACTCAGAATTGCTTTGACTTACCATGGTTGAGTGCTAATAGGTGGTTTTATTTAGGTTTTCTTTCCTTTTTTTCAATTTGGGTTGTTTGGAGGGAAATTACGGCTAGCAAAAATCTATGATAGGTTAGTGAAAGTCTTAAGACCTGTTTAATTAAGGAATCTAATGGGAACTTTGTCATAGATTTCTTGGTTACTCTGTTTTTCTCATTCCTGTCTCATTCCTGTTTATATGTCTTTAAAATAATCTATAGGTTTATATATATGTACATCAGCATGCATACTGGTTGCTTGTAAGTGTAGCCAATATGTACAGTCTCATTTTCTGAAAATATGCAAGTATAACAGATTAAAAGAAATCAGATTTTTTGTTTTCATTTTTTGAATCAGCATATAAACGTGTTAGCTACCATTACGACATAATTAAACAAGAGGAGTTTTTGTGGTCCTCTTGCCTCCCATCTTTTCGGTCCCTCTTTTGCCCTTCTTCCCTCCTCCCTCCAGACTCTTCCTCCTTCATTCTCCATCCCCTTTGTCTCCTTTCCATCCTTCCTCATCGCCTACTGTTACTCTCCCACGGTTTTCTTTCTAGATTTTTAGATGTATTCACTTTTATACCTGTTTAGAGGTGTACATGTGTAGTAACTTAGTGGACCCTAATAAACTAGCCTGGGAATTGGAGGACAGAGGCAGACACTAGATTAGACATAGAGGCCAGACTGAGATGGCACACACCCTTAATCCTATCAGGGAGGCAGAGATCTCTCTGGATCTCCTTGAGTTCAAGGCCACACTGGAAACATCCAGGCGGTGGGTAGCACACACCTTTAATCCCAGTGCTGGGAAAGCACACACGCCTTTAATCCCAGGAAGTGACATGGCTGGGCAGAGAAAGGTACATAAGGTGTGAGGAAACAGGAACTAAAGCAGTTCAGCTGGGATCCTTTCCGGTGAGGACTCAGAGGCTTTCAGTCTGAGGGTTCATGGAAACAGGATCGGCTGAGGAGTTGTCGAGGAGAGGTTGGCTGTGGCTTGCTCTGCTTCTCTGATCTTTCAGCTGTCACCCTAATATATGGCTCTGGGTTTTTTATTTGAACAACATACATGTATATATTATAGGCTAGGATCTGTATGTGAGGGAGAACACGGGGCTTTTTCTTCTGAGTCTGTGTTATCTCACTTAGTATTTATTATATTTCCCAGGTCCATGTATTTTTCCTGCAAATTTAATTTTTCCTCATTAAACTAAAAAAATGTAAAAAGTTGTTAAATTTAAAACACACATTTGTGTTTGTACCTGCACATATGTGGAGACCAGGGTCAATGGCCTGATCACCAAGCTCTAGGTCACCCTCCAGGAATACAGGGATCATTGCTGCTCAAGTGCTGGTTTCTTTGGATTCTTTTTTTTGAAGTGTGTGCCACAGAACCCAGGTGGCTTTTTAATTTTTTATTTATTTATTTATTTTATGTGAGTGCTGGGGTGTAAAACTCCTATCTTCATGTTTGTATGACAATCATTTCAGCTCCTGAAACCATTTTTATCGGAAGTTGCTTTGCAGTAAAATTAAGATAATTGTGTTGATGCAATCTAAATTGTCTAACCAAAATTAGGACCCATGATAGCCAAACTGAATTGCTGGAGCCTTTAAATTGTTCTGGTTTCTGTGTTATATTATTCTTTTACTTACCCAGTTTTATGAATCTACCAGTCATTGAAATTCCTTTTCTTGTATTCCTTTCTGTATCTATTGAATAGTTGGATGAGAACATGAAAATGATTAGATTGTAGTTGGAAGCTTCCTAAATATAATTTGTGTGTAGTTACAAAGAAAGAATAGATTCATGTTAAAATTCAGTAGTCTGACTCAGGATCAATGGATAAAAGTGAAGTATTGGGCAAATGAGTCTTATTTTCTCTTTTTTGAATTTATCACTTAAGAGACTAATCAATGTATAAACATTTTGTGGTTAACTGTTTCTCACCTGGCCTGTGGTCAGGACAAATCTCTCTCACCTGCTGGTCCTGCAGCCGCTCGGACCCAAATACATACACACAGGTTAATGTTATTTTTAAACTCTGGCCATGGCAGGCTTCTTGCTATCTAGTTCTTATATCTTAAATTAACCCATTTCTATAAATCTGTACTTTGCCATGTGGCTTACTGGTGCTTTTACATTTTGCTTCTCATGGCAGTGGCTGGCAGTGGCTCTTTCTCCTTCCTCCTCTCTGGTTAGAATGCCCCACCTAACCTTATTCTGCCTCACCAGTGGCCAAACAGTGTTATTTAATCAACCAGTCAGGGCAACATATTTTCACAGCATACAGAAAGACATGCCCCCATCAGTTAACTGTTGATGAAAAAAAAATATTGTTTCTTTTGTCTGGGTTTGTTATCTCTGTCTGTATCTAGATTCTGTTTTTGTCTTTTTTTTCCACTAGCATACATTAATTGTGCATAATAATAGGTTTCAGTAGGACCTGTATTAGTTATATACATGTGTTTCACACATGTTTATAATGTGTTTGGTCATATGACACTATTGCCTTTTACTATCACCCTTCAGCTTGTCTCCTTGTCCCAAATAGTCCTTTCTATTTCATGTCACTCCTTTTCCTTGTAGAATATGAGAGAGACACACAATATTTGTCTTCTCTGAGCTTAGCACCATCCCTCTTCTATCCATTTCCCTTCAATTGACATGATTTTGTTGGGTTTTTTTTTGTGATTGAATTATACTCCATTATGTGTATATTGACCACTGTGCTAGTTAGTTTTTTGTTATTTGTTTAGATAGAGGGCCTCACTTATGTAACCCTTGGCTGGCCCAGAATCACTGTGTGTAGACCAGGCTGGCCTTGAACTCATAGAGATCTACCAGCCTTTGCTTCCCAAGTTCTGGAATTAAAGGTACATTCCACCACACCCTGCTTAAAATTTATTTGCATTTTATGTGCCTGTCTGGTACCCAGACACACCAGGAAAGGATGTTGGATCTCCTGGAATTGGAGTTAAAGATGGTTTCGAAGTTACCATCTGGATGCTGAGAACTGAACACAGGTTCTCAGCAAGAGCACTAAGTGATCTCAACTACTGATCCATTCTTTGCTCTAGCTCCAAGTTTTTGTCAACTTGACACAAATTGTAGTTACTTGGGAAGAGGGAACCTTAGTTGAGGAACTGTTCCTATCAGATTGGTCTATGGGCAAGTCTGTGGAACATTTTCTTGAGTCATGATTGATGTGGGAAGGCTCAGTTCACTGAGGGGTGCCACCCCTGGTCAGGTGGTCCACTGGTATATAAGAAAGCAGACTGAGCAAGTCAGAGGGAACAAAGGCAGTAAGTGGCATTCCTCCCTGGTTTCTCCTTGGGTTCCTGCCTTTAGGGTCCTGCCTTGGCTTCCCTTGATAGTGGACTGTAGCCTATTAGGCAAAGAAAAGAAATCCTTTCCCCTTTCAGGTTTCTTTGGTTAGTGTTTTATCACAGCAACAGAAAAGCAAGCTAGAATCACCACATATTCTTTATCTATTTATTTGTTTGTGAATATCTATTCGGATTCTATAACTTGGCTACTATGAATATTGTGATACATTTAAGTGTACAGTCTATTACATGTTGACTCTCATTCCTTCAGGTATGTTTTCAGGAGTGGTAGAGCTACACAGTATATTAGTTCTGTTTTTAGTTTTTTTGAGGAACCTCTATAGTAGTTTCCATAGTAGCTGCACTAATTTACATTCTCCCTAATTTCGGTGACCTACTGTTCATTCAAAAATATTATTCAGTATCCACATGCTTGTTTCTGTTGTTTGCTTTGCTATTGAGTTGTAGTTTTCTTCCATTATCTGAGTTATTTCAGTTGTTATTTATTTATGCAAATTTGGGGTCTGTCTTAGTTAGAGTTTCTATTGTCGTGAAGAGACACCATGACCATGACAACTCTTATAAAGGAAAACATTTAATTGTGGTGACTCACTTATAGTTCAGAGGTTTAGTCCATTATTGTCATGGTGGTAAGCAAGGCATGATGTAGGCAGACATGGTGCTAGAGAGGGGGCTGAAAGTTCTTACATCTTGACTCTTAGGCAACAGGAAGTTGCCTGACAGTTGATTAACATGAACTGTTTGGGAGGCCCCCAGGCAGTGGAGCCTGGGGCCTATGTTGGGACACTGCTCAGTTTGGTGTAGGGAGGAGGAGACCTGCCTTGGCTGAGTCTACCAGGCTGGGCTGACTCTCCAGGGGAGACCTTGCCTAGGAGGAGGGGGGAATGGGAGTGGAGTGCGGGGGAGAGCTGGGGGGTAGGAGGAGGGAGGACGGGGAATCCAGGCTGATGTGTGAAATTGAGTTAATTGTGAAATTAAAAAAAAAAAAAAGAAGAAAAAACAAAGAAAAAAAGGAAGTTGTCTGAGACACTGGGCATGGCTTGAGCATATATGAGGCCCCAAAGCCTACCTCTACAGTGACACACTTCCTTCAACAAGGCCACACTCACTCCGACAAAGCCACACCTCCTAATAGTGCCACTCCTTTTGAGGGTCATTTTCTTTCAAACCACCACGGAGTCTAAAATGTGATTTGGGCTATTGAGGAAAATGTGTATTCCTTAGCTGTTGGTTTAAATATTCTATAGAAGTCTATTCATTTGATCAGTGTTTCAGTGTCTCTGAAATTTCTTTGCTGATTTTTTGGTCTGAATTATCTGTCTATTGATTAGAGTGGGATATTAAAGTTACCCAATCTGGATCTGGATCTACTTATCCCCATTATATCCTGTTGTGCATATGTGTGTGTGTGTGTGTGTTTGTGTGTGTGTGTGTGTGTGTGTGTGTGTGTGTGTGTGTTTTGTGTGACTTGGCATGTTGGTGTGCCATATGTATACATACACTTAGAATCCTATCTTCTTGGTGGACGTCTTTCTATGTTACTGTGTAGTGACCTTCTTTATGCCTTTTGATTTTGACTTGAAGTCTGCTTTGTCAGATGTGAGCATAGCTGTTCCTGTTTGATTTGGTTTCTGTTTGCTTCCAATATCATTTCTCCATCCTTGCACTTATTTAAGTTTATGTATATATTTGCTGGTGAGATGAGTTTCTTGCAGACAGCAAGCAGTTGTATTCCCCTCCCCTCCCCAGTGTGGAAGATCAAATTCAGGACCTTGTGTATACTTGGCAGGTACTCTACTTACTGAGCTAAATTCCTTCATTGATTCTACATGTTTTAATTAGAGAGCTAAAATTACTTGGGTTTAGAGTTATTGAAAGTAAATTTCTCCATTCTTAATATTAGACACTTACTTGTTTACTGGGTTAATAATGTTTTATTCTTCCCTAACTTTTATTTATTTATTTTATTGATATTTAATTATCTGAACTTTTGTGCTTGTATATCTCTTTTTCTTCTTTTGTATGTTGTATTCCTTATCTTTGCAATGTTGGTATAGTTATTTTAGTTCATGCATATTATTGAAGGTGTTTTTTCCCCCCTTTTATTTTAAAGAATGATTTTGATGGTTATTGTAATCTTATAGGGCTTGAAATATAATCTATCCACAGAACTCTCCTAGTCTTGGCTACTTGCTGCTTAAACTGAGTGGGTCTAGTCTGTGTCTGATTTGTTCGTTTCCACCCAGACATTGGGCTATGGTGTCCTCTGGTTCCCCCCCCCCCCCCCCCCCCCCCCCCCCCCGAGCTGAGGACTGAACCCAGGACCTTGCCCTTGCTAGGCAAGGGCTCTACCACTGAGCTAAATCCCCAATCCCTTTGACCAGCAATTACTCCAAGGTTTTAGGACCTAAGAGTAGCTCATTCTTAAATAATAGGATGCTCCTGCCTCCTCAAGAGTCACTTGGCTGCAGAACTCTGAAGTATGGGGAACAATGTAATGAATTGCTTCTTCAGCATTAGCCTACCTACAATGGTCTCTGTCATTCCAAATCCCTTTGTTGGGTTTAAGGCTTGAGAGTGCTGTGGGTTTTTTCCTGGCTAGGAATGCAAGTCTTTTGTTACAAGGTGGCATGCCTTACTTTGTGGTTACATCTTTCGTTTCTCTGCCACCTGGTTTCCCAGGAAGCTAAGATTGGAGTTGTGGGCTGTTTCTACTTTTCTCTGCATGCCTTTCTGTTTTTCCATGCTTTTTCTCTTTTCCTGACACCTCTCATGATTCCCAATGCTCCTCTTTATTCTCCCAAAGCAGTCTGTCTTCTGTTGCCCTGACTCTTCACAAACAGTGTTACACAAAGGTAGCAGCAATCTGCCTGGGACTTACCCACAGGATTTACCTGGAATCCTATACTCATAGACTCTTAGTCCTTCCAAGAGATCTCAGTATACTACAGGAGATGAGGCAGGAGAACAGTAAAAGGCTATCACTACTCATCAGTGTTCCAATGCATGATGGGCATGGCAGTGTATGCCTTTCATTGCAGACCTTTGGAAGCAGAGGCTGGAAGGAAGATCATGAATTTGAAGCCTGTCTCAAAATTTCAAGACACTGTCTCAAAAACAGACATTACAAAAACAAAACAAAATACAGAAACTCAAAACCAAACCAGACGCAACTCAAGTATAATTATAGTTTTAAAAAAATCTGACATCATGGCTAGACAGTGGTGGCACATGCCTTTAATCCCAGCACTTGGGAGGTAGAGGAAGGAGGATCTCTGTGAGCTCAAAGCCAGCCTAGTCTATAACAGTGAGTCCCAGGATAGCCAGGGCTAAGCAGAGACCCTATCTCAACAAACAAACAAACAACAAACCCCAAACCAACCAACCAACCAACCAACCAACCAACCAACCAAACAAACAAACAAACAAAAAAACCCACCTAGAAGGTAGCACACACCTTAAAAAAATCTGACATCATTTTTATTGGTATTTATCTTATTAGCAGTGTGGTCAGTAAAGCTAATAGTATGTGGGCTGGGCTTAGTGTTAGGGTGCTTGGCTAGCTTATGCTTTCATAGGTTCAATTTCCTGCTCTGAAAACTAAACTAAATACAAACCCCCCACCAGTTCCTAAAATTATGAGATACAGTAAAATGACTAACATTACAACATTACAACAGGAATATAATTATATTTTGCAGATGAGGAAATGAGATTTTAGGAAAACAGTGGCTTGCTCAAGGTCACATTAATCCTATGTGATCATATGTCAAAGCATAGTTTTTAAAAATTACTTATTTTTATTTTATATGCATTGGTGTTTTGCCTGCGGGTATGTCTGTGTGAGGGTGTCAGGTCCCCTGGAATTGGAGTTATAGACAATTGTGAGCTGCCACGTGTGTGCTGGGAATTGAACCTGGGTCCTCTGGAAGAGCAGCCAGTGCTCTTAACTGCTGAGCCATCTCTCCCGCCCCCAAAACATAACTTTCTAATATAGATCCCTACACATATATAGAATAAACACACCACATGCATTCAGTTCATGAATGAGAATCAGTATAATGAAATTGTTTCAGAAAGCAGCAGATTATATAGACGGATAGAAAGCAATATAGAATGAGATGTGTGGGTGAGATCACTAGACTTTTAGGTTATTATTATTATTAATTTTGCATGTGACAGACTTCTGTTATACTTTCACTAGACAAACATTTAGAAGCTAACATGTACCATCATAGACTATGAGTTATTAAGTTGTGAGGAAATGGTTCAAGTGTATCCTATAATGAAATATTCCTTATGTGACATTGGAAGGCCCATCTTACTCTGTCTTTTCAGTTTTGCACTCATTTTCTTGACACAAACCAATGTCAGAGCTGGGTTCCCTTCCTCGTTGCCTCCTTGCTTCTTTACGTTCGAATCTTCAGCACCCGAGGAGCAGTCCTTGGCAACGTCAGCCACTCTTCTTTGGTACACAGCAGTGTTCATATGGTCTTCTTTTTTAGACTCACTGTGAACTTATTGGCCATAGTAAAATTTTCCTAACAATCCATAGTGAGAAATTAAAATTATAGCATAAATATACAACCACTTTTCCCTAACATTTTGTTAGCAGATTTCAGAGTAATAAACATTTTTTATTAAGAAATGAGAATTTCTACTACCAAAATAAAATTGAACCATCTTAGGTAATTATTGAAACAGTGTGCACATTAAGCAGTTTAACTGCCTATCAGTTAATTGTTGGATAATTGTATATTAATGTTATTTATGTTATTAATGTTACTTAGTAACAATTTTATCTTATACTAGAAATGATGATATTGGTCGTTTAACTTAATTAACAGTTTCTCCCCTTTTTGATGTTGTTAGAAAACATTGGGATATCTTATTTAGTTTAGTCCTCAAGCAGTCAGGCAAGGCAATTACCATGTTAACAGAAGGTATTCATTTCCTCACCTTAGCTAAAGGTTTGAGGAACAAAGAAATCTCTCAGCTCATCCATTGAAACCCAACTTTCTCTTGAGACTGGCATTAAGTGTTGGTTCTCTAGAAGATGGCTCAGTTCTAAATGGAGAAAACAGGCCCTTGAGCTCTTGTGGGGTGGGTTGGAGTATAGCTTAAAATTCAGGTAATTGAAAAGCTACTCCTTCTTAACTAGTTTGGAATGTGATCTTAACTTTTTTTTTTACACTTTAAATTGATAATTTCATTATAATGTGTTTTGATCAAATCTACCCTTCATTCTCCTTCCAAATCCTACCCTTCCCCCATTTCCCTCCCAATTTCATGTGCTGTCTTTTTTTCTTTTTCTTTTCCTCTTCTCCCTCTCTCTCTCTCTCTCTCTCTCTCTCTCTCTCTCTCTCTCTGTTTCCATCTTGCTCTCTCGGTGTCTCTCTCTCTTCCTTTCTTTCTTAAACACATGGAGTTTCTTTTTGCTGCCTCTATATGCATGGATTTAGGACCACCTAAGATGTTTAGGACCACTCCCTGTCAGGGACTGCATCCCTGAAGAAACTTTATTCTTGTTCCCCCAGCAGCCATCAGTTGACGTTTTTTTGTTTTTTATTTTTTAGCTGTGGGTGGGACTTCACAAGCCCCTCCCTATCCATGCTAGGATTGGGCTGGCTTGTTTTGCAGGTCTTGTGCATGCGGTCATAGCCTCTATGAGTTCATGCATGCAAGGAGCCTGTCAGCAATCTTTCTGCCTCCTCCTCTGCAGTGATCCCTAAGCCTTGGCCTGGGGTGTGATAGAGATGTCACATTTAGAGCCGGCCAGTTTTTGTTTGTTCTGAATTAAATTTGAAATCTTACTGGTATGATTTTTATTGGCTAAACTAGAAATGATACCAGACAACTTCTCTTAACCATCTCATTGCTGTCAGATAGAATCTTTTAAGGTGTATTTTTGACACATAATTTATAATTTTGACAGGTAATTTATTGATGTTTATTTGCTAGTTCTACCGTTCCTAAACAAAAAGTCCACTAAATTAGCTATCATGAGGCACATTTTGCAACTAATATATAAAAACATCTAGTCATGGTGGTGCATACCCATAATCCCACCACCCAGGAAGATAAGACATGAAGATTGTGGGTTCAAGACCAGTCTCAAAGAAAACCGCCTTGGAACAATACAGCCAAATTAATTAACATGAAACAAAACACATAAAAAATACCCAAGCTTTTACCAGAAGTTACATTCTTATTAGATATTTTATGAATGCATCCATGTGCACATGTGTGTGTGTCTTGTGTATATGTGCATGAGAGGGGAGGGAGGGAGGGCGGGAGGAAGGGAGAGGGAGAGAGAGAGGGAGAGAGAGAGAGATATTACTAGTGCCCTTGGTGGTCAGGGTATCAGATCCCTCTGTAGTCACAGGCAGTTGTGAGCTGCCCAACTTGGGTATTGGAAGTGGGTCCTCTGTAAGAGGAGTAGGAACTCTTAACTGCCAGGCCATCTTTCTAGCCCCAAGATAATGGTTTTGTAAACAAATTTACTTCTAAATTCTTTGCCTGGCAGTATCTAGACCCAATTTTGTACGTAAATAGGTATTTCAAATTGAAATGATCCTAGTGTTCCCCATCTACAGATTAGTTACTGAGGTCTATTTTGGCTTCAACGCTGTGCTGAATTACATCACTTTTATAAATTTGCTGAATTAGTTCTCTGGTATTTTGCCAGTGATCTACTCTGAGTGCAGCACAGACTTATTTTCTAGCTCTATACTGATATATTTTACTAACAGACCATATTGGGGTGTGTGTGCTATGAAATCCTGTCTTCTGCTCATGACATAGATGTTTCACTGATCAGTGCATAGAGGCTTGTGTTTACTGGCATACAACCTACAGAAGATCAAGCCAGTTAGAGTCCTAGCATGTATAAATAGGGGAGACGCTAACTGGGGCTCACTCCTAATGAGGCAATCCTGGGAACTGATGGCTCCTGATAGGGGGAGGGAGAGGAATTTTTCTTTGGGTGTGTGGCCATTGGTAGGTTGTCCACGTTCCAGGGGATGGTCCCACACTCATACACATATAGGTAATAGTCATTGGGCTCAGTGGGTTATTGAAAACTAAAAATAGAACTTGTATACAGCCCAGCTGCGCCATTCCTGGGAATATACCTCAAGGATTGTTTATTGCACCCTAGAGGTACTTGCTTAACTGTTTATTGCTGTTCTTTTCACCATAGCGAGTATGTAAATATGTGGACGTGAGAGTGGAGAGAGGTTCTAAAACTTGTAGAGACCATGAAAAGGGGACAGGAGATGTTCAGAAGAGGCAGAGGACAAAAGGTCACATGGGGCATTGTCTTAGTTAGGGTTTCCATTGCTGTGTTAAAACACCGTCACCAAAAGCAACTCAGGGTAGAAAGGTTATAATTTACAACTGTCAGTTCACACTCCCTCTGTGAGGAGAGTCAGCAGGTACTCAAGGCAGGAACTGAAGGAGAGGCCATGGAGGAACACTGCTTACTAATTTGCCCCTTATGGCTTGCTCAGCCTGCTTTCTCATACACCCAGGACCACCTGCTCAGAGATGACACCACCCACAACTGACTAGGCCTCCCACAGCAATCACTTGTTAATAAAATGCCTTCTTGCAGGATATATATATATATATATATATATATGTATATATATATATATATATATATATATATATATATATATACACATATATGAATGACAGGGTTTCTCTGTGTCTTTCTTTGGAGCCTGTCATGGATCTTGCTCTGTAGCCCAGGCTGGCCTTGCACTCACAGAGATCCGCCTGCCTCTGCCTCCCGAGTGCTGGGATTAAAGGTGTGCGCCACCACCGCCTGGCATTTTTTCAATTGCGAGTCCCTTTTCCCAAATGACTTTGGCTTGTGTCATGCTGACAATAAACTAGTCAGGACAATCGACCCCTTGTCACCTTGACACACCGATCCCTTACTATTAAAAATAACCTTCCCTTCTTGTTCATCCTCAAGATCTCATATTAATATCACAGTATAATGCATAAATAGCTTTACAAGTTCTATACTCTTATATTTTTGGTTGTGAGCCTAGCCTTTAACAGCTGAGCCATCTCTCCAGCCCAAAAGTTCTATATTCTTTAAGATTTCAAAAACTTTAAAAATTAACTCTCTTTAAAATATCCAAAATTCCTCTAAAATTACCAAGTTTCTTTAAAATACCCAAGGTCTTTTAACTGTGGGTTTCCTCTAAAATCAAAATAAGTTACTTTCTTATTCCAAGAGGGAAGAACCAGGGCACAGTGACAGTTAAATAAAAGAAAACCGGAGTCCACGTCTGTAACTAAATAAGAAAATGCCCCTTGGCTTGCCTCCAGTCTTATGGAGGCATTTTCTCAATTTTGTTCCCTTTTCTCAGGTACCTCTAGCTGTGCCAACTTGACAAAAATCTAGCCAACAAAGGATGAAAGCAGAAGGCAGGCTACTGTGGTAGCAGGGCTCAAGGGTTGGGGAGTTAGGGGACAGGGAGAGGTGGGGAGAAGGAGTGTGAGAAGAGAAATAAGGAAGACAAGATTTTCTTGAAAATGCCACAGTGGAGCCTAATTGTCTGTCTACCAAGAAAACATGAGTAGAGCAGGTCATACATCTGTAATTTGACACCAACTTTTGACTTCTCTCAGGGGCTTTGAAATTTTGGCAGATAGGCCCTTCACCACTAACAGTTAAAAAATGCTTTAGGTTTATAAAGTATGTATTTTTACATGAGTTTGCCTTAATACATTAGAGTAGATGGGTAGGGAATGGGGAGGATCTGGGAAGAGGTGGGAAGGGGAATGAATATGATGAAAACCCTTTGTACTAACAAAAGGAAGAAAAATTCCTTTATATTGTTTAATAGTACCAAGTCTAGTAGGCTGCTCCTAAATCTTCAATGGTTGCTGAGATTGCTTAACTTCAGCATATTTCATCAGGAGACTTGTCACCAATGTATTTAAAACTCTACTCCCCACATGACATTTTGGTAATAGGAACTTAACTCAAGGCTTGAGGAATTTACTCCTTGAATTTAATAAAAATCAAGTAGGAGTATAGATTCATTTTACTATTAAAAATAATGTATTAGGAATTTTCATACTTGAAGTCTGGATTATATTCTAGAGAGTCCTCAAAATTAGTAACAGATTAAGATAAAGATCCTCCAAGAGGGGTTGGGGATTTAGCTCAGTGGTAGAACGCTTGCCTAGCAAGTGCAAGGCCCTGGGTTCAGTCCTCAGCTCCAAAAAAAAAAAAAAGATCCTCCAAGAAACTCTTTCTTTTTGGGGAGCCTCTCACTTCCTCAGCCAAGAGCATAGTGGAAGTCTTTAATGTAGAAGAGCTGTTATGTCTTCAGAACTGGGTCTTCAAATAGATTTGTGAGTAAATCTAACCGTTGTGCTCAGTCAACTTAGACCTTAGGAGAGATGATTCGGTAGAAAATCAAAGATGCTGAAAAAATTTGGTACTTCATATATTCATTAATGAGATAAAAGTTATTCTTTTGAAGGAACAAAGCCATAGCATATTAGAATTTTGAAACTGCTACACCCATAGAACTCAATTAAAATGGCCAGTTTATTTTAAAAGGAAGAAATAATGCATAGTTAGTAAACTTGAATTACTACATTTGTTTCTTTGTAGTTTAAGTAAGTTCTGTTCTTGAGGCTAGGTATTCTATCTTAAACGAAGTATGAATGTTGGCTTCATTTTTCAGTCCTATCCATGGGGGCTATCTCTGAGTTTCCTGTCAAATATTTGTCACATTTATCCATAGATATTGTCAGAATTTGCAACTTGGGTATTTCAAAGATGAACTAAAATACAATGGAAGCCACTTCACTGCAGAGGAAATTTCCTGAATGGATGTCCGCACTGAAAGCAAGATGTGCTGCAGAAGAAAAGAAGGTAACTGTTCATTGATTATTTGTTCAGATGGGAAATTTTTGTTTGAATTGGACTGTGCAGTGAGTCATCCCATTGCTTTTAAGCATCAGGTCATTGTTTAGGAAAAACTTTGTGTTGTGTGAGTGAATCAGTTGTCAAAAGGTAAATGGGACTCAATTTTAAGTCAGTTTTATAAAATGATAATCCCCAATTGATTTTTTCTTTTTCTGTATCTAGTTTTCATGATTGATGTTGTTGATTTGTTCCAATTCATATAATAATTTAGACAATATTAACGGTGGTGAATTTTTGGTTAAAATAGTTCAAGTCCTTGGAGACTTAAGATCTGGTAATTTGCCGCCAACATTTTAAGGCCACATTGTTGCATTTAGGATGTTAATACAATTATCAGGAAAAAACAAATAAATTAAGTGATTTTATGAAAATAAGATTAGAAGTTTGAAAATAGAATGGAATGGAAAAATAATTTTATAGCTTTGCTTTTGTTAAACTGACCTATGGCATCTTACTCTAAAATGTAAAACTTAATCCTATAAATTTCTTCAGTGGACTTTATTATTTCAGTGAAGACTTATTATCTACTGTGATGTTTAATTGTGCCTGTTTTGAATTGTGCTTAACTCAAGGCTTGTATTCAGAAGAGTGTTCTGGAAGATGGTCTCCCATTCTTAGAATTCACTGGATCCATTGTTTACAGTTATGAAGCCAGTGATTGCTCTTTTCTGTCTGAAGATATCAGGTAAGGGATCTAAAGTTCTTGTCATTAAATTTAGACCCTTAAAAGATACTTATAAGACATAGCAGGTGATATTTATGAGTGCCTAGTTTTACAATGAAAATGTATTTCAGAAGTATTTTTACATATATCATAGCTAAGTTGTATTCTACTTTTAAAATACAAAATAAATTCACTAAATTAAATTAGTAAGGTGTCTATTTGTTAATTAGTAATCTTTTCTACTTCATTAGGTAAGTTTTGTTTCTTTTAGTGCTTGAGATGTAATGTACAGGAAAATATTGAACATGCTGTTTACTAATTTAGGGAAAAATGAAAATATTATTTAACCTCTAACTGTATTTTTTATCTTACTAAAACATCAACATATTAAGTAATGGTTATGAGTCTCTGTTTTATTTAAATTTTATTTTTATTTTTATTTTTACAATGTGTTTGGATCCCTGGTCTGATAAATGTTTGTATATATGTATGCAGAATCCGCAGAGGCCAGAAGAGGGCTTTGAAGCCCCTTAGACTGAAGTTACAGACAATTGTGATCTGCCATGTGGGTGCTGGGAATCAAACCTAGGCCCTCAGCCAGTGCTCTTAACTGCTGAGCTATCTCTCAGGCCATTCTGTTTAGTTAGTGATAGTTGCCCCAAATGGTCCATCAAAAGAACATTAGAAATTACTGTTAGTACTTTTAACAGTTGCCTCTCTTGGTTCATTTTTTGAGACTATCACAAAATTCCATGGCCTGAATAAATTATAAAAAAAAAAAACTAAACAAATCCAACATGTAAGTAAATGTATTCCTTACAGTTTTGGAGGCTGTCGAGACCCAGAGAATGGATTGGTATCTTTGTACTGTGTCTGTAATGTGGTAGAGAGCAAACTGAAATTAAGCCAGTACCCTGGATAGCCTCCTACTCTCCTGAAAAAGAGTGTCTATTCAGCAGTTGAATTGCTTGATACTATTTCTTTTAAGTTTTTTTTCCTCTCTTTTCTTCATACTTCAGTTTCAATAGTTTCTTTTGCTATGTCCATGTTAATCACTTACTTCTTCTGCAGTGTTTGATCTACTGTTTATCCTCCCCTGTGTTGAAATTTTAGATGTGTTTTTTTCTTTTATTATTATTATTTTTTTGTTATTGAAAATAGGTGTTTTAAATACAACATAGTCTGGTCATGGCTTCCCCTCCCCCAACTCATCCCAAATCCTCTCCACCTCACCAGAAAAAGAAAGAGCCAGAGAAAAAACATAGGAAACACAGAGATGCAGAGACACATACTTTCACACATAGGAATCTCATAAGAACACAAAATTGGAAACCAAAATATATACGCAAGAGACCTGTTTGGTAAAAAAAAAAAAATACTCCCTACCATGATAATAATGGACTAAACCTCTGAACTGTAAGCTAGCCCCAATTAAATGCTTTCCTTTATAAGAGTTGCCGTGGTCATGGTGTCTCTTCACAACAATAGGACACTGACTAAGACAGAAGTCTTCTTAAAGACTTTAGAAAGACCTTTTAATATTTTCTCACTGCCTACTAAAAGTTGAATATGTCACAGATATGCTCTCCAGTCTTTGGTTTGTCCTTTCATTTGTGAAGGATGTTATTAGCTATGGAAAAGTTAAAAAACAAAACCACCAAAAGCCATACAATCAATCCACACAAATTTCCCTTTGATAGCATGCGTCTCTCTGATGGAGATGTGATCGGATTTGACATGGAATGGCCACCCGTATACAAACAAGGGAAACGAAGCAGAGTTGCCGTGATCCAGCTGTGTGTGTCAGACAGCAAATGTTACTTGTTTCACATTTCTTCTATGTCAGGTTGGTATCTCTGTTTCGTTTTCATATGGTTGACAATAATAATCTATCAAGCTTCTTCCTGTAAAATTAAATTCTTTCACTAACTGGCTTCCTCTCATGATCTTATATTTACTTAAGTATTTGTAGCTCATCTGACCTTTATATTGTTTTCCTATGGTAGAGAATAGAGAACTGAAGTTAAGAGGTCTACATGACCAGGACTACTATAGTGTTACTGTTAATAGAGGTAGCATTCAAACTCATTTTTTCTAGTCAATTTTTAGTCAGGACTCTTTGCATTAAATAAGAAAAGAAACAGTTAAGGTGAATGTGATTCTAAATTTAACCTTAATATAAACATCAGCTTAATATACATATGTATAAGAATAGTAAATCCATTATACTTAACAGTGTTATGGAAATAATCATTGAATGTTTTAGTTTTCCCCCAGGGATTAAAAATGTTACTAGAAAATAAATCAATTAAGAAAGCAGGTGTTGGAATTGAAGGAGACCAGTGGAAACTTCTGCGTGATTTTGACATCAAATTGGAGAGCTTTGTGGAGTTGACAGATATTGCCAATGAAAAGGTAGAAGTAATATATGTATTATTTTAATAAACACGGTAACCTGTGTTTCACAGAATGTGCGTTTTCTATATAAATGGGTCCCGTCCCTGCCCCCCCCCCAAATATGTAATGTAAGCTCTGTGTTGATTTTGGTGGCCATACAGAAGTTCAAAGCACAGTAATGAAAACCTTCTGATTTGTTGTCTCAGAGTACACAGTTGCCTAGGCCAGTGTTCCTCCATCTTTCCTGCCAGCTCTCACTACTCTCTCATGTATTTGCACACTTGAGGATTGTATTTCAAAGACATTTATTCCCATAGCATTGCTTGTGTAAAGGTGACTACAGTGCAGCTCTTGATACAGAGCTTCAAGTGCCAGTTTGACCTTTCACACCTTCACCTAAATTCCCAGTATCAATAATAAATGAAATATTTAAGTTCTCCCACTTAGCCAAGTATTCATTTGGCCAGGAAGTCAAAAGCATTCTAATCCACTCAACTGCTTTCTAGGAAAGTAGTTAAAACATTAAAGTTTAAGCATTTTAATCCCCACGTTAGGGAACCTTGGAGTTAAATTCATAATGTAGACTATAAATGAGGTTTCAGTGATGGGAAGTTTGTTTGTTTTGGTACTTTTCTGGTTTTCTCTGTGTTTGGGTCATTTGGTGGTTCTTAGGAATAACTGACAATAAAGGAGAATGTTTCGTCTATTACCTTTTCATTACTTCCAGCTGAAATGTGTGGAAGTTTGGAGCCTCAACGGTCTGGTTAAACACATCTTAGGAAAACAGCTTTTGAAGGACAAGTCCATCCGCTGTAGCAATTGGAGTAATTTCCCCCTCACTGATGACCAGAAACTGTATGCAGCTACTGATGCTTATGTATGTATTTAAGGACCTCTAATTATGATGTCATTTTTATTCCTTGTACTGAATTGCTTTAGAGAAATTTTACTGTGATTGTGTCATTAGTTAAAATATTTTATTTTAGTTTAGCATCAAAATTGTTTAGGAATACATAAGGTGAAATTCCCCATGTTCATTAGAAAGTACCAATAATAGGTTGTGTAGTGGTAGTTCTGTTCACTGTCATGAAGCCATAGTGAAGTCTAATTTCTGTGTAAAAGAATATGAACTTACTGAAATCATGAAAGGCTTAGGCTTAGCAGGCACAAATGGTTTAATGATGTATGTTGAATATAAGCAATTCTGAATAAGAAAAATCACAGGCTTTCTATATTTAAATTAGCCTTATTCCCTATATTTATATTTAAAATGTGGAAATTTAGAAAAATTGCTTCCAAATTTAGTTGCCACTCTTCTTAGATGTATTTTCATATTTATAATCTGTACATACTGGAATCTAGGATAGTCTTGGAAATCATTCTTGTAGATTTTGCTAGAAAGGTGACACATTTTTATTTTGGTTATCTTTAACTTGTACTTTGTTTTTCTGTTGCTTTTTTTATAGGCTGGTCTTATCATCTATCAAAAATTAGTAAATTTGGGTGATACTGTCCAAGTGTTTGCTCTAAATAAAGGTATGTTATGGCCTAAAATAAAAGGTAAAATGTGAGTTTGCTGCTTTGTTTGATTTGTTTCCAAAAGTCAATGTGTCTTTGCAGGGTATTATGCTGCTACTTAAATGCCTGAGCAGTATTGTCAGTGACAGTGAAATGCATCAGGATTAAGGATTGGAGTTTTAGATACTTTCCCTATGGGAGAGTAGGGCTTAAACCTTCTTTTTGTAGGGTTGCTACTCTTCAGTCCCATAGACTTGGTACTTACTGTCTTTGATAACATCGGTGAGCCAACTAACTTCCTCTAGGCTGGAAACATATGCATTATTTCTACAAATGTTTACAGTGTCTTAAATGCAATCCACAATACGTTAGTGTGTATGAGATGTGCTAGAGTGTTCTGGTTTAGGCTGCTGTTTTCTTCATTCAGCTTCATTGTCTTGTCAGATGTTTTGATGGGGTCATGATTGCAGAAGGAGGCAAGCAGGTAGGGGGATAAGCATTAGCTTTTGTGCTGCATAGGCCAGTGGTGGAATCTTAGCCATCTTGTCTCTTCCCCCATGCTTGTCAAGTGGATAATAGCAAAATGTCTATGTCATGGATTAGTTGTGAGCATTAAAAGGGCAAAATGTGCAAAGCACCTCCGTGGATGGCCAGAGAAAATGGTTGCAAAGATTGAGCATTCCTAATGCGTAATCTGAAATGCTTTGAAATTGAAAACTTTCTGAGTGACAGCATGATTTACATAGTCATTGGTATTTGAAAATGTTCCCTGGAAAAGGCGATGCTTGAGGTAATACCTGAAATAGGAGCAGACATTTGCTAGCCAAAGCAAAAGGGAAAAGGACAGATGGGTACAGAGTATGAGGTGAAGTATCTGTAACTGGTGCAGTATGGTAAACTGTTGACTCATGAAGGAGAAGCAGGAAAAGGCAAAGAGACAGGCTGTGCTAGAGACTTTACATTTCTTCAGAAGAGCAAATAGAAACGATTGAGGGTTTTAAACACGGGAGTGAAAATGTGCTGTATTTAAAACAAACCAACAAAACAAGCCGAGGGATAAAACAAACAAACTAACAAAAGGAGGCATAAAGAAGGAAAATGCACTGTGGGACGAAAGCATGGTGGGAAATCCTTTTGGGAGGTAATGACGGTAAGCCAAGAGAGAAGAAATGGTAACTTAAATGGTTATCTGTGCCGAGGTTTGACAGAAGTGAACAGCTTCAAAATCCATTGAATGGAGAAGTAGAGTCAGCTCAAGCTGATGTAATGACCGTCATACACCAGGGATCCTCCCAGGTTTTGGCAGCATGACAGATTAAAACCCTGGGTAAAGAAGAGCAAGGTTTAGGGGTGAAGTTTGACAGTTGTTTTTTAGATATGTTAAAGGGGAGAGACATCTCAGATAGTAAGAGGGTGGTGGTCTGTGGATGCCTAGATCTGTAGGTTGTACAGATTGTAAAATGCCTAGGACTAAGGGGCCCAGGGAACTCTTGGTGTCTAATCCTTGTGTGGTGGAGGGGACACTACAGGAGTTGTGTTCCTAGGTATGGAAGGAAATGAGGATATACTGTGTGCACAAAGCCAAGGGAGGATTATTTGAAAGAGGAGGATGTTATCAACTGTTTGATTGTGCTGAGATTTTGACGTACTGAGTGCTATAAGTAACAATTAGTTGGCCACCATTTGTGACCTTCTCTACTATACTTCTAATCCTTTAGTTGTATTGGTGTTTTGTGCGACAAAAGAGTATTCCAAACAGAGAGTATACTTTTAGAACAAAAAGTGTCCAGAGGCTTTGGTGGTCTGAATAGTAAGATGTGGGTAGAAATCATACTAAATTATATCAATCATATTAATCTAAGGAGTATGATTTTAAGTGCATATAAGTAATATTTTTTAGAAACTTGATTCAGAAAGGGAGTAGTCATTGCTCATATAACCCGGATTTGTCTAGTGTTTATTACATATCAGTGTTCATTATGTATTGATTTCATTTGACAAGCAAGGGAAAATGCGATATGGCTGTCTAAAGGAAGAGTTGTGGGTGCTTAGAAGAAAATACAAAGCCACTGAGGGTAACTGCTTCCCTTGTGTAAGGAACAGTGAGTATAACCAAAGAGAAGTGAGCACCAGTCTGAAACAGTCGGAAAAGCAGCTTGGGTCAGTTCAGTTAGGGCATCCTATGCTGTGAATCCGACCATATTCTAATACGAAGACAAACAAACAAACAAACGAACAAACAGGACGAAAACCCAGTGATAGCCAACTTGAAACCCTTAGCTTAGGGGTTGTGGAGCAGCAGGATTAAATGATTCAGATTTTATCTTTAATTTTTTTTTTTTCTCACTGCTGTAAGAGGGCAAGGAAGCTAGGGAGTTAGGAAGGTGTTTTAATTGTCCTAGAGTGGATGATAATTGGATTAAGGTTGGTAGAGTCAATAGGAAGTATAGATGCAGTAGGTATCTTGAAGACATGTACTGTGCAGAAATTTTAGGTCAATTCTTTATAATGGGTGAGAAAAGGAGGCTGCTAGGACGGCCAGGGTATTTTGATGAATTACCTGATGACTGGCAGAGTCAGGTAGAGTGCAAGATTATATGAAGAGTGGGTTTTGGTGAGGAAAGTCCAGATCGCAGCATTGGAACTGTAAAACTATAGGTGGTTTGATAACCATGAACATACCTGTCTTAGTGCTTTCTGTTACTGTGATAAAACACCATGAGCAAAGGTAACCTTAAGGAATGGAGTTCATTTTGGCTTACATTTCCAGGGGGATATGGCAGGACAGAGGAGTGACATAAAGCAGTAGGCATGGCAGTGGGGGCAGGAATCTGTTAGAACACATCTGGAACAGCAGTCTCAAAGCAGAGAGAGGTAGTAGGGTGAAGCTATGCATTCTCAAAGCCTCCCCCAGTGACATGCTTCCTCCAGGAAGGTTCCATCTCTTAACCCTCCCAAGTGGAGCCAGCAAATGGGCATCAAGGGTTCTAATGCCTGAGCCTGTGGAGATGTTTCTCTCTGAAGCTACCCCAGTGCCTTACTGGAAAAGTGAGTCCAGATTTCACAGCGGAAGTTGGCCTTAGAGACGTAGATTGTCCTGCGAGTGAGGAAACCAGATGAGGTCAAATCGGGAGTGAGTGCAATCAAGAACAGAAGAGGCATCATCTTGAAGGTTACACTGGCGTCTAGAAAACGAATGGGCAGCAAAGAGGATTGAGAAGGGGCATCAGTGAAGGAGACAAAGGAAGTGCTTTAAACAGGAAGGAGCTGTCAGCCACTTGAAACCCCTGAGGACTTGAAGGAGGTGGGGATTCAGATTAACAATTCAGGTTGAGAATGTCATAGCCTTCCCAATGGATGCTATGCTGCTGAGAGGGGAATGCTGAGCTGGAATTAGGAGCAGAAAATTTGAGGATATGCAGCAGGTATTGGAAGCTTAAAAGCGAAAGAAAGGGTATAAAATTGTAATCTTAGAGACAGGCGTATCTTTGTGTGAGTTTGAGGCCAGCCTGGTCTACTGAGTGAGATCCAGGAAAGGCGCAAAGCTACACAGAGAAACCCTGTCTCGAAAAACCAAAAAAAAAAAAAAAAATTGTAATCTTAAGAGTAGAAACGTGGGGTCTGTGTCATGAGTTTAAAGTGAAATTGGCCATTATCACTTTGTTTTATTTTCAAGTATGTCCAGCTACGTGGGCATTAGTTAGCTAAAGAAGTTGAGTAGGGATTGTGCCACATTGAGTTCCATGGAGGTGGGTAAAGAAAGAAGCCGAGAGTCAAAGGAATGGGCACTAGTGTGGCTAAGGAAGGAAAGGAGAACATGGGGGAGAGAGTAGATGGTGTGTGGGTGGGGAAAGGCAGAGTCAGTAGGCTTCGTTCTGAAGTGTTAACATACTGAGTCGGGGAAAGCATTCTGGAAAGAGTATGTTTGTATTTAGAGTGAAAAATGGTCATAACTAAAAGATGGTAGTACAGCGGTGGTTTTATTGGGTAGTTTTGAGGTCAGGGGTCTGATTGTGGGAATGAGTGGCTCAGATTAGATGAAGAAAAAATTGTTGGAAATGGAGGAATCGAGGATACAGGGTCCAAAATTGGGTGGAGCATCTCTATAGGTATAAAAATCACTAGGAATGATCACAGAAATAGTAGTGGAGGAAGAGACAGTTAACAAATAAATAAACTTAGTCATCATGAATAAAAGGATGTGATGTCACAAGATGACTAGCAATCTGGAATAGATCTTATGTCATGTGCTTCAGGAGAGCCTGGGCTATTTGAGGGATAGGTAAAATGGTGAAGAAATTCTAGGCAAGGAGATGGCTTCAGAAAGGAGAACAGCCAGTGCTCTTACAGCTGAGCCATGTCTACATCCCAAGCCATGGTGGTGCAAGTCTTTAATTTCAGCACTCAGGAGGTAGAGGTAGGCTTTGAGGCCAGCCTGGTCTACAGAGCAAGTCCAAAGACAGCCAGGGCCACACAGAGAAACCTTGTCTCAAAAAGAAACCAACCAACCAACCAACCAACCAACCATCCAACCAACTAACCAAACAAACAAAAGACAGTCTTCTTACGTTGACACAGAATGTCACATCAGATGGAGTGACACTGAGAGTTTGGAAGGTGACCCCAGATCAGAAAGGCTCAAATTGTATTTTGCTGATGACTAATTAAGGCCATGAAGAGTGACCCTTGGGCAAAGTTTTCTAACAGTGCTAAGTCCCAATTCACGTGATGTTATATTGATTTCGGAATTAGAAACTATGTCTCACTTCACTTCTCCTTCTGTCAGTAAACTTTGACTTTGGAATTTACTCTAAATTTCAAATAGGAAAATTTGAAAAAGAAGTTTGAAAATGGAAGTGAAGAAAGTGATTTAGGATTCAAGAAGGAAGTGTATGCCGGGCAGTGATGGTGCACACCTTTAATCCCAGTACTCAGCAGGCAGAGGCAGGCAGATCATTGTGAATTCCAGGCCAGCCTGGGCTACAGAGTGAGTTCCAGGAAAGGCTCCAAAGCTACATAACAGAAACCCTGTCTTAAAAAAAAAAAAAAAAGGAACACATGAAAATCTGGGTACTAATACCATATTATGATGTGATTAAATAAAATCCCTGCTTCTTTTATTTGAATATTAATAGTAATTTTTTTTTCTAGCAGAGGAAAGCCTACCTAGTGAGATGAAGAAACAGTTGAACTCAATCTCAGAAGAAATGAAAGACCTAGCCAAGCATTTTCCTGCCACTTGCAGAAACTTGGAGACTCTACAGAGGTTAAATACTGTGCTTTTTAAAATATTTATTTTATTTTTAATTGTGTGTGTGTGTGTGTGTGTGTGTGTGTGTGTGTGTGTGTATGTGTGTGTGTGCATGTGGGTGTAAGTGCCTACGGAGGTCAGAGGTTGCAGATTGCCTCTGGATCTGGAGTTCCAGATACTTGGGATCCACCTGCACAACTTGTGTATGTAGTGGGTACCAAACTCAGATACTCTTCAAGAGCAGAACCTGTTCTTAATCACTGAGCCATGTCTCCAGACTCCAAACATATTATTGGAAGAATTAACTCTTTATTTTGATGGACTCCTCCAAACCTGTTTGAATGCATGCACATAAACTGATATGAACTTGCCAGCTAGTTTTCCCATCACCAACAGAACGTCTTAAAGATCTAGAGCTTTTCTGTCTGCTTTGGAGGATGTTTCAGGAAACAGACATATTTATGTTGCACTTTTGATTAAAGCAAAGTGTCCATTAAGGAAAATAAGAGTTAGTATGCAAAGTTGTTTCTTTTGCTGATGAGCATATTTAGTATTATTATGTCTGTGGTTTGGTCACTTGAAATTTGTAAATAAAAGCAACTTTCATGCTAGTTAACTTTTTTTCTCTTTTTTTCCTAGTTTTTTGTTTTTATTTTTGGTTAAGAAAATTAGCTACACTTGATCTTAGTCTAAAGGCTGAGAAACAAGTAAACTAGCTAGTGGAGTATTAGAAAAAGTATTCTAATTTTAGACTTTATGGCCAATGATTTGGGTCACTTGAAATATGTGGAGCAAATCCTCTGTACAAATAGTAGACCTTGGACTTCACACTTGGAGTAGCTAAATCTCTTTGGAAGCAGACCTTGCTTTGGTCCAAGTGACTTCCTTGTTAAATTTATTCTTTTAAAGGCAGGAATGTTCTGAACAATCCCAATGCAGTAATGTAATTTGGGAGGGAAAACATACTCTGTAGAAATGTGGAGCAGTTATTTGGGATGGAAAGTATTTTGGCTTTGGGAAAATACAATGTTAATATACTCTTTGTGTGTGTGTGTGTGAGATTTGTGATATGTGGATCTAGAGCTTTCTTATGGAAACAAAGACCACCAGTCCAACAATGGCACTACCCACAGTGGACTGGGCCCTCCCCCATAAGTCATTAATTTAAAAAATGCTGCTTGCGGGTTGGGGATTTAGCTCAGTGGTAGAGTGCTCGCTTAGCAAGCGCAAGGCTCTGGGTTTGATCCTCAGCTCTGAAAAACCAAAAAACAGAAAACAAAACAAAACAAAACAAAAATGCTGCTTGCCTACAGCCCAGTCTTATGGAGGCATTTTCTCAATCAAAGTTCCCTCCTCTCAGATGACTATAGCTTGTGTCAAATTAGCATAAAACTAGCCAGATAACTGACCCCTTGTCAGCTTGACTCACAAACACATCACTGTGAAACCACAACCTTTCTTTTTTTGTTCATCCCCAATATCACATATTAATAAAGGCATCACAATATAAAGCATTTTACAAATTTAAAAGTCTCATAGTCTTATAAATTCAAATACTTTAGAAGTTGTCTCTAATATCCACTCTTTTTTTAAAATCTAAAGTCTCAGTTAAAAACTCCCAAATTCCAGTGTTAATAATGCAATATCCAATGTCTGGGATCCACTCCTGATCTCTGGGCTCCTCCAAAGGCTTGGGTCACTTCTCTGGCTCTGCCCTCTGCAGCACACACAGCTTGTCTTCTAGGTTCTAGCTGGCTCCACTCCACTGCTGCTGCTGGTCTTGGTGGTCATCCCACAGTACTGGCATCTCCAAAATGCTGGGGTCTTCTGCTGCAACTATGCTGCACTTTCACCGGTGGCCTCTCCTGGGTTCTCTCCATTGTGCCAAGCCTCTGGGCCTTCAACTGTGGCTGGAGCTGCACCTTATCCAATGACCTTTCCTAGACTCTTACACTGTCAAGCCTTAGCTGCTCTCCTTCAGGCCTCAAAACCATCTGGGTCACTTGTCCACTTCCCAAGTTCGGTTGCCATTGTGAGGTCCAACCTTGGCCACCTCTGGAACACCACTTCTGTGTGCTGACAGTTCCAAGGCAACAGTTCCCAGAAGATTTTACCTCACGCTGGTCTCTTCTTCATCACTACTGATTACTCAGCTCCAGCTGACTAGCATCCATTGTCCCAGTAAATGCAAAAGTTTTACTTCAGAGGTTCTTGTCTCTATTTCAGCTCCAGCTAACCAGACACAGATTCTCAACTCAAAGTAGCAAAAGACTGATAGAGTCTTTTTTTTATTTGGTTTGGTTTTTCAAGACAGGATTTCTCTTTGTAGCTTTGGACTCCATCCTGGAACTCACAGGGACCCACCTGCCTCTGCCTCCTGAGTGCTGGGATTAAAGGCATGTGCCACCACCACCTGGCTTGATAGTCTTTAAAGGTCTCTCAGACTTCCCTCTGGAACTTCACAGGCTAGGCCTCTCTTGTTTGCATTGCTCTCAACACACTATCTTCTAAGCTCCCACAGAAAAGCTTGCCAAGCTTTGAACACTCATTGGCTTTTCTAGCCCGAAGTTCCACAGTCCCCCCCCAAAACAGTATGTTTGGTCTGTCACACCAGTACCCTACTCCTGGTACCAATTCCAATCACCTTTTATGTGATTTTCTTAGACAGGAATTTCTGATTTTTACAGAATACATGCTTAGTATAAATTATGTTAACCTAAGGCTTTGCTTCATAACAGCAAGCTAAGTAGGCTTTATTAGCATTAAGAACTCAAGGTAGAGTAATTTAAGGTTTATTGCAGAAAGGAAAGTTGTTTTGTTTCTGAGGTCCCTGATAGGATCGGTGTTATTTAATATTGTTTAGTCATTTATTTTAAAATCAGTGTGCTTCTGTGGTATTACTGCAGTGTATTTGACTTTCTGCTGGGTTTTGAGCTTGTCTGTTGCTAACTGGTGAGCATGCTAAGAATCATAAGGAAGGCAAAGTGCATGCTACAGTGTGTGTCTTCACAGGCCAGTCCTTAGGATTAGAGTAAGTCCGTATGTCCTACTCTGATGTTAGTACAGGATAAATAAGACATTAGAGTATTGTTAGTTGGACTGTGTCACTGTTGCTATAGCAACACATTTATTTCTCAGTTACATTGAATCATAACTGTTCCTACCCCATTTCTCATACTCAGTTGTTATATATGAGCAACTGTGTGTATAGTAAGATTTATAACATTGCCAGGCATGGTGGTGCATACCTGTAATCTCTGTACTCAGGAAACTGAGACAGGGGAATCAGAAGTTCAAGACCAGCCTGACTAACAAAAGGTTCTTGACATTTTATTATTTTATAGTAAGTCTGTTATTGGATTTTGAACTTAATTAAAAACTCTTAGGTTTTTAAATATTATTTTATGTATATGGGTGTTTTGCTTGCATGTGTGTCCATGCACATCTTGCAAGCCATGTTCTTGAGGTGGGCAGAGGAGGGTTGGAGCCCTTGGAACTGGAGTTGCAGTTGGCTGTGAGCTACCATGTTGGTGCTGGGACTCAAACCTGGGTCCTCTGGAAGAGCACCCAGTGCTCATAACTGCTGAGCCGTCTTTGCAGTCCTGAATTTAATTTTGATCTTGATTTTGCTTGTGTTAATACAGACTTTGACAATTTAAGGTTGAGCCAAACTTTAGAGGGTTGTTAATTGTGCAGTTTTGTTTGATTTTTGACACTTCCATACAATTTACTATGATCATATTCACCCCCATTACACTCTTTTATCCCTTCATTCCTGCTGACTCACTTCTTAAGTAGTTCTTTTTCTTCTTTCATGTCTCGTGTGTGTGTGTGTGTGTGTGTGTGTGTGTGTGTGTGTGTGTGTGTCTCGCTGAATTTAATTAAGAGTATTTGTTTTTGTTTGTTTGTTTGGGTTTTTGAGACAGGGTTTCTCTGTGTAGCTCTGGCTGTTCTGGAACTCACTCTGTAGACCGGGCTCACCACAAACTCACAGAGATCCACCTACCTCTGCATTCCGAGTGCTGGAATTAAAGGCGTGCACCACTATTGCCTGAACAATTGGGAATATTTGTGTGAGCATGTTTATGAGGCTGTTGACTGGACATTGGCAACTTCCCAGTGACTCTACTGCTGAAGAGAATGACTACTCCTTTCCAGGCAACCACTAACTGCCAAGCTCCTTAGGGAAGGATGGGGTCTCTAGTGAGCTCTCCTTGTTTATGGGGGAATGTTGAAAGGCCCTGTCTTTTGCAGGTCGAATGTAGGTATCCACAGCTGCTGTGTGTTTATGGTTTCAGTAGCCATGTTATATCCGGAAGGCGATGTTTCCTAGCACTCCTCTGTGTCTCCGACTCTCACAGTCTTTCCATGCTGTCTGTGACATTCACTGGGCTTAGGAAGGAGTGAGATCCAGGCCCCATTTCAGGCCGAGCACACAACAGTCATTTATGCTCAGCACTTTGATCATTATGAGTCATCATTAGCCACTTCCCACTGCAGATGGAAGCTTCTCCGACCAGGACTGAGAGCAGCACTGTGGGTAACAATATAAACAGAAGACAATATGACTGTGTCCATCTAGCAGCATATCAGCAGAAGGTTCCTCAGCTAGGGCCCATGACTTCCCCAGCCATAGGCTTTGACCATATTCACACCACCAGTTGTATATTCCCTCCTGAAGGTCCAGGCTTCAAATCCTATCAGAATGCTGTTGGCCACCCACAGCCAGTCATGTCACTGTCTCCCCAGTAGGTACATCTTTCCAGGAAGGTCGGTACTGTAGCATGCAGGGTACACAGTCGGGCAACACCCTGGATGACATCCCCCACCCTCCAGCAGCCAACATGCTACCTTTTCCAAGTATGCATGCTAGCTGCAGGATAAAAGCATCCAGTCAGTTCTAGCTTGATTTTTCTGTGTCTTGTAATAATGTAGTTTTCAACTCCTGGAACAACTCACACGTTGATAGTTTATTTTCATGGAAGAGCAAAGTTTCATTTGAACCATTAACATAACAATTTCCTTGAGCTACATAAACATTTCAGATTATGTAAATCATTGATTTAAGACTGAAAAATTGAAATACATATCCCCAAAGCACTTATTATATAAGAAAATGTATCTCTTTGCTTATCAAACTCCATTGACTCCCTAATTTCTTCATTTCTTCTATAATTTTTCTTTCCATAGTTCTGAGAATTGAGCTTGAGGCCTTCGGATTTTTCATTAAATGTAGGCCTGCTGTTTGTAGTTCTGCACAGTGTTTCTTATTTAGACTACACTCAGAATGTGTTACCTCCAATTTCTAATTTTAGTTTCTTTAAAATGGAGTGATAATTCAGTATACTTGGAAGTCATCTGAATACAGAGTCCTAAGAATTTTTGTTTTTTCTTTTGAGCTTTTAAGTTATTTTGACTGTAGTCAAATATTTTAACATTTTTTAAAAACATTTTTTATACAATACATTTGTATCATGTTTTCCCCCTTCTCCAACTCCTTCTAGGTCCTCCCCACCTCCCTACCCACACCTCTCTCTCAAACAAACAAACAAATAAAAATAAAAAACAGACAAAAAACCTACAGAAAAAGCATGGAGTTTATTTTGTGTTGGTTTACTGCTCCTGGGCTTGGCGCCTGCTTTGGAGTGTAGTTGATATGCCCAGTGACACTTTATTGGAAAAAACTGATTTTTCCTTTCCCATCAGCTCAGTTGCAAAGAGCTTTTTTGTTAGGTGTGCCGGGGTTTTGTCTGTATTGAACCTCTACCATTCTTGTGAATGCTACCACACAGTTTTGGGGAGTTCATATGTGCATCAGTTTTGTGTCTGGAAGTGTTTCTGTATCCTTTCATTGTAGAATTTAGACCATTAATATTGAGTTTTTATCAATGAATAGTGATGTAGCATGAAATTTAATTGGTCTTATTAATAAAAACCTGTAGTCAGATATCAGGGTGAAAGCTGAAAGATCAGAGAAGCAGAGCCAGCCATTAGTTCTTACCTCTACAAAATCTTCAGCCAAAAGGAGGCAGAGCTCCTGTCTCTTCCATCCTCATATTCCTTTCTCCACACAGCCACACCATTTCCTGTTTCTACCTCCCTAGTGCTGGGATTAAAGGCGTGAGATCCCAAGAACTGAGATCAAAGGCTTGAGCCACCACTGCCTAGCTCAGTCTCTTATTTAGCCCAGAGTGGCCTTGAACTCACAGAGATCTGTCTGCCTCTGCCTCCGAGTTCTGGGATTAAAGGTGTGTGCCAAGACTGCCTGGCCTCTATGGCTAACTAGTGGCTTAGCTCCACACTCTGATCTTCAGGCAAGCTTTATTTGTTAGATCACAAACAAAATATCACCATACAGGCTTTTTTTTTTTTTTTTTTAATTTAAATTTTGTTACTTTGTGGTTACATTGTGAGTTTTTCTTCCTCTTCTGATTTACTGGTTTGGGATTCTTCCTTTCATTTTCTTGGTTGTGGTTAACCTCTTCAGACTGAAGTTTTCCTTCTAGTGCCTTCTGTAGTGTTGGATTGGTAGATACATATGCTTGATAATGGTTTTATCATGGATTTTTTTTTCTCCATATATTGTGATTGATAGTTGTGCTGGGTGTAGTAGTGTGGGCTGGCATCTGTGATTGATAGTTGTGCTGGGTGTAGTAGTGTGGGCTGGCATCTGTGATTGATAGTTGTGCTGGGTGTAGTAGTGTGGGCTGTCATCTGTGATTGATAGTTGTGCTGGGTGTAGTAGTGTGGGCTGTCATCTGTGATTGATAGTTGTGCTGGGTGTAGTAGTGTGGGCTGGCATCTGTGATTGATAGTTGTGCTGGGTGTGGTAGTGTGGGCTGGCATCTGTGATTGATAGTTGTACTGGGTGTGGTAGTGTGGGCTGGCATCTGTGATTGATAGTTGTGCTGGGTGTAGTAGTGTGGGCTGTCATCTGTGATTGATAGTTGTGCTGGGTGTAGTAGTGTGGGCTGTCATCTGTGATTGATAGTTGTGCTGGGTGTAGTAGTGTGGGCTGTCATCTGTGATTGATAGTTGTGCTGGGTGTGGTAGTGTGGGCTGGCATCTGTGATTGATAGTTGTGCTGGGTGTAGTAGTGTGGGCTGGCATCTGTGATTGATAGTTGTGCTGGGTGTAGTAGTGTGGGCTGTCATCTGTGATTGATAGTTGTGCTGGGTGTGGTAGTGTGGGCTGGCATCTGTGATTGATAGTTGTGCTGGGTGTAGTAGTGTGGGCTGGCATCTGTGATTGATAGTTGTGCTGGGTGTAGTAATCTGGGCTGGCATCTGTGGTCTTTCAGAGCTTGTAGAACATCTGTCCAGGCCCTTTCTTGCTTTCAAAGTCTCCATTGAAAAGTCAGGTTGGTACTTCTGTCCAGGCCCTTTCTGGCTTTCAAAGTCTCCATTGAAAAGTCAGGTTGGTACTTCTGTCCAGGCCCTTTCTGGCTTTCAAAGTCTCCATTGAAAAGTCAGGTTGGTACTTTTAATGGCTCTGCTTTTTATGTTATTTGTTTTTCCCTTACAGCCTTAGTATCCTTTCTTCCTATGTTTAGTATTTTCAGTGTGTGTTGTGGGGAATTTCTTTTCCAGCCCTGTCTATTTAGTTTTCTGTATGCGTCTTGTACTTTGATAAGCATTTCTTGAGATTGGGGAAAATTTCTTGTTCGGTCTTGTTAAAAATACTTTTTGTGCCTTTATGTGGGTTTCTTCTCCTTCCTCCATCTCTATTTTTCGTAGGTGTGAGTCTTTTCATAGTATTTCAGGATTCTGGTTGTTTTGTGCCTGGATCTTTTTAGATTTAACATGTTTTGACCTAACTGTACATTTCTTCTCCCTTGTTTTTAAGACCTGAAATTCTTTCCTCCATGTCTTTTGATGTGTTGGTGAGGATTCCTGCTGAGGATTTTCATTTTCATTTTGGTTGTTCTTTGGTGATTCTATTTATTTGTTCAATTCCACTTTCATGTCTTAAGGATTTTTTTTCATGAAGTGTTTGTATCGTTTTCATTAAGGCATTTGTTTATATCCTCTTTAATGTCCTTGAACCATTCATAATTACTATTCTGAAGTTCTTGTTGGTGCTTTAGCTAAATTGACTTTCTTGATTTCTGTTGCATTAGAGTTGTTGGCTTCTGGAGGAGGCATGTTGTCTTGACTGTTTATGTTTGTTTGTTTTGTCTTGGGAACTAACTAGGCATCTGGGGTTATGATGTTTGAGATGTTTTTGGTGTATATATCTGTCTTTGTTGGGTGGATATTCTGTTTTTACATTGCTATTGCCCATTCTAGCCAAGTATAGTTGCTGTGGAGTCCCTGATAGAGAGTGTTTCTGGGAGTCATCAGGTATCACAAATGAACGACAGGCTGAAAGTCAAGTAGGTAGAAAAAGAACTAGTGGACCCTAGGTCCACACTAAGAGGCAGAGTCCTCAGGGGACGAAAGTGGGCTGAGAGTAGGGGCTCCTGGGAGCCCGCACTGGGACTAAGAGAAAGTTTGGAGAGATCTAATGGAGGACAGGAAGGATAATAAAGGTTGCTTCTAGCTTAGTGTGGCCAATGGCAGTCCCTGGTAGTGTGATTCTGAGGGTTGATGGTTGCCACAATAAATGGAGATGGACTAGAAGCAAAGGTTGAAAGGGGTTGGGGGAGGAACTAGAGGACTCTAGGACTACCATCCAAGAACTTTTTTTTAACAGAAATATGTTAGCTCTTCTTGTGTGTTTAGTCCAGAATTGAGTGGAATAGTTTTTACTTTTTGTTGTTGTGGATGTGTCTTATTGATGAACTTTATATTTCATTAAATTAATTATCAAAGAAAAAGAGGAAAAGCTGGCATAAATGAGTTTGGGACCAAACACTACTGACTGTTAGTGAATATGCAAGACTACTGCTAGGATCAGAAGTACTTAATTACACAGGCAAGTAGACTGCCAATCATGTGTGGCCATGTGGAGATGAAAAGTTTTAGACCAATGGGTCTTCTTCGTAACTTTTGTTTAGTAAGAACCTTTAAAACTTGTCTTTCTGATTAATAAAATTAAACTTGAATAATGTTTCTTGAATTTTTTAGGGTTCCTATAATATTGAAGAATATTTCAGAAAATCTATGTTCATTGAGAAAGGTGATATTTGGTTCTACAAACACTGAGACTAAACAGGAGCAGGGGAGTAGTTTTAACTTAATGTCGCCAGAGGATTCAGCTGCTGTTGGAGACCAAGAGAAACAAATTGGAGACCATGGGGATTTTCCTAAAATTAAAGAAGAGGAATGGGACCCAGAATTTGACAATTTAGTGGTACACAATGAAGTCGATGTCTTTAGAGATAAAGTGAAAGAAGAGGAAGGTGGATTTGAAGACGAAGTAGAAGACAATCTGTTGAGAGAAGAGATGGAAAGAACTTGTTTGATGTCAGATATTTCAGATTATGAACTCCAAATTTTGAAACAGCAGACTGAAGAAAAAAAATGTAATGATGTTTCTCACCAAGCTTCTGAGGTACTAAATTGAGAGGAAATAATATATCCATTAATGGTTGGCTCACTTTGTTGTATAAATGTGCACAAAGCAAATATTTTAGGCTTTGTAATATATAGAGTGCCTGTTGCAACTGTTCAGTTCTGCTGTTGGACTGTAAAGTAGCCATAGACACATGCAAAGAGTTGTGCCTTGTGTGCTTCAGTAAAACTTTATTTACAAATACAAACAGAGGGCCACCTTAACTTGTGAGACTTAGTACAATAAATAGGGTTGCATAGTTGAAAGATTTTATATTGTCAAGAGAACATTTGTTGGAATTGCTGCTTTACAGTTTATTCTTTCCTTTTTCCTTTCTTACTTCTTCCCTCCCTCCCTCCCTCCTTCCCTCCCTCAATCCCTCCCTCGTTCTTTCCTTCCTTCCTTCCTTCCTTCCTTCCTTCCTTCCTTCCTTCCTTCCTTCCTTCTTCTTTTTACATAATAGGTAATAGCTTTGTGGTGGCTACTTCCTAAGTGTTTACTCATCCAAACTTGATTTGGGGATATATTTTATTCCTACACGTAGAAATTACTTGCTAGAGTGAAAGGATGCTTTGTTTCCAGGCATCTGTACTGTCCCCTGGTGAGTCAATGAGCTCTCGTTTCCTTCCCAATTTTCATTAGCTTACAAATTACAGGAGACACTCAAAATCTCTGGAGTTTTTGCAGTTTTGTTTTGCAGTAACAAATTTTATTTTAGATTTGGAAGAGATTGTATAGAATTGCTTTTCCTAATTTCATTATAGAAATGGAAATGCAATCTTAGAGATATTCCTTGGTTTTATAGCATTTTTCCAAGTGTTTCTATTGAGCATGTAAATGTACATTGTTTGAAAATTTTCAAAATAATCTCATACCAACCACTTGTGAACCAGACTCTCTCCTTAGGAAACACTGTCTTTTGCTGACATGTGCATTCTAATTCTGTAGAAATTTTCATTAGATATGCACTTCAATATTTTATGTAATAGAGAATTATCCTGATTTTGATTTGACTAATATCTTTTATACTAATTTTATTGCCATTTTATTATATAGACTACTAGCATTACTTTTTATTTGTTTAAGACTCTATTTAGGAACTGATAAAACCTTTCTCAGTTAAAAAATATATTTTAAAATCTTTTGATAGGTTTAAATTAGCATGTTAATTAATTAAGGCTATTTTCCTTTTCCCATTTCCATATTAAATAGTCAGCATTTTGGGAATTATTTCTACTTGATTGTGTGTGTTTGTGTGTGTGTGTGTGTGTGTGTGTGTGTGTGTGTGTGTGTGTGTGTGTGTGTGTGTGTGTGTGTGAGAGAGAGAGAGAGAGAGAGAGAGAGAGAGAGAGAGAGAGAGAGAGAGAGAGAGAGAGAGAAGATTCATATTTTGTTAGGCACCTGATTCCTTGGGGTTGCCAAATTACTGTAAAGATTCATTTCCAAACATCAGCAACAGGCCAAGTAAATAATGTATCTGTATTTTTTCAAATATACTAACACTGATTTATTTAAAGATTACATAATTACTTTGTATTAGTTTTTGTTTTTGTTTTTTGTTTGTTTTGTTTTGTTTTAAGACAGGGTTTCTCTGTGTAGCTTTGCACCTTTCCTGGAACTCACTTTGTAGACCAGGCTGGCCTCGAACTCACAGAGATCTGCCTGCCTCTGCCTCCCAAATGCTGGGATTAAAGGCATTTGCCACCACCGCCCGGCAGTCTTTGGTATTTTTAAGTCAGTATATATAAAAGAACAATTACTTTTCTTTGTCTGTACAGATTTTTTCCACATTGTGTAGTTTCACGTATCCAAAAGTTGGAGAGACTCAGTTTGACATTAATTAATCTTAGAGCTTGGACTTTTGTTGTTATTTTGAGTGTAGATTTTATTTCCAATCTGTTTATCTAACTTAACTATGCAGTTTCTTTCTCTCTGATTATATTTTAAAAAATCATTCTTCCTCATTTCCCTTTCCTCTGTCTACTCATCCTATAAACATATAATTATGCTTTATACATTTGCCTATTAGAGGAGAGGAAGATGTCTAAGTATATCAAGCGAATACAACAGAGGGTGTAGAATCAATGGTATAGAAAGTTAATCTTTGAAATACTTTCTTTTAAAAGCATTTATCTCCCACTGATGATGAAAAGGATTCCTCTTATATAATTGAAAGTGATGAAGATTTAGAAATGGAGATGCTGAAGGTATGTTTGAACTTAAAAAAAATGACGTCAGGTTTTTTTTAAAGAATATTTAAATAACTAAAATATTTTCATTTCTAAAATAGATGCTATCACAATGAAATTCATACCCATAATTTAATATTGGACTTTTTTCAGTTTCCATTTTCTAATAAATAAGTAGTGACTTAGGTATAATATCATGAGTTCTCATGTGTGTTCTGTGGTCCCCCTATGTCTCTCTCTGGAATCTGGGCAGTGACTAAGCACTTTAGCATGAAATTGATTTCTTGTTCCTCCTGTGTTTTCCACATTTTAGATGTTCTGTTTTTACTAGTTGAATCATTTACAGTTCCTGGTTTCTCTGACTGTGGGATTTTCATACTGAGTACATGTAATTTTATAATGGTCGTTTACTCTGTTGTGTTATCAAAACTGAAGTATAAATTTGTGTATTTTCTATCCCTTCACTTAGCCTCCAGTTTATCAAGTGTCATGAATCTTACAGGACAGGAAGAACCAGACTCTGAGAAAAAGGAAAGGCAAAGTTTAGTTAAATCAAGCAAAAAAAAGAAAAGAAATAAAAGTGTGTTTTGTATCTACTTTCTTATCAACTTGAGTTCAGGGCAGTAATTTTCTAGTTGTTTAGTTTTGAATCCTAGTAGTGGCAATCACAGAGATAATAAGGGTGTGGATTTCTAATTAACCTGTAGATTTGAATCCTCCTTTTCCATTGATGTCCAGTGCTTACATCAGGGCTTACCACAGAGCCTGGCTCATAGTTAAGAAATTTAGCTCATATTAAGCTAAATAATATTTGCTGTTTCCCTTTCTTTGGTGCATTCTGTTCAAGTGATGCAAGTATAGGATACTTGTGGACATCTATAACCTACTTTATACATTGAATAATCTCTGTTCTCTGAATATATTGGTAGAGTTAAAGAAACAGAATCACTCATGTTTTTTCATTTTCTTTTTATGGGATTGAAATATTATGCTTTTAAAGTCATTCTTAAAGCCACACTAAAAAAAAAGGCCTCATAAAAAGTGAAGATAAGAACTTTGATTAAATGAATCTTACATGTCACTCCTTAGTAAAGTTTTATAGATAAAGTAATTTCAATAGTACTAATATTTTTGAAATAGGGGAAAAATATATAATGTCAAAAACAGAATTTTATTTTACATAAGTGGTATTTCTCTCCTAAAATTATTTGAATTTTTTTTTTTGACAATGCTAAAACACATTTATTGTTTGCTTGTAATTTAAGCATTATCTTTACTCAAGAAAAATGGGACTAACATGTAATGTAGAGAAATTTATTATGGAAATAGCATTAAAATCTGTATTTTACTACTTGGAAATCTAAAACACTGAAGCCCAGTAAGGAAAACTGCTTAAATTACGCAGATTTAAAATGTATGATCCATCTCCCAGGGGCAGTTCATTATGTGCTGTTGCTGAACCTTGTTTATGCCGGCCGTGTTGCAGCCTGGCCTTACGCCTTGCAGCCATTCCCCAGCACATATTTATAGAGGAGCACACATGTTCTTTTGTGCTGTGGCTTGCACATCTGCCAGTTTTCCACAAAATTGTAGGCTTTGTTAATAACACTCTTTGTGTGCTTAGTAAAAAGATACGATATTGTCAGTGTTTTGCTTTTAAAATTTCTTTTAAACTTTCAGTCGTTAGAAAACCTAAATAGTGACATGGTGGAACCAACTCATTCTAAATGGTTAGAAATGGGAAGCAATCCGAGTCTTCCTCCGGAGGAGGACGATGGAGATGGGAATGAAGCCATTGAAGGAGAACAAGAAGATGAGGGTAAGAAATATGTTGGAAACTACTCACCTTTCACTGACTTATGTTGTGCCATATTTTCACTGATTTGGAGTTTAATGACTTGGTGGCATATAGTTACTTATATATACCAGCCATTTAATTCCTCAGTGCTCTTGTCCCTCAGGAAATTGGTGAATGAAGCCTTTCATCCTTGAGTTATAGGTTTGTTTGGGTAATAGTGACAGTGGTAAAGTAGTTTACTTGTTGTGGAATATTATTTTAAAGTGTTACTTCTGTTCGTTTACGTTGCATTTGTTGAACTCTGTGAAGCTGTGTTACTGTGCCTGCCTAAAACACCTGATGGCCTAATAAAGAACTGAATGGCCAATAGCAAGGCAGGAAAAAGGATAGGTGGGCTGGCAGGCAGAGAGAAAATAATTAGGAGAAATCTGAGAGGAAAGGAGAGATCAAGGAGTGACAGAAGGAAGTAGCCAGAGGAGGAGGAGGACTCCAGGGGCCAGCTACACAGCTACACAGCAAGCCACGGAGTAAGAGTAAGATTTACAGAAGTCAGAGAACCGGAAAAGCCCAGAAGGCAAAAAGGAGATGGGATAATTCAAAGTTAAAGAAAGCTGGCAAGAAAGAAGCCAAGCTAAGGCTGGGCATTCATGATTAAGAATAAGCCTCTGTGTGTGATTTATTTGGGAGCTGGGTGGTGGGCCCCCTAAAAGAGTAAGAGAAAATCCAACAACATTACTAACTGCTTATATTGAATAAAAGGTCTGGTTCTATGCAGTCTGTTCCCCAGGAGCTTGTTGTTGAAGTAGGCACCACACCAGGGAACTCTCTTACAGCAAAGAATGCAGTCAATGAGTGTGCAAATGGTGCAATTATGATTTAAGTGTAAATAATCAGTCAGTTTGTCCACTTGTAGAGTCTTCTCAAAAAGTAGAACTCTTACTGTACTCAGACTATATTATTGTGTGAAAAATGTGGAAATTTCAAAACAGTAGGTGGAAGGTATTTATAAATACATAGATAAAGCATTTTCCTTTGCTTTCTTTTATTAAATGCAGCCATTTGTTTGATCTTTCTATTAAGAGTTGTTAAAGATGTGAGATAATACTTTTCATATGTTTAATAATAGCTTGCCTAGAATCTGCGTTTGACCCTTCCTTTGCTGTTTGTGAGTTTTTGCCTCTAAGAATGTACAGTGGTGGGCTCTTTGGTAGAGCTAATATAGCCACTGTATAGTCTAATTAAGATTTTTGGCTAAAGATTTAGATATCTACATTTACCTAACTAAACTGGATAGATCAAGGTAACTGAATTTATGTAACTAGATTTAGTTTTAGACAACTAAAATTTTGCTTTTTCTATATACTTAATTTGGCATGCTAATATAATTTATATTAACATAAACTGAAAATTTTTTCTAATATAAAGTTTCATTGGCATATTGGTTGCTTTGGTTTGGTTCATTCTAGATGTTAGATCTTGTAAGTTTTGTACCTAATTAAAAAATGCTGGGTCCTTTTTTTTTTTTTTCCAGTATTGGTAAAATGTGAAGCCCAAGTACAATTCTAATACTTTAGTAGTGATCAAAGGATTTGTCTGGTATTGTGACAGGTACCTAGATGGTGAAGTTTGATTAGAATGGAAAGAAATTAACATGTTACATGTCACTGTATTCTTTACAAGAAGCCAGCAAAATGAACATTTTCCTCCTCTTATGTGATATATTTGTTTTTGAACATAAATGTCAATTTTATTATCTTATTTATTTTTAAGACCATTTATTGCCAGAGCCCAATGCAAAGCAAATTAGTTGCCTCAAGACCTACTTCGGCCATTGCAGTTTTAAACCGTGAGTATGATCTCAATTAATTAAATCATGTACTTAAATTTTTTCACAGAGAAAAAATATAAATAATCCATTCCTCTAGCCAAATTTTACTATAGTCATACATGTCAAATGTATACTATATGTGACTCCAAAGTTATTTGAAGTATTAATTATATAAGTTTCTTTGTTTTTTAATAAGAAAGGAAACATTTTTTTTCTTTAACTGGGTATTTCTATGTAGAAACTACATAATAAGAAATGAATTTTCTCTCATTGCTGATTTACCTTTCATTAAGTATGAACTTGGAGGAAACAAGCGTCCCTTCTGTTCTGTGCAAGTGTCCCATAGCACATTATCATAAGTCTCTAAAAGAACAGTCTGAGGAACAGAGATGTTGTACTGTTTTAACATATCAAAATATATTTACACCTAGAGGACTGTCTTAGTCAGTGTTCTGTCACTGTGAAGAGAAACCCCGGCAACTCTTATAAAGGAAAACATTTAACTGGGACTGACTTACTCATTCAGAGATTCAGTCCATTATTATCATGGTGGGAAGTGTGGTGGCAGGCAGGCAGACATGGTGCTGGAGAGGTAGCTGAGAGTTCTCCATCTGGGTCTGCAGGCAGCAGGAAGAGAGGGTGGGCCACTCTTCCTGGCTTGAGCTTCTGAAACTTTAAGCCCACCCCCAGTAAGACACTTCCTCTTCTAACAAGGCCACATGTCCTAATCCTTTCAAATAGTGCTACTTCTATGAATTCATTCAGACCATCACAAGATCACATTAATAACTAGAAAAGTGAGGTGAACAAAAGTGAGATTAGAAATAAGTGAAACCCTAGACTGGGTGTTTCCAGTTTTGAGAAATTGAAATAGAATCCATCGAAACACTTCTTTTCTTCTTTTAATTTAGTTTTTTTCAAAATTAAAATATATCTTATGTACAGAAGGACACACATAGATGTATGGAGGAGGTTCTGACAACTCAGCATATCTTATAGACAGCACTCACATAGGAATAGATTGTCATCAGCATAAGCAGATCTCACCTCCAGTCGATTCCCCCTTGACTATCACTTTTCCCTACGTTTCTCATTTCAAACCTACAACATTCCCCTGACTTATTTTAAAATACTGGTTCTTTTTGGTCTATAGTGTAAAGCTGGGTTTTTATTTTATACTTTCGATGTGTGTAATAAAATTTAATACACATGCTATATGAAAACTTGTTCTTTGGTCAGTCTGAATGAGAGGTTGATCTAAGGGTGTTTTTGTCTAAAAATTCTAGGATCTACACATACTTATATAGGAAACTGAAAAAGTCTGAGTTTATTAGCAAGCAGAAGTTAAATAAGTGCATTGGATTGTTATTGATGAAGCACTTTGCTTTTTACTTTCAAGGGTTCAGTGGAAAGTCATTCATTCTGTATTAGAAGAAAGAAGAGATAATGTTGTTGTCATGGCAACTGGTAAGGTACACTTAAAGTAAATAATTTAATCATTTAAAAATCATAAAAGTGTTTAATCTTTCATAAACTTAGAGGAGAAAGTGAACATGGAAAAGGATTTGTATTTATGCATGAATTACCTAATAAGTCTATTTATTCTGCTATGTAAGCACACTGTAAGAAGAAAGTAAAACATCAAGAGGTTATTTTTATTTTTGTGTATGATTTGTATTCAAGGATATGGGAAGAGTTTGTGCTTCCAGTACCCACCTGTTTATGCAGGCAAGATTGGCATTGTGATTTCACCTCTCATTTCTTTAATGGAAGACCAAGTTCTCCAGCTTGAGTAAGTAACTGTTTCATAGCTGCATCACTGCCTTGGATAAGCAAGCCAGCAAGAACGCATTAAGACGGGATCTTACTACACAGGCCAAGCTGGCCTCAACGTCCTCATTCTCCTCAGCTCAGTGTCCGCTTGCCCAGCTCTCCTCCTGTGTTTATTCTAGACACGAAATATCCGATGATGAACGCAAATCCAGTTCACAGTAATATGTTTTTGAAAGTGACTTGATCTCATTTAATTAGAGTCTTGCTGTATATAGTCCAGGATACTGTCACTCTGTCCTCTTGCCTTGCCCTGGAAGCTTTGGGCATACAGAGCATGCCCTTCCACACCTGGCTGCATTTATTTATTGGTAGCAAATGAAGTGTTAGTGGAAGAGTTTACATTCATTCTTGAGTTCTCTAATTCAAGGCTACCAGATTGTCCTGGTAATGCTTTAAAAAGACTTACTGCTTTATGCCAGTTTACTATGGCTGTTTCTAAAAGCCATATAATTTTTGGTATTTTTTTTTCTCTGCTGTCTGGTCTCTTTAGCTTGATATAAGTTGTATATATGAAAGTTTGCTTTTTAAACTATGTTCTTATTAGTTCTCTGAAAATTTCATATGTATTTTGATTATATACACTCCCTTCTAACCCTAAAGTTTACTTCTTACCTATGAAAACCTTTCAGTTTCTTCTTGAAAAGCCTACATTAAAAAGCAGCCTTCTCATCAGGCTTTCGAAGGGGTATATCAAGTTAGCAAGACATGAAAAGAAAGACCACTAGAAAGAAGAGGAATGTGTATTATTAAATCTCTTCTTTGAGAATGAAGTTAGTGTTTGTAATGTGTATATTAAGCAGAATATTTGTGTCTTTTTAGAATGTCCAACATTCCAGCCTGTTTACTTGGATCAGCACAATCAAAAAATATTCTAGGAGATATTAAATTGTGAGTAATTTATATGATTTCAGATTGTAAGATGTTTATAGTGTAAGAGAATTTTATGTACATTTTTATTTAAGGTTTCACTAAATTGTCCATATTTGAAGACAGTTTTTATAAAAAAGCTTTATTTTTGAAATTATACCATATTTACACTTCTCCTTCCCTTTCTTCCTTCCAAACCTTCCCATATAGTCTTCCCTGTGCTCTTTCACTTTTATAACATTTCCCCCAATAATTGTTATCACACGCATATGTGTATATATATGTGTATTCCCAAGTGGAGTCTGCTCAGGGTGTCTATGGTTACTTATGTATGTGTTTTCAGGGCTGACTGTTTAGTAGTAGTGTGCTAATCCCCTGAGAAATCTACTGCTCCTCGTATTTGTTGCCTGTAGACCTTTGTGTAAGATTGAGGCCTCATTGGTTTTTTTGTTTGTTTGTTTGTTTGTTTGTTTTTTGCCACTGCTGAGGACCGAACCTAGGGCCTTGTGCTTCCTAGGCAAGTGCGCTACTACTGAGCTAAATCCTCAACCCCATCATTGTTTTCTTAACTGAATAATTTTCTGGTATCTAGACAGTCCGCATGTTGTCTATCTAATCCTTGATGATGAACATTTGAGGTTTTTCTATTTAGAGGTTGTGATACCAGGCGAAGTGAACTGAACCTTTATGCGATCACGAGTTTTTGGATGAGTGTGTGTTTTCAGTTCCCTGTGTGTGTGCTTAGGAGCAGAATTGCTGGGTCATATGCTTATTTCATGCTGAACTTTTAAGAAACTGTCATACATCTTGAGAGTGATCTCATCATTTGTATCTCCAGTGGCAGTGTGTGAGAAGTCCTATTCTTTGCCAAACTTGCCATTTCTTAGTCGGTCTTTGGTTTTAGCCACTAATTGTATTTTCAGGATCTCACTGTATTTTTATATGCATTTTTCTGGTGACTAATTACATTTATTGCTGTGTGTATACCTTTGTCATAGTGACTGTTCCGATCTTTTGCCACTTTCCATTTTTTAACCCTGTTTTGGTGGCAACTTATATATTGTGGATACAGATCTCTTTTTCATATGTACTTTGTGGATCCTTTGCTAGTTTATGGCCTTTCTTCCTCTTTCAATAATTCTGTTGTGGGGGATAGTTTTGTCCTTGTTCCATCTCTTCTCTCCTGGATCCCCTTTTTTCCTCAGAAATGAACTGAGTAGGTGTGTGTGGATTGCTTGCTGCATGTCTGCTTATGCTTCTGTGGACCTGTTTGTCTTGGTTACCACAGCTATTTTAATAAGCTTGACTGTTTGGAGAACAAGCCTTCTAATCCTGCTCTTTGTTTTCAGAGTTGCATTAGTTTTTCTGGCTGCTCTTTTGTTCTGGGAATGTTCCTGTGTCCATTTTAACCAAGATGCTCTGAGTCTGGTTCTCTAAGGAAACAGCTAATATTCAAGAAACTGGATACACTGAAGTTAGCTAGCTCGTCTCAGATGGTTTTTTTTTTTTTTTTTGGTAGGAAGTAGAACTGAGTCCCAAACCTGGGTAGAGTGACACCAGATTTTATTAGTTTTATTGTTTCTTACAGTAATTAGAATACTGTATTAATTTCCTGGAGATAAAGGAAAGTTTATTCTACGCCATAAATTCCTAGTGGAAATACAATGTTTAACATGTAATAGAAACTCAAATATTTGTTGAATGGATGAATTAAAAACTTAAACTTTTTACGTAGAAAATGAAGTCTAATTTAATTCGGTTTTATTTGATAAAGTGAAGATACCATAAGTAGTTTCTAGCCTTCATTATAAAACTTGTCATAATAAGTTAACATAAGTAGTTTAAGCAAAAGATGAATTTTCTTTTAAGGATAAAGGAATTTCACATGACTCCCACTGAGAAAAACTGGCCATGGAGAACACAAAAGACCTTTCTTTTTACATACGGTCTCTTTCCATGTTTTCTTTCTGAAGAGATCAGGCACCAAATAAAAGATGGCTGCTTTGCTTCTCCCGCTTTGACATGTTATGCTGACTGGTTGCTTCTTGATCGGGCGTTCATATTCTAGGAGGGATTGCCTTTAACTGAGCGCCTATCCCTGTCAGCAGAATACAGAGAATAAACTGGCATATTGAAGTCTTAATCATGAGAGAACAAGGAGTCTGGGTTTTAGCTCTCACAGCTGGAGTGTGTGGATGTGGGATAATAGAAAAAGTTTACAAAGGCTTGATCATCTATCTTGGGCATTTTGTTTTGGGACTTGACTGTTAGAAACCAGAATCTGGCTTGAAATACAGCCTTCCTGCTGAATGCTCCCTCACAGGAGTTACTGCTTTTTATTTTGGTGAGTTGAAGATAAATCAAAGAACATCACATGTGCATATGTGTACATAACATTCCTTTTTTGTGTGTGTAATTGGCCCTGTTACGTGACTTAAAAATCTATCACCTATTTTGATTTTAATTTGTTACTCTTGATAGTTTTCCTTATTGGAGTGTTTCCTTTTCTGTTTCTGTTTTGGTTTGTCTTTGCAGAGGCAAATACAGAATCATATACATAACTCCGGAATTCTGTTCTGGTAACCTGGACCTACTCCAGCAACTTGAGTCTAACATTGGTAAGTAACAAAATAGGACTTTTGTGAACACAAAGTAAACTCATGGATGGAGACTAGATTTCAGAAAGGTTGATTTCAAATGTTTGCTCCTCTAGGAGCAAACCAATTTTGTGTTTGCCCCATTTAAAAATAACTATAATTCCTTACTCCATAGAGGTGGGACTCCAGGGTTGGTGTTATATTTGTATACATGCAGGCATGTATTGCTTCTTACACTATAAACTCTTTTCAGACAAAAATACTGTTCTTATTCATTTCTGTTTCCTTAGTACAGGACTTGGCACATAGTTGTCTGTTTCTGTGTGCCACTGAATGAATGTTAAATCCTAGATTCTGAGATTTGTCTTTTTTCATCTTCTGAGCCTAAATTAAATTAGTATAGTGCTTCTTTATTCTTGTTCATATGAATCACCCTTCAAACTTTAGAAAAATGTTCTTAAACAGCTTATGCCCTAGAAAAATGTAAATCTAAAATTAGTCAGATGCTGTGACGTACGTAAGCACTTTTACATGTGCTTGTTTTGTTTGTTTGGTGGTGATTGGGTTCAGCTGGGAGTTCCAAAGGAGACAAATGTTATCCATATTTGAAACCTTCATTTGAACTTTGTCCAATTTGCAGGATAAAATTGTTTTCCCAATTTGTAGGGTCTTTTTGAAGAATGAGGTATTAAGTGATCTCATATAGATTAAGTTTTCACCATTGCACTGTGCTGGCTCGTTTCATGTCAACTTGACACAAGCTAGAGTCATCAGAGAGGAAGGAGCCTCAGCTGAGCGAACACCTCCACAAGATTGGGCTGTAGGCAAGTCTAGAGAGCATTTTCCTAGTTAGTGACTGATGGGGGAGGGCCCAGCCTACTGAGCTGGTAGTTCTAGGTTCTCTAAGAAAGCAGGCTGAGCAAACCATGAGGAGCAAAGTCAGGAAGCAGCGTCCTTCTATGACCTCTCTGCATAAGCTCCTACCTCAAGGTTCCTGCCCTGACTTCCATCAGTGATGAAGGTGATGTGGAAGTGTACACCAAAGTTCCTTCCCAAGTTGCTCTGGTCATGCTGTTCTGTCACAACAATAGTGACCCTTGACATGGACTTTTATCCGTATCACTAAACATTGTGTGTCAGGAATACATTTAATAGTTTTTCTTAACAAATACAGTGAAAGCAAACTTTTATATTTTAGTATATGATGAAACCAACAAAGAATGAGGGCGTATTAACATTTAAGGCAGTGGTTCTCAACCTTCTTAAGGCTGCAACTCTTTAATCCAGTTTTTCATGTTGTGGTAACCCCCAACCATAAAATTGTTTTCATTGCCACTTTGTAATTGTAATTTTGCTACTGGTATGAATTGTAATGTAAATATCTGTTTTCTGATGGTCTTAGGTGACTCCTGTGAAGGGGTCATTTAGCCGCCAAGGTGGTCATGACCCACAGGTTGAGAACCACTAATTTAAGGAACTATATTATCAAGCTAGCTCTCATTGGCATGTTTCACCTGTAATGGGGAAAAAAATTGAGATGTATCCTATTAATCTATAAAAAGTTCCTTTGAGCATTTTTCTATGGGTTACGCCCAATTACCTTACAGATCAATTTCATGGTTACATCTAAAAAATTGGTACCCATGATTCTAGTAGTCTTAGTATATTTTATTCCACCTTAGCATTTGTTTTAGTTTTATAATGATGTTAAATGGATAATTATTGTAAGTTAATCAACATTAAATGCTTTTTACAAGTAGTTATAACTTTTTAGTTTTCTGTGATGGGTAGATTGTGAATACTGCAGAGCTGAGGATATAGCTCATTGATAGTGTTTGCCTAGCGTGCTCCAGGCCTGAGTTCATGCCTCATCATGTTTAATTGTTGTTTGTTTGTTTTTTGAGACAGGGTTTTCCCCCTGTGTCGGGATTAATGGCATGCGCCACCACCACCTGGCATGTTTAATGTTTTTTAAAATTTTTATTTTTACTCTGTGTGCTAGAGTGTGTGTGGTCAAGGGGATAAGTCACAAGAGAAGGGGAGGTGGTCCTCTCCTTCAGCCATGCTGGTTCCAGGCATTAGACTTGGGCTATTAGGTTTGAAGGGAAGTGCTTTTACCCACCAAGGCCTCTTATTCTCCCCAGACATTATATGTTTTGTGCCTTGTGGTTTCCTCTTTCATTTTCTTTTCTTAAAGAAAGAAGCATTTGCTAGGTACGAAAATATAGTCTCAGTTCTAGGAGGCTGATTCAGGAGGATCAAGAGTTTGAGGCTAGTCTGAGCTCTCTTCTCTTTTAAAAACAAATACACAAGCAAGCAAGCAAACAAACCCCCACAGCGTGGATAAATATTTTCATCATTAGAGTGGAGGTTTTTTGCTTTTAATGGATGAAAATGTTTTCTCTGGGTGATTTAGAAAAAGGGATAAGCTATATGAAAATTGTGTTTGAAATATTTCCTGTAGGCTTTTGCTTACAGGAAATTATAAAATGCCTGCAAAATGAATGTATTCGGGATGTTATTTGTACAGTGGTCTGACATTTAACTAATCAGATTTGTCATTTTTCGGTAAATGTTAAATGTTTTTAAGGAGCCTGGATCTGTAACAGAAATGGCAAACACACTTTCATACGGGATGTTTTCCCAGCTGTACTTGTCTTTGTCTTTTAACTTGGGGAATGAGACTTGCGTGCCAGGTGGACTTGAGTGAAATATGTATAGGACCTGGGAAGACATTTGAACTTTTGCATTCAAAGTGAATGTGAGCCAAAGCTTAACTAACTAAACTAACTGTGCAGGTCAAAGTTCAACTCCATTAACAGCTTGTCAGATTTGCACCTACAGGCTTCTACTGCGTTTAACTTAAAATCTGGTCATTTTAATTCCTAAAGTCAAAATAAGTGTGTGAGTAACACTGGAATTTTCCCAACACTCAGTGGTATTGCATATGTGTGTGTGTGTATATGTGGTGTGTGTGTGTGTGTGTGTGTGTGTGTGTGTGTGTTATATAAATACCCTCCACATATATATAAAGCAAAGAAATATATATATATATATATATTTACACCCACACCCACCCACACACATACTTTCAGGACTTCACTGTAGCTCATAATCTTAAGGAATGGCCAGTGTTTCTTTTTGTCTCCTCTTAAGAACCGTGAAATCCTTAAAGTTAAGTGTGTCTTGGTTACCTAGAAAAGGGTTAATTAAATTAATTTTTTTAGACAGGGCCTTCTGTAGCTCATGCAAATCTTGAAATCTCTTTGTGGCTGAAGATGACCTTGAATTCCTAACCCTGTAATTAGATGCATGTCTGCCACATTGGCTCTTGACAAGGCTTTAGATCATAATGGCCATGTAGTAATAACAATGGTAGTATAGTTTTATTAAGCTCCAATTGGTGCCAGGCCTTATATGAATACTTTATGTGTGTGTTCTAATTTAATCTTAGAGAAGTAAGAAGTGTTAGGTGCTATTACTACCTACTGTGTATTATTTTAATTAATGATGATGGTGATGATGATGGCAGTGGTGTGTGTATGGATATAAGTGTGTGTATGTATTTGTGCATGTGTGTACAAATACCACAATGTGTTTGTAGAGGTCAGAGAACATCATTGGGGGTCAATTTCTCTGTCCACTGGGTTTTGAGGATTGAACTCAATTTGTCAGGCTTTCAAGGCTTTTGCCCACTGACCCATCTCAGCAGCTCTATGTTGTAGTTTTGAGGAAACCGAGAACTGGAAAGATTTATAACTTGCTCAATATTTTGTGTACAGCCAGTCTGATTCTAGAGCATATGTTTTTAATCATCTCACTGATAGAACATAATAGCAAATAACAAAAAAGTTATTTTTCTCTTAAAAGAATTAACTTTATAATAAATGGTAAAGGCATTACTTGTCAGTACTTTGAAACACCTGAAGATGTTTTGACAGATGGTCATTTCAAGGCACTATTGATCTTGTTTTAGTGGAGGGCAGAGTGAAGAGTTATATTCCTTTTGACTTACTTTGTACACAGTGGGATTTAGTTCTTTCCACTCCATTTTATGTTAGACAATGTGGATGTCATTGTGTCTTCACGCATTGGCTTTTCAGAGGAACTTCCTGCAATATGATATGTGCTCGATCATGGATAATGATGTATTTAATCTCAATAGAAATGTGCTGACTATTTGTCTCCTTTGATGGCTAATCTATGAGATAAGATTAACACTGTTACCAAAGAGAAATAGAATGGTTCTTTTGAAAGGACATTGTTGCAGATGGTTTATATGTGATAATTTTGGGACAAAGTAATAGGAAACAATTCTTGTCTTTGAGGAATACTGATGAAAGCTGAAACATAGTATGTTGTTAGAATTAATATGTAAAAATTTCCTTTATTCTAATACCCTTTATTCATTTCTCTTCTCTCCTCCTATTTTTATTTATGAGTTTTGATATTATCTGGTGTCATTTATGCTTCTTATATGTGTGTGTGTGCCAAACACTTTGATTTGGGTTATAATTTCTGTAAGGCACATATTCAAATAGAAAAAAAAACAATATTGACTTAGATGGTGTTTTTTCTTTTTAAGTCTTATTTTTCCCATGTATATTTTCTTTTTTGTAGGTATCACACTTATTGCTGTGGATGAGGCTCACTGTATTTCTGAGTGGGGCCATGATTTTAGAAGTTCATTCAGAACACTGGGCTCTCTTAAGATAGCACTCCCATTGGTAAGCTTTGCCAGGTCCGATGTCTCCATCCCATCCTAGCTGAGGATTGAGCCCAGAGCTTCTCCCATTAAACTTAATCCTGACCCCAGGTTTACTGTCTGGAAGTGATGTTTTTACCAAGTGTTCTCCAGGACTGGGTAATGTATGAACAGCAAGGTGTCAGGTGTAAGCAAGAGAATTTATTTAATTTTTAAAATTCTAACATTGCCTTCCTTTTGAGGTTGGCATGTATCATATTAAGGATACTCTCTTCCTGGAATGTCCAATCTCTGATGTTGAGCTCCTTCATTGTCATCTGTGAGTTCACCCTTAAGAACTGTAAAACTGTGTTATTAAAACAAAAAAAAAAATTCACAAAAATATCTCAATGTTTATTTCATGTTGTGTCACATCCCTAGCCTTTAGGGCACAGGTTGGATACTCCTATGTGGGACAAGAGTTGTCAAACAGGTTCTGAAAATATAGTTAAAAACAGCAGTTATTACTCTTTAATGACAGGGGATACAGTTCCAAGAACCCCAGTGGGTGCCCGGAACTACTCCTTTGTTATAAATTAGGGATAGTGGAAGGCTTTTAAAAATGAATAGCTGTGACAATATACTGTAATAAAAATGCCCACATTCACTATTCTTGGCCATGTGGGCTATTATTAAGTAGAATAGGAGTACCCAACCACCAGTGCTCCCTAGCTTGAGTGTTGTCTGGTAAATGAGAGGGTTACGGAATGGCTAACTGATGGCTTCTGCATGAATTGGGTGGGTGTCCTGGACTTGGGGAGAATGGAGTGACAGCATTGGATGGACAGTGCAGAGTTTCATCACGTTGCTCAGAATGGTGAATAATTTAAGACATTTAAATTGTTTTCCATTTCATGTCTTTAGACTGTGTTGATCACAGGACTCTGAAACCATAAAAAGCCAATGTGGTTGGAGAGGATAGGTCTGTAGTATGAGTTTGACATATAATTCTCTTGTTCTCTTTTTTAAACACTCCACAAAAATGTGGTTACTTTGTGTTCTTGACTAACGGGCCATTATAAAATGGGGGTGTGGACTGCATCATCCTATTTATCATAGTTGGTAGAAAATGTTTGTGTTGTTTTCTGGATTTAGGATATTATGAATGAGATACTGTGAACATTTGTATATACCCTCAGGGTCCTTCAATAGGTCAATGATCATATAACTTGTGTACATAAGTTTTTCATTTTCTGGGATAAATGTCAGGATTGTGGGTGCTGGGTCCTGTGGAGAGTGCTTGTTTCATTTTTAGGAAGATACACAGTACTTCTTTCCAGACTGGCTGCACTTTCTTGTATCCTCTCCCCCAGCAGTGTATGAACAGTAGTTTCTTCTTGTTTTTGTACTGTTTTGTCTTACTGCTATGTATTAGCAAATATGATAGGGGTGCAGTGATAGTTCATGTTTTCATTTTGCGTTTTTCTAATAGCTTGCAGTTTTGAAGATCGTTTCGTATGCTTCTTTACTTATTTGGTAGCCTGCACCTTCTTTCACTTAGGCTATTACAATAACCTCTTGGTTTCCATCTCCAGTCTGTTTGAGTGCAGCAGTCAAAGTTATAGTTCTGAATATGTCTGGTATATGTGTGTCTTCTGTGCAAAGTCCTATTGTAGTATGCCATTTCACCAAATAAAGGCAAAAATTGATGACAACCACACCTCAATGAGTCTTATGTTATACAGTCTTTCATGTTCATGGCATCAGATGATTAATGGAATCCATTGCTGGATTAAACCACTGGATCAGATTAGAGCCCTCATGATCCAGTGACCTCTCAGTAGTTGAGTCTGTTACCTGGAGAGTCACAATTCCCCACATGGATAAAACAGTCTGTGTCTAAACCATAACAAGAAAGAGTTTTTCTGTTTCTTTTGGTTTATGTAAGCAGTGGTAGTACCCGACTCTTAACAGTTCATCAATAATTACTTGAATGAATGAATGAATTCTGGCCAGAAAGCTTGGAATTAATGAAGTAACTTTTCTACATAGTTAGCTATAAAACAGTTGGATGGTAAATAGCTATACTATAGTATACTGTGCTGATTTCTAAACAAATGACTTCAAAGGGACAAACTGTAGCTGAAGTTTTTCTGGTTCTGCTTGGCTCCCATGGCCCTGCAGCCACTTGGACCCAAGTAAACACACAGAGGCTTATATTAATTAAAAGTGCTTGGCCATTAGCTCAGGCTAACTATTGACTAGCTCTTACACTTAAATTAACCCATAATTCTTATCTGTGTTTAGCCATGTGGCTTGGTACCTTTTCTCAGTTCTGCCTTGACATCTTGCTTCCTCTGTGTCTGGTTGGTGATTCCCGACTCAGCCTTCCTCTTCCCAGAATTCTCCTCTCTGCTTATCCTGCCTATACTATACTCCCTACCTGGCTACTGGCCAATCAGCATTTTATTTATCAACCAAACCAGAGCAACACACATTCACAGCATACAGAAAGACATCCCCAGCAGCAAACCTTAAGTAGATCCTCGTCCAGTGAGGAGGTTGAGCTCCTCCTGGGTAAGAGGAAGCAATAGAAACAAGTGATACCTTATGCACAGAAAGGAACAAGTAAACAGGAGGATGAGTAGTGCCATTAGCACAGTGTCACATGGAGGGGCAAGAGGAGGTGTTCTCACAGGGCAAGGTACTAGACACTGCTCTGCAGGACTGATTTCCACTAAGTTAGAATGGTTTAAAGAGACAGAGCCGCGCAATTGGAAATCAGGAAGAGTGCTTTGTAATCCTTCCCAAGGCCTTTGATTCTAGAATTATGTTAAAGGAGTTTTAAATATTTTAAGCAGTTCTTGAATACTCTTCAGGTAGAATGAAATTTTTTATTATGTCTAGCTCTGGACATAATGAGATCATTTTCAGTTCTTTCAGTGATTAAGCAGCGTATTCCTCCAGTTGAGAGTCTAAGCAGGTCGTTCCTCAAGTAGCGGAGAATCCTTTCCCCTGGGTTTTTAAGAACTTCTCTGTTAGGGAGTGGCAAGAAATGCCACCTGTGGGATCTCAATTTTCTCATTGTCCTTGATCTTACTGTTTTGAGCCATCACACTGGGATTACTGTTGTAAAACTGGATGCATCACACCAAATTATTATAGTGAATCCAAAAATACTTGAAATCAACCAAACAATTGACAAAAAAAGCCCATGAAAGTGAGCCCAAAGAGGGAGGAGCAGCAGGTGAAAGCTCTACATAGCCTTCAAAACGTGTCTCCAACCAGGAGGAAGTATGTTAGAAGCCCATGAGACACATTGGCTCTTCCCATGACTTTATCACAGGGACCCATTAAAATGACCAGAACAGTAGACACTGAGCAACTGGAACAAGAGAATAAATACCTAAAATCTGTGTAAATTTTCCTGAGTGTGAACTAGTCATGTGTAGTTAGAGTTTTCCTGCCTGGCCCACAGTCAGGACAAATCTCTCTTACCCACCAGTCCCACAGTCACTCAGACCCAACCAAGAAAGCACACAGGAACTTATATTGCTTATAAACTGTATGGCCGTGGCAGGCTGCTTGTTATCTACTTCTTTTATCTTAAATTAACCCATTTCTGTTAATCTATACTTTGCCACATGGCTTGTGACTTAACGGTGTCTTCACATGTTGCTTCTCATGGCGGTGGCTGGCGGTGTCTCCCCAGCCTTCTACTTCCCAGAATTCTCTTCTCTCTTGTCCCGCCTATACTTTCTGCCTGGCCACTGGCCAATCAGAACTTTATTTACACAGAGCGATATCCACAGCAGTCATGTAATCTAATTTGGAAACAGAATGGCTGTATTTTTAACCTTTGTATCATGGAGTACATAGTTAAGATTTACCTAAATGTATTGTGCCATGAGATTAATTTGCATTATATGTATTATATTTTGTTGCTTTTATTGCCAAAAATTGGTGAAGAGAAACTGCCCATGGCAACTCTTATAAAGGAAAGTATTTAATTGGGGGCTGGCTTATAGTTCAGAGGTTTAGTCCATTGTCATCATAGTGGGAAGCATGGCGGCATGCAGGCAGACATGGTGCTGGAAAGGTAGCTGAGAGTTCTACATCTGGGTCTGAAGGGTGCAGGAAGAATAACACTGAGTGTGGCTTGAGCATCTGAAACCTCAAAGCCCACCCCCAGTGACACACTTTCTCCAACAAGGCCACGCCTCCTCATAGTGCCTGTGAGGGACTTTTCATTCAAACCACCACACCCACCTAGCACATTTTGATGTTTTGTCTCCCTTGCTATTTAGTTTGATGAGATTGATGCTGTTATTATAGCTGTTTTACAGAGGAGAGAAACTGCAGCTTAGGGAGTTAAACAACCAAGTCTCACATCTAATAAGGGACAAAAGCAGAATTTGAATCATAGTAGTCTTTTTAACTTAGGTTGTCTCACTACTGCACATGCTTTTGTCTGAATTTTTTTCTTATTCGCTCTTGGAAAATGTATTTATGATCATTTCCTTACTTTCATAGACATGTTACCTGTCCACTTACACATTGTATTCCTTCTAAGAAAGCCTAGTCTGTTTTTAATAAAAGCAAACCTCATCTTCTTTTTTTTAAACGGGCTGTAGACTCAGAACTTCTCTTATCTGCATATGTAGTAAAGTGAGGAGTTTATTAGTACATTTATAAAGTGATAAAAACCTTAATGGTGATAAAAATTCTTGGCTCATGTAAAGTTAAAAATGTAAATTCATAGGCAATTTTAACATTTACTTGTAAAATGTTAATTAAGGTGTTTTTTTTTTGTTTGTTTGTTTGTTTTTTGTTTTGATAGACAGGGTCTCACTGTGTAGCTGGGGTCAACTCTAAAAATCTTGCTCTTTCTTCCTTCATCCTCTTGAGTGCTGGAGTTACAGGCGTGTGCCACCACACCTGATAAGGTCCTCTAAGTACTAAACATTCCTTATTCTCAAAGTGTCTTAGATTAACATAGATATATCCATTTTAATGCTTGATTATAGAAACTAATTTCTTTAAAAATTGAGTTTTTCATGACTTAGTCACTAACAGATACATTCCCAATGCAGAGAACAGTTCAATTGTTAGCCCGAAATAAATGAAATTAATTTGGAGTTACATTTTAAAGTAGTTTCACACAATTTTAAAATTGACAATTAAAAAAAAATAACTCCAATTACTTGGTTTCATTGAGTTAGTTTATTTTATATGACTTCAGATGCTTTCTAATGCAATTAAGTTATATTAATTGTAAGAGTAGCTATTTCTTGGTTAGTGCTAAGAACCAAAATTTTCTTAATTTAGTGCTGAGGACCAAACCCAAGGCTTTGTACATGCTAAGCTAGCACTCTCCCACCAAGTTACATCTTCAGCCATTTAACTGTTCCTCTCTGTGTATGACTGAAAATAAGCTTTATTTTTCTAAACCCACAAAAATTAAGTAATGATTGAAGCTTTGTCTAAATCTACAGTATTTTTACTGGTAATATTTATTTATACTGAACATTTTTATCTTTATTAACTTACATTGTTCAAAATAATGAGTTTCATTATATCTCCATAACATATTTAATGAACTTGGATCATATTCATTTCCCAAGAAATTGTATTTTGTTTTAATTTTAAGTCAAATTATACACATATTTCTTTGTAAATTGGCAGACTGCAATGTATTTATACTTAGCTATAAGATAAATGTTTAAATTAGTTTGTGAGGTAGTCACAGTATATTTAAGTAACTGATTTTATGAGGATATTGTTTCCTTTATCCACAACAGGTAAAAAAAAAAAAAAGCATTTTAAAAAGAGAACTATATTCTTAGAATAGACTGGCTAATGATTTATAAATCAATTTAAAGTCTACTTATTTTCTTCTGATAATGCAATGGTACCATGGTTGAATGTAATTCCCATTATAATAGTGATAAAACATGAAACATTTATATGGGAGGCATTTTCCTCACCTACCTTTGAATTTCTGAAAGAAATACTATTTTTTTCCCTGCTACCTACTGTTTCTTCTGATTTTGCTGCTCATCCTGTCAAGAATTGCTAGACTGAAAATAGACTAGACTTGGTGCCTTAAGGAATCATTCAGTCCACGTTTCACTTTCTCCATATTTGTTACATACAGTATGGCATTGATAGCTCATTGAACCTGAAGAGAGGTTGTCAAGACTGTTGAGAGCATTGCTTCTACAGCTGAAAAGCTGTATGCCAGTATGACTTGTGATGAAACCTTCTTGCCAAAGAAAAGATAAATTGTTTTATGTAGCTAGGTTATTAAATTATAACCTGCCAGGGCTTGTGAACTGTGAATTACAGATTATAAAAAAAACAAAATATAATATAATTCCTGCTTCTATCAGTCCTAGAGTATAGATGGCTAATAAGTAGTTTTAATTTAATGGAACAAGATAAATTGCATTGAAATTTTATGGGTTTATTGTTACTAAATAGAAGATAATTTTTCTCTTTTAAAAACATTTTTTTGTTCTTTACTCAGGGCATGTAGCTCAGTGGAAGAGCATTCACATACCATGCTCACAATCCTGGGTTTCATCCCCCACATGACAAAAAGCAATACATATTTAAAGAAACAAAACAATAGTGTGAGAGTCTTGGACATAGTTCCTGTGTTGTCATGACTGTTTGTGAGAGGACAATGAGAAGCAATGCGCTTCCTGTCCTTTTGAAACCCATTTACCTTGTGTCTTACCCAGGTTCCAGTCATTGCCCTCTCTGCTACTGCAAGTTCTTCGATCCGGGAAGATATTATACGTTGCTTAAACTTGAAAAACCCTCAGATCACCTGTACTGGATTTGATCGACCAAATCTGTACTTAGAAGTCAGACAAAAAACAGGGAATATCCTTCAAGATCTAAAGCCCTTTCTTGTCCAAAAGTCAAGGTAAGGTTATAATGACAGATGAAATTCTTCTTAAAGAAATTATTTAAATTTTTCTCTATGTTTGCTGCTTCAAATTTTATGTAGCTTTGGTTCAAGTTAAGTGTAATATTACATAATCAATTCAGTGGCCTAGGTTAAAGAACATATAAAATATTTTTATTAATTCTTTGAGAATTTCATGTAACATAGTCTGATTGTAATTACCCTTTCTTACTTCCCCCACCTCCTCCCGGATCCATTCATCTCTACTACCTGACTTTACAACCTCTCTCTCTCTTTTATTTTAAATACCACATCAATTCTCATTTGTGCTGTCCACATATGTCCAGGTAGGGGGCCAACCACAGGTGTATGGACAGCTAGTCAGGAGCTCTAGCCTTAAAGAAGACCAACTCTCCCCATCTCAGACACTATCAGCTGTCTCTAGTGCCGCCGTTATGGGTGGGGGCTCAGAGCCCTTCTCACGGCATACTAGAGTGCTGACTGGCTTGATCCTGTGCAGACAACCACAGCTACTCTGAGTTCATGAGTGCAGTGGTCCCGTCATGTCCCGGAGACACTGATTCACCCCAGTTTTCTCTGACCATTGGCTTTTACAATCCATTCGTTCACTCTTCCATGACGTTCAAAGCATGTATATTTTGTGAGAGGCAGAAAGGTAGATGGGCAGGAACTAATTCTTTTGATATTGTTTTTATTTTATGCTATGACTTGAATAGGGCATATACTTTTAATAATTTACAAGTAAATGAGCAAATATGACATGAACCTTTCTTATGAGTTCTATCTACTTTACTAATTACATGACCTACCTCTGCTATAGGGACTGTAGTTAGAGTTTTCCTGCCTGGTCCAGTCAGGACAAATCTCTCTTACCCGCCAGTCCCACAGTCACTCAGACCCAACCAAGAAAGCACACAGAAACTTACATTGTTTACAAACTGTATGGCTGTGGCAGGCTTCTTGTTATCTACTTCTTCTATCTTAAATTGACCCATTTCTGTTAGTCTATACTTTGCCACATGGCTTGTGGCTTACCAGTGTTTTTACACATTGCTTTTCATGGTGGTGGCTGGCAGTGTCTCTCTCCAACCTTCTACTTCCCAGAATTCTCTTCTCTCTTGTCCCGCCTATACTTCCTGCCTGGCCACTGGCCAATCAGAACTTTATTTACACAGAGCGATATCCACAGCAAGGGACTTTTTTTTTAATAGTCTACATGGAGTCTGCACTGTTCCAGGGACTGCCCTAGGTGCTTTATACAAGTGGGCTGGCTAAATTGTCTGACGAGGAAGCTACCGATCTTCATTGTACTGATAAAGCTGGCCATTGTGTTTCTAAGATTTGTTTTGTTAAATATGTATGTTTTATTTTGTATGCCAAGAACTTTTATAATGCCATATTCTCTGGCCTGCCTGCTGAGTGGAAAGTTGCTATTTTCATGATATGAAGTAGTCTAAATAAAGTAAAATAATTTTCTCCTACCAGTACAAACACAAAAGAAGTCCAGGTAAGTAAGAACTTCAGAATGTTGTCAGTGTTTTGCACTTCCAGAAAGGATAAAAGAGGAAGAAACAGACCCGAGGCCAAGGAAGCACTGGTTCTTGTTGTGGATCTTAGGGAATAGTTTAAGTAACAACTAAGCTATGCCTGTCGTTCAGAACAGAATAGGTATAGAATAGTTTTTGCTACTCTAGCGTCTCCTTGAATATATTGTACTACGCTTTCCTTTTACAGCAAAGGGACAAGTCCTCCACATTCCTACAGTTATTTCATATCTAACCCCTAATCTCTGGCCCTTTCTCAATGCACATTATTCTCAAGATCTATGGCTCTTTCTCCTTATAGTGACTCTCTCCCTTCTTAAAGATTGAGTTTTTAAAGTGCCTCCCCCATCTTCTTTTGTGATGTTGCATTTTCCTATTTTTCTGCCTTTGTTTGCCTAAATATATCTTGTGGAAATGCTTTCTTCTCATTTTTATGTTAATTCTTCTAATTGAGATTAATTTTTCGTCCAGACTACTATAATCTCTCCCAACTCATCTCTCTCCTTGGTGCTCCTTAATACATTCTATAGATAATTTTCAATTTTATCATCTGCATACACATCCTTAAACCTTGGAGTAATGTTTTTTTTTTCTCTCTTCTTTTTTAAAGGTCACTGGCTTTTTTTATTGTTAAAAATTCACACATGTGGTTCCACACCCCTTTGTCCATAAACTGTCTGCCATGGCCCCAGCCCATTTTACTTCCCTTGGAGTAATGTTTTATCTTTAAATCTTATGTAATAACTTTATGCAACAATGAAACTATTCAGTTACCTCTTAAATAAGCTAAGACAAGCCTACTGTCCTACCTTTGTAGAAGTATTCATAGCCAGACTTTATAAGTTTGAAAATCAAGTTTTCTTCTAAACATCCAGAGTGCTGATTTTAACTCTAATTTGGGCCAGTGTTGAATGGCAGAGTTCTGAGCTCATACGATTTGTTTCCACATTTGTCTGGCCACAATGTTTGGGGTTTCAGAGAGCTCCAGCGCTGGTCTTTGGGTCTGCTGGTTCCTTAAAGACTTAGTAGAAAGCAAAGATTGTGAAAGATAAAAGCCCGACTACCCTGCAGCATACGTGTGATAGATGTGTTTGCCTTCTCTGTCTCTGCCCTCTCCACAGTTCTGCCTGGGAATTTGAAGGCCCTACTATCATCTATTGTCCTTCCAGAAAAATGACAGAACAAGTTACTGCTGAACTTGGGAAACTGAACTTAGCCTGCAGAGCATACCACGCAGGCATGAAAATTAGTGAACGGAAGGATGTTCATCATTGGTTCCTTAGAGATGAGATTCAGGTATGAGGACCAACCGCCTTTCTCTGAATTCTTCATAAGAAATAGAAGTAGCCATCAAATGTTTATTCACCAAATTTTCAAATAATCTCGTTATATTAGGCATAGTGCAATTACCCTGATAAGGGCAATCATTATATAGTGAAAATAAGTGTAGTAGACCACACAGTTTAGTGAAAATAACAAAATGTATCTGTTACTGAGCAACACAGAGGGGAAACACTAGCTCTGGCAAAGTAGGTTTTGTCATGAGAGTGGCCATGTAGGAATATGACACCCGAGGAGAGTCTTAAGTTTGTCAAGTTTACCAGGTCAGTAGGTAATGAGGGCAAAGGCGTTGGTTGCAGAACCCCAGGAAAGAGCAGCAGGTGCAGAGACATGTGTCTCTAGTGTGCTGTCATGTGAGAGCATTCTAGGCTCAGAGAACGAGGAGTTTGCAGTGGGTGGGGGGAAGATGAGTGGTGGGAATGGTACAGTGAGGGGGAGTGAGGAGAGTGCAGAGACCAGCAGGAAGTTGGGGGGCTGGCCAACTTCAAGATGAGAAGGACTAGTGGGTACGGGCGCTTGCCTCCCAGCCTGAAAGCATCAATTCTTGTCCTTCCTATTCTTTCCAATGGTAGGAACAGCTCTCATGCTTGTTTGTAGATGTTTGTTCACATTCGTTAAGATTTTTATTATTTCAATGATAGAGCAGTATGGTTTTTTTTTTTTTTTTGGATGCATCTGGTTTACTTCCCGTCTTAGTTACTTTTCTGTTACTGTGCTAAGATACATGACCAAGGCAACTTACAGAAGAAACAGTTTGCTGGGGGCTTGCAGTTCCAGAGGTTGAGTCTATGATCATCATGGTGGAGAACATGGCAGCAGGCAGGAAGGCATGGTGCTGGAGCAGCAGCTGAGAGCTTACATCTCCATCCATAAGCACCAGGCAGATAGAGCTAACTGGAATGGCATAGGCTTTTGAAACCTCAGAGCCTGCCTCAAAGCCTATCTCCTCCAACAAAACCATATCCCCTAATTCTTTGCAAATAGTTCTACCCCTGGGTATCATTATTCAACCATATGAACCTACGAGGGCCCTTCTCATTCAAACCTCCACACTGCCAATGTATAACTCGATTGAAGCATTAATATTTTAAAAGATGACTTAAAAATCTTCAGTGGTCCTTTCTAATGCAGCAAGTCACTAATTTGAGTCCATCTTATAAAAATTAAAGTTTATATCAATAGTTGCATTCTAGCTAACATCAGGTAGTGTTTTGTCTAACAGATGGTCCTGTAGATTCCTTCCTGGCCATTATTCAGAAGCTTCACATATGTTTTGAAACCTTACCCTTTCTTAACTTGGTGAATTACATGTTATCATTTGTGTACAGTTTTGTCTGAGACTCTTGGAATTAATTACGTTCTGTTGAGTGTTTATTGGGTTCTTACTGAATCCACTAATGTAACAATTATGTAACAATTTATAAATAGTCATTTCTATCATTTTCCAATTGATTTCTGTTTTATGGCAGCCACAGAAGCTGACCTTTGTAGCTCTTCATATGATAGACTGATGCTTGCAACTGTTTTCTGTTTATAATTTTCAAAAAAAAAATACTTTGCTGGGCGGTGGTGGTGCACGCCTTTAATCCCAGCACTTGGGAGGCAGAGCCAGGCGGATCTCTGTGAGTTCTAGGTCAGCCTGGTCTACCGAGCAAGATACAGGCACCAAAACTACACAGAGAAACCCTGTCTCAAAAAAAAAAAAAAAAAAAAAGGACAAAAACAAACAAACAAAAAAGAAAAAATACTTATTTAGTATCTACTGAAATCAAATCACAAGTGCACCTAGCCTTCCATTGTTTGTATGTAACTGTTTGTTCTCAAATTTTATCACAAACTTTAGTTTTGTCCTTCCTATCTTTTAAAATGCCTTTTCTTGAATAAAATTATGAATAACTTATTTGATAAAATAACTTTAATTTATATCTGAAAGTTTATAGTGATCGTTTCAAAGTCTGGTTAGTAGACATCAAAAGAAAAGATCATCTGGTTACTGTTGGAATTATATTGCTTCTTAATTACTAGCTGTATAGAACCTATCTTCTTTGCCTAAAGTTTTCACTTCCACATTTGTGCCTTCATTACCATTTACTCATCCTTATTTTGCATGTTTTACTTCGATTTCCTATATTTTTCCTTTCCTCCTTTCTGTCATTCTCCTGGACCATCCCAAAACACATGTTATTAACAACACATTAATCTTATTTGCACATGTGGTTACTTCTGTCGTGTCTTCAGTGAAGTGTCTTCTCCTGTCCCCTCTCCCAGTCCTTCCCACTGACTCTAGGAGTTTACTGCTATATCTTGTCATAATTAGCTTGTACTGCCATCTCAATTTTTTGTTAGTTTTTGTGATTCTCTATTGACTCCCCACTTAAAATGTTGCAGTCACCTGTCTTTCATATGTGTTACTGTCCTTTCCCTCCCATGCCTGTGAGTTCCTAGACCCCTTTCCCTTCCCTGTAGATGGAAGTTTCTGTCCCGCCCAGTCCAGCAGCTGTTCAGTCCCAAATAAACACACAGAGACTTATATTAGTTATAAGCTGCTTAGCCTATTGCTCAGGCTTATAACTAACTGACTGTTAGGGTTATTAACCCATAATTCTTATCTATTTTTAGCCACGTGGCTTGGTACCTTTTCTCAGTCCAGCATTCTTATCTCACTTCCTCTGCATCTGGCTGGCGACTGCATCTCTGCCTCTCCTCTTCCCAGAATTCTCCTAGTCTAGTCGCCTGACCTACACTTCCTGCCTGGCTACTGACCAATTAGCATTCATTAAACCAATATGAGTGACAAATCTTTACACTGTACAAGAGCATTATCCCGCACTTCCCTGTTGGTTTATATCATAATTTGGGTTAACTGTTACACAGTTATTAACCTAAACACTTTACCTTTAATCCTCGTAATATATTGTCATGTTTTGCTTATTGTTTTTATATTCTTGTTATTAAAGATTTTTTTTTCTGTGTACTCATTACTACTTCTTCTGAGTTTTTTTTCCCTAACCATATAAATGCTACTTTTAGTAGGTTTGTTCATATTACGTTGTTTGAAAATTTTGTCTTCTTGGTATTATACCCATCAAAAAGATGTAGCATTAACTGCGTTTCACTTTGCAGTCATGAATGATGTAGTTCTTAGAATAAGACATTCTGTTATCAGGTGAGGACACTTGAAACTTCATAATAATACAAATTTTATTTATGATAGTAACTATTTCTCATAGCTGCAGGTATCCAAAGAAACTGCTCTATTTGCTTCATATAGAGATGAGTGTAAATCATATTTTATGGTCACTAACCTTTATTTGTATTTGGATAGATAATCTTTCAGTCTGTAAGTGAAGTTGAAGTTATATCGAATTCACCTTTATGTCAATGAATGAGCTATTGTTTTATTTTTTTAAGTTTTGGTTATGTTGAAATGTGATTTTCGCTGTGTTATTGTTTCTTCTCAGTGTGTTGTAGCTACTATAGCTTTTGGAATGGGCATTAATAAGACTGACATTCGCAAAGTTATTCACTATGGTGCTCCTAAGGAAATGGAGTCCTATTACCAGGAGATTGGTAGAGCTGGCCGCGATGGACTTCAGAGTTCTTGTCACCTACTCTGGGCTCCAGCAGACTTTAACTTAACTAGGTAAAAATGCTTATTGCTTTCCCCTTACAAATGTCTTTTTCCTTTTCCAATAAAGTATTGGAGGTAGTGTCCAAAATTTCAAGTGATCTGTGAGAATATTTAAAGGGGTCACAAGTGAAAAGTAAGCGAAACTAACAGAACACCCATGAAGAAAGGGTATTTGTGGTAAGTGTCACAGGGGAGATGATCCAGTTCTGCCAGTATCCGGTTAGTGTGAGGAGCTAACAAGATCAGGACTCTCCTTGGACGTAACATAGGTCTTGAGGCATACTGTCTTGTTGTACAGCAGCGATTGCTTCCCACCCTTTAAATCCTCAGGTGATATGTCTTCCGTTTTCTCTCATGAGATCCCAGGTGGTTTGCTAAGTTTTTCTCCCAGTGCTGTGATGGTGCTTATTCTAAAAGATGTGTTCACTTCTCCTCCTCCTCCTCCTCCTCCTCCTCCTCCTCCTCCTCCTCCTCCTTCTTCTTCTTCTTCTTCTTCTTCTTTACTCTTGTTTCCATGATTAATTTCATAAGTTTCACAGCCGTTGCTCCCAGGCTGTGAAAATTGCCTTGTTGACTGTGCATGGCTAATCATGTCACAGTGTATTGATGGAGCGCTCTCATAAAATAGTAAGTGTTCGCTGTTGAAATTCCAGAAAAGGGAAACTACTTAAATACTAAGTAAGTTGTCACCTAAGTTCTGTCAGATTGTATTTGAAAGAACAGCTTCAACTTGTGTGGGAGGCCAGCCCCCACCTTTTGAAGGGTTCATATGAAAGACGGATAAGAAAATACTAGATAGAAAGAGAGACCTAGTTGATGAGAAGAAAGACACTCAGGATAGCTTCAGGAGAGCCTGGATCACTGCCCAATGGCCTCGAAGGTTTATTCAAAAGGCTTTTTGTAATATGCAAGGGGAGAGGCAAAAGACTGCCCCCTTACAAGATCAAAGCACACTGGACAGCCAAGTATACACCCTTCCAAATGCCTGGTGAACAGGCCTGTGGCCAAATCATCTCCTTATGCAGCCCTGCTGGGTAAGGCAAGCTCAGCTTTTCTGACCCTGAGTAAGTTCTCACTGGAGAGCCTCTATGCGCTCCCACAAGCTTGCAGCATCTTAGGGGCAGTATTTACCAGTTTATCTCTAGGAACCAGGGAAAGAAACCAGGATAGCTCAAGCAATGAGCTTGCCAATATAAGGGGGTTCTGAAGGGTTCTTCCAGGTTGATGAATAAATTAGGGTCTTCAGTGGACATATTAGTTCATTTTATTAAAATGATTATTGAGCTTACCCCATGCAGGCATTGTTCATCTTCATCATTTTTCAAGGTGTTGAGTGAATGCCATGTTCTAAGAGCTGAACTTAGTGCTAAGAATGCAAAGCTAAATAAAAGCAGACATGGTACCTGCTTTTGTAGGACTCAGTCTAGTTGGAATGGTAGATCTTAACTAGAGAACTGTGTATGTATGCATGCATGCATAGTGTTCTTTTTATTGTTTTCATTTGGAACTGTCAGTTATTACTTTTTTTTTTTGGTTTTTCGAGAGAGGGTTTCTCTGTGTAGCTTTGCGCCTTCCCTGGAACTTACTTGGTAGCCCAGGCTGGCCTCGAACTCATAGAGCTCCGCCTGGCTCTGCCTCCCGAGTGCTGGGATTAAAGGCGTGCACCACCACCACCCGGCCAATTATTACTTTTTTTAAAGATCATATAAATATAGCTTTGTTCTTGTTTGTTTTAAGACAGAGTCTCACTCTGTAGCATTGGCTGGGCTAGAATGTATACCAAGCTGGCCTTGAACTCACAAACGTCCCTCTACCTCTGGAATGCTAAAATTAAAGGCGTGTGCTACCACCTCTGGCCCGAATAAGTTTGATAAATGCTATATGTTAAGTGCTGTGAAAAACAGTTGCTTAGAGAGTGGTGTTTACCAACTTGAGAAGTCAGGTCAGACTTCTCTGAAGAAGTGGCAGCTAAAAAGAGTCAGATCAGATAAGTAGATCTAAGATCTTTCTTCTAGGAATATTCGGTATATTTTACTTTATAACATGTAGCGCTGAACTCTGTCCCCTGTAAGCAAGCATTCTTAACCACTGAGGTGTCCCTCCAGGCCAGGAAGCTCTGTCTTTATCAACCTTTTTTGAAACTAATTTAAAGTAAGTTCGATAGAACGCATCTATGCAAGCTAGTATTAAATTTGGAATATATCAAGTATCCAAATTGGTTGGTTAACCAGACCTTATTTTATTTGTGCATTATGCTAATATGCTAGAAACATTATAAGGCCTGTATTTTCTAGTGCAAACTCATCAGTAGTTACAGTTCTGGTTTACTTGGGTTTTAGAAGATATGCTAAGAGGTTTATCTCATTAAGATTGGTCAGGAAGTAATAGTGAGGCCAGAACACCCCCACAATTGTCACTTATTATACATAGGTGTTGGCCTAGGACCCTCAGATACCAAGACTCTCACCATGTTCAAGTCTCTTGTACAGAAGAGCACAGTATTTGTTCATGGCTGTGTATTCCCCTATATACTCTGTCTCCAGCCTAAGTATAAAATCTATTATAAAGTAGATGATGGGTAAATAGTTTTATAGGTAATGTTTAGAGAATTATGACAAGAAAAATGCCTCAGCACGTTCAGTGCAGGTGCAACCATTGTAAGTGTGGTAGGGCTTTACCTTGGGTTAACTGAGCTCAAGTGCTGAGTTAGTGGGTGCGGAGGATGAAGTCCTTGAACTTTTAGTACAGATAGATTACTCTGTGTCAGTGACAAAGGGGCTAAAACTGTAGGGAAGGAAAAAACAGAATAGAGCAAGCATTGGGGATGGATTTGTTCCGTCCAGGGTCCCTGTAATTTATAAAAGTTTTAGGCTATCTCATGCTAAAATTCTGTGACTAAGAAAAGAAACTTGTCTAAGTGATCATTCAGTGATTTTAGCTTCCTGACGTTTATTTTTTTTTGTTTACTTTTGTATTAACTCTTAGCCTCACTCATGCTAGACAAGCATATGTAAGGCCACAATCTCAGTCACTATTATGTAATTTCATATTCCTTATTATGTGATTTTGTATTTCTTACTGCAGAGCAATAGCACAGGCAGTTTCCCGATGATTATATTTACTTTATTTACATTCATCTCCAGTAGATACTGCCATCTTTTCTTTCAAAGAGAACAATTTAGAGAGTAATATTAACCTAATGAATCTTGGACTATGTGCAACTGATTTAATGCTAATAATTTTAAAATTGTTAAAATCTGTTTTTTGTGAAATATTATATTTAACTAATTTAAAAGTAGTAAAGGAAGAATAAAATAATAAATATTTTATTGAGTTTCTTTTTTTCAAATGAAATGAACATGGATAAGATTATTTAAATGTATTTCATCCCAACCAAATATACTAAGATACCATTCTAAGAATAGGCATTTGTGTTCTTGATTCTTTCCCAGAAGGATAAGGAAACTAAATAAAACTTATTTTTTTAAATCTCTGAGCTAGTAAGTATGAAATTAGATAGTAGCATAGGAATTAATGTTTCCAGTTTAGGGGATTTGGAGGAAAAATAGATTGTGAATGGTCCATTGAAAACATAGTTTTGAATAATGGATCATTTGTACATTCAAACTCTCTAGAAGCCCTTGCGAATTGTATACAGATATTTTCATTATGCGAATTGTATACAGATATTTTGATTAATCAGAAGGTTGGGTATTGTAAACCTTAGTGACTGAAGTCCTCAATGATGACTTTCAGTATTAGCATTTAGTTATTATGTATTCAATTAGAGTTTCATATTGCTATATCTGAAAACTACCTCATGCAGACCTTTTGATTGTTGGAAAGATGTGCAACACTACCTGGAAGATTTCATCACCTTGTATTTGAAATGCATGAATTTGGTCATGGAAGGTAGAAAGTAACAGTTGTGCTGAGCTGCATCGGCACTGACTCTTTACAGATACCAACAAACATGCTATTACTGTTATTTCGTGATTCTAAATACAGTCAGTATCATGGCCAAAAAATGAGTTATAACTGGCCAAGGAAGAAACCTAATTCTCATACTTTGCTATTGTCCTTAAGTGTCCCCACAATACAGAGGGACAGTGTTGGAGGGCTGAGCTGTCCTCTGAAAAGCCAGTGGAATAAAGGTTCATACTAGAATGATGAGCATCTTTCAGTATTCCTTACATAGATGCTTTAACTTTCTCATAAAACAACACTTACAAGATAAATTTCCTGAGAAAAGTTCAAGATCCATGTATCAGAAAGCTCACTAGAAACCATGGCATATGCAGTCTGTAAATCAAACTGAAAACCTTCAAAGTTATCCAAAGATGGAATTCTCTCATCAGGGGCCATGACTGGCAACCATACAGGCCATTTCTAGGGGGATAGAAACATTCTTTATTGTAATACAGTGGGGGATTCTGTGGGTTATTAAAAATAAAGTAACAAAGTTGACAGAATAATTTTAAATATTCTTGTGATTTTTCAATTGGCAGGCATCATTTTCTTGAGATACGCAACGAAAAGTTCCGATTATATAAATTAAAGATGATGGTAAAAATGGAAAAATATCTTCATTCCAATCGATGCAGGAGACAGTATGTATTATTTGTTTTTATCAGTTAGAAGCATAGGCCTTTAGACGGTACTTTTAAAAAGTTAATTAAAAGTATTTTAAAAGAATATTTGCTTTATACATATTGAATTTTAGGACAGCTTTATTTGTGTCTAAATAAATTGATATGCAGTATTGCAGTCCCAAATAAATACAGTAATGATGGTATTAACCTCATTCTGGGTATTGGTTTGTGTCCATATTTGTTCTTTAATTTAAAACTTTCTCTTCTTCAGAATTATCTTGTCCCATTTTGAGGACAAACAACTACAGAAGGCCTCCTTGGACATTATGGGGACTGAAAAATGCTGTGATAATTGTAGGCCCAGGTAAAAATTTCTTCTTGATGAACATTCTAGAAACTGTTGTTTCTCTTTCTTCTCAAATCATTTTCATTACATTTTGATTGGCTGAAAAGTAGTTTTTTAAAAATGGCATAGTTACTTTATTTGAAATAAAACAATGTGAAGAGGCGTACTTTTATACAGTGAAGTCATAAAATGGTAGGCCTATGCAGACAACTGTTGCATTTAAATATAAATAGCCTAAAAGTACTCATTAGAGGCATAAATTATCAAAATGGATTTTAAGAGCATACTATCTGATGGTTTCCATAAGATCTAGTACAGTTATTCAGATAGGTTAAAAATAATGAAATACAAAACACTGTGAAAATACTCATCAAAAGAAAACTTCAGTTACTATTTTAGTATTGGCACTGGAAACTTTGGAGCAAAGCATATTGTTGGAGGTAAAGAGTGGTGCAGAACAATACGAAAATGTCAGAGTTCTTCAGAGAAATGCCACCAAGGATAGAGCAAGGGCAAGGGCGTGGGCGTGGGCGTGGGCATGAGTGAGGGCAAGGGCATGGGCATGAGTGAGGGCAAGGGCAAGAGCATGGGCATGAGTGAGGGCAAGGGCATGGGCGTGGGCATGAGTGAGGGCAAGGGCATGGGTAAGGGCATGGGTATGGGTAATGGCATGAGTGAGGGCATGGGCATGGGTAAGGACATGAGTGAGGGCAAGGGCATGGGCGTGGGCATGAGTGAGGGCAAGGGCATGGGTGTGGGCATGAGTGAGGGCAAGGGCATGGGTGAGTGAGGGCATGAGTAAGGGCATGGGCATGGGCGTGGGCATGAGTGAGGGCATGGGCATGAGTAAGGGCATGGGCATGGGCGTGGGCATGAGTGAAGGCATGAGGAGAAGAGGAGGGGTGAGATGGAAAGGACAGAGAAGAAGGGGGTGGTAATGGGCATTGTTGGCAAGTCTTAAAACTTGTAGCATAAGTCAATGGTCTGGGCACTATGGCAGGCAAAAGCTGATATTATAGCATTAAAAGAGAAGATGCAGAGTGCTAGAGAGGTCCCCAGAAATCCACAATGATACCTCCACTATAGACTACTGGCTATGGTCCAGAGAGTGCCTGAGCTGACCTGCTCTGGCCGAGCACTCTGGCTGTCATGATAGAACTCTCCTCCAGTGTCTGATGGAAGCGGATGCAGAGATCCACAGCCAAGCCCCAGGTGGAGCTCCGGGAGTCCAATTGGCGAGAGAGAGGAGGGATTGTATGAGTGAGAGATATTAAGACCATGATTGGAAAAAGCACAGGGACAAATAGCCAAACTAGTGGAAACGCATGAACTGTGAACCAATGGCAGAGGAACCCCCATCAAACTGGACCAGGCCCTCTGGATACGTGAGACAATTGATTAGCTTGAACTATTTGGGAGGCCCTCCAGGCAGTGGAGCCAGGACCTGTCCTTGGTGCATGGGCTGGCTTTTTGGAGCAGCCGGGGACCTATGCTGGGACACTTTGCTCAGCCTTGGTGTAGGGAGAAGGGGACTAGATCTGCCTCTGCTGAGTCTACCACGCTGGGCTGACTTCCCAGGGGAGACCTTGCCTTGGAGGAGGTGGGAATGGGGGGTGGATTGAGGGGGAGGGCTAGGGGGTGGGAGGAGGGAGGATGGGGGAATTCGTGGCTGATATGTGAAATTAAGTTAATTATAAAATTTTAATAAATAAATAAAAAAGAAACAGAATTCCTTGTTCAGCAAACCAGTTTTTGCTAAGACTTTCAACTCAAAGAGGGTAATTGTTGAGTATAACTTCCTTATTTAAAGTTATCTGATCATAAATAGTATTTACATCTACAAAATACTCTTGCTGTGGCATCTAGACTATTGTCTGGCCGAACAACTGAGCCCCGTAACATAGCCTCCTTGACACATTAGCCAGATAGCCCTGAAGACATTATCCGGAATGTGCAGATTTCACATAAGAACCTACAGAACTAAAAGGGGAACAGAAACCCACAAGAGTATTATTTGGTGACATTAACACCTGCTTACAAGTCATTGATAGAATCGATGGACAGAAATGGGTAAGGAATGCCAAGAGTGAGGACATGGCTGAAATCGCAGGACTCAGAGGTTCAGGCAGGAAGAACAAGAATCTGAGCCTGCCTTACCGGTGACTTCAAGATGATCCCAGGTCCCAAGAGGAGACTGTGCCTTAACATATGGAGAACAAAAACAAAAGCAGGACTCAATGACAACCATGGCCACCCCCAAAGCCCAGAAACTAACCCCCACTAAATTCATGAGGAGACAGAAGAAATCGAGAGAATGACCAGCAAACCAGTTCTAATTAATTTCTTAAGAGCATTTGACCCGTTCTTTCCAAGGGCAGCTGAAATACTTAGGCACATGAATTTTCCTCTGAATCATAAAACAAACCCTGACAGATGAAGAAATATTCTATTTGGATAAAATATGTTTTTTTACTTTAATGGAGTCAAGCTAGAAAGCATCAGTGGAAAGAAAAGGGGAATCTCCAAACCCTTAGAAATAAAACAGTGTACTTCTAAATAATTTGTGAGTCAAAGTCATACATCAAATCAGAAAATGTTTTGAACCCATGTAATAAGAATATGAAGTGACTGGGATATAGCTAGTATGCTTCTGCCAAGATAACTTACAGTGTTTAATGCAGCATTAAAGAGCATATGTTTCAAGCAGATCACTAAGCATTTACTTTAATGGGCAACTAAGAGGAAAATCAACAGGAAAAAGTAATAAAGATAATTGCATAAGCCAGTGAAATAGAAAACAAGACCAGTAGAGGAAAGTTGGTTCACCCCAAAGATCATTGTTTGTAAAAGTCAAAAAACCTTTGACAAGACTGACAGAGAAGAGGGGGACACAGATTACCAATGTCAAAGTGAAAGAGGATTTTACTGAAACCCCTATAGTGAGAGGGCACCAAGAGAACTCTCTGAACCAGCTTACGGAAACTCAGTCATACAGATCTCATGGACCAGTTTCTTAATGTCCTCTGATTGATTGACAGTGGTCAGACACTGAACCACAGCTGGAATGCTCGCCTAACCACTCTTAAGTACTGAATTCTTCCTTTAAAACCTCTGAGAAGTAAGCTCTCTAGCCCACATGGCTTCAATGACAAATTCTAGAAACGTTTACATGAAGAAATAACCCCGTTCTACAGTGTGGTTCCAGTACATATTCTCGGAAAGACAGAACTGTAGGGAGGACCTGCAGCCGGCAGAGGTTAAAGGCAGGGAGAATGGACTGGAGAGCAGTGCATTTGTTGGGTCTTGGTGGTGAGGGGTTCGATGAATCTGCACGGTTTAACTATATTATACTATAAAGAAAAGAAGCACAAATGCCACCTCTTTGAGTTAGTTGTGTCTCTAGGTCATAAGCAGCACTGTTGGGTATAGAATTTAAAAAACTTCTAGAAATTAGCGCTAACCACAGTAACATATATTTAAAGTGGTAAGATAAAGTATGGGTCACTCTTTATGGGAACTTGTTAACTTTAAATACTCTGAAGAGAAAGTCATCTGGCATCCCACCAAGGAGGTAAATGAGAGAATAAGCCTAGGCAGGGGCTTTTCTTTTTTAAATCCAAACATAATGTTTTGTCTGGAATGTTGACTGTGTTCCTATTGCTAATTTAAAGATATGTCTGATGTGGAAAGTAGTTGAATTTGGCAATTTAAATGTAATAGTTGGTAGTCTCTAAGGATTTCTTTTGTTCTCAAGCTAAACAGTTCTTGTTTGCATTAATGATAATTTTGCATCAACCTGGAGGATGACTATGGAATTTAACTGCTAAATGTACCAGCATGACAAGTTTATGAGCTCCCGTGTTGTGTTTTAAAATTAGTAGGTTTCAAACTAGCATGGAACTGCATAGGCATTTTTTAAGTTAAAAACTTTTTCATTTAACCCCCTTTTCTGGTGTAACATAACACTAGTGTCCAATATTTATATAATTGATCAAGTGGAACTGCCCTAGCTGGGATCCTGCAATTCTGCTTTCCTTGAGCCTGTCTGTCTTCTGAGTACCTCCATGAAACTTGGCTTCTGGGTACCAGAAACCTCTGTTTAGGTTGCTGTATTGTGATTTATATCTCATGTTTTAGATAATGCACGTGCTTTCGGTTGTAATAAGCTTTATTTGTAGTTTCAGAAGCACTGGACATGGGAGGTATTTTTAATATGGTTCATCGTTACATCTTTTTATTTCTAAAGGAACACGCTCTGTCTGTTTTCTTAGTGTATTATTACTCTTCTTCAGATTGAGTCATTGCTATTCCACTAATGACTCAGATGACACATTCCAAGACTTTGGTCCCCAAGCATTCCAGCTGCTCTCTGCTGTGGACATCCTACAGGAGAAGTTTGGAATTGGCATTCCTATCTTATTCCTCCGAGGATCCGTAAGTGTGTCTGTGATGGCTTTTGTGACAGTTTCTGATGTGCTCTTCACTGCGTGACTATAGCTCTGCCTTTCCATGGCTTACTGTAATTCACAGCCGTCTTGAGTTCCGGCTTAACGTTGCACTCATTGCTTTGGACAGATCTTGTATCATGTCAGCCGCTGTTGTTGTTGTGAGCTGGTGTTCAGGTGTGCACTGCAGACTGGAAATACTGTATTAGCTTACCACACTGCAATTGCATTAATCCCTAGACTGGTGTTGCTTAAGATAATTAAAGAAAGTTAACTTTCATTGTGTCAAGGGACGGGTAGGACAAAATTGTATCTTCTGCTACCCAGGTACGATTATATTCTTTGCACAAAATTTTAGTTTCAGGAATTATTTTGTAAGTGTGCTGTGTTCATTAACAGTGTATGACAGCATATTCTTGCCTCTGGTTGTATTTCAAGTCGGAAGTATGTAACATTCTAAGAAAGGGTTTTGTTTATTTTGGTTCTTTACAAGTGAATAGCCAAGTTTAATTGAACTGCTTTCAGTTTTGAGTGATTCATGTGCTCTTGTTATGCTGGCAAATGTCAGGCACAAATACACTTAAGACCCAGTCCTCACACTTACAGAGCTGGTTTTCTGTGGTATTTCTGTTTATCCAATCCTCACACTTACAGAGCTGGTTTTCTGTGGTACTTCTGTATATGGTAATTTTACTTCTGAATTAGAAGTCTGGAAGTTTAAGAATTATATAGTAATATCATTTAAATAAACCAAGAGTAGAAGGCATGATACTTTGCAGAGATATCTCCTGATTAAAAAATATACTTTATAGTAGAAGTTAAATGTTCATTTTGTGTATAGAATTTTAAAATCATTAAGGTAAACATTTGCTTGTTAAATATTCAAATGCTTCATGTAAATGTTTTTACTTTCACTTAGAAAGTAATCTATGGAATGAGTTATGAAATATGTTTAATGAAACACATTGAAAACTTGTATTACCTTTTCAAGTGTCAATGCTTTCAAGATAAATGGTTTTAAATGGCAAATTTGCTTATAATTTTAACAATAGAAGAAGTGTTATCTAAGGAATTTTTATTTTTATCAGCTCTGCAGAACAGCTCAAATATAATTGAAACCTATACATTTATTTTCTGTTTTTGTCCCCTTCAAAACCTGTGTATGCAATGTGAGTAATTTATGAAAAAGTATCCTTGTTTTAATTTGGTGTAATCCAGCTATATCCAATATCAATAAATAAGTTTGTTTCTAGACAAACTTCAAGTGGTCACAAGAGGGATCGGGTTTCACTTATTATTTGAAAACCAAGTCAGACCTCTTCTACAGACAGTGTCTTCTGGGAGTCCTCAAATTAAGCAGCTCACCCTTAGTGAAACTTTATACTACCCTTGCTAGCTCAAAGTGTAAGGCTTTTAAAAAGTATCACTTAATGGAGTTCTGTAGATGCTAACAATAGTGAAAAGAAGGCGAGTCACCTGCCTCTGCTTTCAGTCATCTTGATATCTATTGGGATATTGCTGAAAAATTATAACTGTAATTCTCTTGAGAACTAAGCAACTTTCTCCAATTTAGGACAAGTTAATACCTTTGTAGGTAATTTTAATATGTAAGATGATATCTAGCCATTTTTGGAGTTACTTTGAAGAGATGATGTTTATGAACATAAATATGGTTTCTGTAGCTTGATTCTATCATCCATGTTTTTTTCTAAATATTATGAATATAATATTTATCCATACATATGAAATATAAAGTTTATCCATAAATCTGAAGAGTGGAGTTTAAATTTTTGTTTTAATGTGTCTAATTAGGAAGCAACCAATATTGCCTAGAAAACTGTGTTTTAACTGACTAAACAGTTCTCTATGTAAAAATCTTCGACATTGCTCAAACATGTTATAACAGCCAATGGCTATCATTTAAAGAAAAACATGATCATTTACATACCAAGATTATCAAAGTGCTAATTCTTATCATGGCCTCAGAATTAGACACTTAAACAATATTTTGGGATGTGTATGTGTGTGCATGTATGTGGATGCTCTCACCTATGTGTGCACATGTGAACACCAGAGGTGGAGATTGAGTGTCTTCCTCTGTGACTTCTACCTCAGTATTTTTCTTTTGAGACAGTCTGTCACTGAACCCGGAGCTCAGTGTTTTGGATAGACTGACTTGCCTGGAGTCCTTGTCATCGTCCCGCCTCTAGCTCCTGCCACCCAGTGCTACAGTTACGGACATATGCTACCACACCCAGCTTGTTTTATTAAATAATAATTTCATTAGCTTTTCAACAATTTTATACATGTGTGCAATGTATTTTGGTCATAGTCACTCCCCGCCGCTATTCTCCCAACTCTTCCCAGATCCTTCCCTCCATGTCTCCACCCCAGCCCAACTTTATGCCCTTCCCCCACCCCGGTCATGGGTATGGGGCCATTTACTGGAATGTGTTCAATGTTCCAGGGGCCACATCCTTAAAGAAGAATGACTGTCTCCTTCCAAAGCCATCAGCTTTCAATAGTTGCTCAGTAGGGGCTCATGAACCTCTTCACCCCTTGCTGAAAATGATACTAGCTTGATTGTGTGCAGGCAGCCACAGACGCTGTGACTTAATGGGTGCAGTGGTGTGTAGTGTCCAGAAGACACTGTTTGTTCCAGTTCTATATGACCTCTGGCTCTAACAATCTTTGTAACCCACTTTCGGGATGAACCCAGAGCCTCGTGGAAAAGAAGTGTCACATAGATGTCTCTTTTGTGGATAAACCTTCTACAGACATGTACTCTTTGTACTTTGATCAGTTGTGAGTTTTTGCTTTACCCACCATCCACTGCACAAAGGACCTTCTCTGATGAAGCTTGAGAGAAGTACTAATCTATGGGTACAGGGATAAGAATTTAGAGTTGAGTTTTGTACTATGTCTGTCTAGCAAAATGATAGTAATAGGTTCATCTTGGGGGCCTGTGAGCTCCCCAACCACAGGTTCTGGCCAGATTTATAGTATCCTGTATGTATTTCCTCCTGTGGAGTGGGCATGGGAGTCGTAGGGAGGGTACTTAAATCCTGTCGGGAAGTACTTGGTTGACCCTTTAATATTCATGCCACTATTGTACCTATGGGCATATCTGGCCATGCCAGTTGTTATTTTAGAGCACAGGGTTAACAACTGGGTAAGACTTGGTGACTTTTTCTTGCCTAGCAGCCTGAATAACACCTTCTGGTACTGTGAAAGCTAGCCAGTAAAAAGAAAACTTCCTGGTCAGTACCAGCTTGATTTCGCCATGTCCTGTAGCCAAAACATGTGGTGTCTTCAGCAATGTAGCCTTACACCCAAGTTTTGGTGGGAAGCCAAGAACAGTGGCCCTAGCCTGTATTTTTTTTTTTTTGAGGGGGTGGTGTATAGGATAAACTGAACATTTTTTGTTTTGTTTGTTCGGTGTTTTATTTGGAGACAAGGTTTCTTTGTGTAGCTTTGGACCCTGACCTGGAACTCATTCTGTAGACCAGGCTGGCCTTGAACTCATAGAGATCTGCCTGCCTCTGCCTTCCGAGTTCTGGGATTAAAGCCATATGCCACCACCATCCAGCTAAAAGATCTTTTTATTTATGTGCATTGGTGTTTTGTCTGCCTGTATGTCTGTATGTGGGTGTTTTGATTCCTTGGAATTAGAGTTACAGACAGTTGTGAGCTTCCATGTGTGTGCTAGGAATTGAATCTGGGTCCTCTGGAAAGAGCAGCCAGTGCCCTTAGCTGCTAAGCCATCTCTCCAGCTCAGCTGAGCAACCAATTTGAGAGGAGGTATCTCACACCTGACACTGGGCTTTTTGTTTGGTGACCTTCCTTGAATAGCATTATCCCCTGTGTAGGATAACTCCAATTAATCTCTGTTATGTGAGTGAGTGAGTGTGTGTGTGTGTGTGTGTGTGTGTGTGTGTGTGTGTGTGTGTGTGTGTTTAGGAAGTTTATAAAATTGTAAGTTCCCATAGGGACTTTTAAAATAGCCTTTAGTGTTCTCTCTCTCCCTACCTACTTCTCCATCCTGCTTGCTCATCCCACACTACTCTTAAACCATTTTTCCCCTTTATGTCACATCTGTTCTATTATCCTCCCCTAAGACTTTCCTCCCTTCTCCTACCCCTGCGAGTGATCCTTTCTAGATTCTTGGATTCTGCAGATTTTCCAAATGAAATATACTATTCTAAATATTTAATAGTAGGATCCACATGTACGTGAGAACATGCAATATTTGTCTTTCTGGGTCTGGGTTCCCTAACTCAATATAATGTTTCCTAGCTCAGTCCACTTACCTGTGAATTTTATGATTGCAATTTTCTTTATAGCCAAATGAAAGTCTGTTGTGTTTAGGTACCACATTTTCATCATCTACTTCATCATTTAATGAATATTTAGGCTGTTTTCTTGTCCTAGCAGTTGTGATAAAGCAGCTGTGAACATGGATGAACATGTGTCTCTGTAGTAAAAAATAGAGTCCTTTGGGTGTATGTCCAGGGATGATTTAACTGAGTCATATGATTGATATAATCTTAGCTTTTTGAGGGCTCTTCTTACTGATTTCCAAGGGCCTGCACTAGTTTTCACTTCCACAAATAGTGCATAATGGTTCTCCAATCATCATCCGCACTTCTTGTCTTTTTTTTTTTTAATGTTATCCCCAAAGAAGTTGAATTTCTGACGGTTAAGGATGGTAAGCACTTTTGTAAACATTTCCTAGCCATTTGTATTCCTCCTCCTCTTCCTCCTCCTCCTCCTCCTCCTCCTCCTCCTCCTCCTCCTTCTTCTTCTTCTTCTTCTTCTTCTTCTTCTGTTTTGTTCCATAGCCCACTTTTTGTTTGTTTTCTTGGTGTTTAATTTTTTGAACTCTTTGTATATTCTATATACTAACCCTCCATCAGATGTGTAGCTGGCATTTCCGTTCTACAGGCTGCTTCTTCAGTTGAGTAACAGTTTCCTTCATAGTGGAGCCTTTTAATTTTATGAAATCTTACTTGTTGATTAGTGATCATATTTTCTAGATAATTGGGATCCTTTTCAGAAGGTCCTTTCCAGAGCTTGTATACTAAAGTGTACTCTATATTCTTTCTTCTAGAAGTTTCAGGTCTAACATTGAAACGTTTGATTTATTTGGAATTGATTTGCCATATCTACTCTCTATCCAGGCGCTAGGGATCCAAACTCGGGTCCTCATATTTAGACATCAAGCACTTTATCCACAAGATTTATCCACAAATCTCTGAGCCCAGAGATTAGGACTGTTGGTAGATTTATGCATGTATGCATGTATGCGTGTATGTATGTATGTGTGTGTGTGTGTGTGTGTGTGTGTGTGTGTGTGTATAAGTATGCCTGTATGTATGTGTTTTAGAGACAAGATTATGCTCAGATTGGCCCTCAACTTGTGATTCTCCTGTTTAAGCCACCTGAGTACTAAGATTGCAGGCATGTACTACCACAATCAACTGTAATTGTTGGTAGTTTTAGTCACTCTCCAAAATTTTACAAATATATAACAGGAGAGGGCTATGCATTTTAATATTCATCTGATTGAAATATATTACTATGGCTTGGGTTGACTGTTCAGTACTGAAAATTTGGTTAACTGCACAAGGCCCTTGGTTCACCTAGAATTGCCTACTAAACCACTGAAATTTTGGCCATGAATATCTTTGGGCTGTAGGAACTGGAAAGAGGCAGGGGTGGCGGGGGAGGAGGAGTTAGTTAGAAACTTAAAACCTTCTTGAGTTATTGAACATCTATTTTTGCGTAGGGCACCACATTTGTTATGTAGAGGCTAGTTGCTGAACTAGATGAGGGTTAACACCCAGTGTAGACCAGGTTGCTTGGGAGGAAATAAGTATAACCTAGTACAGAGAGAGACATGGGACACATGGATGGTTGAGAACTGTTACTGAGCTTTGGAAGAGCGCATGCCCAGGGAAACCAGGGAAGTTTGTGAAGGGGTCACTGGATTTTTGTGGGGGATTCAGTAGATTTGGGGGTTATAGTTGATGTAGAGGTTTGGACATGAAAAGAGGGAAGAAGAATGAAAGATGATGTTATTCCCAGCAAGACAAAAAAATGACTACAGAAAGCAACTGGAGTTTTGAGGAAGTTAATTTTCTGTTGTGCCAGACACTAGTGCAAAGGTTTTGCTTCTGTAGTAGCCCACCCTTGGGTGGGTGCCCGGGTCATCAGCTCCCTTTACTCTTGATTTACCATCAGTTCATGGTTTCTGCACTATAATAGGTCCACGTGTTGAACCTTATGGTTTTCAAGTTGACTTTTTTTTTAAATCTCTTTTAAAATTTTATTTATTTATTTTTTACAATCAGACCATGGTTTCCCCTCCTTCCTCTCCTCCCAGTCCTTCCCTTCCCGTCCCCTCCCCTCCCCTCCCTTCCTCTCCCTTCTCCACCTCTATCCTGTCTGGCTGTCATGAGCACATGCTGAGACTCTCACGCCGTATTTTGGGTCACCTATCAAGTTGACTTTTAAAGAACAGTATGAAAATTTCCCTTTTCACGATTACATGCCCTGGAAATGAATATACATACATACATACATACATACATACATACATATATACATACATACATACATACATACGTGTGTGTGTGTGTGTGTGTGTGTGTGTGTATGTGTGTGTGTGTGTGCATGTGTGTGTGTGTGTGCGCGCACGTGTGTGTGTGTGTATCGGCTCTCAGAGCTAAAAGTTGCAAAATAGATACTATGTTTTCTCTCTGATGACCTTCTCATCCTAAGTAACCAATGGAAAACTTGGAAAGGTAACTAGAACATTTATGCAGTTAATGTGGATGTCTTGCTCACAGTCAGATATCATTAAATATTTATCCAAATCTTTATTGTAGGGTGGGGAGGTGGCTTGGTGGTTAAGAGCATCCACTGCTCTGATTTAGGACCTGGTTTGGGGTAGCTAGCACCCACATGGCCGTGGCAGCTCACAGTCTTCTGTAACCCCAGATTGAGAGGAATCTGATGCCTTCTTCTGGCTTCCATAGGCACGTGGTGTACATACACACATACATACAGGCAAACATTCATACAAATAAAAAAAGAAATATTTTTAAAAAAATCTTTATTATGGTGTTTTAAAGCAGGTTGCTCAGTTTAGTTTGAGTTGAAATATTTCTTTTAAAACAAAGATATAACATATCAAGGAATAAAGAGGTTTCATTCTCTGCCTGGTGGTTACCATGGAAACATGGTTATATAAATTTATTTACATAGCACACAGTAGTCACAATGATTGTTGATCATAAAGGGAAGAGGTACTTTCTGCTAATTAGGAAAAGTCTTACTACTTCATCTCAGTGAATGTGCACATTCAATTTTTTTTTTTCTGATTAGGAAGGAAAAAAGGCTAGAATAATAATCTTTAGTGTCCAGAACTAGTAATTCTAGTTCGGCAACTTAATACTCTTGGTGTTAATTGTAAACAATAGAATCTCCTACTACAAAGTTAAGCTCTAGCGGCTCTTCTTGACTAATCAGGGAAAACTGATTGCACACTAATGAAGAATGTTGTGAACTACATAGATATTAAAATGGTCGCTATAGTCAAAGAAATTAACATCTTTTCCTTAGTTTCACTATTTATTTGGCATGCACAACTGAAATGAATTCTTTTGTTGGAGATAATTACAGCACACTTTAATAGTCATATTCTCTATGGTGTTATGTATTAGTGCTTAGAACACATTCAGCTGGCATGTGGCTGACCAGGAATTGTATTCAAATTGACCCACAATGAGCTTTAGCATCCACGTGGATTGCTAGTAAGGCGAGAGTACCACTTCCACCTATGTTACTTACTTCTCTCATTGTGATGACCAGATGCCTGGTAGAAGTAACTTAAGGGAGGAACTGGTTGTGATCCTGGTTGAGGGGACACAGTCCTTCATGGCAGGGGAGGCGTCGCTCAATGTGGATTTGTCCATAACTTGGGAACTCGCAGCTGGCCATATCGCGGTAGCATGTAGAAAGCAGAACTCAGGCTGGAAGCTTCGCCAGGCTGTAACTCTCAGATCTGCCACCAGTGATCCATTTCACCAGTCATGCCTCCATCTCCAAAGATTCCACAGCCTCTCAAAGGAGTGCCTCCAGCTGAGGACCAGTTTTTCAAACGTATGAGCCTGTGAGCGATGATTTTAATCGCAACAGGGCCTGGGTCACAATTATGCATGACCCTCTGTAATCATGCACGCTTGCACATATTGTAGGGGAGTGGGCTTTGTCTCACATCCTGCTTGTACTTGTCATGCAAATGATAACATCTGATTAACAGAACTAAATCATGTTCAGAATTCTAGATGAAACCAGAAATGTGTATGTGACTTTCCAGTTCGTGTGATAGAGGGCACGGTAGATGGAGGTTATAGTTATAGATGAATTTTAATCTATGATAATCATCTCAAAGACTTCATGCACAAGTAATTTTATATGATGTCATACGATATATATACTATCATGCACATTCAAAGTAGTTAAGTGTATGGAATAAATGAAATGAAGAGGATGAGGGAGAAAAGAGTGCTTTGTAGAGAGTAGAGGTGGGCAGAATGTTCTCTGGTACAGGACAAGAAACATGCCTATGACAACTTATCATATTTCTAGAACTTAATGATTGAAGAGTCTCTCATAAGAATTCTGCCGTCACTCAGTATTACTACTCCATCATCAACTAGTTAGCAGGCAGTTTGTGCAGGTGTCTCTGGTGATCAGCAGTTAAGTCGACTGAGTAATGTGCTGTGAGCAAAAGCACAGTGAGAAATAACCATGCAGTGAAATCCATGACTTTTTGCCCAACTTCAGATCATATTTTCTTTTATCACTCCTGTTCTAAAATTGTGATCATTTTTTAGAAACTGTTACTCAAAATTTTAATAGCAAAGATGGAATATTCCAGACACGTATCCAAACCTATCCACTGGGAGATGGTTCTGAATTATGTGAGGATTTTTCTGTATTTAAGACAGAATTCTGTTTTCATTACATATTTGTCAATTGAATATTCAGAATGAAAAGGATGAACTTAAAAGTCCGAGAAGTTTAAAAGCTGAAATTTGTGTTTAAACCTGAAGAATTGCTGGGTCGATGTTTGTTTTATTTGGCCTGTTTATTTGAATAAGCATTTTTAGACACTTCATTTCCAATTTCAGAATTCTCAGCGTCTTGCTGATAAATACCGCGGTCACAAGCTTTTTGGCACTGGCAAAGACCGAGCAGAGAGCTGGTGGAAGGCTCTTTCTCACCACCTCATAGCTGAAGGATTCTTGATAGAAGTTCCCAAACAAAACAAATTTGTAAGGACTTGCTGCCTCACAAAAAAGGTAAATAGTACCAAGATCTTCCTGTTTGTCCCAATCTGTCCCTCTGTGCATTAAGATTCTTCTTGCTTTTGTTAGGGTAGAAAATGGCTTGGCGAAGCCAGTACACAGTCTCCTCCGAGCCTTATCCTTCAAGCTAATGAAGACATGTGTCCCAGGAAGGTTCTACTGCCAAGGTTCTTTTTTTCTTTTTTTTTACTCCCTCCCCCCATTAACTTGAAATCTTTAGGTTTTGCTTAAGTGATTCAAATCCTGTCCATTTACAGACACTGTACAGGTAAAATCAGTCGTCCCACTGGGGTGTGTGTGAGTGGTGGAAGGGAGGCACGGGGAAGCGTGGGATAGATAGAGAACGCTCCTGGTTGATGTCAAGTATCCGACGGCAATCCGTACAGAGCTGCTTTCTGAGATAAGGCTAAAGAACGGTTCCTTCCAGAAGAAAACAGGCTGGAGGAAGTCCTGCTTTTCACCTTCCACAGCTCGTGCCGTACAACCATGTGGTGCAAAGATGAAGGATTTGAAATTACATTTCTGTGCTTTATACATTCTGCTACTATATTGAAACTACAAATTCCAGTCACCCTGTGGCCATATAAAATAAAAAGAAGAGCCAGCAAGTTTTCTTGCCTATTGCTTAAGGCACCATGGGGTGACGATACAGAATGGGTGAATCATACCTCCCTAGTGTAGATGTAGGAAGGTAATATGTTTGCTGCCTGCTTTTTAGTATCAGTGCAGATGTTATTGATCAGGGATCAGGTTTTTTTTTTTTTCTTTGAAACTTTTTTTTCAGGGAAATCAGTGTTTTAAAAATATAGATTCTTAAAGGGTAATATAATCACTACTTGTCTGGAGTAGTGTGATGACACATGAATTGGATGATTACATTTTAACTCAGGAGATACTTTAATTTTGCTGTGTTTCAGTTCTAATTCCCTATCTTCAGAAATGAAGCAACATTCTTCTGATGAAAAGTCAATTGGATTAACTACTGAGCAGGTTTGTTTTCACGGGATGGTTCTTATTTCATGTGTTATGGATGCAACTCTGGGTTTAAAAATCTTATGTTTGCATTTCTGCTAGTTAGAAGAATAGCAGATATAAAAATCATAAACTACAAAGAGAAATTTTGTGAATAGAATAAAAATATGATATATCATTTCTTGAGCTAATAAAGAAGTAGAAGTATTTCACAAAGTAATTTATTTTTCTTTTAAAGCTTATTTTATAAATAATTTGTCTTGAGGCTTTTAATATATTATGATACTTATAGGTAATAAATAAGTATGATTCCTAAGTATTCTCATTAAAGCCACATAGACACCCATCCCATCTACAAATGAACATATATACATATGTATGTATATATACACACACACTCATTCCATCTGCAAATGTACATACATACACATATATACATACATATATATATATGCATGCAACACACACACACACACACACACACACACACACACACACACCCCTATCCCATCTGCAAAGGGACATATATACATTTTCTTGTTTTATTAGTCTCTTAGTAACTACTACAGATTCTTCATGCATAGGCTGTCTTTAGCTAACTAGATCATGGTGATAGGCAAACAGTGAATTTAATCTCCTAGTATACTACTCCTGCTTGTTAGAGTATTGACATGGACTGGAATCACCCCTACAACTTGAGCTTTTGTGTCTTAGGACATTCTTTAGATCATTCATCTTTTAGACTGTGGTGGTTCAATGGCTTATTTATTTGAAGACTTGGTTACTTAGGGGAATAATTGTTATTGTGAGTTTTTTAAAATCTTATTCTCTTTGTATTTAAATGTTTTTGTAATTTCTTTTTTTTTTTAAATGGACTTTATTTGTGGAAACATAGTCTAATTTGGAGAGAATGTATCCATTCAAAGCATCTGAGAAATCTTCTGGGAGTAACATTCCTAAAAAAAGGTACAGAGTTCCAATTTTAATTTTTTATATTTCCTTATATTATTGATAGTACTGTTTTCCTTCCTTCCCTAGAGAAAAAGGACTATTAGATTGCAACCGCAGGTGAGATCAGAACACAGTCTCTGTGGCTGTGGAATGACTAAAAGAGACACGTGGGAAGTTGGGGCGCTAGACCGTGGTTCTTGGGCACCTCCATTCACAGTGCTTTGTGTTAAAATGCTAAGCACTTGATATGCCATTTCTGAGTTGGCCACTGTTGTTCTCATTCCAGAGTCAAATATATCAAGGGTCAGGCCATTAACCTGTTTATGAATATATAGCTAATGACATTGCTGGCTCACATCTGTATTTGTCCACCTTGAGCATTTAAACACTGTTGTTATGTGTTTGGGAATACGTATTCCCAATCCATTCAAATAAAGGTATTATGGTAATGAGACTGGAGATGTAAAAATTGTTAGAGAATAAAGCTAAAATACCCATTGTGGTTGTAGTCTGTTGTCTTCTTGTCTGTGGAAGGGCCCAGGGCCTGCTTATGCTAGATAAGCACTCTGCCACTGAGCCACAAAGCCAGCTGGTCACACTTTTAATCTTACTGTGTGACTTGCTGACACAATAGAAGTGTGGAACCTGTATAGAATCTAATATCCTGTCTGAGAACCGGATAATAGAAGTGTCGTGGCTTATATTGTATACAAAGATTAAATGGACTGTGCCTATATTCATAAGAGGTTAAAATAAATATGCCATAGGACCCATATACTTTCAATGCTTTGCTCATTTAGATTCACTACTTTGGATCTGATAAAACATCTGTCACAGTATTAATTTCCTTATCTTAAACAATTTCTTTTTTGTTTGGCGGTGTGATATGCAATTACTAATGTTTTATTTAAATAGAACGTTTAAGGAATATATATGACAATGTCCATCCAGTATCATGAAGCATTTCTACATTTAAATGTTAACTGTATTTTCACATGGCTGCTTTGTAATACAAGCAGCATTTTAGGTCCCAGGATTGAAAGGGAATATTACAGACATTGTTACCACACTCCCCCAATGTTAATAATCCAGTGGGATATACAGGGAAAGGTACGCAAAACTATAAAGCTACAATCCATGGGACTTGAGAGATGGACTGGTGGTTTAGAGCACTTACTATTCTTGCAGAAGACCAGGGTTCAGTTTTCAGAACCCATATGGTAGCTGGCAAGTATTTATAACTCCAGTTCCAGGGAATCTGATGCCGTCTTCTAACTTCTCTGGGCACTAGACACACATGTGCACATACATACATGCAGGCAAAACATTAATACATATTATTAGTAAATAAACATAAAAAAATTTGTGATATTACTGCACAACTCAGCAGTGGCCTAGAGATTACTTAGTAAGCAAGGAATGATAAACTAAAGCCTGAAGGAATAAGTGCAGGCCAGAATATCCTGTTCCTTCTAAGCACTCAGGTCAATCTGAAGGCAGCTGGGAGCTAAGACGTGTCTTCAGTAAGCTAACAGTGACATGATCAAAGTTCGGACTTGGAGCATGGGCTGGCAGACTGTTCTGTAAAGGGTCAGGCAGGAAGTGTTTTAGGCTTTGAGGGTCAAAACTTCTGTTGCAACTGCTCTGCCTTGCAGATGTAGTCGAAGCAGCCATTGATAATTTATAAGGCAATTAAATGTGCCTGTATTCTTAGAAAACATGAATTATAAACATTGGAACTTAAATTTTGTGCATTTTATACATGTTATAAAATATTCTTCTTTTGATCTTTATTCTTTGCCTTGAAGTCTAAGTAAAATAAGTGGATTTTTATAGTGGCCCCTGGGGTGATTACTCTCTTTTTGATCATTCCTGTGAAGAATGGATTGTAGAGAACCCAGAATTGTAGTAAAAGCAAAAACAGGGATGTTAACAGTGTTTTTACAAGAAGAGGAATGTGCAGTGGGCACAGGGAAAGGAGCAGCAGTCTTGTAAGACAGGAAATAGAGCTGTCAGAACTCTTTGATTGAAAAGATAATGGGTTAAGGAAAAGGAGTTCTTGAAGGTGTTTTTTAGTGCTGGATGAGAATGTTGTTGTTCTTTTCAGTGGGCAGCTAAGAAGCACAGTTTGAAGGGATTGTTATTTAGGGGCTAAGGTTGAAAACCAAGAGCTTAGGGATATAATAAGTTCTGGCTACCTCTGGACTAGTCCAGAAATTTGTTATAGAATACAGACTTAGTATACAAGAGTCAGCAGGATGCTAATATATCTGCAAGTGTGTGTGTGTTTCCATGTTCCTGTGGGAGGAAAATTCACATGTGTACCTGCGTATGTGGAAGCCAGAGGACAACTTTGGGTATCATTCCTCAGAAGACATCCACTTTGCTATGTGTATTACCCCGATTCTCATAGTGCCTTTACTTTTGCTACACACACACACACACACACACACACACACACACAACACACACACATACATACACACACACACACACATCTCAATCTGCATATGAGAGGAAATGTGATACCACATTTATTACAATAAGTCTAGCTTATTTTGCTTCCATAATCATCTCTAGTTTTAATCCATTGTCCTGTGAATGTCATAATTGCATTCTTTACAGCTGAATAAAACTGCATTGTATACATGTATCTCATTTTCTTTATCCACTCAGTGTTGATAGGCATCTAGTTTGGTTCCATATCTTGGCTATTGTGGATAGTAAAGCTAATAGGAAGGATGGATAGGTGTCTTTGTGGTGTATTGACTTAGAGTTCTTTGGATCTATATCCCAAAGCTGCCATCATAAGGTAGTTCTAATGTTTGAGAAATTCATAGTGATTTCCATAGTGGTTGCATTAGTTTACATCTCATAAGTGAAGAAGACTTCCTTTATTCCCACATCTTTGTCTGTATTTGTTGTTGTTTCCCTGATGATGCCCATTCTGCTAGAGTGAGAGGAGAGAGCAAAACAGTTTGTTTTTTTCCCTCATGGCTGAGGGTGTTGAACATTTCTTTCTAAATATTTATTTGCCATTTGTATTTTAACCATTTGAGAAGTATCAGTTCAGTTCATTGGCTTACTTATTGAATGCTTTTAGATTTGGGGTATATTGAGAAGTCTTTATGTATTTTAGATATTAAGTCGCTGTTAAATATAGTAATTGGCTAAGAATCCCCCACACACACTTTGCAGGCTTCTCTACACATTGACGATTGCTTCCTTTGCTTTATTGAAGCCTTTTAATTTCATTCAACCTCATGTGATTGTGTCCTGCTCTGTGGAATCTTTGCCTATGGCTGTACCTCAAGGTGTTTCTCTGTAGCAATTTCAGAACTTTAGATATTTTAAAAGTTTGTACAGGGTCAGACTTACAGATCCATTTTCATTCTTTCTATATCTAAATCTTTATCTATATATTTATCTATATCTATCTATATCTGGTTTTCCTAGCATCCTTAGCTGTTTTTTCTCCACTGTATATTTTTGAAGCCTTTATTAAAAATGAAGTAGCCATAGCTGTGGGTTTAATTCTGCCGCTGTATTTCTTTGATTTGTGTGTCTGTTTTTGTGTCAATGCCCTGTTTTATTTTACTTTATTTTTACTGTGTCTGGGTAGTATTCTTTGGGGTAAGTTATTGCAATGTCTCCAATTTGCCTTCTGCTTAGGATTGCTTTTGCTATTGGGAGTTGTTTGTGCTTCTCTTTGAATTTTAGGATTGTTGTTTCTCTTTCTATGAAGAACCTATTTTGAATTTCGATAGATATTAGATTGAATCTTAGCTGTTTCTGTAATTTAGTTATTGTCACTGTATTCTGCCAATCTGTGTGTATTTGCTAATGTCTGCAACTTTTTCCTTCAAAGTTTAAAGCTGCAGAAGGCTTTCACCTCCTTGGTAGGTTTATTCCTAGGTTTCGAAGCTACTGTGAGTGGGACCCTCCTACACCCAACTTCTTAATCAAGTTCTTTAGTTGAGGTATAGGGAAGCTACTGACTTTAGTGTGTTCATTTTGCAACCCACCTCGTTGCTAAAAAAATGTTTATCAGGTCGGAGAGTTTCCTATTACATTAGGGTCTCTTAAGAATATCATCTGCAAGCAGGAATAATTTGTTTTTCTCTTTTCTATTTGTATCCCTTTGTTTCTTTTCTCTAAATGCTTGAGCTTAGCAGTTCAGCACTACATTGACTAAGAATGGAGAAAGTTGGGACTCTCCTTGACACTTCAGACTAGTCCTATCACCTGTCAGACACGGACCTAGCAAGGCATGATAAGCCCGCGTCTCTGGTGTTTCGGCAGCCGTGACTCATGGCTTGGAGATGACAGTTGAGACACACTAATGAGCGACACAGAAAAAAGTCCTAGCTAAGGGTGTTGCCTCTTTAGGCTGCTTTGTGTTTGTAGCTGAGGCTATAAGAGAGGTGAGCAACCTTGAAGACGTCAGTTTTTGTGTTATCTTTCACCTATCCTCTACGGAAGAAAACCTTGGAGATTGGGATGGAGGGGAAGAAGAAAATATTCATAAGAAAAACAGACTTGGAGAAAGTTGTGAGAAGCTTGATCTCATAGGCATTGGTGACAAATATCCTTAGTTTCCCAATATCGGGGAAGTCTGGCCATTAGCAACTTGGTCTTTCTTGGCACCCATATGGATCTCCTGTGCAATTACAATTTCATTTTTGCAGCTTTTCTTATTTGTAATTAGCTCATCAGTGAGAAATGCTTCTTGTGAGCTATCTGGTTTGCCTCCCAGTCCATTTCCTTCCTGACAATTTGGTACATTCTCTACAACTTTTGAAAAGTCCAAAACAAAATTGTATCTTTTGTCAATATATTTTCTTCTTTGAGTATGAAAAAAAAAATCTGAGTAACTATTAATTCTTTGCTCTTGTTGCCTACTAACAAGAGTCGGTGATTTCAAGAGCAGCCCATGCTCCCGTTTATTAGGAAAGCAATCTCTTCTCTGTGGATAAACAGTACATGGTTGAGAAGGAAGACTGGTAGATGCTCTCCTTAAGCCACCGGGAAAGACCTGAGAGGCACTTTTCACCGTAGCATTAGAGTGCATCCTCTCATCCAAAAGGTTTAAAGTCGAGGCGGTTGCAATTGAACTACAAATCGTCTTCTATTGTGAAGAATAACTGTTAGTTTTGGAAAGATTCTTATTTGGAGTATGACATAAAAAGCAAATGAGGCACGAAGAAAAGTATATTTATTTTCTTTTAAATATTTTAGTGTCGGGATGCAGTCGCCAGGAACATCTTGCAGTTCCTCACAACCTGTCATTTCAGCCCAAGAGCTGGACACCAGGGTAAGACTTTTGTGATGTGCTGATCACCTTAAGAGTGGGTGGCCAGCAGTCTAAGATGGGCATCAACTCGTTTTCATCTTAAGGGAGAGAGTGGTACCTGGAGTTCCAAGAGTAAAGGCGACTTCTTTCTAACTGCATTTTAAACAGCACTTTTGTTTCTTCCTAGACTGCGTTATATGTCAAGTTGGTGGAGGCAAGGCAGAAACATGCTAATAAAATGGATGTGCCTCCGGCCATTCTAGCAACAAATAAGATTCTACTGGATATGGCCAAAATGAGGTAAACTGTTTATGTCCCGATTCTCTCTGGTATAAGAGATTTCTAAAAGGTATTGTAATAGTTTGACCATGACTTCAGCCTGTGATGTGACTGTCACATCTCCCATGCTGCTGCCCTGGCCTTAGATGCCTTTAGTTTCCTGTCCCCATGTGAGCGAATCCTATTTATAAAACCAAATCCATCACCCACTCACCCTCTGTACCCGGTTGTCATTGAACCCCTCTTCTTTCTGTAGTTCTAAGATTTTAGTTATACTGTGTTGTTCCTAATGACATTTAAAACCTTGTTTTTTTGTTTTAAGTCCTCAGAGTCTCTCTTCCTCATATTTAATAATTTTCAGCTCTTTTCATTTAAAGACTTGTGTCTGTCAATCTGCGCCTTCCTTCATATTGTGTTATTTCAGACCTTTCTAGACCTGTTCTATTGCAGAAGCCCCTTAGCTGACCTCTCCCTCACATCTGATATACTAATAATAAATTAATTACATGATCTTGACATCTTGGACTTAGAGTTTGTTGACTTAAACCTACTTTTTTTTTTTTTTTCATTTCAGTACAGAATTTATAATGGTTTCTGTGACCTGAATTACTTATGTTTCCAGGCAATGTCCCATTCACTTTCATGTATGTTGTTTCTGCCTTGGATTCCTTGACTCTCTCAATTCCTCTTAGGAAAGCCTTATGCTCTGACTTAGTTATTGTTTCCTGCATGGTGTGTCCCATTGTGGTAACCAGCCAGTTCCTCTCCCTTGAATTTATCAAGGGCTTTCAGGCAGCCGCTTCTGTGATGACTGCTGCTCTATTCACTTTTCAGCATGATGAGTTATAAACATGTGTCACACGTTAGAACTTAAACTCTAACTAAAAGTATCAGTTTCTCACCTCATTGTGGCTTTGATATCAGCTAGCATGAAAAATGAGGGGCTCAGCTAGTTCTAAATAAGTTAGAACTTATTTCCAAAGTTTGTCTATTGGTTCCTTTAAAAATTTGTTTCTGTCATTAAATTTCACTTAATAGGCACCATGTTAATGCAGGATGTTCTAAATGATAGCACATAGTAACTTACACATTTACTGTTTTGTTAAATAGATAAAGATTCTAAGATGACTCTTTACTATGCAGGAAAGAGACTTACAGTACAAGAGTAACCATTAATTACATTGGTGGATTTTAGGAAGGAAACATTAAGTATTCTTGTATATTGGACATAATGGAAACAATTGAGCTCTATGATTCTGTGGGTATTGTTTAGGTTTAAAAGTACAGCACAGAGGTTGTAGCATAATAAGGACATTTAGCATGTAAATGTTCTAACTAGCAGCTTGGACTTAAAGCAGATCAGAAGTTCAAGAAACAAAGACTCCAATAAATGCATTGAGTTAAAGGCCTGGTGAGCCAGTTTGCTGTTATAGGAAACATTTCACAGGGAAAAAATATGAATGAGACTTTCTTCTGAGCTTCTTAGCCTTTCTTACTGTCTCATTCAGAACCTTATGGTTTTCATTTCTGTGAATAATATGAAAAACCCAGTGGAACCCTGGGTGTTAGCTTATTTGTTTCTGGCAATGGCCTCTTCATCAGTTAATACTTTCACTAAGTTTTTGTGCTGTTAGAAGTGAAGTGGAGCTTTTATTTGTTAGTTGTTTACATAGCAAACCTGTAAGTGAAGAAAGGGATTGTGTGGTATGACTGTCTGTAGAAAGCACTGGTTTTGAGTGTAGAAATGTATACAGTTATTGAGTACAGTGTGAGGCTGAGCATTCTATATTCTGGGAGTGATTCTGTCTTGGTGGTTTCTTCATAATTCTTCTTTTGTAAATGACAGGCCAACTACTGTTGAAAACGTGAAACAGATTGATGGTGTCTCTGAAGGCAAAGCTACCCTCTTGGCCCCTCTGTTGGAAGTCATCAAACATTTCTGTCAAGTGAACAGTGTTCAGGTAAAACCTTGGGTTACAGAAGCTCTTAGAGAAGAACACTTTTGACCATCTCAGAAGCAACACTTTCTCCTTCATTTGCATTTCTACTTAGACACTTAGAAAATGAATGTGGATTATTTTACAGTCAATGGTTATAATAACATGTTCTTTCTTTTGGTGTGTGTGTGTGTGTGTGTGTGTGTGTGTGTGTGTGTGTGTGTAGGATCCATCTGATGTGGGTGCTGGAAATAAAACTCAAGTCCTTTAGAAGAGCAACACATGTTCTTATCTACTGAGTTGTCTATCTAGCCCTCTATCAAGTTTTTTGTTGTTGTTGTTTTGTTTTGTTTTGTTTTTGTTTTTCGAGACAGAGTTTTTCTGTGTAGTTTTGGTGCCTGTCCTGGATCTCGCTCTGTAGACCAGTCTGGCCTCAAACTCACAGAGATCTTCCTGGCTCTGTCTCCCGAGTGCTGGGATTAATGGTGTGCGCCACCACGGTCCAGCTCTATCTAAGATTTTACATGATGCTTAAAGGCCAAAGTTCTAGTTGGGATGTGTGTTTTATAGCTAATTGTTTAATATGTCAACATAAATGCATATGTATGTAAATACATGCATATCTACATATGTAGTTATATACATATGCAGATATAATGAGGATATGTTTCTTTATGATGTGTATGTGCCCATTCTGTGATATACTGTGTAAACTTGTATGTTGATTCTGTCCAGTGTTCACTTCCAGAGGATTAGGGGATTAATTTAGAGACATTAATTAGAACATTACACAGCTCCTTTTGGCTTCTTTCTTATGAGCTACAGAGAAGATGAGAAAGTTTGTTGCATGCTCTGTAGCTTATTTATCCTTTTAAATTGACATGTAAGAAATTCAACTTCTTTCTGCATTCCCCATGAAAACTTTGTTATATGGAGATTTTGTGTTATGTTTTCCTGTAATGCCTCACAGTCATATGTTGATCATTATGTTGATGGTATTATTACGTCTGTCATTATGTTGTTATTATTATTATTTGTGCTGCATTTAAAATTCTGTAGACAGACCTCTTTCTGAGTACAAAACCACAAGAGGAACAGAAGAAAAGTCAGGAAATGGAAAATGGAGAGTGCTCACTCCCACAGTCTGTGGCTGTCACGTATTCTTTATTCCAGGAAAAGAAAATGTCCTTGGTAAGTGCTGCCTTCCAGGTGTTTACACTCGTGTTTGCTCGGCTTTTACTATGGAAGCTGTGACTTGGGGTTCATTACTTTGTGTCATACAGTGGGTGCCATCTTTAATCTTCTGTCTCTGTCAGGTAACAGCAGCAAGTCTCGTGTGATTATTTAACAGAGACTGTGTCACAGTTAGGGAGAACACAGCTGTAGCTCAGGGAAAGTGCAGCAGGAGCATTTTATAACCAGTTTAAAACTATTAGGGTATATAGTATAAGAAACACAAAAATAAAATGTGGCCAAATAATAGCAAATGTAGACACACCATTAGCTATGAAATACAAGTATTATAGAATATGTGTAGTTTTTAATCTCCTGCACTTTCAGTGTAGAGAACTTACTTGCCATGTGGGAGCCCCTGGGCTCTATCCAGAGCACTGCCAGAGAAAGTAAATTCAGTAAGTTAACAGAAACAAAGCACAAAGCTGTGAAAGTATGCTGTTACATGTGTATGATGTGTATACTGTGAAAGTGTTCTTTTACGTGTGTATGATGTGTATACTGTAAAAGCATGTTCTTATGTGTGTATGTGTATACTGTGAAAGTGTGCTTTTACATGTGTATGATGTGTATACTGTGAAGCAATGCTCTTATGTGTGTATGATGTGTATATTGTAAAAGCATGTTCTTATGTGTGTATGTGTATACTGTGAAAGCATGCTTTTACATGTGTATGATGTGTATACTGTGAAACCATGCTCTTATGTGTGTATGATGTGTATACTGTAAAAGCATGTTCTTATGTGTGTATGTGTATACTGTGAAAGCGTGCTTTTACATGTGTATGATGTGTATACTGTGAAAGCATACTCCTGCGTGTGTATGATGTGTATACTGTGAAAGCATGCTCTTACACATGTATGGTGTGGATACTGTGAAAGTATGCTGTTACATGTGTATGATGTGTATACTGTTTTTGGAAGTTATTGAAAGATCTGAAAATAACTTTCTAAGAATTTGCTTTTCACTCTGTGTCTTCTAGCACACATTGCTCCATTTTTTCCCTACAAAGCTATGTTGGACACTCTTTTCAAAATCTTATAACTGTGAAAAATGGTCATAGTTAATATTTCTTCATTGTTCTAACTTAAGTCTTTATGGCTTGTGAGTTTTTATTCTATGAGATGGAGAGCATATCGCCAGAATAGGGCACCATGAGAACCCCTGCTCTGCGTTCGTGGCCTCTCTGATATTAAACTGATTTGGAGCAGCTCATGTGGGCCAGGGCCTGCCCACCATGCATCAGGACACACTTTATTTATCTTATGGTCGGATGGAAAGAAGAATGTGCAGTTCTTCACTTAAAATATCTAGATAGTCAGGTTCCTCACTTAAAATTAGAAAAGCCATTAGCCAAGAGACCAAGTGATTCCATTAGCTATATTTTTTTAAATAAAATACCTGGTTAGGAATTTAAGTTGACTCTTGTGTAAGCAGTCAGTAATATGTACTTGTTGAATATACCTTATGTGTATGATTTGACCATGTACATACAGTAACTGAGTATGGTTACCAAGAAAGTATATTCTAGTACTCAGTAATAATACATAAAATATATTATATTTTATGATTAATGATGCATTGAATGAAATATCTTTATTTATGTCTTATGATATTATGCAGTAGTGTTTGATTTTGCAAAATGATTGTTGATTATCTGTACCTCCCTGGAGTCTTAAGAGGGTCTTGCTAGTTAACCACAAAATTAAACACATCTGAGGACTAATTAGTGATGAGCAATAATACAATTAGTTGGAGGTAATTTGATGCCTAGTATCAAATAACCCTGATATTATACACACATGGTACATACTTTTTAATGGAACAGAGTAGACATTTAATGAAAGCAATTCAACCCCTACTTGAGAAGGATGAAAACAGTGCCCTAGATGGTCTGCTCTGGGAATGAATCAACATTCACACATACAGTCCGAATTCAGACTTTCTAAATATATCGAAAGAAATATCATGATTGTTAGCATAATTGAGTATCAGTGCTTTTTGTTAAAAACCCTTTTTACCTAATACTTATTGTAAAGGTATTTGGAGCCACATCTGTTTAAAAAGCTTTATAGAAGTATTTTCCAAAGTTGGTCCTCATTATCATAAATTCAGTAGTATAGTAAGAGTGAGCTAGTATCCTTGTTGAACTGTAGCTACTATTTTATGAATGGAGCCTATTTAAAACACTGCCGTCTTCTCAGGACCCTTCTAAAGAGTGCTTCTGGAGTCTGACATCATCACTGAGCATTAAGGAGTTGTCTTCTTTGAAACATGTAGCCAAAGCACGTGTTCACTTTCAAGAGCCTTACAGTACAGCTTCCTATATTTCCAAACAGTTGTAACGGTTATCTGACTTACATAAAGTGGCTGATGGCTGACACCAAATAGCTTTTAAAGTGAATACAGACGGAGAGGGGATTGCATGTTTGGCTACAGTTCAGTGATTTTGTTTTAATCAGTATTCAGAGTGGAATCTGTGGAGGTCTATCTGTAGTAGTTTTAAAGAAGTATTTAAAAGGAAAATTTTATCCATTGCTTATTTCTCAGTGACCGCTTGCTGCCTGAAGATGTCAGCTCCTTTCTCCCTGTGAGATGCGGTGGGAAGCTTGTCACTCACTGGCTCCTTTGCTCTTCCCCTGCAGCACAGTATCGCTGAGAATAGACTGCTGCCTCTCACGGCCGTTGGCATGCACTTAGCCCAGGTGGTGAAAGCTGGCTACCCGTTGGATATGGAGCGAGCTGGCCTGACCCCAGAGGTTCAGAAGATTATTGCTGATGTTATCCGAAACCCTCCCGTCAACTCAGGTGATGAGTGCAGCCCTTCTCTGCAGCCTAATGACCTGAGTCAATGCAGATGAAGTAAACAAGTGGTTCACTCAGGTCCCCGTTAACAGCACGGACCCTTCTGCTGTGGTGAAACTTGCCTTTGGTGACTTTTATTTTAGGAAAAAAATTCTTTCTTCCTCAACAGAAAGTATACCTTCTCTCTTTTCAGATGATAATCTTCCCAGTCATGTCCAAATTAGGCATGTTTAAAACTCCATCTTTCTTCATAGTCCTTCCCAGCAGCTGACTGACTCCTCATTTTCTCCTAAACGTCTCTGGGTCTCTGCCGCTGGTTTCTCTCTCTAACAAGTCAGTGGCGTCGGTCACTGACATGGCAGCCTTGTAGCTCCAATAGGTCCAGGCTTGATAGACGGCTCTCCAGTTCAGAGTACCAGCTGTTCTTCAGAAGACAGAGGTTCGGTTCCCAGAACCCACATGGTGACCCACAACCACCTCTAACTCCAGTTCCAGAAGCTCTGACACCCTCTTCTGAGCTCTGTGGGGACCAGGCACAAATATGGTGCATAACTGTACATGCAGGCGAAACATCTGTACCACTCCCCAGAAAATCATTCATTCTCATCCCACTGAGGAACCTCAGCTGTGCCACAGAGCTCAGCCCCCTGCTTGCCTCACGGAGATGTTTAAGAAATGATGCATTTTTTAGAGGAGTAAAGTAGGGGCATATTAGAGCATTTTCCTCTTAAATACACAAGTATACAGTCAGATCGTTAAAACGGCACATCTGATTTTTAAAAATTCTGTCTGTTAGACTAGAGTAATTAATGGTCATCTTAAAAAAAAAAACAAAAACAAAAACAAAACTGAGTGAATTCCTACTTTTTATTACCTGAAATTCTTTCCCATTTGGAAACAACTAGAGTTGTGTCCCCAGCCCCAAGAATTTGTAAAGTGATAAAGCAACAGAATTACCTAGTGAGAGTCTTTCTCAAATACAGTCTGGCTATAGTTTGATTTTCTGTACAGACCTAGGTATAGAGAAAGCATGTTTAGACAGGCAAATTTGAGACTTAGAGTGATGCTTGTACATCCATGATTCTAAGTTAATGAACTGATAGTTTTGGAACTTGGTCAACGTGGATCTGCTAAGGTTAACTTTAAGTTCATAAGTTTTAAGACCCAAGGGCCAGATGTTAGACTTTGTGGTAAAATATCCAGAGTCACTCAATTGTGAGTCATCTTATGAGAAAACTGTAAGTCTTCCTGACAGCTGACCAGTCTGTTAGAGATGAAGGAGGTGGAGTGAGGAGAATAACGTTTACCATGCAGGCTTAGATTAAGGTTGTATCAGTCTTTATCCATTGTTTTAGGGAAAGCTAAAGACTGGAGTTTCGCCTAGAAATACATTGTCTCTTAGGACTCAGACACATTTTGATAACATGTTTGGGCAATGTTATGCAGCAGTGCTTCATTTTTTTTTTTTTTTAAATTGACAATCCTGTTTGTTGCTGATTGGCTGCTGTCCTGAAACCATGGACTGACAGATGGAGTTAGTCGAGACAGGTAGATGCAAAGGCTTTGGCAGTAGACACACTAGTGAGTCAGTCTTATCTCTGACAGTTCATGGTTTGGGACCATTAGCACATGACCCAAACCTTTCCAGGTCTTGGTTTTCTTCATGTATGAGACAGAAAAGAATACTATTTTTATCTTTTACAGAACTGTGGGAAGCACACTGGATACCAGACAGAGAGCCTTGGTACATCGTACATAGTAAACAGTGGTATTAGTGAAGGACAGTGATGAAGTGAATGCTAATCTCTAAGAGCATTTTAAAAATACCCTTTAAAGCTCATTACTTTTATATTCCATCCTTTTTATAGTTAATTAAAAATCTAAGAGGCTGGAGCTAGAGAGATGGCTCAGTGGATAAGAGCACCTGTTGCTTTTACAGAGGACCCGGGTTGGGTCCCCAGCATCCACATGGTGACTGTCAAGTTCCAGGGGATGTCCAAGAGTCTTCTATAAAATGTAACACTCAAATACATGTAACACATATCTGGTACTTTAAATCACATTATATCACATATAATATGTAGCTACTACACCATTAAATGCTATGTCAGTTATTACAATGTATTGTTTGGGAAATAGTAAGGAGAATGTGTGTACATGTTTTTTGTTTGTTTTGAGACAAGGTCTTGCTGTGTAGTCTAGGCTATCCTTGAATTTGTCCTCCTAAGTCTTCTGAGTGCTGGGACTATAGGCATATACTACCATACCCAGTCTGTGGTTGATGAAACCAGGATGTGAGACCTGTGGCTTTGATGAAGAGCCAACAGATAACAATGGTAAACTGTATTTTATAGAAGCGTGTGACTTTGAGAATTCTCCAGGCTATGGTGGTCTTTTGCGTATTTATATACTAAATAGTTGAGCAATATTCTTGAATAACAGCATCAAAAAAGGACTGTTCTAACTCAACTCGTTACCATGTATCTATAGAAACTGTCTGACTTGGCTATGGTGAAGAGTTGAGTTGCTGTTAATTTAGTTTCTAAGTTTTGTGATTATAAAGTTATAGAACTTTTGACCAAGAAACAAAAGTAGAAACCCTTTTCTCTTTTGCATTCCCAATCTGTTTTGCATAGTGATGGGGGGGCCTATGGAACTGCAAAAATAATTTTAATATCATATATAAGATTAATGATTTACCAAGTTTTAATTTTTACTAATGCCATTTTAAGTCATATTGCCAAATAACTTAAAAGTTATCAAAATAAAATGTAACTTACAATTTTTATTCAGATTCAGGTTTATTAAGTCTCTTGTTTGACTAAAATAAATTAATTTTATGCCCTTTAATGTTTTCTAATACCTTTAAATACTGTCTACTGTAACTAGTGCCCTCTATAGTCTGAACTTAGTAATTTCCATTTCTGATGTTAGAAGATTAATTTTTAAATCCATTTTTCATTTTTGAGGATTTCATACACAAATACTGTTTTTACATCACTTCTACTCCCCCCCTCCTATCCAGTTCATTGCCGTCTCTTACATCCCATCTCAAATTCAAGACCTCTTCTTCAATGATTGTCATTACACATATGTGCACATGCACACGTGCACACATACACCCCACAAACAGAAGCTACTGAGTCCATTTAGTGTTCTTTTTTGGGGGGGAGCTGAGGATTGAACCCAGGGCCTTGCGCTTGCTAGGCAAGCACTCTACCACTGAGCTAAATCCATGTGCATCCCTCCCGAAGCTGCACGCTTGGTCGAAGAGGACGACCTTCCCCGAATAGAGGAGGACCGGCCTTCGGTCAAGGGTATACGAGTAGCTGTGCTCCCCTGCTAGACACTTCCAAACAAGCTCTCAAGGTCTATTTAGTGTTCTCAGTGTATGTATGCATAGGGAGGACCAACTTTGTAACTTTTAAACTATTTCAGTATTTTTATGAACAAGTTTGTTTGAAATTGAAATTTTACACAATCCCAAATTGAAATTTTTTCTGTACTTTTATAATAGTAACTCAAAAACAGAGTAATTGTGAATTGAAATCTTATTTTTGTGCACTCTTGTTTCCCATCTAGATTTTTCACTCTGTAACTTTGTGTTTTTATGATTTTGTGACTTTTTTATTAGTTTGTCTATGTTTATATAATTTCAAACTTCTTTTGTTACCTTGAGTATCTTAACTATGCTTGTATGATGAACTGTGAACCAATGGCTGAGGAGCCTCCATGGAACTCCTGGCCCTCTGGATAAGTGAGACAGTTGATGAGCTTGAACTGTTTAGGAGGCCCCGGGCGGTGGGACCGGGACCTGTCCTTAGTGCATGAGCCGGCTGTTTGGAACCTTGGGCTTACACAGGGACACTTTGCTCAGCCTTGGTGCAGGGAGGAGGGGACTGGACCTGCCTCAACTGAATCTACCAGTTTGAGCTGAATCCCCAGGGGAGACCTTGCCTTGGAGGAGGTGGGCTGGGGGGTGGGCTGGGGGGGGGAGGCTGAGGGTGGGAGGAGAGAGGACAGGGGAATCTGTGGCTGATATGCAAAATTAAATTAATTATAAAATGAAAATATTTATATAAAAAAGAGATAAGTAAGCTATTTAATTAGGTACCTAGATAATACTTGGAATAATTTCTCCGATTCCTTATGTGCATGGAACTGGAAAATTGAGGGTAGCTTCCACAAAGGGGTGACCCGACCTTGTTAAAGCACCAGATGGGTACAGCCATTGCTACCGTTCAAGTTCCGGGATATGCAGGAGGGGGCGTGGCAGGAGGTAGAGTTAATACAAGTGACCAAGCCGTCGTGCAGGATGTCTTCAAGATAGTAGTTGCTTAAAGACAGAACATGCCTGCAGAAGTGTGTAAAATACCAGTGACATGTACAGTCATACAAAGTCTATGTATACCATCACTCTCAGTAGTTAACCTAGAGGTAAAGGTTTGTGTGCTGTAGCTTTTTAACATATTTTCAATTTTAGAAGTAAATTTTATTCAAAAATGAAGTAAGATTCTTTTCAAATAACCTTAGTATAATATTATTATAGTTTAGTATTTTGATTATTTTCTAAAAAAATAGTTTAAATACTATACTTACACCATAAAATTAAGGATGTGTATTTTCATTATCTAATTTTAATAACTCACAGAAGAAAATGAATATAATACAGTATAGTTAGTTATATTAATTGATTGAAAAATGGGAAAATTCAGTGACTTCTCTGGAACAGCACTACCCAAAAGAAATATAATGATAACCACAAGGACAACTTAATTTTCTAATGTCTACATTAAAAACTAAATAGATACAATTAATTTTAATAATAGTTTTAATCTGTATACTAAAATATAATTTCAATGTTCAATTAATCTAAAGTTCTTAGCAAGCTATTTTACAATTTTTTTCTCTAGTAAGCCTTTTCAGTCAGGCATTTTATGTTTATAACATGTCTTCTGATGCTAAAGTTTAATTGGAAATACTTTAGATAGTGTGCTGGTGCATGGGTTAATCCCAGAGCTTGAGAAATGGAGCCAAGAACATTAGTAGCTCAAGGTCTTTATTATCTACACAGTGAGTTCACGGCCAGCTTGGGCTAGAAGAGAAAACAGCAACATCAAAAAAATACTGATTCGTATTTAGATTTCATAAACTTTGAAGTTGAACAAAATGGACTGGTATGGTATTGGTTTTTAAATTTAATAATTAATTTGAGTTAATTCCAGATGTTCAACAGCATGTACTTGGTTAATGGCTATAGTATTAGATACAGCACAATTTAGAGGTAATTGACCAGTGTACGTCAAACTGCAGTGTATCTAACCTGGGAACCAGCAACCCCACTCCGAGCAATCCAGAGATATGGAAAAAAAAAGCATGTACTATCATGTTCATCAGAGCATAATGGTAAAGAAAAATGGAAGACAACGGGGGCTCACAGTCAAGCCTGCTGTGTGCACAGAGCAGAGTACTGCTCGGCGCTGGTGGGACTTTTATGATAATCACAATGTTGCATCGACCCCAGAACAAATACCATTTTAATTGGGTTGACATGTTAATCTCATTAATGATTTTGGTGCATATTCAGTGCATAGTCCTTTCTAAGACTATGCTTAGCACCAGTCTTAAACCTGTAATGTATATAAATAGCCAACTGCACGACTCCTTGTTAGTTATTTATAATTTTTATTTGTGCCTTAAAAAATCTGTTTTGGATGCGTCCTTGAGCAAAGCCAAGCCACCGTCTTTGGGAGAAAAGAAGAAATAAACCTGGAAATATCAACATTTTAAATTCATGTTTTCAAGGTGTCATCCGAGAGTTTCTTGGTTTCTGATCACTGAGTTGAATTGAGTGTCAGGAATGCTTGATGTGTTTTATAAACTAAGTGGAGATGAATAAGTAGGTTCTGGGTTGCTTAGTTTTCTTCTACTTGACCTTGAAGAGGAGTATGACATGGAAAGGAGAGGACATATAGTAGTTTATCTGTAGGAGATCCTCCACGGTGTATAAATGTGACTGACTGATACAACATGAGTTAAGTGTGTTGCCACCACACATGTGAGCTCCTTGATTCTGAAAGCAAAATCCTGTGACAGAGTTCTGTCACTGGTGTTCTGTCCTATACAACAGGGTTGACTTTGAGCACTGTACATCTCCAATTCTTTATTAAAACAATATCATGATGAACATAGTCTCCCAGAAAATTCACCTATGATAACCATTTTATGTAACTGATGTGGTTTGTTATGCTATGTATTATTGATGTAATTATCTTAGAATATTGTTCACAAGTATCAATTACTTATAGTTTAAGAGTAATTTTTTTTTGTTTTGTTTTGTTTTTGAGACAGTGTTCTCTGTGTAATATCCTTGATTGTCCTGGAACTTACTTTGTAGACCAGGCTAGCCTTGAACTCACAGAGATCTGCCTGCCTCTGCGTTCTGAGAGCTGGAATTAAAGGCTTGTGCCACCAAGCCTAGCAAGAGTAATTTTTAAAAGAACGAATTTGTGTGTGTGTGTGTGTGTGTGTGTGTGTGTGTGTGTGAGAGAGAGAGAGAGAGAGAGAGAGAGAGAGAGAGAGAGAGAGAGAATTCATGCATACATGATACATGAGTGCAGGTCTCTGCAGAGGCCAGAAGAGGGCATAAGATTCCCTGCAGCCAGAATTATGATTACAGGTGGTTTAAGTACTTGATGTGAGTGCTGGGAACTAAACTTGGATCCTCTGTAAGAGCAATGTGGGCTCTTAACTGTTGAGCTATGTCTCCAGCCTCAAGAATAAATTTTTAAGAGAAATTAATTTGTAACCAGCATTTGGAAATTGAAGCACAGTTTCCTTTAACAAAGGGTCTATGCATGGTTGTTTTTATTCTCAAAAGACAACTTAAAGAATGACTATGTAGCATCCTTAATATTGACCTGTTCTGGAGCTAAGGGCTTGGGAGGAGTTATTTGGGGGAAACCGTGATGTTACTCTATTTCCCTTAACGATGTTACCATTTGGGCAGTTTTCTTCCTTTGTATAAAGTGTTGCATCATGTTCACCTCATAGTTTTCTAAATGTTTTCCTTAACTTGTGTTGGTCTGGCTTTCTTATCTTTTGCAGATATGTATAAAGTTAAACTCATTAGAATGTTAGTTCCTGAAAACATCGACACATACCTTATCCACATGGTAATTGAGACCCTTGAGAGTGGTTACAGCAGAAGCCAGCCTTCTTGCGACCCCAACAGAAAGAGATGTTTCTCCAGCTCTGAAGAGAGCTGTGAGAGCTTTAAGAAAAGCAAGGACGCAGCCACTGATAGCAAGGTATCAATTACAAGTAGGGTGTTTACAAAGTGTCTCTTTGCATGCATGCTTGGTGGATACACTTTGATCTGTTGTAATATATAAATCTGTGTGTGCTGTTCCCTTTGCTTTTCAAAATATATAAGAAAAGCTGTTTTTAAAAAGAAAGTAAGGGAAGTATAATTTATTGGGTAGAATCTCAGCTTAAATTTTACCTGTGTTGGCTTTGTGATCTGGAGAAATACACCTCATTTAGAGATGTAGTTAATGAAGTTAGCTTTGTGTATCATGACAACATACATGGTTTATGGAAGTGAAGACAAATTTGATGATAAATGCTTCCCACAAGTTGATTCTCGTGTTCTGGTATGAAGATTGTACTCTACAGGTGGATAGTTATGGTTATGAGCATAACATAGGGAGTCTTTTGTATAGTTAGAAAAAATATACATTCAGTGTTATGTTAGATGATATTAAAATGCTTTAAAAATGACATTTTTGCTAGCTGGGTGGTGGTGGTGCACACCTTTAATCCCAGCACTCTGGAGGCAGAGGCAGGCAGATCTCCATGAGTTTGAGGCCAACCTGGTCTACAGAGCAAGTTCCAGAACAGCCAGAGCTACACAGAGAAACCCTGTCTTGAAAAACAAAAAAACAAAACAAAACAAAAAGAACCAGAGAACAAATCATTCTCTGGTGTGACTATGAATTTGCAGGTTTGACCTTTGATACCTTCAGGGTCTACATGACATGCTGATAGTAGATAAATAAATTCTGAGCTTTTCATAACTCACTGAAAGTATTCTAGCTCTCCCACAGCAAGCTTGGTACGGTAGCTTGTAGATGTTAACACTTGTGTTAGAAATGAGGCTCTACATTTTAGCACTACAGTAATCTCTATAGGGTTTCCAGCACTGGGCTCTTATTCTTCTCAATAGTGTAAAAATAAAGAGAACTGATTTTTTAAAAAATTAAATTGGTCCTTTAAAATTCTCTACTTTAGTTAGCTTTGGGTATTACCTTGTTTCCTTAAGCATAAAATGTTAATATTTTAATATTCAATATGAATTTCAATATACAATTCCTTTTCCTAATTACCTTTGGCTTTTTTTTTCCTTACCTGTGAATATTTTGAAACCTTTTAAAGGCAGAAAACACAATAAAATATAGAAAGTAATTAATAAAGCATATAAAGTCATCGTTCTTGAAATGATATAAATTATACCTTAGGCACATTTTACTTAAATTATGCTACCTTATTATAAAAGCCTTTAAATGCATCCATCCGGTAAGTAAATTAACTTGGCTAAGTTCTAAGGAGTATTCTTTTTTTTTTTTCTTTGCGACAAGGTTCCTCTGTGTAGTTTTGGTTCCTGTCCTAGATCTCGTTCTGTAGCCCAGGCTGGCCTCGAACTCACAGAGATCCCCCTGGCTCTGCCTCCCAAGTGCTGGGATTAAAGGCGTGCGCCACCACCGCCGGCTCTAAAGAGTATTCTTATTAGCATGATTTCTGCGCTTTTATTCTCAGGCTCTAGTGACTCCGCGTCATACTCATATTTGTACCGTTGTAGGTTTGTAGAGCACTTACCTACTTCAAATAGTTATTTTTGTTTGTTTCTTCATGTGCAGATGGTATAGCACAAAACATCCCTTTTGTGTTATTATATTTTTTTCAAGGACTTTTGACCAGGGCTAAGGATTTTGATAGACGAGACCCTAAAGTCACATGCAGAGTGTTATGCATGTGTATAACTTGTTCTTTTTCTGAGAAGGGGATCTGTGGTCATCAGGAAATTCCCAAAGCAGTTTACAAAGCAAAGATTTTTTTTTTTCATTTATCCAGTGAGTATATTTGAGTGTTTGTTGCTTCCTGGCCACTCTGCAAGGAGCCGTGACTGAGTCAGTCTACTGGCCTTCGGCTACCATGCGTGTTGGAACCTGTTTCCTTTTTCATGTGCTCAATAAACTCTGTGTGTACATGTGTATGTGTATGCCTTCCTAGGGCATCACATTCATCATCTTTTGAAATTGTTTTTTTTTTAAATTGTTTTCTTTAAAAGCTCTTAGACTTGGGGCCTTGTGCATGCCAGATGAGTGTTAGCCTAAATTCACCACTGTGATCAACCTGAAATAAACATGTCATACTATGTAGATCAAAAATAATGTCCAGTTTTTTACTGAGCCAATTAGTGCCTGAACTTGAGTTTGTTGAAAGACAATAGTGAAGCCAGTGGGATGTTCAGTGGATAAAAGCTTTTGCCTATGCAAGGCTGATGGTTGCGTTTGATTCCTAGAGCCCATGTGAAAATGGCAGATACAGTGGCATGCATTTGGAATCCCAGCATTCCTATGGTGACAGGGAGGCAGAGGCAGGAAAAATGCCTAGAAGTTTGTAGGCTAGCTAGCATGGAGTACACAGCATAGCAACATGCTAGAAAGCAAAGAAAGGACCCTTGAAGGATGCCTCTCACTTCCACATGGGTGTTGTACTATATGTAGTGTACACACACACACACACACACACACACACACACTCACACACACACATTCTAATAGTAATAACAAATCATCTTTAAAGTGGATGGTAATGGAATTTTAAGTAAATGCTGAAGGAAACGTAATTTTTTCTCTTTTATTTATTTTATTTTATTTATTAGAATTTTTTTCACCCCCCACAAGAATTCTATAGATATTTCTATTTCATTTTGTTTGGCTGAGGAGAATTATTCAGGATGTCTGGGTTACCTTTACAGCTCTTTTTTCCATTGTATGAATATTTCTTTGTCTCTCTGTTTTCTATAGATGTCATCTGAAGCGTCAAAGAGAAAATTACCAGAGTGGTTTACCAAAGGAAGTGTGCCCTCAGCTGAGATGGGCAGCTCATCAGTGGCCAAGACCAAAAAGAAAGGTCTTTTTAGTTAAGATGACTTGTGTGTCCCACTGTCTTTATTCCTGTAAAGAATGAAAAGAAATATTTTAACTTTAAATTTCTTAAGGTCTAAAGTAAAACGCACTGAAACATTGAGCAGCTGGCGTCTTTAATTGCCCGTTAGTAGTTGAGATAAGGCATCTGAATGTCTAAGACCCAAATACAACCTGGAGTGCGACGTTGGGTTTCCCTTCAGAGCCCTTGCCTCTGTCTCATGTCTCAGTCGCTCTGCTTCCCACAGTACTGGACGTGGGAAACGTAGGTTGTTTCTTTGACATAGAGAACGGGGAGAGGTTGTGTACTGATTGATGTGAAGCGGTCTTAAGTTGCCAAGATGGTGTCCTGTGAATGAAGATAGCAGGCCCATGTTACAGATGGTCCTTACTTCCCTGTGCAGATGCCCGTATGTGCATTGCCAGACAACATCAGTGTCCCTGACCAGTAAGTGACACACTGGCTTCCAGGTAGATGGGGGAAGTGCTGAAAGGATTCCAGGCACAAAAGCCACTAAATACTGTGCATTTTTTACAGAATGTCTACTATTTCTCAAGTAAAGCAATGTCCTCCATACTGAATATTAAATATGTTTAATTTTCATTTCTTTATTTACTGTGAGTGCTTCAATGTTTGAAGATGCCAAAACATGTATGTCTTATGTTTCTCAAAGAACTTAAAAATTTAAAACTCGGGGCTGGGGATTTAGCTCAGTGGTAGAGCACTCGCCTAGCAAGCACAAGGCCCTGGGTTCGATCCTCAGCTCCAGTTAAAAAAAAAGAAAAAGAAAAAGAAAAAAGAAAAAAGAATTTAAAACTCGACTCTGTTCTGGGTAAACTTGTGTTATTTAACTTTAAGCAGCTCACCATATAGCTTTTGAATCTATTCTCAGCCTTTGAATAACTTCTTTTGTAAATAGAAATGGACTGTTATTAAAACAGAAGAAATACATGCTTGAGTTCAGAGTAGTTCAAAGAAAACTTCCATTAGGAGATAATCAAAAGCTGCTTTTTGTAACCTGCCAAAGTTTTATATATTCATTTTCTTAATTTGTTATAACCGTAATATGTGAATGAATCTTATTATAAAACTCCAACTATACTTAAAACATAAAAATCCCCATGTTCTCATTCTTCTGCTTCCTATTACAGAAGGTAGCTCCCATTGACTATGTCACGGACGTTCTCTAGTTACTTCTATTTTTCTGTGCCTTAACATGTATTTCTCCAACACACGAGTTGCTGTTACTATGGCCTTGAACTTCATGCTGGGTGCAGTGGCCATCTGTAGGAAAACCCCTGCTTAATTATTGGAACTATGAATTGAATTGGATAGATTCTTTTTTATATATATGAAATTGAAAAGCAAAAATTTGCTGGCAAAAATTATGCTTGGTTCTTTAGATCTGGTTATTTAGTTAGACTTTTTCTCCAGACTAAATGAAGTTAGCCTGTTGCTTTAAAGAATTACTTACCAGTATTTATTCTCAGTAATAAAACTGAAATTTCTAGTAGAATTTACAATCTTGGTGAACTTGTATCCTTCACTAGAAACCTAGGCAGCTTTTCTTGACCTGAAGACTTTTCTAATGAGATGAATAAAGTAAACACATGATTTTTTGATACTATCTAAAGATTTTTCTCTATCTGGAACATCTAAGTAACCCAGTGGAGGTGGAAAAGGGACCAGTAAGTCTCAATGTAACCGAGAATGAAAAGCTGATGACTCTCGTTTCCTATTACACACCAAAAATAATCTTTAAGAAACATCTATGGTTTGGGTATAGCTACTGTTATTTGAAAAGCTATTAAAATGTCCTGTCTTTTCCAACTACGTATTTGTATGAATTTGGGTTTTCCTGCTATACCTCAGGCCAAGCAGCGTGTCCAAATAGACTGGCTGCGGAAGATTAGGACCTCAGCCTCTTCCCGAAACTCACTCACACAATGAGAACATTACAGAAGTGAAACAGTGCCATCCTGGACAAGCTTTCATGAAAATGTGTTTTTAAAAGGAGCAGTATTTTTGTTCAAATGTAACTGGTTTACTATGGCTATTTTTAAATGAGTCAATAAATCTTTGGAAAACCTCTCCGATCTGAGTATATATCTTTGAAACTGCACATATACTGAGTAACTGCAGAAACCAGGAAAGTAAAAAGCAACCATGAGGGTGTTGAAGAAGGAGCCTGGGGATGGGGTGGGGGGGGGGGGATAGCACAGGTGCTGTGAAGGGAAATCGGAAGAACAAGGCAGAGACTTTAACTGCAGAGGGGGAGGAAGAACAACCCAGAAGGAGAGGGAAACTGACACTAACCATATGTTATTTTATGTTTATTTAAAAATACATATCTATGTATAATTGGGCTTGGTTTGGTTTCTTCAGACAGGGTCTCGATATAGCCTTGTTTGGCTCAGAGCTCACAATGTAGAACAGGCTGGCTTGGCTGTATGTGTTTGTGTGTGTGTGTGGGGGGGGGGGGTTGGTGGTAAAATAAAGTTATGCTACCTTGGGTAAAAATGTTCCCCTAAGTAACAATAGACTACTCACAAAATCTCCCATGCTAAGTATGAAAAACCTCCCTTCAAGTTGTTGGTCAGGGAAGTCCAAGAGTCTTCCCCAAACAGTACAGGCTCCTGCCTGCCTGCAGCCTTGGTTGCCTCTGGAAACCTGAAGGTAAGAGCCTGTTGCTGAAGACACCATACTTCAGGCACAGGGTTTGGAGAAACCCCACTGGAACTGACATGGAAGCCCCTCCCTGAGGACTGGCTCTTCTCATAGTGCAGGAAGATGTTATGCAGACTGTCAAGAAAGAAAAGCAATCAGTAGTTGTAGCCATCTGTAAAGCCTGTGAACCACGACTATGATCAGTGTGGCAAGAGAGCCCCAAGGTCCAGTAGTGATACTTATATCTCAGGGGTAACCAACAGCTGTCTAGTTGAGCTTACAGCCCACTTAGTTGGAGGGAATTCATATCTAGTACTGTAAACCTAGACAACTACCTATGGCTGATGAGTTCATGGACCCTAGAGGAGAGCCTACTGCTGCTGCTTCCTAATCCAGTAAAACTTGTAACTTCATTCTAAACACTTATCCCCTCATCAACGAAGCGTCTTTTTTGCAGCACAGACCATTATAGAAACCCCCAACTGGTCAAAATGTGGAGAACTTACCTTGGGTTGCCCAACACCCAACCAAACATCTACAACACAATCCCTTCATGGTCAAGGAACATTGTGGAAGAGAGGATAGGAAGATTGTGTTAGCCAGAGAACCAGGACTTCTGCTGTGGGATAGTGACTTCTGTATATGACGTGAAAGCTACATCCATGAAATCTCAATGATTCAGTCACCTAGACAAGACCGGCATAGTGACATGACCAGTTGACATGCCAACACTGATGGCGGAAATCTCACAAGGCCCCACCTCTAGAGGAAGAACCATAGGTGATCAGTGGCTGCTGAGAGAAGGCATTGAGTCTTCTAGGGTCCATCTTTCTAATAGGTTATGCAATCCAAAGTGGTCAGCCCTGAACCTAAAAGCAACACTAAATGGATTTCATATATACATGTGTATACATGTATAACAGTAATTAAAGAAGGGGTCATGTATTTGAGAGCGAGTTGCAGGAGGACACTGGGGAGGCTGGAGGCAGGGTGGGGAGGGGTGGAAATGTAAACTGAACACTCATGTATGAAATTCTCAAAAAATTGAAAGTATTTCATCAAAGTTGAGAATTCTCACTTTTAGTTTCTAAAATGGTAAATGTTAATGATGTAAACCACATTAATAAAAGCTCTTTAGGATGCTCTATTTTTAAGAATATGTAGTGTCTTACAAGATGTTTTGAAAACTATTACAGTATATTACTTGTTATATGGGTATACTATGAATTATTTAACTGACTTCATATTGCTTGATAGGGAATACATTTTTCTGCTAATTTGAACAGCAGTTCCTTTGACCTTTTTTTTGAGACTATCATGTGGCCTTTAAGCTTGCTTCAAACTTGTGATTTGAGTTTTGGGATTGCAGATGTGCAACACCATTGCCCAGGATTGAACATCCTTGAAATGAAGCTCCTGCAGGACAGACAATGCCTTGTGGGATCTGCTTGTCTGTTATCTCTTAGTTCATCTGACACTGTTCCTGAAGATGCCCAAGCTGGCAGTATTGTCCCCACTGGCTGTTCTTTCCTCTTACAAGACTTTCTGTCGTCTATGGCAAAGTCCTCAGTCCTTCTCATTTGTTCAAAGTGGCAGGGAACTCACCTAGTACACTGAAGACCGTGGCTCCGATCCCAGCACTGCCCAGTACACTGAAGACCCTGGCTCCCCTCCCAAGCCCTGTTACAACAAAACAACATGATCTTGATTTATTTAACATCATAGTGCACTGTAGTCTCTTAACTGTTCCAATTTACCAAACAGTACATCCCACTTCCAATATACCCGAAGTTGTGCTCAATGTATTTGCTGTTGATATCGCTCTGTATAAATAAAATGCTGATTGGCCAGTAGCTAGGCAGGAAGTATAGGCAGAACAAGCAGAGAAGAGAATTCTGGGAACAGGAAGGCTGAGAGAAGAGCCGCTGCCAGCTGCTGCCATGAGTACCAGCATGTAAGATACTGGTAAGCCACGAGCCATGTGGCAAGGTATAGACTTATAGAAATGGGTTAATTTAAGATGTAAGAACTAGAGAGCTAGAAGCCTTAGCCATTAGACCAAACAGTTTAAATTATATAAGAGTCTGTGTGTTTATTTTATAAGTGGACTGCGGGACTGCCGGGGCTTGGTGGGAGCTGAAGAGAAAAACTCCAGCTACATGTATTTCTGTGTGGTGTTCCACGAGAATATAAATTCAACAGGAGGAGGAGTGATTTTTGTCTGTTTTGTCTATAGCTGTGTCTGCCACCTAGAGAAGAGTAACCCCAGGCAGGAAACCAGAAAATGTTGAATGAATGAATGAATGAATGAATGAATGAATGGGAGTATCCACGAGCTATAGGATCTAGCCAGAGCTGTTTCAGCTGTGGAGGCATAAGGACCCTTAATCATCTTTACAAGTCTATCTAGCCATAGGTCTTACTTCTGTTGAGATATCTGGGTCACATCTAGTCTCAAATCACACGGACCACAAACGCTTCCGTGTATAACCCTAGCCATCAGCGACATATACTATAGAGTCCAGAGCCCTGCTATTTATTAGCTAGGCGATTGGGTAAATCACTTAGAAACTCTAAGCCTCATTGATATACATGGTAATGTTTAGAGCTATTACTGGGACTAGATACAATGTGTCTAGATAGACTGTTTAACAGGAGTCAGAGCGGGCCATAGTAGACGATGGATGGATGGAATATCAGCCCTTGGGAGCTGGAGGTAGGAGGAGCAAGAGTGGACCCCGTCTCAAACATAAGCAAACAATCTGTCCCTCTTGCAGTTGTTACTCCCTTGTAACTGTAGGGGCATCTTCCAGAAAAGACAGTAGTATCTTGTTGTCCAGAGTAAGGCAGCCTGTCTCACAGACACCGTGGACATCACCATGGACCTGCTCCCTGTCTCTAGTTGTGCTCAGCCAGAAGTCTGTGCCAGCAGCCTGAAGTGAACTCATTTCAAGGCAGATTCTGGCTCTTAGTTGGCCTAACACATTTATCAAGTGCTTACTGTGTGCAGAACCTAGTTCTGGAGCCAGGGACACAGTAGTGACCAGAGGAAAAGCAAAAGGGTTCCCCTTAGAGAGAGTAAGCGCATGCATAGTTCACACTGGGTGAGGGGAGACTCTGCAGAGCTGTGAGGGTTAATTGTGACTTGTGACTCCAGCCTTGAGCACATCAGTCCACGATAAGCCTCTCATGAAAACCATTGTATAAGAGAGGAAACAGGCTTGGGGCATTTGGAGAACAATGTGCTTGTGAACAGTGAATAGGAGCTATTGTCATCCTTTCTATAGGAAAACTGCAGGAGAAAAGAATCGGGAGGTCGCCTACCAGCTTGATGTCCATGGGTCAGTTAGACAGTTTTGACGTTTAGGGACGCTCAGCTAGATTTCTCAGTGTACCAAGGTCATGCTTTTTGATGAACAACAACAAGAAAAATAGAGAGGGATGGACATTGCAGGAGTTACCAAAATAATCAGAGTAATCGGTTGTTTGCATGAAACATTCTGGTTCATAAAGTGGATCTCCATTAAATCTCAGTCTGAAGTATGCATTACTTTTAATTCTCTCGAGGCTTATCATAGCTGATTGTGGATCTTCAAACCAAGACAGAGTATTGACTAAGACAGGAGGCAGCATCATTACCTGGGGCTCTGCAAGCCTTCCTGAGAAGGCCTTGAAAAGCCCCCCGCCCCCGTTTTGGTAGTAATAATTTATTATTTTCATTGACTCATTTGAGTTTTATACTATTTTAAGCATCCTTTAAGAATGTGTGAGCCCATGTTGTCTTAAGTTATTCATTTGCTTTGGCTTGTTTTCACACTGGCCAAACTAGTTAGCCTTTTACCACACTGGTTCAAGACCACCATCTGCTGGTCAAAATTGGCAATTTCAGGTAATGTGGTTTGTAGGAAAAGCGGGATCATTTTTGGGTCTTAATTTGGTTTGGGTCAATCCACTTATCAATGTGATCACTTATCTAGTACAAAACTGAAAATCGAGAGGAAAAGATGAGCATGGTATACTCCTTTCTGGTGTGGAAAATGGGGACTCAAAAATTTAAATTTATAGCCTGCTGTAGTCCACCATACACTCACCGAAGAGCAAATGTGACAAGCAGAAAAAAGAAAATGGACCTGTGTTCAGTACTTGTGGTGGGTCATTTGGATATGGAAATGGTGTAGAGAAACATGGAAGTCCTCAAAATCTTGACTTACTATGAATAAATGCAAAAAAATATACAAAATAGACAGATTGTTCACTGCAGACAGAGTAATTAGATGTATGTGATATGAAAACAGAAGAAAGGACTGTTGGAGGCATTGGCATTGTGGGGAAGGGGATGGGAATAAATGAGGAATGAAAGAGGGGAATAAAATGAATAAGAACTAAGTGAAATCATGTGAGAGTATGCAAATACCATAACGCAACCTACTGCCTTGTGGCTTAATGGTTCCAGCACTGAGATGGGAGGTGGACCCAAGCTCCACCCCCAACCAAGAAGCCATCTGCAATTGGTACCTGCCAGCAAAGGAAAAATTAGTCTTCTTCAATAGAGTCTCACTGAGTATGTGAACCATTCTTTTGGGTAGGTCCTGTGCTCAGGAGTGACCTGCTCTTAGATGACCAACACGAAATTACCTCAATAGTATGTCTACAGACTTTTTTTTCTCATGTGGCTTTGCTTGGCTATTTTGTTTTTTTTATCTTATTGATATTTTGCTTGGGTGTTTTGGTTTCCAGATTTGTGGTGTGTGTGTGTGTGTGTGTGTGTGTGTGTGTGTGTGTGTGTGTATGAGTTTCTTGTTATTTGTTGCTGTCTTTTAGAAAGAGAAACAAGGGCCATGGAGTTGAGTGGGTAGGGAGGTGGGAAAATTTGGGAGGAGTTGGGGGAAGGGAAAAGTGTGATCAGAATATAATGTGTGAAATTTTTTTTGTCAATGAAAAAAACAAAAAAGAAGGAAGACTGAATTCCCTAAGGGCCAGTGGATTAAACCATTGCTGACATCATGAATTCCTTAAATGTTGATGCTGGCTCTGGCAGCATCATTTGCTTGATGCCTTTGTTTACAAAAAAAAAAAACTGTGACAATATTCCACTAGTTTTATATTGCTTTCTTTCTTTTTTTATACATTTATAATAAAAAATATACCTATGCAGGCTGGCTGAAGGCATCCACAGGCCTGCCAGGTGCCACTCAGTTCAAGCAGGTGAAAGACACCCAGGGGCCAGGCTGGTCTTCACAGTCCGGGCTAGCTGAAGACATCCACAGGCCTGCCTGTTGCCGTTAGGAGGAGCAAGTACATGATGGAGAAAAAGAGAAGCAGAGTGGTCTATACGCTGTGGAAAGAGGCAGAGCTGAAGAAGCAAAGATGGTGAGGAGCAGGCTGAGGTGGGTTGCTTGCTTGCCACCTGCAGCTAGGGTGATGTACAGGCTGGGGCTGCTGCCAAGGGCCCTGTATGGGTCCATGGCCCTACAGCAACCAGGGTCTGAGTTGATGTCCATGTTACCACCAAGGGCTGTGTGGATGCCCTGGGTCTGGTTGGTCACCTGAGACCATGTTGGGATCAGAGGGCTATGCTGTCGCCTGGTCCATGTTTATCTGGGTTACCTGCGCTGCCACCAGGGCCATTGTGACATTTAGGCCCAAGCTGCTGCTGCAGGGGCTATGTATGGGTCCGTGGTCCCGCTGTAGCTGGGGTCTGTGTTGATGTCCATGGCCCATGTTACCACAAAGGGCCACAGGAACCATGTGTGGTTTTATAATTATACCTAAATTAATTTTAAAATGGAAGGGGAAAAAAACCACTTACTACTGTGAAAAGCTAGGTAATCCCACCTTTAGAAGAAAAGAAGAAGCAAACATTAACTTTACCTTTCTTTTTGAGTACTGCCCTTTTATTCTTGTGCAAAACAACCTTGATAACCTCAGACCAGGGTAATACCGAATCAGTATTTGAATTCCCTGTGGGGTTCTTCACTGGTCAGCTGACCACACGCACAAAGACACACAAATAGAATCACATCCTGGACTTATGCGGTTGTCTGTGTCTTTTAAGATTCAGGAATTTGGACTCTGACTTTACTGAGAATTTACTGCAAGGTTCATTTGTGGGGGAAAAAAATCAGAACGAGATAGAGATAATTATTGATTTGTGGGGAGATAAAAAGTGAATGCTTCTGGTTCTAAGGCTGCCCTTGGCTTGCCAATAATTGATTTTGTTTCTGAGAATAACAGGAGGGATTTAAAGCAGTGTGCAGTTATGGATTTTCTTCTGCCCGTTGGTCTGCGTAATGTGCCTTCTCTGTGTCCACAGAGCACCCCAGAGCTTTCAGAGGCTCTAAGCTCAGGTAAATTATCATCGTGCCCACATTCATGGGCAAAGGAGTGCTGTTTACTTTGGGCCCGGTTCCGTGAGCCACAGTGAAGCTGAAATTTAGATTCCTGGGCAGCAGGAATCTCAAGCTAACTCAGCTGGTCCTTTGGGCAGAGCGGAATCGCGCATACTTCTCTGCCTTCATGTGGAAATCTTCCTTTGACTGGTGGTGAGACAGTACTGTGGCTATGCACAGTTCTCAGGGCCTTCTTGAATTTTCTTTCCTGCTCTCCCCACCACAGAAAATGCAGCCCAAAAGCTCATAGACAGAGTGAGAGCTCCGCTTGCTCCTCCTTGCTTAATTGTATGATTATTTCTAGTCTTCAAATCTACTGCCTTGGAGGGAAAAGTTCATTTATGGCGAGAGCATGTCCTTAAATATCATTCTGCTTAGATACAACCCATCTGCAGGCTGCTCATCCCCGGTTGTGATAACTATAATCACAGGATAACATCGAATTACAAGTTGTTAAAGAGGGCCCTTCTTTCCTCCCTTCCTCTCTCCCCTTCCCTTCCTCCCCTTCTTCCCTCCCACCTCTCTCCTTTCCTTCCAAAGTCCATCCTGTTCTTCTTCTCTTCTTTTCTTTTCTTTTCTTTCTTTTCTCCCCCCCCCCCCCATTTTTGAAGTGTTAAGGATTGAAACCAGGGCCTTATACATGCTCGGCAATTGTCTTAGAAAACAACATGATCAAAAGCAACCTGCAGAGGAGAGGGTGTATTTGGCTTCAGGATATAGTGCATCATCAGGAAAGCCAAGGCAGGAACACAAGGTAGCAATCTGCAGGCAGGAACTGAATCAGAGACCATGGAGGAAGGCTGCTGATGGGTTTGCTCAGCCTGCTTTTTGGTATCACCAGGATACCTACCTAGGGTGTCACTGTCCTCAGTGAGTCAGGGCCTCCTATCTACATCAATCATTAATCAAGAAAATGCCCCATAGGTTTGCCTGCAGGCAATCTGGTGGAGGTAATTCTTTAATCAAGGTTCGCTCTTCTTGGATAACTCCAGCTTGTTTCAAGTTGCCTCACATCCACACCTCCAGCCCTCGTTTAATTTCTAATTGTGAAAAGCACCAAGGCAGTTAGACAGCCCTGAACTTCACAACTTAGACAAGTTATTTCTTCCCGTGTTTATCATGGCAGGAAATGTCAGTGGAGGCCACGCCAGTTGCTGTAATGGACCTGCCCATCTTCATTGCAAGCCTACATATCAGCACTCCCACTTGGCACATGGTAGCTGAGGTGGCTCTATGGCAGTCCCTTTGGTATACTGATTGATGTTTAATTGTCTGAAATTGCCTTTAGGGCTAAGCTTTATGTCCCTGCTACCATCAGTTAAGCTCCCATCTTTTATGAGTTGGAGAACATCATCTGTGCTTGCCTAGAGCCTGCTGGCAGAAGTCAGACATAAAGCAGGAACCTCAATGTGGTGACAGGCATTTTCCAGATGTTGTTAAGGCTGCGTTCTTTTCACTCTTCACAGGTTGGTGTTTGCTGTTCTATAACTCAGTACAAACTCATGTCTCTGATTCTTTACTCTGGAACTCATGCTCTGGTTTCTATCTGGTCCCTTCTTCAACATTCTTACTTGGGTACTTCCTGTTCGTCCTCTGGTACTTCCTGTATTCCCTCAAGAAAACCCATTCCATAAGAAGACATCTTCTTTCTTCGTTTCTGCCCTGAGAATATCATGCGTCTCTGTGAACTTGCTGGAAAAGATGATAATGGCCCTGGGAACCAGCTTTCAACTAGGACAATGAGCCAGTCTTGGGTAGGTAGTTTTTTTGTTCAATTCTAAGGTTATGTTCCTGTCAGTAGATTTGCTAAGCAATCACCTAATTTGTCCACTAAGAAGCAGGTTGTATAAATAACGAAGTATAGTCTAAATAAAGAAAAGCTCACCACTTACTAAGAGGAGACTGGTTTTTTCTTTAAGAGTAATTATCCCCAGTTTTGTGCTGCAGTATAGTGGGCCTTTCTTGATGTTCACGAGTGTTTGGTCATTCACCTGGGCCTTACCAAGTTTTAGTGTCTTCTTTGTTTGTCAAACTATCAAATAAATACGGTTGGGTTCTTTTAATGCACAGTCTCTTGAAGGTGAAATGATACTGTGAATTTGTCTCAAATCCTCCCTTCACATGATAATCCTAGCACCCTCTCCTATCTCTCTTCAATAATCTTGACATCATTAGCTTGTCCTATCAGCAGAGCACATCCTGGAAAACCAGAAACTCTCCCCATGACTTCTTTGTCCCTTAAACTAATCTCAGTTTTTACTATATACTTTATCTCTTTAGAAATAAATCATTTGCCATTTTTGACACACAGACTTTTGAATGGAGAACTTACTGTGGTTCGAAAGAATTTAAAAGCCACATGAATATGCCTACAGATTTCCTTTAGGAAGGTGTGTACTCATGTATAAGGCTTTAGCTCCATGCCCCAAGGCAAGAGGTCTATCTCTTGGATGTTCCTTTGCTTCCCAAGGTGCTTAGGCCCCCAGATCTCTAGGGTTGTGTTTGTAGACTGTGCCCAGCTTTGAGGCTTCTATTCATCTTTACCCTGGTTTCCTCCTGAGAGTCATAGGTTCTTCCCTGTAAGCAAAATGGCTCTTACCCTTTTCTTTGGCAAATGTACTTACTGGCCATGTTCAGAGATGGACCTAGCCTTCTCCCTCAAGATGTAAAAAAGCCATCATTCCTAGGAGAAAGGTGTTTTTCCATTGTGAGGAATTTTGATGAACAAAGTTACCCCTGTCTCTGTAATTTTCATTCACAGCACATTTTCAGAATTAGTTGAGAGGCAGTGTATATTTGGAACTTCATGTCCCCAGACAGCTCTTCATTTACTTTTCCTGTCTGGGACAGATACTGTGTATCAATTGTCTCTATATTTTCCATGGAGCCTGTTCTCCATATGATGATATTTTATTTTATTCTGAGAGCTCCTCTGGCCACAGGATGACTGCCAGGACACAAGATATTGCACAATGGGACAAGTTATACAAACTGTCTGTCTTAAATGTCAAGGCCTGGCTGAGGTAGAGAAGATGCTGTGCTGGAGGCATCGGGACTGAACTCTCAGGGTCCTGGAATGTTGATGGAGCTGCTGTCTTCCTCTGCATCATATTTAGTGCTAGCTAAAGACTGGAGCTGCTTAAGTGATCTCACTTTTGTCTATGACAATAGCTGCTGTACTGTAATCAAACATTAAAATGAAGCAAAATATGCCCCACTAAGACTATGACAGGTTTATTCCTACCCGAGACAGGTACCATAATGATGCTAAAAAGAAAAGTGTGAGTGATGGGCTGGAGATGTGGCCCAGTGGTGAAGAGAACATGTTGAAGAGGTCCTGGGTTCAGTTCCCAACACCCACATGGTGGCTCCCAACTATTTGTAATTCCAGTTCAAGGCTTTCTGATGCCCTCTTCTGGCCGCTATAGGCACTGCACACACATGGTGAATATATACACACATGCAGGCAAACACTCTTACCCATAAAATAAAAAATAAAATATTTTTTAAAAAGAAAGGAAGGAAGGAAAAGGAACAATGCAGTTACAGCAGTGTCTTCTAAAAAATAAAAAGACACAATGGGAAAGGAGGGCTTGGATATGGGAGAAGTTGGAGAATGAGTAAGGGGTCAATATGATTAAGATACATTCTATAAAATTCTCTAAGAATTAATAAAATATATTATTAAAATGGCATCACAGAAGTTGATATGGGATTGACTACATTAGAAGAAGAAAGTAAATTTCCCAGCTCTGCGTTAGTATATATAGAGGCTGGTTGTGTGAGCCAGTATGGGGCTAGGAGAACTTGAAGGTTTTGCTCAAAGACCAATGAAAAGAGTAGAAAAATACAAATTCCAAAGTGGCATGTGGTGTAATGTAGCTTTTTTTTGGTTTTTCGAGACAGGGTTTCTCTGTGTAGCTTTGCGCCTTTCCTGGATCTCACTTTGTAGATCAGGCTGGCCTCGAACTCATAGAGATCCGCCTGGCTCTGTCTCCCGAGTGCTGGGATTAAAGGCGTGTGCCACCACCCGGTGTAATGTAGCTTTTTAAAGGGACCATTTTGTGTGATAAACAGGGGGGTTGTCTATGAAGATTCTTAGAAAATCTAGAGATGTGTGTGTCAGGCTCCACATTTTCTGAAGACTATTTTCTCCTACAAATAATGAGTGGTGTTTTGTTTTCTTTTGGGATATTATAATTTGACTTTGAAATGTTCTCTACAGGTTCACATTTTGAATGCTTGGCCCTTTACTTTGTATCCTGATTTGAAAGGCTATGGGACATATTAGCATGTGGGCCTCATACATTACTAGGGTAGGCCTTGGAGGTTGGACCTGTTCCTTGTTCCGGCCTGTGTCCTGTGCTTTTTCTTTGCCGCCATGTGACTAGCCTACCACTCTACACTCCCACCTTCACAGACAGATGGCCCCAGGGCTCTGATGAAATCTCTCTGAAAATGTGAGCCACATAACTTTACCCCTTAAGTTGTTTCTGGCAGGAAATTTGTCCTAACAGTGCACATAATAATGAACAGAAAAATCGGTACCAGAGAAATGGGATTGGGACTGTTGTAAACCTGACATGCGGTTCTTAGGCCTTCATAAGGGGTTATCAAGAGGAATCTTGGAGAGCTCGGAGCTGAAGCCAAAATGCCCTAGAATTCAAGCAGAGATTGGTGGGGCATTCTTGTGGGAGTTTAGGAGACCAGAATGCCAATGGCAAAGTGGACATAAAGACTGCTTATTAAGTTCCAGGCAGGAATAAGGACTTTATTGGCAATGAAGCCATAGACAGTTTGTATCGTTTCTTGTTGGGTATTCTATCACAGCAAAAACAAAAGTAACTAGTACACATACCACCCAGGAGGCACCCATTGGACATACTGATCAGGTTACTACAAAATGTGTTTCTTAGCAAACATCAACCAGGTGGCTGGGTGAAGAGTTAGTTATGGATGGCAAACCAGGAACCGGGTTTGCAGTTGGTCTCATGTTTGAGTTATGTTTTGCTTCATTACTAAAGAATTTGAAGTCGTTTATAAAAATACAGAGCAAGATAACCAGAATTTTATGAAGAAATTAGAAGTGGGTATAGGGAGATAGAGAGACCATGAAATGTAGGAAGAGGGATCTTAGGGTAAAAACTATATCCTAAATTGCACATGTCTTGAGCAGAGATTAGTTGATAGTTACAGAGAATGTGGTATGTTGTTGAGATAGTAAATACTGACCTTTATAACATCACTGCCACAGATGACTTGAGGCACACGGATCCCATATTTCTATCTGTACTCTCAGGCAGACTGTACATCCCAACTTCCCTTCTAGGCAGGTCAGGGGGCACCAGCTGTAGTGAAGTGCTGTGATCGATCTTGGGTTTGACGGCATAGAACTTCTCTTGCCTTGTCCAGTCCTTCCCTCTCTTTCTGCATAGATCCTGGCAGCCATTTACTCCCAAGAGTACGACCCTCCCCTCCTCACTCCTGCCACACTTTGGACTTTTGACAAAAGAAATTAATCTCTTTGTTACAGGCATATTGGAACTTAGCACTACAGCTTAGCCTAGCCTCTCCCGATTAGTACAAACTCTACTGTGAGTAGATGTCTACAACTTTTAGAAAAAGGAGAGAAATGATCATTTTGAGTTGGTAGCATTAACTTAGCTACTATTATCACCTGTGGAGATGCGTTTTCCCTTCATCTTCCATTGGTGAGTCCCGTTCCCTTCAAATGTCATGACAAATTTCTGTTCTCTTCTAGTGGTTTTTGGTCAGCCCTATGTAATATTTATAATTCACTTTAAATGTAAAAGAACTTTCAACACCTTCTGCTTACACATCAATCTTTCCTTTAATTTTCTCATCTGTTTCTTTGACAATTCCTCAAGGTCCAGCAAAATGTGCTCTTTTAACCTCCACCATAACCTTTCCTTGTTTCTTTGAAAAACTATTAAGTACTGCCCCTTGTACAGTTTTCATTGTGGGTTCACAGGTCATCAGAACAAACAGTAAATGAGAAAAAGAGAAACCACAGTAGTGTTGGAAGGCCTTGCTGGTCAGAGGTTGCAGTCTATCATGGCCTGGCAGCTTTCTGCACAGCTGGGAAATATGAAGACTCCTTCTCTCCCCCCTAGAGAGACTTCTTGCTCTCTATTTGCCCTTATCAAGAGAATATCTCTGGGTCCAGAGGACTGACATTATGTGAAAGCTGTCTCTAAGCCTGAATGCCTGATTTATCTCTAAGGTGATGCTTGGCACAGTTTGCTGCTAGAAGCCTTTCCCTGCTACACATATGGTAACCGGAGGGTTGTCTCTGTTGTACCCACAGCCATCTGAACTCTGTTCCCTGCTTCTGCTCCCTCCATCATCATGGACCAATGCACCAAGGATCCTGAGGAAGAAGCAGAACCACATGGTAGGATGACATCAGAGGGTGCATCCTGGGTACAGCTTTGGTGTTGTGCTAGGTCATTTGCTGGAGAACATGGCACAGTCTGTTGAGTCTCACTGCCTGAGAGCAGATAGCTCAGCATTGGGAAAATGTGTAAACCAGCTACTAAAGTGAGTTGTTTATGGTTTTTATTGTTGTTATTTTTTAGGAAAATATTTCAGAAGCAGGTGGTTTATAACAAATCAATGTTGGACTTGAAAATGGGATATTATAAAGGACATTGTATGGCTGTTTGCTAGAGGTTTCAAATCAAGATTTTGAGATGTTATCATAGAATAATTTAGCATAAGCCATTCTGTGATGAGTAAAAGTCACACACCGATGACAACTAGTTCTCTGATTGTGAGTAAAGGTGATCTTTTTCTCATCCACCCATTACATTGTGATCAGAAACCAAGTTTTGGATCAGTATTGAGTGGCAGAACTGTGACATCACTTCCTTATAAAATCAGATTGGAAACTATTCTAAATTCTTGGGGAAGCTATTTTCAATTTGAGGAAGGCACATATACTTTATTAGCTAGTTGAGGTGGGAATGGTCAAATGCCAGATTTAGAAGACTTGAAGTTTTTCTCCCCATGGATTAAACCAAAAATTCAATTTTATTGTTTCACTTTTATTAAATAAAAATTTCTAGGAGCTTCTCCAACTCTAAAACAAATGAACAATGAATTCCAAGGGTATATGTAGTATAGCATAGCCAGGGTCATCTTAGGCTTTCCACATGAAGGGAAGAAGACAGCTAAATTGAAGTATTACTTGCTTTAGGGAAATGCTTTAAGATGAAATGATTCTACACCATAGCCCTCTTTGAGAAAATATTCACAATATATTTGGTTTTGCATTGCATATTTGGCATCAAAATCTTAAGCATTAACATACACTACTCACCAGAGAAAATTCTTTGTTTCCTTCCTCTCCATATATAAAAATGTGTTTGTACCAATGTCTTAATATGTGAAACAAAGTTCACAAATGCTAAATTTATTGTTTAATTTTCAGGAATCAAAGGTTTACTATTTTAACAATAACTATACTGTTTCTATTAGGCAAAACTGTTATGTAATACAATATCAGAGATTTGGAGCCACCATTTACAATGCTTAAAATTCTCAGGGGAAATAATTTTTGAGTGCTCTATCGTCATTACTGAATTAAAATAATAAAACAGGGAATGTAATGAAAACATTTGATAAAACTCTACTATTTCCTTTTAACTTCCGTGTTTGACTCTTAGCTATTTTCTTTGATAACATATTGTGTATTTTTAAAAGACTTAATTGGTTTTATTTTGTGTGTGTGAGTGTTTTGCCTGCATGTATGCATGTGTACCATGTACCTTCCTAGTGCTCACAGAGGCCAGAAGAGGGAGTTTGATCCCTTAAATTTGGAATTACAGACAGTTGGAGCTGCCCCTTGGGTGCTGGGAACTGAACCCACACTGCAAGAACACCAGGTGCTCTTACACTGAGCCATTTCTCTGGCTTCTTCATGTATTTCTTCTTTAAAAAAAAAAGTTTTATTAATTCTTTGAAAATTTCATAAAATGCATTTCAGTTATATTTATACCCATCCCCTTTATGCATTTCTTGGGTTAGTTACTTTTCTGTGGTTGTGATAAAATAGCTTGACAGAAGCGACTTAGCAGAGAAAGGGCTTATTCTGGGTGAGAGTTCCAGAAGGAAGGAGTCCGTCACTGTGGGCAGGACATGCAGCAGGCAAGGAAGGCGCGGGACAGAAGCAAGAGGGTGATGCTACTACATTCGAACTCAGAAACCAGAGAAAGTGAACAGGAAGTTAGGTCTGGCTATAAAGCCTTCAGGCCAGATCCAGTGATGCCTTCAACATCTTTCCAAACAGTACTAGCAGCGGGACACACACACACACACACACACACACACACACACACACACACACACACACACACGACCAAATGTTTAAACACGTGACTCCATAGAGGATGTTTTACATTTAAACCACAACAAGCCACATACCAACTTCTGCTTTGGAAATAGGGATTTGAAGTTTTTTTGGACCTCTCACCTCTCCACATGTATAATGTCTTGTTATACTATTATTATAAAGATTTATGGTTATATTAGTGTCCTTCTGGACATTCCCTTGGCCTCTTCCCTGTGTTGGCTCAGGCCTTTGTCATCCTTCACTTGTTTCCATATTTGGACAAACACATCCCCCAGAAGCTTGTTTGTAAAAAAGATGCATGGCAGATTAAGTTTGTGAGATTTTATATGTTTGGTTTTCATTCTATGTCTACACCTGAATGATTTTCAACCATGTATTAATCCTCTCCTGCTACCAAAACAATACGGCAGACATGGTGGCTACACATGTTGAGGGAAATTTGATAGAACTGTGGAACTCCAAGACTGTGTTAATAAAATTAACCTTGGATCACAGGTGGTGGAGTCAGCGACTAGTTGACAGGAATTAGCCATAGAGAGTATGGAGGACCCAGGAAGATGGGTAGAGAGGCTCATAGGAAGGAGTAGGGAAGGACTTAGAGATTAATGGTCTTTTTGGTTTGGGATGAGTGGAGAGATGATTCTCTTCCTGGGTCTCCAGACAAAAAGGAAGGTCAGCTGGTTGCTTCTTGGCCTCTCCAAGCTAGCAGGTTTTCACCCCAGTATTTGACTCCCAGATCTTTATTGGTGAATAGATGACAGAGACTTAGTTAAAACCTACATTTGGTGGCCAGGTCACAGTCTGAGCAACAAGGTGCAGGGCTGTGGGGAACAGAAGGTAGTTAAAATATCAGTAGATAGAAGTGCGGCACAAAGCCAACAGAAAAACAACACACACAATAGGCGTTTTCTTCATGGGTCTGGAGACTGGGAAGTCCCAGATCAAGGTGTGCTTGATTCAGTTCTGGTAAGAGTTTTCTTTCTGGATTGTTCATGGCCACCTTCCTGCTGTGCTCTCTCAGAGCCTTTCCTTGGTGCATGGGTGCAAGGAGAAATGGTCTAGTGAGTTTTCTGGTGTCTCTTCTTCCAAAGGGCACTGGTGTTAAATTATAGAGTCATATAATGGCTTTACTTGCTTCCTTAGAGGCTCCATCTCTAGATGCAGAAGCACTGGAGAGTAGGTCTTCAGCACAGGCATTAGTATCTATCTGTCTATCTATCTATCTATCTATCTATCTATCTATCTATCTATCTATTAGGAATAGTTTTTCCTTATACACTTGATGGCAACTTCACATTCCTTTTGTCATCTAATGTTCATAAGAAATCCTAAACCATCTTTATTAGTGATCTTTTGTATCAAATTGTTTTGTCTTCCTGGAAGTTTCTTATCTAGAATTATTGATTTGATCATTTAATCTTCCCACTGAATTTTATCTCCTAAATTTTATTTCTTTGTTCTTCTACTTCCAGCCTCTCCGTTGAATGTTGATATCACTACTCACAGTTATGAGGCAAGACACTAGAGATATACCATTTCCCCTCTACTACACAAGAGCAATTACCCCGATTATATTTACTAATAAGAATAAAAAATTGTAAGTACATACTGATGACAAGAAGCTGTGTGCAGCAAAGATAGCACATTGGAATTGCAGCAGTGATTGGCCTTGCCATCTGCCACTGTTTGTGATAACTATAATCAACTTTGCGTCTTACCTTGCTTTTGCATTGGGGAGATGCAGGTGTTTAATGATGTGGTGTTAGGAAATATGATCCCTGGCATCTGAAATAGTCAGACTCATAAAAACAGACAAGTACCATTCATGGTTCCCAGGGACCAGGGAGAAGAGCAAATAAGTTCTTGTTTTATATGGACAGAGTTTCAGTCTTGCAAGATGAAGATGTTCTGAATATCAGTGGCACCACTTGGCTATATGTAATGCCACTGAACTATGCACATGTAATTAGGTTAAATGATAAGTTGTGTGCTGTGATTTTGTCATATTCCAGAGAATGGGAGAGAGACAAAGAGAGTGAGACACAGAGAGAGAGACAGAGAGACAGAGAGAGACTACTCAATTATCCAGTAACATCACCAATGCTGTAGTTACTGTGCTAGTGCATTTGGTTAACTATCTTGAAAAGACTGAGGCATTTTTCAATGCTCCTAACTGTATCTTTTCCGTCCTCAAAGTCCTCACTTCACAGATGAGCCACCAAAGTGGGGATTCTACCCGTGACAAAGCTATTTTATTCCCACTTTACTTCCTGGAATTAAGGATGCAAACACAGATAGGGTTAGGTCTCTGGGACTATTGGACCCAGGAGGAAATCCACACATCTAAGATTTATCTAAACCCTGACTTCCTGTGCTAGCTGCTTTTTGACCATTTGACACAAACTAGAGTCACTTAGGAATCGAATCCCCTTCAATTGAGGAATTCACTCTATCAGACTTGCCTGCGGGCATGCTTGTGGGACATTTTGTTGATGGATGTTGGGGAGCTCAGGCCACTATGGGAGGTGCTGCCAGTGCACAGTTGGTCCTAGGATGCATAAGAAAGCAGGCTGAGCAACCTAGGAAGTGGTGTTCCTCCAGGTTCATGTAGCATGAATCTTAGACGTTCTTATTAATAAAAACAAACCTGGAGCCAGTTATTGGGATGAATGCTAGAAGATCAGAGAAGCAGAACAAGCCACAGCTTCCTCTCCTTGCCAGTTCCTCAGCTGATCCTGATTCCTCAGACTGGAAGCTTTTGAGTCCTCATCCAAATGGATTTCAGCTGAACTGCTGCTCAAAGCCTGAAGCTTAACCAGCTAAAAGCTTCTAGTTTCTGGTCTTCATGCCTTATATATCTTTCTGCTTTCAGTCATCACTCCCTGGGATTAAAGGCTCATTTCTTGGGATTAAAGGTGTGTGTCACTATGCCTGGCTGTTTCCAATGTCCTTCAACTCACAGAGATCCAGACGGATCTCTGCCTCTGGAATGCTAGGATTAAAGGTGTGAGTACCACCATTTTCTAGCCTCTGTAGCTAGTGGCTGTTCTGTTCCTGACTCAAGATAAGTTTATTAGAGTGCACAATATTTTGGGGAACACAATACCACCACAGATTCATGCTTGAGTTCCTGTCCTGACTTCCTTCGATAATGGACTGTGATTGGGATGTATAAACCTTTTCCTCCCCCAAATTGCTTGTATTACACCTGTATGTAGATGAGGACATTTCCCTAAGCTTCCACAATGACAGATGGACCTCTATAGTTTTCTCAGTCTTTCGAGAATAGAGTCATTTCTGAGTAGAATCTAGTAACTCCAAGAGGTCTGCAATTCCATCTTCTCCTGAAACTAGTTATTCTCTTAAATAATGATGGGCACCTCTGGGAAGCTTCAGGGGATGTTCAGTCATAAACATCAATGGCTGTATTTCTGGGTACTTCCTCAAAGTTCTTGCTCTACCAAAGGATTCGGAGTCTGTGAATTTTGTAGGCATGGGGACTAGTTAAGAGGTTGGGTGATTCCTCACTGTGGCAACTAGACACAGGCATCTCCCCTGTAGACACAGAATGTTCCATCTTTGAATGTTAAACTATGCCTCTTGTAGCCTGCCTGCCCACTTCACTGCCAGGGATTCCAGAACCAACTGGAAATCTCACTGAGTCTCTTGAGCCTGAGGCTTCTATGGTTTTTATTTTAAGTATTACCAAAAGATCCATGTAGTAAAGATTTGATTTTCCGTATGATGCAATGGGGAAGTGGGAACTTTTGGAGGTGAGGTCTATTGAAGTCTCAGGTCATCAGGGGATTCCTTGAGGTATTAATAGGACCTCAGCTTCATCATCTCTCTTTCTTTGTTTCCTGGTCAGGAGATGAGCAGTTCTGCTTCCACATGCAATACCCACTGCAATGTGTTTTTAACCTTATCATAAACCCCAAAACATCTGGGTCAGCAGATCATGGACTAAAATCTCCAAAAGTATGGCTCATAATAAATAATCCATCTCTCTTTATAACCTGACAATCTCAGGAATTTGTGGTAGTAATAATGGTTGACTCAGTCTACAATGAGGACATGTTTTCTGTGCTGTATCATGGTCACTGCCCCCCACTTTCTGTGATGGTAAAGGCTGCCTGTTCTCTGCTATTCTGAGGTTTCATTTTCTCTGATGAAACAAGGGGGGCATGGCTCCACTGTAGCATCTCTCCTGCTATCATTGGCTTGTAAGGACAATTAACAAAGTCAACACACGTTAAGGATGCTGGGTACTTTCCTTCACCAACAGATGTTCTTCTCATCAATGAGTGTTCTCGGGTTGTTTTAGCAGATTGGATTGGGTGTGCCTGTCTCCATCTCATTGAACTTTCACGTTCCTTTTTTCTATAGTTAATCAGCCAAATTTTGGCATTTGAACCCCATTGACTGCGTATTACTGTTGGGTTCAGGTTTCAGCTAACCAGTCCAGTAGCTTATTAACATCGTTCCCTGAAGCCAAAGCCAATTCATTAAATTCTAATTCCTGTGTGCCAGTGAATCCACAACAATGCCTTAAGTCTGATTAAACTCTGTTTTCAACTTCCCTGGTGTCATATCCTTCATGTCACTCCCAGACATACTCTTTAGAATCCTGTAGCAGACCTAGCATTTCTTTATCTGTCAGCATCAAACTTCCTTCAGGAACTTGGAGACAAGAGAAGGCTGAGGGAGGCAGAACCTAAGGAGAATCAGCATTGAATCGAATTTTGGAACAATTACTCCGGGTACCGTCAGAGAAAAGATTTTTTGTGGTTTTTTGAGACAGGGTTTCTTTGTGTAGCTTTGGAGCCTGTCCTAGAACTCACTCTGTAGCCCAGGCTGGCCTCGAACTCACAGAGATCCGCCTGCCTCTGCCTCCTGAGTGCTGGGATTAAAGGCATGTGCCACCACCACCCAGCCTTAGAAAAGATTTTGTTTTGTTTCTTGTTTTTGTTTTGTCTATCCAAGAAAAGATGTGTCCCTTAGAAGGAGAGTGAGGAAATATTAGTTCTATTTTATGGCAGGTTTGAAATAGTTTGGGGGCTTAAAAACCTCATTGTGCTGATCAAATGAACTACTCATGCCCTTATCTCAGTGAAGAGATAACAGGGAGATGGGAACTTAACAGGTTTTGCAGTTCTGTATTTTTTAAAAATGTACTTCGTTTTATACACACACACACACACACACACACACACACACACACACACACACACACGTATGAGTGTTTTGCCTGCATGTGTGCATGTATACTATGTATGCCTGGTGCTTGAGCATATCTGAGACCTCAAAGCCCACCTGCACAGTGCCACACTTCCTCCAACAAGGCCACTACCTTTACTGCCAATCGTGCCACTACCTTTGTGGGCCATTTTCTTTCAAACCATGGGTATGATCATTGTCATAGCAATATCTTCCTCTCCTGCCCTACTTGTGATGACTATGATGGCAACATAGACTGTTGGGATATCAGCATCCCATTTCTTTTTTTGTAACAGTGAAGTGGTCTCTGGATGTTGCAGATACATGATAAGCTGAACTCAGAAGCCCTTTTGAAGGTGCCTTTCCTGGAGCCACTTCAGGCAGCAATTACTATCAGTGGGGGTCTTGCCAAGAGACAGTAGCTAAATTCAGATTGGCTTTTAAAATGGAATTTGCAAAGGTGTGGGCAAGGCTTAAGGAAACCAACAGGAGATGATTTTTACTAGAATTTAAGAGAAAAACAACAGGGCTGGACATGTTGGCAACTGCTGGAAGACAGGCTCCCTAGTTAGGGTTACTATTGCTACAACACAGTACCATGACCAAAAGCAAGTTGGTGATGAAAGGGTTTATTCTGCTTACACCTACACATCGCTGTTCATCATCAAAGGAAGTCAGGACAGGGCCTCAAACAGGGCCAGGACCTGGAGGCAGGAGCTGATGCAGAGGCCATGGAGGAGTGTTGCTTACTGGCTTGCTCTCCATGGCTTGCTCAGCCTGCCTGCTTTCTTATGGTATCCAAGACCACCAGCCCAAGGATAGCACCACTCACAGTGGGCTGTGGCCCCCCCCCCCATCAATTACTAATTAAGAAAATGCTCTACAGGCCTGCCTACCGACCAATCTTATGGAGGCAGTTTTTCGATTGGGGTTTCCTCTTCTCCAATGACTCGACCCAGTGTCAAGTTGACATAAAATTAGCCAGCACCATGGGAGATGGAATAGAGGAAGAGGAAAAGTCATGCTGTTTGAATTAAGCTGGCGTGGAGTCAGCCACATGCTGGATAAGCAGCCTGGTGGTGGTGGTGGTGGTGGTGGTGGTGGTGGTGGTGGTGGTGGTGGTGGTAGGGACTACAGATAAAGTGAGAAAGTCCAAAGTACTAGGGAGCCATGCATAGGCTGAGGCCAGTATCTGAAACAAAGAAAGAAAGAGATAAAAAGAAGAAAAAGGAACAGGTATGCCTTTCCACAACTCAGAAAGCCAGGCAAACCCACTAGAGCCTCATGGGATCCCTTAGGGACTGCACCAGGCCTGGACTTTCTGGGGACAAAAGGTACATTGTCTCATTAAAGGGATAATTATTCCTCCAATCTCTTTGGCATGGATTATGGTGAACCAGCATTCCTGAGGTGTAATCTCTTAGCCAGGTGATTGACCAGTCCAACGGGAGTAACTTTTATGTTTTAAGTAGTTGAGGGTATTGATAACAGCTTTCCCCAATGGGCCTCCAATGTTATTGTGATGACAACTGATTGCATTTATTGTGGTCAGTTTGAGGGCAGTTTAAAGCCTCTTGTTTTATCTTTAACCTTGGAAGTAGCTTGTGTTTCTTACCAAAAGGCCAGTTCTGGAGTATTGGTTTAACCCAGCTATGGAAAGCCAGTGTGTGAAAATTGAGTTACAAACAGCTTGGTTTTCTGTTACAGTGTTTAAATGTTCCTCCTGTATAACAGTAATCTACATTAGTGACCAATGATCCCACCATCACCATCGTCTTGGAGGAAGCCGATGCATTGATATTCATCTCTCTCAAATGGTGCTTGGGAAGGAGAGGGATGGAGGGTGCTCCTTTGTTCCACCTTGTTCTCCACCACATCTCCTATCAATGAAATCTGAGGTGGAACAATGTTACCAGAATTTTGGGGAGTCCCTTTGTGGTCACACTGGAGGAACTGGGGGCTCATTTTAGGGCTGTTAGTCTCATTAATAAGAGAATTTCAGAATGAACTCAAACAGAGGCTTGAGGATAATTTTATTAGAGTTTGAAAGAATATCTTCCCATGTAGTAGAATATTATTTTAAGGTGTGTTACTTTTGTTTATGTTGCATTTGTTTAACTCTGTGAAGCTGTGTTACTGTGCCTGTCTAAAACACCTGATGGTTTAATAAAGAGCTGAACGGCCAATAACAAGGCAGGAGAGAGAGATAGGGCTGGCAGGCAGAGAGGATATATAGAAGGAGAAATCTGGGAGGAAGAAGAAAAGAGATGGAGGAGTGAAAGAAGAGGAAGAAGAGGAAGAAGAGGAAGAAGAGCCAGCCACAGAGTAAGATTTACAGAAGGAAGACAACGGGAAAAGCCCAGAGGCAAAAAGTAGACGGGATGATTTAAGTTAAGAAAAGCTGGTTAGAAACTATGCCAAGCTAAGGTATTCATAATTAAGAATAAGCCTCCGTGTGTGATTTACTTGGGAGCTGAGTGGAGAGCCACCCCAAAAGAGCCAAAAAACAAACAACATACTTGGGCAGGAAAACTGTAAATCTCATCAGCTACCTTGGAGGGGGAGAATGGGGGAGTGAAAGCAAGGCCACACACACACACACACACACACACACACACACACATATACACACACACACACACACATATACACACACACACACACATACACACACCACACACACACACACCTCTCACTCTCTCACTCACATACACACACTCCCTCTCTCTCATACACACACACACTCACAATACTTTCTCTTTCACACACACAATACTTTGTCTCACACACACTCTCACACTCCTCTCTTACATACACACTTACACACAATACTTTCTCATATACATACATACTCTAACACACACTCTCACACTACACTCACACACACACACACACACACACACACACACACACACACACACACACACACACACACACAAAGGACAGAACAACCAAAGGGAAAGGCTGTGACTTTCTGATGAGTCAGAAGAGTGGGCAGACCTAGCATGCCTGGCTATTTAGCTTGTAGGAAGTGTGGTAGGAGGAGGGGTTTCTGGGAAAGAAAGTACAGTATTTTATTAAAGGAATAGTGAGTCCACCTATCTCTTCAGCATAGCTAGGGGTGGTCCCTACTTCTTGAGAGGCAGACTTTAGTTCAGGGGACTGGCCCACTAGGGTGAGAGGTTGGATGGTACGTTGTTCGGTAACCAAGAAAGAGAATGCAGGAGGTATTGCAGAAGGGGTTGAGAAGATGCCCACTGGGTCCACACTGAGCTGAGACATCCGGATTGCAGGGGAAGGAGGCTCTGCCTTGTAGGTGTAGGAGAAGGGCCTTGGGAAGCCAGGAGAGAGTTCCAAGCTAGAGAAGGCAATTTAGGTCCCCAAGTTCCAAGCTGTTCATTGTGAAGTGGACAGTATTGGCCTTTTGGCCTTTCCCTTGGGGACCGGCCCTGTGTCCGGACCTAAATCCCCCCTTCAGAGGAAAAAAACCCCTTCCCTTCCTCCTTCCCTTTCCCGTCTCTCTTCTCCACGAGGCTGCTGCATGCATCTCACCTCTGCTTTCCTTTCTCTCCTCCCCCCTCTCCTTTCTCCTTCCCTCCATTCCCTCTCCCCTTCCCCAAAACAAACGTTCCACATGGACTTGTGTCTGCAGGGTGTGAGTAACTTTCCAATGCTCCGCGGGCAGCCTGCCCCAATATCTGCAGGGCCTGCGTGTCTCCCTAACCCACCAGGCACCTTGGCCCAACCCGCCAAGGCCTCCCTGTCGCTGCATCATTACAGATAGAAGATTATGCTAACTTGTCTTTAAACTTATCCCAGCAATAAGACAAACAAGAAGAATCATGGATTGTTAGGTCCAAAGTGCCCCCCTCCTCGCCCCTTGTAAATGGCCCTGCTGGTGAAAATGTCCTACCTAAACTGAAAGACTGTGGTAGGGTAAACAGAAGCCTACAAAGGCGGATTTGTGTTTACCAGGAACTTCCCTTAATGCTCCCACAAAGTCTAGAGCGTCTAGTTTCTGGTTATTCAGAACAGGGAACAGATATCATCAGCTCCAAGACAAACTTCCCACTCCCTCATCCCCCACCCCTTCTAACTGTCATATAAAATCCACTATATTGCTTCTTTCTGCCCACCACCCCATATAGCCTTAGCAGTTTGACCTCCCAACAAACTTTTCTTTCTACCTATGGAGTGATCTAGTTCTGTGGTTTCACTGTGCCCTCACTTACATGGTTGTAAGAGGAAGGAAGCTACCATTCTACTTCCGCTTAGGAATTGAAAGCCAACAGGGAAATGATGCTTTGGAAGAATAGTTAGGGGGTTACTTTGGGTCATACTTTGACCTTGGGTTGGCCCAGATGATTGTTCCTTAAAAATGCAGTGTCTGGGGGTGCCTCGCTGCTCCCCACAATGACCACAGCCATAGGTTCAGAATGTGACTCAAAGCTTGTTAAGGCAGGGGAGAGCTGGTCCTGCCTCTCTCTCGGGCTGTAATTAGCCTGGTATTTTCTGCCTTTTGTCATGGTAAATGGTGCCTGCCAGTGTTTTGCGTGGGCTTAAGCTGTGAAATGAATGACTCACTCCTCTTTCCCAGGAAGAAATTGAAACTTTCTTGAGGGACCATAGTGCTCTTCTGGCTCCAAGTGAAATCCATTTTTATTTCCAAATCACTCACTCTTTTCAGTGAGTTCCCACTTCCTGGGGAAAAGCAAGCCCTTTGCTTGCTTTGGTCTTGTTTTTATTTGGGAGGCTGTGCATGCATTTATCCTGTTTGCCAGGGCTCTTTTAGCTGGTCTCACATTCTTGCAGGTCTTGATAGGTAGCCAGCTTCTCCATCTATCAAACCCACCCATTGCTCAAGAGCCTGTTTGTTTCCGTCTAATCTTCTAACGCTCCCTGAGTAAGGGCCACAAAGAACAGAAGGAGAGGAGAGCCTGTCTACAGAACAAACTCCTTCAGGGTGCGTACTTCTCAGGATCACCAGAAGGCTGGTTTCCCAAGGGCTTTGGGACTTTTCTCTCTTTGGACCTACACTTTTGTTTCTGAATTGATTTACTAGAAAAGCCTCCATTGCACGGACTGGAATGCTCCCCAGGCCATCTGCCTGTAGTTTGTGTGAGCACCTCACCTTGCAGCCTTAGAGTTGATGGTCTGTAACAAGGTATGGTTTGAGGTCACCTTCAGCTTCCCGTTTGTTCAGAACACCTGGCAGCCGTAGTAGCCATAATGAAACCAATAGCTTCTCCCTCAGGATAGGGATCTAAAATAGCTCAAAATAACGTTATTGATTCTAAAAAGCCCATGCTGGGCAAGCTTTCTAAGAATCTTCTTTTAAAGAGACTACAGGCACCCTCAGGCCTTCCTTTCCCACCATCTACGACAAACAACATGTGGTGCTCTGTCCCTCATGTCTGCCATGATTTCTCTCTGGTATTTTTCCTCATGGAGTGTTACTGTCTTAGGCATTTGCTGTTGCTAATAATACAATATCATGGTATTTTGTAGCACAGATCATTTATAAAGAGGCTCTTTTGACTTACTGTTCTTGTCCAAGACCAAGACCAACAGGGTTACATTTGGTGATAACCTTCTGGCTGGCAGCACCCCAAGGTGGCACAGGGCATCACAAGGTGAGAGACGGAGAACTTGCATGTATGTCTCCTGTGGTCTTTTCACGGTCTTTTGAAGTCACCAGCATTTGGTCATGAGGCTCCAGTTGAATGACTTTAACTAATTCTAATTACTTTCCAAGGACTCTGCCCTCAACATCATAGCCATATTGGTTCCACCCTCTTGGATGCTTCACAATACAGAAGTTGAGTTTCAGACAGACACGTCATATTCCAACCACAGCAGCAACTCTGATGGAACTTTCCAGAGTAACTTCTTATTGTATTTTTAGTTGTAAGAAGCAGAGTTTCCTGTATTTTCTTGCATCTAAAAAATAAATAAGATTTTCTTTGAGAGGAATTCAAAGTAGGTGCCATCCGTATTCAGCATGGGTTTCTGTACCCCAGTTAAAGTTCTCTGTAAACACCCTCACTGACAACACTGTGTGACATCACCGTGTGCATTCTAGGCGATTTTAAATGAACTCAAGTTGACACTGGAGATTAACTATCACAGAAATGTTACCTTCAAGCGGCTGATGAAGTCCTTTGGACATCTGCATATCCACCATAGAAAATGTGCAAAGAACTCAATTATAAGACGGTAACCAGCAAAAAGTAGATCACAGGTACCACTATACTGATAAGACAGTTGCTTCTTTGCGACGGAATGAGTAATATGAAAGGTGTTGACATGGCTGCTATTAGGTAAATGTTGGTAGAGGATTATTCCTGTATCACTTTTTGGTATCTGTTCACGCAAGCCTCCATTTGACCCTTATTTTAACAGTTGTCCTTTAGCAATGATGTCATCCCACATGGAGGGGGACTATTATACCTGCTTGGAGTTCCCATGAGAGTTCCAGGGAAATGATGAAAGATGTCCAAAGCTAATGGAATTTTTTTTTTTTTGATGAGCTATTTTTAAACACGAAAAGAAGCAATCTAGGACCTTAAATTGAAGAAATATTGGTTACATGAAGAGAATTTGCCCTGATTTATAGATTAACAGAAAACTGACTTGAACGTTCATTGAGGTTAACAAAACCAGTATACTCAATGTTACAAAAAGAAATAGAATAAAAATCTCATTGCCCCTCTCCACAAAACCCCAAACAGGTTTGCATAATTATCAGAAGCTAAAACCTCAATTGATATAATGAATGTATAGAAATGAAATTACTGATAGAATTTAAGCGCATCACAGCTATGTGTGTAAGTGAATGTGTGAATGTGTGTTTGTCTATTGTGTACTGTGAGTAGACTCGGATTTTCTCCAGGAATTTTGTGATGCTGTTGATTTTCTTTTCACTTTTTAGTGATGGTAAGCTTACTCCTTTCCTAAGAAATTACGGTTTAATCCCTAATCATAGGCATGGGTTAAATGTACCATTAACCTTGCATTAGAGAGTTGGGTCCAGGAGCAGTCCCTAATAGCTTTCCCCCCGACAGCTCCTTTGATAGCTGAGCTGACTGACAGTGTACTGTTGATGTCCAGGATTCGCAGTGTGAAATGCAGTGACACCTAGTCCTTCATCAGAGGAGTGCGTATTCTCACCAAGGTAGAGGAGCTGGGAAGTTCAAAGAATCCCTGTGGCTTGAGGTGATAGGACGATACTAAGGCATCCATTTGTGGAACACATAGAAGCAATCTGGCTATGAAGTTATGTATGCCCTCTGGGCTGAACTGTGGAGGGACATGATGGGACCAAACGTAACCGATCCAATGAGGTGAACCAAGACCAAAAAGCACAGTCATGAAAGAATTGCTGTCCTACCCTTTTGGTTCACATCTGGAACATCTACACATGGCCCAGCAGCTAAATGTGTTGCACTGATCTTAGTGTTATTAGAAGGTGGTGGAAATCTTAAAAAGGAGGAGCCTGGTGGGAGATTGGACATCACTAGGGGCATTCCCTTGAGGGAGACTGTGGGACATTGGTCCCTTGCTCTCTCCCTGTGTGCATCCTGGATAAGTAAGCAGCTCATTATGTCCTACCTTTCCCACAGGACACAGTGCGCAACTGGTCCGGTAGACTGAGGACCACAATATGCAAAACTGTGAGCCCAAATAGACCTTTTATTTTTTAAAAGTTGATTGTGTAGTGTGGTAGCACATGTTTATAATCTTGGGACTGTGGAGGATGAGGCAGAATTACAAGTTTGAGCGTATCCTGGTTTACATAGTGTGACCCTGTCTCAAATAAATGAAAAGTAAATCATCACAGGCATTTTGTTACAATAACAGAAGACTGGACACAAGGTTGGATTTTTTTTTTTTTCAGGAAGCCAATTTTTTTTTTTTCTTCAGGAAGCGTATGGGTGATTCTCAAGGAAGGGAGCTCTTTCTATATGTAAAACACTGCTCAAAGATAGGAATCAAAAGAAGCAAGGTGAGGGAGGATACTGATCCTACACTTGAAGAACAACAGTACATATATTCTTAAGGGATAAATTGTAGTTCTAGGATACACACATACACACACACACACACACACACACACACACACACACCTCAAACAAACAAAAGAACTGGATCTTGAGCTGGGTATGTAAGTACATATCTGTAAGTCTAGCACTTCCAGCATTTTCGGATCTGAGGTAGGAGGATCAAGACTTTAAGACCAACTTTGGCTACATAGTGAGTTTGAGGCCTGGTTGGAAGGCATGAGTCACCTTCTCAAAAAACAAACCAAGGCCGGGCGGTGGTGGCGCACACCTTTAATCCCAGCACTCGGGAGGCAGAGCTAGGTGGATCTCTGTGAGTTCGAGGTCAGCCTGGGCTACAAAGTGAGTTCCAGGAAAAAGGCGCAAAGCTACACAGAGAAACCCTGTCTCAAAAAACAAAACAACAACAAAAAAAAACCAAAAAAACAAAAACAAAAACAAAACCACCACCAACAAAAAACCCAACAAAAACAAACCAAACCAACCCACCATCCAAACAAACACCCCCCCCAACCAACCAAATATCAAAAAAGTTTTCAAAATAAAACAAATCATCTTCCCATTTTTTCCATATAGAAACTGGTTCTCACATAGCCCATATGTTTTTCCTATCTCCATACATATTTTGTGTAGTGTTAAAAAAACCCCAGCAATCATTGGAGGTCACTGACATTTTCTGATGACTTAATTCTTTTTTTTTTTTTTTTTTTTTTTTTTTTTTTTTGCTTTGGGGCCTGTCCTGGAACTCACTCTGTAGACCAGGCTGGCCTGGAACTCACGGAGATCCACCTGCCTCTGCCTCCTGAGTGCTGGGATTATAGGCGTGCACCACCACTGCCAGGCCTGATGATTTAATTCTTAATGCTAAGGTGAAAAGTCAGTTGATTTGAACAATTCTAAATCTTAAAACTTAGAAAGAAATTGAGGGGCGCTGTCTTGGTCAGTGTTTTATTGTTGTGAAGAGACGCCATGGCCAAGACAAATCTTGGCAAGGAAAGCATTTAATTGGGGCTTGCTCACAGTTTCAGAGACTTAGTCCTAGCATCGTGGCAGGGAGTGTGGTGGCATATGTGGCAGGCACGGTGCTGGTGAAGTAGTTGAAAGCCATGTCCTCTTCGTCAGGCGGGGGGGGGGGGGGGGGAGAGAGAGAGAGAGAGAGAGAGAGAGAGAGAGAGAGAGAGAGAGAGAGTGTCAGAGTCTTGTTTGGGCTTTTGAAATCTCAAATCCCACTCTAGTGGCATACATACTTTCTCCAACAAGGCCACACCTACTCCACCTAATCCTCTTCAAATACTGAGAGTCCCTGGTGACTAAGCATTCAAATATATGAGCCTATGGGGGCCGTTCCTATCAAACCACCACACGCCCATATGTGGAATAGGTGACTTCATCAGATTTGTTCCAGAACTCAAGGAAGAACAGAAGGCTGTAAACATTAGGTTTTAGGCTTGACCTTACACTATAGATAGTTGAGATCTGAAGGGAAAAATAAAGGTTGCTAATTATGCAAAGGGAAGAGATTTTCTTAATGGGGAAAGGTTGGAATCCTAATGGTCAATTAGACATACATGGAATGTATTGCATTCATATTCCCCAAGGAATGGGGCTTGGAAGGTGTCCTCGTTTGCTTACTATTGCTGTGATAAAGACCATGACCAACAGTAATTTCCAGAGGGAAGGGTTTATTTCAACTTAACAGTTTACAGTGGCAGTCTATCCTGAAGAGAATGGAACCTGGAAAGGAGGAACCTAGAAGGAACCTGGAAGCCGGAACTGAAGCAGAGGCCATGGAGGAACACTGCTTACTGGCTTGTTCTCTGTAACTTGCTCAGTCTACTTTCTTAGATAACCCAGGACCACTTTCCCAGGGTTGGCAGCACCCACAGTGGCCTGTGCCCCCTCCCATATCAATCATTAATCAAGACAATGCCAGACTTGCTGGTAGGCCAGTCTTATGGGAAGCATTTTCTCAATTGAGAGTTCTTCTTCTTCCCAAATGACGATAACTCATGCAGAGTTAACAACAGCTAGCTGGGAAAGAAGGGACACCTTAGGATTGGTAATAGATTGTGGTGAGAACAATCAGTTTATAAATGTCATTGTTTTTGCTTGATTTCTGAACAAGCTAGGCAAAAAGATGCCAGGGATAGAACGTCAGAGGGAAACTGGACATCAAAGCATTCCAACTCTATAGGATGGAGGGTAGGGAAGACATGAGGACTGGGGAATACCCCCTACAAATCCTGTCTTTTACTGTGAGACATATAGAAGCGCCTTAAGTCCATCTGGGAGTGTGTCCAATATACTTAGTATTTTTCTTGGTGAAGACAATGTGTAATCATCCATGAGCTTTTCCCTCTGTTCCCTTTTAGGCAAGGCCTTCCTACACAGCACAGGCTCGAACGCATGAAAACCCATATATTAAGATTATAGACGTGTGCCTCTATGCTGGTTACAGTCAGGTTTTGGTGCTTTATTTCTCCTAATGTGATTAAGGATTATTTTAAATGTAAGGTTCTGAGAAGGTAATTTGCTCAGAGTACCTTTAAGGATGACTGGCTCTTTTTGTTTTCTAAATGTGCCCAGGCTAGCCCCTTTTTCTTATATGGGATGACTTTCGGATAACAGTGTCAGTAGAGACTTGGGTGGGTAATTTAACCTGGTGGTAATGAAGAACTTATTCTGGGGATTTCATGCTGTGGCTACTGAAGGAGGGGACGGACTTCATCTAGTATTTACCCAAAACTCCCAGTCTAAAAGTAAGGAATGGGAGAATTTTGGAGGGACTCAACAGTTTGGAATCAGTTATTCAGCTGTGTTATAGAAGAGCATTTTATTTCTGGAGTCTAATTTTCCCCTAGATAGTTACTATTCATGCTTTTGCAATTTGGTGCATTTTTATATTGCTGCTGAAGGATTTGGGGATTCAAAAATGTCCTTTGTGTTCCTTGAACATTTTTTTTTTCCTGCAAGGTGTATTACATTGTATGGCTAGGCATAATTTGAGCTAGAAAATGATAGAGAGTGAATGTGGGCTCAGGGTATAGTTTGATCTTGAAGTTATTTTAGCAAATGTTCAGTTTCGGCTATTTCAGAGCCTTTGGGCATAAAAATCTCATTCGCATGAGCCCAAGAAGTATATAGAAGATACAATAAATAAATATAGATGGGAAGCTCATGAAAAAGGCAGCCAGACTTCATGATACTCTAGGTTTCTTCCTTTGAGAGAGGCCGCTATAATTTTTTGCTCACAGTAAACCTAGTTGTTAGGGCTTGGAGGTAACATTAAAGTGTGTGTGTGTGTGTGTGTGTGTGTGTGTGTGTGTGTGTGTGTGTGTTAGTTTGACTTCTATTGCTAGGATAAACAGCAGCAACCTGGGGAAGAAAGAGTTTCTTTGTCTTACACATCCCAGATCATAGTCCTTTGAGGGAAGCTAAGGCAGGAACCTGGAGGCAGGAACCGAAGCAGAGGCCATGGAGGAATACTGTTTACTGTATACTCCTCATGGTTTGCTCAGCCTATTTTCTTATACAGCAGCAGGACCATCTGCCCAGGTGTGGCACTATCCACAATGAGCTTGGTCTTCCAACATCAACCAATCAAGAAAATGCCTCCAAAGACTTACTTAAAGGACAGTCTTATGGAGGCATTTTCTCAATTGAGAATCCCTTTGCCTAGAGGACCCTAGCTATGTCAAATTGACAAAAACAGCAGCAGCAGCAGCAGCAACAACAACAACAACAAAAACCATAAAGGAAAAGAAAAAAAATCTAACCAGTGCAGTGTACATAGAGAGGTATTTTTGATGTGCATGGTAAAGGGAAGCCATGTTTAGCTTTGCTGTTATAAAGGGAGGGTTGATGTGTTGGCTGTGCCCAGCTTTTCTGTCAGGAAGGTTTAGTCTGCTGGAGGTCATTCCTTAGACCTGGCATGGTTTTTGTGTCCCCGCTTCCCTATACCATCCTATTAGAGTTGGTGGGTTTCAGCTTTGCCCTAGCAGCCGGTTTCCTGTCTCTGGTCTCCCTGGCTCTCTAGCTTCTCAGTGTTCACAGAGTAGGTAGTTGAGTCAGGTCAGTTCTCTGCTATGCTTTCATGGGTTGTATAGAGGTGATTATTATAGCTAATAATCTAGCCAGGTGTGGTGGTACATGTCTCTAATGTCAGTGCTTAGGAGGTTGAGGAAGAAGGATCACCAGTTTGGAGCCAGCCTGGGCTACGCAGTAAGAACCTGCCTCATAAAACAATTTGGTCGTGAGACTGTCTGTAAAAAAAAAAAAAAAAAGTAGTTCAAGGCCAAGTCAGGGCCCTTGCTTTGCCTTTTACAGCTCTCCTCCCAGCTCCACCCTAAAGAAAGTATGGCTTGATAGGCTGTTGCTTTTGTTCATAAAGCAAGACTTGAGCAGATGCACTCCAGAAAGCTACAAGAAGAGAAAGGAACAGGAGAATGAAATGTAGTCCACATTCCCCAAGTCATTTACTCTGTCTAGTGGTTATTCTCCATTGCTATTAGAAAACGGGAAGGCCAGCTTTAAGGGACCCCACTCTTAGGAATCCGGCAATAGGTGACTTCCTATGTCTAGCTTTAAGTGATATCACTCTTACAAATCTGGGTATAAGATGGCAACAGGGGACTTCCTCTTAGGTGAGAAGCAGTTTGCATTCTTGGTACTTCAATGACAGACAATGAGACAGTCCTTCTCAAATTTGGTAGAAGGAGATTTCTACCATTCATACACCTCAGTGGAAATGCAGGGCTCCAATGGGAGGAGGCCTGAGAAAGCAATTCTTATGCAACCCAGTTATTGCTTCATGATAATTTGAGGAGCTATCAATCATTTGGGTGGTAGATTTTCATTGGTGTCTTAGAGTTCTGGCTTTTCTTGTGGTCATATATTTGCATCTATTAAAAATATGCCTTGGTTTTTTACCAAGAAATTACTCAAACAACTTTATTACATTACTTATTAAATTTGAAAATGTATTTTCTTGTCAAATTATATTCACATTTTAGCTTCAGCATTTATATTACTTTAGAGAGTCCCTCACTCATGGATCTGTAAATGTCTCTGTGTTGACACACATTGCCCGTAGATGAACACAGGTTCACCTCATAGATATTTAAATCTATGGTTTCATTATGATCTTTGATCCAACTTATACTTGTGGTAAGGAATATTTTATTTTCTACCTCAAATTATACCAAGTGTTTATCTAAGGTAGCTCACTAAAAAAATGCTTGAAAGAGGTGGCCAAAATGACCTGGCAGGAAGTCGCTTGCTGCAAGCCTGGTGTATTGAGTTCAGTCTCCAGTGCCCACATAAAGGTAGAAGATGACTGAATCCACAGAGCTGTCCTCTGGCCTCTACATGTGTGCTCTGGGGTCTCTCTCTCTCTCTCTCTCTCTCTCTCTCTCTCTCTCTCACACACACACACACACACACACACACACACACACACACACACACCACAGAGACAGACAGAGAGACACATAGAGACAGAGAGACACAGACACATAGAGACAGAGGCATACAGAGAGAGACAGAGACAGAGAGACACAGAGATGGGCACACACACAAGAGACACACACATAGAGAATGAATGGGCTAGTGAGCAAGAGTCAGACAGACTACATTTTTAAGTTATGTGTAAGAAAACACGGAGAGTAGAGTGGAGGAAGGCCGATAGGAAGGAAGAGGGACAGAAACGTCACTTAGGGATGTAGTGGCAGCGGCCACAGTGAGAAATGGAAATACAGGCATCACACTCAAGTGGTGACCTGGGCTGGACTTGAGTTCTGTTGGATATGAGTGATGTGGGTGCCCATGTCTGGACCCTGTGTCAGACCAGAAGATGAACCACGTGGCTGGGAGAACAAGTACCAGAGAAAGATTTTAGGGAAAGATGAGTTTGGGAGCTAATGCTCCCTGTGTGTCTGAGTGAGAGGCAGATGCTCAGCAGGGCCTGAAGTGGCTATGGTGGTGGAAGTTGGCAGCAGGTGCAAAGCTTTGGGACCTTGGAGGCACCCAGAAGGACGACAGGGCAGAAAAGGGAGCTAAGGTGGCCCACCAAGCCTTTTCCAAGCTGCATTTCTGCCCACCAGTCACCCTATTCATCTGTCTTCTCTGCTCATCTCAACTGAGAAAGTCCAAGGCCAGCATTCTGTAGGCTCAAGTTTCTTGGCTTGGAGGAGAAAGTTGCGATTAGCAACCGCGTACTGGTCTGTTGCTGAAGTTCCTATGTTTGCCACTAGATGGCAGGCCCAGTTCACAGAAATACACAGAGCAAACCACACTTTTTCCCCCCAACAAAGGGAGGGAATTGTTATGAATGCCAAAGATTGTGTCCAGAAGTGAGAGGATAGGAATCTTAAAGAATTACCTTTGTATTGAACAATTAATTTGAGTATAAAATATTTGATACATACTGACTTTTTAGTCCTCATTTCTTTAATACTCTTAATTTGAGACGTAATCAATAAAGATTAACATAAAGTGCCAAATAACCACAGTGGTCCAATTCTCTCCTTCAACAGCACATCTTAGTTTTGGAGTGGGGGTGGGGTGGGGGAAGCAGATGGGCTCAGGGTGGGCTCTAGACTCCGGGGACAGACTGCTGTTGACATTAGACCCTAACTAGTGTGTTCTTGGACAACTGCTGTCCCTACCTGGATCTGGGATTCTTCATCATAAAATGACTTTACAATTCTTACGAACACAGCTGTAGTGCTAATGAGAGAATGCAGGCATCGGGCGCCTGGGTTTTTAGGAAGTACATGAGACCATGAAGACTCCAAAGTAGAAAACGCAGAGGAATGTGTGGAAAGATCGCCATTTGCAGAGGCCAGTCTATTAGGTTGTCGCTGGGAGTGCTTAAATGTTAAAAAACATTGCTTTAAAAGAAATCCCAGAAACAATGCAGTTTAGAAATCAGAGCACAGCAAAATTGTGGTGCAGTGTGTAAGGGCTGAGCAACATGGCTTGGTTCACATTTCAGTGTTATTTCAGAGGTAAATACTGGGGAGTTGAAGCCTGAAGATAGAAGATTGTTTTTAAGATTTATTTATTTCCTTCTAGAAGACCCAGGTTCAATCCCCAGCACCCACATGGTAGTTCACAGCTATCTGTAACTCTAGTTCTAGGAGATCTAACACCCATACACCAGTGCACATAAAATAAAAAAAATAATTTAAAGTAGATCGATTTAATTAATTAATGAATTAATGTGTGCTTTCTCTGCATGCCTGACTTTATGCCAGAAAAGGGCATCAGATCTCACTGTATATGGTTGTGAGCCACCATGTAGTTGCTAGGAATTGAACTCAGGACCTCTGTAAGGGCAGATAGTCCTCTTAACCGCTTTGTCCTAAAAGCAAAACAAAATATGTCTATATGTGTGTTAAAAAAAATCTACTTAAATTATCAGTTATTCAAATGTAGAGCAACAGTTGGATATAAATGTAACATATATATATATATATATATATATATATATATATATATATATATATAAAATTTATCTATTTATTACCTATCTGCTTGTCTATCATCTACCTACTTGTCAACAATAGGTAAGTAGATATCCTCATTTTAAGGTAATGGCATCCTGTGATTTTAGGGCTCTGGCTAGTTTCAAATTCTGGTCTAATCTGTAGCTCAGACTGGAAGGTTGGTACTGGAGAACTGATATTACACGTGTGAGTTAATATTGTCAACTTGACAGGACTGGGAATCACCCAGGAGATGAGCCTCCAGGCACACCTGTAAGAGATTATCTAGATTAAGTTAATCGGGGTGGGAAGACCCACCTTAATTGTGGGTGGCACCATCTCAGGGACTGAGGTCCCTGGACTGAATAAAAAAGGAAAGCCAACAGAGGATAGAATCCATTGCTCTTTGTTTTCTGGCTGTGGATGCAATGTGACCAGACGGTAGATGAAATGTGACCTCACAACCCTGTCACCATGACTCCCAATCCCCACAATGGACTGTGCTTTCAACGTGTGCGATCACCTCCTTTTTCTTTACATGGCTTTCATCAGGGCATTCTGTCACAGTAAGAGGAAATGTTAAGTAACGGAGTATAGGTCAAACACGAAGGCCAGCTTCCGCACAGCTCCCTCTAGCTAGGTGTGGGTATTCTGTCCTTCATTCTCTTGAGGTCCTCAGCTAATTGGATGATGATCTGCAATCCGGTATAAAAAAGTCTGCTGACTTAAATATTAATCTTATCTAAAGACACCCACAAAACCAGCCAGAATAATGTTTGACCAAATGTCTGGGCTCTGATGTCCAGCCAAGTTGACAAAATTAATCATCATATTGGTGAAATCTCCTATGTCTTTATGTTTAATTTATGTTCTTATAAAGAAAAAGAGTTAAGTTTCCTTTATGTTTATTTTCCAAGTGTTTCAATTCTTATCTCTTATTTGGAATATTTAGCCAGGGAAAATTCATTGTAACTACTTAAATATTTATGGCTAAATCTATTATCCTATTTGTTTTATGTATTACTAATTCATTCTAAGGTCTTTCTCAATTCCCTCCTGCCTTGTGTGTCTATTGATGATATCTCAGTTTTGTTTAAACATGGCTTTATTGACTTTCCACCCTTGGGAGGTAATTTTACGTGGGTTTGTAGAATTTCGAGTAAGGTCTAAGCCTCATAGATCAGTTTTAAAATTCTATTTGATTTGAGCTCATTTTCAGTTACAATATCTGCCTTCTTGTCTTGTTAAGTTGACTATACCAGCCATACTATTTTAAACTTTGTTTTTTTGAAAATTTAAATTATTTGGACTCCCATTGATGTGTTCTTACCCCAATTTATTGACAGTTCTTTTTGATACCTTTTAGTTTTACATAGAATGTTATATGTAGTGTAGATAAAATAGAATTAGATGTTGAATGTCTGGACAATGCCATTTCTTCTCTAGTGATTATGACCGTAACCCTGTCTGATCCTGGCATGTTTGAGAGATCAGCCTGAATCTTGGCTGGTGCTATCTTATCTTTGTTGATTCTCTCACAAGAGTGAAGAGCTATACTGTGCAGCTAGGCTCTTTTCAAGACTAAGTGGTCTGTAGTGGGCCATGTCTTCACTTCCAGATCAACTATTTTGGACTAAGGGACTGTCCTTACACGGTGGCTTATGTTTGATGTACCCAGTTAGCTGTGATGAGTGTAGAGGGATCTTGATTAGGTTAAACCAGTCACATCCCTTCTGTGGGCATGGACTTGATCCACTTCAACAAACTCACAATAAAAAGCACTTTCTAGAAGTTGGAGTGAAATGCGGTAGGATTTACTGAGTCTCAGAGACCTCTGCAAATAGACCCAGGATGCTTTCGTGAGGCCTATACAAAACTGTAGACACGTAGGAGGAGGAGGATTGTGAGGTCTGGAGGCTCTTTTGCAGTTGTTAGCTGAGGAGGTATAAAAATTTCAGAGGTAGAACTGTAATCTACCTAATATGTTGACTGTGAAGAACATTCAGCTAAACTCTGGGAAATAAATTCTAAGCCTATTTTACTACTGACCACTATATAGAATGGAACAAGGTCCATCTCTACAAATAAAGTCACAGCACAGTAAATGAGTAGGGATCAGCCCGACTTCTCAGACCCTGCCCATGTAGATGTACTTCTGTGTTTACTATGGATATGATGGTACTCACCTCAGCAGAATAGCTTATTAGTTGATGTTTGTTGTGGGATTATTCTTAAGCAAAGAATATTTTAAATATTTTCAATTTTATTCTTTTGTAGATAGGAGTTAATATTCAAAAGTATTTTTTTTTTAGTTTTAAATGTTTGAAAAGACAGCAATCACTGTCTTATGTAACCTTTCAATAAAAATAATTACATTTTGCCTTTTTATAAAACTTACTTTATTCTCTTTCTCCCCTTCCCCATGTGTATGTATGGTGTGTGTGTGTGTGTGTGTGTGTGTGTGTGTGTGTGTGTGTGTGTGTTTGTGGGTGCTTTATGTATGGAGACCATAAGAAGGTGTCAGATTTTCTAGATCTGGATGTACAGATGGTTGTGCACCATCTGACATGGGTGTAGGAAACCCAGCTGGATGATCTCCTGGAAGAGCAGGCTATGACGCCAGGGCACACAAAAATCATTTTTAGAAGAAAAACAGCAAGAGGAACTTCATACTGGTAAACTGCAGTGTGACCAATTTTTCTAGGAATAGGAAATTATAAAGAAAAGTGAAATGATGAGCAAGGAATTTTATGCATACCATAAAATTATAGAATATTATGACTTAAACTGATATGGTCCCCAAATTTCATAAACTGTGGTGCATCCATAATTTCCCCCAAATTGCTCAATTAATCACTAGTGTAGCCACTACTTAGATAATTTTTTTTAGACATAATTAAATTTCTTAGGCAGTTGACCTCAAAATAGATTACGTGGTTGGGTCTCACTTAATAACATGAACCCTTTGAATCTGGGTCAGAGGTAGAGGAAGAAAATAATTGACATGAGAATTTCTTAGTTATTGACTTGAAGGTGAAAAAGACTATGTGACAGGAAATGTGAGCATCTTTGAGGAGATGAAAACAATCCCTGGCTGATAATCAGTAGGGAAATAGGCACTTTACCCACAGCTAAAAGTAACTGAATTCTGACAAAGCACATGAGAACTTGGGAAGTGAAATAGTTTGCTCAGAGTGCCATAACAAGAATTGGAGATCTCTATCAGGTCCCTCCTCTTGGAGCTCGGGGGACCCTGTGGAAGCCAGAGGGTTCAAGGACACCAGGAGAACGTGGCCCACAGAATCTACTAAGCAGGGTTCATAGGGGCTCACAGAACTGGAAGTGGCCATCAGGGAGCCTGCCTGGGTCTGTGCTAGGTTCTCTGCATATGCATCCAAGTTGTATAGCTTGGTGTTCTTGTGGGATGCCTAACAGTGGGAGTGGTGGGGGTGTCTCTGACTCTTTGACCTGACCTTGGGACCCTTTTCCTCCTACTGGGTTGCCGTATCCATCCTTGATATGAGGATATGTGCCTAGACATATTGTATCCTGTTCTACAGTGTTCTGTTGATATTCCTGGGAGGCCTGCTCTTTTCTGAAGGGAAATGGAGGAGGAGTGGATCTGGAGGAGAGAGGAGGTGTGTGTGGGAATGGTAAGGAATGGAGTGAGGGGAAACTGCAGTTGGGATGTAGTGTATGAGAGAAGAACAAAACAAACAAGAAAGCACAAGTCAATAGGCTGGGTTACTCCTATGGTTTGGGTTCTCACTGTCCCCCCAAAGCTCCTAGGTAGAAGATTTCCTTACAGGGCAGAGATGCTGAGAGGTGGGACCAGTAGAAGGTGCTTGGATAAAGAGGGCTCTGTGCTCATCTGTGGTTTCATCTATTGGATGAGTCAGGTAGCTTGATGTGGTAATGGGAGGAGGTGGGCTCTTGAGGGGACAGGGTCAAGTAGGGAATGCAAGTCACATTTCCCCACACCCCTCCTTTGTTCCTGTTCTTTCTCAGCTCTCCTTCCCCCTCTCCTTCTCTCCCATTGTCCTTCTCCCATGAGTTTTGTTCAACCATGTGCTCCTTCCGTGATGTTCTGTCTCACTGAAGGTCCACAACGGAGCCGAGGGACCTTTGAACCTCCCAGCCCCAATAAACTTACCTCTTCAAATTGATTTATTGGCTTCCTAGTCATGTAGGCAACTGGGGTTCTTCCTAAACATCAAACAAAGGAACAGCTGACAAGAGCCTCTTTGCCTCAAAATCCCCTTCATTCTGTTTCTAGAACTTCGTATCTAGGTCTCAGGAAAGCATCCCTGTCCTGTTTGCAAAGGTCTCTAAGGCTCAGTAAACCCTACCATCATTTCCCTCCAGCTTCTAGAAAGTTTTTCCACTGGGTTTATTTCTATGCTCCTTGCTTCACAGACTACTTTTATTTGACTCGCTTACGATACTTGTTAAAAAAGCTAATTCCTGGCCCTGCCACAGGGGACTGACTCAGTAGGGGAGGCTGATGCAGTTAGAGTTACAGAAATGCTATTGCACACTTTATGCCACAGCATGTGCCCTCTCCTGCTTGCTGGCTCCTCAGAGGGGATGGAAAACATCTGTTCATCGTTCTATGCATAATAGACCATAGCATAATTTTGATTACCTCATTCCCACAAGACTCCAGTGAGATGGTTTATCTTATCATTATTGGAGAGTAGCCAATATTAAGAACCTTAGATTCTTACCTCAGCACATTGTCTGCTTTCCGGAGGCCACCCTCCCATTGCTTATTCCCTTCTACTGTAGGCCAAGTACAGTACTACCAAAGGAGAAAGGTTATCGGACATGCCTATGTGACTTCAGTGATGAAGACTCCTCTTTCAGTTGTTACTATTTAAAGGTCCTGACACCTTCATTTTCAAGAATACTAATACAGGAGATTTACATTTCATATCAGGGTCAAGGATTCAGATTTTATCCATACTTCTCTGGAAATGAAAGTTGTCACCATTTTGACATATTCTCAGTAAGGGGCCTGGCTAGACTGGTTCGAGTCTTGCCTTGTCTGCCCTTAGTTGGATGCCCAGTCATTTGATCTGATGGCTCTACAAACTTATGTTTTCTTTCATCAAGGTGCTTCTTGTCTGTCTGGACATAGCGTTGCTCCAAGTTTATTGGTCCTTTGTTGATATCATACAACATAGTTATGAACCTCTGGCATCCTAATGCTGTAGTACTCTTTGGGACCAGTGGTAATCTTCCTTGAGTGGAGGGCTTATTCTACTGTGGTCTTTTCTTTATGTAAGTATGTTCACATTTGAAGTGGCCTTAACCAGATAGTTTTGTTGGTGTGTATGTGTGTGTCACGCTCGATTGGGGGCACATGCATTTATGTGTACAGGTGCAGGTACATGTGTATGTACATTTATGGAGACCAGAAACTGGTGTAGTATCTTCTTCAGTTACTTTCTACTTTGTGTTTTGAGACAAGGTCTCACGATAAACATGTAGTCATGGATTCATCTAGATTTAATGGCCAGCAAGTCCTAGAGTTTCTCCTATTTCCAATTTCCCAGTTCTGAAAATATAGGCATGCATTGCCACACCTCACACCTATTTTTCCCCGTGTGTGTGTGTGTGTGTGTGTGTGTGTGTGTGTGTGTGTGTGTGCGCGCGCGCGCGCGCGCGCGCGCACTGGGTACCCAAACTTAGGACCTCATGATTATATGGCAAACGTTTTACTGACTCAGTCACCCTTTATACCCCTAATTAGCATTTAACACTTAATGGAATGGATGATAATCTGGGAGAAATAGCTTTAATGCAGTGTGGAAGTCAACTGCTTATTACTACATTTAAAGGCAGATATTGTGGACTGACCAAACACATGCCCAGTTCTCCTTAACCTCTCAGTGTAGTGTTTTAGACTCTGTTCACATGGTTGGCTTTCAGAGATTAGCGGGTTTAAAGCATTAGGTGGATCCTAGTGCTGGCAAATTCTATTAGTGATGCTCTGCAGTTCCAAGAAATAGAAAGTATACTCTGGGCTTTTGGTTGCTCAGTGGTGCAGACTGACTATAACCTGAACCTCTGCCAGCTCATATCTGCTCTGCCTCAGGCAACCAAGGAGCTTTTACCAGAAGAGAAGAGACAACTGCACAGTGTAGTAAACGTTTTCTGGTTGTTGACAGTGATAGGGAGAAGGCAGCTTGATTCTAATGATGAATTAATGCAGTGGTTCTCAACCTTCCTACTGCTGTGACCCTATAACACAGGTCCTCATGTGGTGGTGACCCTCAACCATAAAATTGTTTTTGTTCCTTCTTCATATCTATGCTGCTGCTATGAATTGGATCTAAGTATCGGTGTTTTTCAATTGTCTCCCACCAAAGGGTCTCAACTCAAAGGTTGATAACCTCTCCCTCCCCTTTTTTGGGTAATAGGCTCTATGTAGCTCTGGCTGTCCTGGATTTTGCTCAGTAGACCAGGCTGGCCTCGAACTCACAGAGATCCACCTGTCTCTGCCTCATGAGTGCTGGGATTAAAGGTGTGTTCCAGGACACATGGCCTGACAATGCATTTTTGCTGGGCCAGTCTTCCTCTATCTATTAATTTTGAAGAGAAGTTTGCCATCTGATTTCACAGTAAGATTTATTATTTTAGCTGTTTGCAATGAATTTAAAATTCAGGCAACAATGTGTCAGTCAAGATATCCCTGTGGACAGGGTTTGGTCTTTGATGTTACCAATCCAAGAAGATTCACAAGAGGTAGAAAATGCAAACTATCTTTTCCTACTTTCCCATTCAATATAACATCGAACTCTCCTGTGGCAAATACGTAGGTTCCTCTCTCACTCTGGGTAAGTATCTACAGTTTAACACAATTATGACACTACCTGCAATTATGTCGGATACGATAGGGCAAGGGCTCCACCATCTCACTAGCCTGTCTTTATTTCAGATGCTAGCTGCAAATCTGAACCTCAAGAATTATAGATAAGCGGCTAAATTGAGGATTCACATGTATCCTCATAGTTGTTTTTCAAATCAACTTGACACAAGCTAGAGTTATCTGAGAAGAGGGAATCTCAGTTGAGAAAATGCCTCCATCAGATTAGCCTGCAGGCAAGTCTATAGTGCATTTTCTTAGTTAGCAATAATGTGAGAGAGCCCATTGTGGGTAATGACACTCCTGCAGGGGTGGTCTCCCATGTATAAGAAAGCAGACTGAGCAAGCCACAAGGAGCAAGCCAGTAAGCAGCACTCTTCCATGGCCTCTGCATCAGCTCCTGCTTCCAGGTTCCTGCCTTGAGTTCCTGTCCTGATTTCCCTGGCTAATGGACTACACAAGCTATAAGATGAAATAAGCCCTCTCCTTCCCACGTTGCTTTGGTCATGGTGCTTTATCACAGCAGTAATAACCCTAATGAAGACAATGTGAATCCCTCTCATCTGTAGTCACTTTCTAGAGCAGCTCACAGAACTCCAGGAAGTATTTTCTTACATTGCTGATTATTATGAACTTAAAAGAATATGAATGAACAGATAGACGAAGAGTGTTGAGCACCAGAACCTTGGTCTCCACAGAGTTGGAGTGCACAATCCCCCTGGCCTGTGGACAAATTCACCAAACCACAAGTTCTCCAGATCTGTACTTTTGTTCTCAATGGAAGCTCCAGCGTGTGTATGATTGATCAAATCATTGGCCACTGGTGATCAGTCTCAGCCAACCCAGGTCCTGGGTGCAGTGGTGCTGAATGATCCAATCCTCTAATTCCCTAGGAACTGGTCTGCATTCTGGGGTTGGGGGATGCTGTACTGCTATAGGCGTAAAACACTAGGGCTAAGAGACTGTGGACTGAAATTTCTGAGATCAGGAGTCCCAGTGAACCTCTCCTCTCTTTGTGTAGCTCTGTCCCAGGCATTTGGTGCAGAGACACAACACTGACAAGCTAACTCAGCCTTGTCTACTCCTGCCAGGTGTACTGGCTTGTTGCCGTTCACAGCCTTTTTGTTCTCTGGGACTTGTGGACCGAACAAAGCTGCATCACTGAAAGTAACACTTCTGCTGGTGTGTGTGTGTGTGTGTGTGTGTGTGTGTGTGTGTGTGTGTGTGTGTGTATGCAGTCTACATTCAGTCAGGTCAGTGCAGGGGCTCTTGGGTTTAGATAACTTGCCTTATCTTGGGACAATTTGCCTTAATTTGTCCCAGAATTGGATCCTTTCAGAATTCTTTGAGGATCCCATGAGCTTCTTAGGCACCTATTGATGAGGAGGTTTGTAGTTCAGAGTTGACAGTAAGAGATGTTACTGAACCATGATCCATGATAGGTGAAAGGCAGCTGGCACTGAGCGGCTGTTGGAAATAAAATGGGTGCAATTGTAGTAGCAAGCAGCACAGTTTGAAAGGTGTCCAGATGGGCTAGAACTCCAGAGAACTACAGGAATAATTAATAGCACACATTCTTCTTGGGTTTGGTGTAATAGGAAATCAATAAAGCATTACCTCCCTATATGGCTCACTGTGGGAACCCAGAACAAGTAATATGGAATTATACTCTGAGACCTGGCCTAACACAAAAACTCTGAGACAGATCTGTACAATGTTCCATGGGGTACAAACCTGGATGAATCTGAGACAGGAGTCATACGCAGCAATAAACCCAATACCCATGACCAGGTCGGGGAGCACACACACACACACACACACACACACACACACACACACACACACACTGTGTCACTGCCCACTTCTCTCCTTCCCTTCTATTCTTCTCTTGCTTAATGTCTGACTTCAGTTTAGTGGACCAGCTTCATCCTTCTCTATCCCTTCCTCCCTTTTGTGGTGGGTATTGTGTTCCCTGTAATATTGTGTGTTCCCTGAAATAAACGTATCTGGGGTCAGAGAACAGACAGCCACTAGAACGAAGCCAAAATTGGTGGCTAGAAAATGGGAAGAGTAAGCCATAACAGAAGTTGGGCGGTGGTGGTACACACCTTTAATCCCAGCACTTGGGAGGCAGAGCCAGGTGGATCTCTGAGTTCAAGGCCACTTTAGAAACAGCTAAGAATGGTGACCCAGGCCTTTAATCCCAGGGAGTGGGGGCAGAAAGAAAAAGGTAAATAAGGCGTGAGGACCAGGAACTAAAGAGTAAAGCATGTAGTTAAGCATAACTGGAGAAGTATTCAGGCTTTGGAGCAGCACAGTTCAGCTGAGAGCCATTGGGATGAGGACTCAGAAGCTTCCAGCCTGAGAAAAAAAGGATCACCTGAGGAACTAGCAAGGTGAGATAGCCGTGGCTTGTTCTGCTTCTCTGATCTTACAGCAATCACCCCAATAACTGGCCTCAGGTTTGATTTCATTAACCAGTACTTTTAAGATTCCTGCCACACCCTTTCTGTCTCACTTCTTTTTGATGGACTTTCCCCAAGAACACAAATTGCCCTGGTTGTGGGGCTCTCTCTGAGTGCTGGGATTATTCTAGGTTGCTTTAATATGTCTTCACTATTTTCTATTTCTGTGTGATACTGATCTGGAGATGCCTTATCTCTTCCCTTCATCTTCCTTAGCTCCCCTTTGAGTGATATTTCTGTCTTCTATTATTCCTTGTGGCTCCCATACCAATTGTTAACATGCTTTCCTTACTTTTTTTCATTTCATAATTCATCTCACCCTTAGTAATGGCTAGCTCAGTATACACAATACCATTCTTGTTTTTATTATTATTTATTGAATTATTGGAGTTGAAGGGGTGATCTTGAGAATTCTGGGTAGCACTGAGAAGTGAACTTAGGGTCTCATTCATGCTAAGTAAATGCTCTATTGCTGAGTTATAGTGTAAGTCTGCAGTGATAGTTTTAATTGGTGGTCACTTATTTCATAACAGCCAAATCCATTGGTTGTAGTTGTGTTCACGGTTTCTATTCTACTCTTGAATAGGGCTGCTGATGTAGACTATTGCTCTGAGCATGTGGGCTGGTTGCTAATCTGCTAGTTAAACACCCAATCTAGAGGGAAGAATGATATATGAGTCCTACTATAACCTAGTCCTGCTTAAATATTGCAAAGCTTCCAAGGAAACAATAGGAGGTGAAAGGAAAAAAAATCTAACCAATGACCTAATCTAAGGTGCACAAGTCTCAGTGTAGAAACATAATCAACAAATTAGTAAAGGACACACAGAATGCTGAGCACGTTCAAAAAGAATACAAACAACTGAATCAAAGAAGTAAGTCAGTACAGAATATGAAAGAACTTAATAAAGAGATAGAAATACTGAAAAAGATCAAATTGAAATTTTGTAGATGGAACGCTAACAAAAAAATCTTTGGAAAACCTCTCCAGTAGGATGGATCATGTGGAAGAAGTGATATCAGGGCACGAAGACAAAGCAGAGGAACTGGAGCATTCGGACAGTGACAAACATAAGATAATAAAAACATCTGAACAAAACATCAGAGACCCACGGGACATGATGATTGAAGGACAGAATCCACAAATCGTGGGCATAGAGGAGGGAGAAAAAGTTCAAGCTAACTATAGAAAATAAATAAATAAAGCAAAATGTCCCATCTCAAGGGAAAGGGCTGGTCAGATAAGGAAGCATACAGACAAGATCAGAGAAGAAATTCACATTATATTATAGTTTGAACAAAAATCATACAGAACAACAAGATACTGAAAAGTGCTATTGAGCAGCACCACATCACATATATAGGGAAACTCGTCAGAATGACAGCAGATTCCTCAACAGAAACTCCTACATCGGGGAGGGCATGGAGCAGTTCATCCCAAACTCTGTCATGTAACAACTACCAACACATATTACTATTTACAGCAAAGCTATCTTTCATAAGTGAAAGATAAATGTCCCATGATATACACAGGCTGAAGAAATTCATGAACAAGAAGCTGTCGCTGCAGAAGATGTCTGGAGAATTCTCCACACCAAAGAGAAAGAGAAACTTCTCCGTGATTAGGAAAGAAAAAAACAACAGAACAGTAGATAAGCAAAGATTCGGGAAGCACCAACATGACAGTGATTAAATACATCTCAATACAGCTCTGAATGTTGGTGGCCTCGGTTACCCAACCAACAGCCACAGACTAGCAGGTTGGAGAGTAAAAGAACTCATCTGTTTGCTGTGTATAAGAAACTTACCCTGATACAAGGACAAGCACAGCTTTTGGGTGAAGGAGTCGGTAGAAAAAGGCATTCCAAGCAAAAAGGACTGGGAATGAAGGCAGGTGTAGTGATACTAATGCTTGGCCGAATGATCTTTAAATCCAAACTGGTTATGAGATAAATTTACTTTGATTAAAGGGACAATCCTTTAGGTTGCTATTATAATCCTACACATAAGCACCCAGTAGGGGTGCATCTAATTTCATAAGCCAAACAGTATTGGGGTGAAGTACACAGACTGATCTCAGTGCAATTATGGATGATTTCAATATCCTGCTCTCACCAGTTGATAGATTATCTGGACCCGAAAAAAAAAATGAGCAGAAATACCCAGAGTCAAACAACATTATCAATTAGAAGGACGTAATAGATTTATCTAGGATTTTCCGCCCTAACATTGCAGAAAATACACTCTTTCCAGCAACCAAAGGAACTTTCTCTAAAATAAGCCACATTTTAGGACACAAAGAAAATCTCACCAAATACAAGAAAGTGGAATTAATTTTATCAGCTCACAGAGGAATAAACCTAGAAATCAACAGCAAAAGAAACCACAGAACATATATAATCTTTTAAAAAAAATATTATTTTTTATTTTTTTTATGTGTATAAGTGTTTTGCCATGGGTGTCGGGTCTCCTGGAACTGGAGTTACAGACAGCTGTGAGCTGCCATGTGGGTGCTGGGAAGTGAACCCGGGTCCTCAGGAAGAGCAGTCAGTGCTCTCAACCACTGAGCCGTCTCTCCAGTCCCCGTACATAATCTTATGGAGGTGAATGATGCTGTACTGAGTGACGAATGGGTCATTGAGGAAATCAGGAGGGAAATGCTAAAAATTCCCAGAATCTGGCAAAATAAAAACACAATGTGTCATAACCCATGGGATTCAATGAAATGTATTCTGAAAGGGAAGATTACAGGTACAAATGCCTACATTAAACACCAGAGAGATTTCAAGTAAGTAACTTCATGACGTACCTCAAGATCTCAGAAAAACAAGAAGAGGACAAACTAAAATTCATCACACACAGAAAATAATAAAGAGCAGGGTAAAAATTAATGAAAAGAAAATGAATGTAACAATACAAGAATCCTCTCCTCCCGTTCCCTCCCCACACCTCTCTTCTACCCACCCCCATCCACTCCTCCTCTGTCTCCATTCAGAAAGGGTCAGGCCTCCCATGGGAGTCAACAAAGCATGGCATATCAAGTTGAGGCAGGTCCGAGCCCCTCCTCCTCCTCGCATCAAGGCTGACTGAGGCATCCCACCATAGGGAATATGTTCCAAAAAGCCAGATCATGTGCCAGGGGCAGGTCCTGGTCCTACTGCTAGAGAGTCCACAAACAGACCAAGCCACACAACTGTCACACACATACAGAGGGTCGAGGTCGGTCCCATGCAGGCTACGTAGCTGTCAGTCTAGAGTCCCTGAGCTCCCACAAGCTCGGGTTAGTTGTCTCTGTGGGTTGCCCCCATCATGAGCTTGACTTCCCTTGCTTATATAATCCCTCCTCCCTCTCTTCAACTGGAGCCCTGGAACTTGGCCCAGTGCCTAGCTGTGGATCTCTGCATCTGCTTCCATCAGTTACTGGATGACAATTAGGGTGGTCACCAATCGGAATTTAATGTATCTGGGACACGGTGCTGAAGAAGGAGCTGAGAGTTCTACATCTGGATTGGCAGGCAGCAGAATGTCACAGTAGACCTGGCTTGAGCATTTTAGACCTCAAAGCCCACCCCCTAGTGACACACTTCCTCCAAGAAGGTCACACCTACTCTAACAAAGCCACACTTCCTAATAGTGCCACTCCCTGTGAACTTATGGGGGCTATTTTTATTCAAATCATCATACATATTCAGAAGTTGCTATAGTGGGTAGCCATTCCAGCTTTGACCTGGAAGTTCCAACTCCCATTGAGGCTTCAGTAACAGTAGCCTATAAGGTGTGGCTGAGAGAGAACACTGAATACCTGAGATCCAGATGGGCCAGCTCTCTTGGTTCCCAGACCCTGGATGCTGGAGGTAGAGTGAGCAGAGTTCTCCAGAGAACACTGCTGGACTGCGCCACACCTTTCCCAGACCCTGTAACCCATCCCTTCACTTGTAAGTTACCCCACAAAATAAACCTCTCTTTTAACTATGTGGAGTGGCCTAAATAATTTCACCAATAAGTTGCATGATATAATAATTTGTAATACCCAAGGTTCATTATTATTTGAAATTAGTCTATGCCCATTTCTAACTGTTTAAACATATTTCATTCTTTTACTCTAGATTACTAGAAATATACCATTTGATCAAAATCTCTACTTTGAAGATACTTCATAATACTGTATTGCTTGGACAAATTTAATCATTTTTTTTATACATGTGAACAATAAAAAAGCTTTTATCATAAAAATTTAGTATTTTAAATAATATATTCCATAAACTTGATAAGTGAACTTTTATCTCCTCATTATTTGTATTTTGTTGGGCATAATGGACACATTGTACTTTTGGCATACTTTTTCTGGATATTTTTTATATCCTTAGCATAGTCTCTAACTTTTTTTTTTGCTAAATGTGAAAAAAGTGTCCTATTTTATTGTGCACTTATTTATTTCTTTCATCCTATATTTTGGTTTTTTAAATAAATTAACTTTATTGAAATACATCATGAAGGTAGGATGATGTGGCAGCATGGTTGGAACTAGAGGGGGTCCTTACGTTTGGAAAAATAGGTCAGGCACAGAGTGGTAGATATTAACTGCTTCCACAGAGGTTGAGAGGAGAGTCATGGTTACCAGAAGACTGGGGAAGTTGAGAGGCAGAGTTGGGGAAGTGTCGACCCACAGATTCTAAGTTGTAGTTAGCAGAAATAATCTCTGGTGTTCCTTTGGACAGTAGAGAGTATAGGTCAGTGGTTCTCAACTTATGGGTCAAGACCCCTTTGCGGGGTTGAACAACCCTTTCATGGGGGTCACCCAAGACCATCAGAAAACACAGATATTTACATTACATGATTCATCACAATAGCAAAGTCACAATTAAGAATTAGCAACAAAAATAATTTTATGGTGACAGGTCACCACCACATGAGGAACTGTATTGAAGGGCTACTGTGTTAGGAAAGCTGAGATCCACTGTGATAGATGATGGTGAGGTGTTGTCTGTTTCAAAGAAGGTGGAAGAAAGGATTGTCAGTATTTCCACCTTGAAGAAATTATAACAGCTTGAGAGGAGACAGACATGTGAATCCTGCTTTGAACATTGCATGATGTATACATGTACAGTAGTATACATGTGTACAAGTACATTACTGGTACCTCATAAATGTACAAATGTCATGTGTTGATAAGGACACAAATAATCCACATGGAAAAAAAGTAGTTATTTTGTGGTCAGTTTGATAAATTTTGATACATTTATCCATGTATATGCTTTCCAAAATAACCAGGATATGGAAGATTTTCATCTGTCTATCCAGCTCTCTGGAGGCCCCCTTCAGGCAGTTATAAACCTACCCAACTCTAGGCATCCCTGGCCCTGATTCCTATTAGTGTAGACTGTTGTCCAATTTTTAAATTTTATGTGTGTGAGCACGTGATATGGGCATGTGGGTAAATATGCAGGTGTGTGTAAGTGTGTGTCATGCACATTTTTGGAGGTCTTCTATTTTATTTTTTATTTTTCTCTACTTTATTTTTTAAAGGTTTATTTTTATGTATATATGTATCTCTTTGTATGTGTCTGTTTGAATATATGCCAGATGTATGTAAGTGTCTATGGAGGTTGAAGAGAATATTAGATTCCCTGGAGGTAGAAATATAGGCAGCTTTGATCCAGGGGATGTAGGTTTTGGGAACTGAACGCAGATCCTCTGAAAGAGCAGCAAGTGCTCTTAACCACTGAGCCATCTTTCCAGCCCCTCTGCCTATGTTTTGAGATAGAGCCTCAGGCTGAACTTGGAACTCACTGTTTTTGCTGTGTTGGTGAGCCTGGTTCATCAAGGCCCCGAGATATACCTGTTTCCACCTTCCCTTCACCTTTCCAGTGCTGGAACTGGAGACCTTGCATAGTCACACTGCTTTTAGAGTTTTGTGTATGCTAAGGATCAAACACATGCTTATGCTTGCAGGGCAAATGCCATCACACACGGATCCATCTCTTCACTCCCCAGCTGTTGGCTTTATTTACAGTTGCATGTGTATTGGATTTTGTATCCTGCATTCTTCTGTGGCTTCATTTGTTTAGGATAGTATCTTTTAGTTCATCCAGGTTCTTGCATCTACCAACAGCTTTTGTGTTTTTCAGAGCAGCTTTTCATTACATGGGTATATCATCATTTGTTTACTGACTCACCTGCTCATGGACATCTGGACACTTTCCAGTTATTGGTTATTATACAGAAAGCTATTATGAACATTTTTATGCAAGTATTTTTTTTTGCATGAGCATGTTTTTATTTTTCTATGATTTGTTGCCTTGTATGCACAATAAAAAAATCACTGTTAGAGAGCTTTCAGGGTTTCAAATTTATGAAGCTTCTTTTATGCCTCTGTTTGTGTGGTCTATCATGGCAAATGTTCTATGTGCTGCTCAAGAGAATATGTTTGCATTTGTTGGGTGGAATGCTCTATAGCTGTCATTTCAGGTGAAGTAGTTGATATCTCCCTATGAGTTGTTGGCAAGAAGTCCCCCCCCCCCCCCCGCCCGCCCCAATACAGGCTATTGCCATTTCCCTTGTCTGCCCTAGAGGCTAAGATGTTATTGCTGAAGACACCACATACTTTGGATACAAGACTTGCAGGAATCAAGCTGGTACTGGCAGCCTGTTCCCTGAGGACTAGTTATCATTATTAGAAGATGGTACGCAAAATACAATGGGAGAAAACTAATCAGTTGTCTTACACAGCTATAAAGCCTACAAACCACAACAATGACTACCCTGGCAAAATATATCCAATAGTACAATAGTGGCACTAATGTCTTGAGGGTAACCAATAGTTGTCTACTTGTATTTAAGGCCCACTCAATAAGAGGCAACTCATGTCTGGTACCATAAACATAGCCAAGAACCTGTGGCTGGAGAAGTCATAGATCCTAAAGGAGAACCTACTTCTGCCATTTTACCAAATTAATATGCCTTCCAACTGTATTTTAAATATTTATCTTTATACTCACAAACAAGTGTGGCTCTCATCCCTCATTAAAGAAGTTTCTTTTTTTTCTTCCACAGAGTCTGCTCCAGAGATTCATAACTTGTCAGAAGGCAGAGACCAAGTGACCAAGGGATGCCAATCCCTAATTGGTACATCTACAACATTACTCCTGTACCTAAGGCTTAGAGAACCTTGTGTAAGAGGGTAGCAGAAAGGCAGTGAGAACCAGAGGATCAGGATACTTGCTTCTGGATCGTGTCTTTTAGACATGACAGGAAAGCTGTACCCATGAAATCTCAACAATATGGTTGCCTAAACGAGACCTGAACAATGACGACACCAGTCAACTTGCCAATGTGGGTAGGGGTGGGATCTTCACAAAGCTTCACCCCTAGATGAAGAGCTGTAGGCAATCAATGGCTGCTGAAAGAGATTCAAGTTTTTTCTTTCTCATTTTTTTTTGTTGGTTTTTCGAGACAGGGTCTCTCTGTGTAGCTTTGCGCCTTTCCTAGATCTCGCTCTGTAGACCAGGCTTGGCCTCGAACTCACAGAGATCCATCTGCCTCTGCCTCCCGAGTGTTGGGATTACAGGCGTGTGCCACCACCACCTGGCAATTCAAGTTTTTTCTATGGACAGGCTTCTCTCTCTCTCTCTCTCTCTCTCTCTCTCTCTCTCTCTCTCTCTCACACACACACACACACACACACATACATGTGTACACCTATACATGTATGTATACATATGAAGGGAATTTATTGGAATGACTTACAGGCTGCAGTCCAGCTAACCCAACAATGGCTACCTGTTGTTGCTTGTTTTTGCTCTTTTGGGGTCCCACCACCTGGCTCCCAAATAAATCACACATGGACACTTATTCTTAATTATGAATGCCCAGCCTTAGCTTGGCTTATTTCTTGCCAGCTTTCCTTAACTTAAATTATTCTGTCTACCCTTTGCCTCTGGGCTATTCCATTCTCTTATTTCTGTAAATCTTACCCTTACTCTGTGTCTTGCTGTGTAGCTGGGTGTCTGGCCCTTGATGCCCTCCTCCTTCTCTGGCTATTTCTTCTTTTTTCACGCCTCCATCTCTCTTCTTCTTCCTCTTCCCAGACTTCTATTTATCCTCTCTGCCTGTCAGCCCTGCCTGTCCCCCTCTCCTGCCTTGCTATTGGCCATTCAGTTCTTTATTAGACAGGCACAGTAACACAGCTTCACAGAGTTGAACAAATACATCATAAACAAAAGTAGCACACCTTAAAAAATAATACTCTACAACAGCTAGCTGTGAAAGGAAAGTTCAAGAACACAGTATTTGCTCAGTCTCACAAGGCTGGATGTCTCAGCTGGTCTTCTCTGTAAGCTGGGATCCCAAAGAAGTGAAGAGAACGGAAGTGTTAGCAGGGAGAGGGTGGCGAGCAGGCAAAGAAAGTTTCCTTCTTCCAGCAGGAGGTGTGGCCCAGACTAAAGGTGTGTCTTCCCACCTCAGGAGCTGGATCAAAGGCATTCATTCACCTTCCTGCTTCAAAGGTCTGGACTGGAAGATTTACCCACTTCACACCAAGCAGAAAATCTCTGGATTGGAGTTCATTCCAGATGTGGTCAAGTTGATAACCAAGAATAGCCATCACGAAGGCCAAGCAAGCAAAAGGCAAGGTGATCTTCCTTCTGCCATGCTCTTTTGTGTTTTTAACTGCTTCCAGAACATGCCGCCCACAGTCAGGGTGGGCCTTCCCACATCAATCAAACAGGTCAGCCACTTCCTCAGGTGAGGATCCCTCCTCAAGTGATTCCAATTTGTGGCAAGATGACATTAAAACCAGCCATAAAATACCAACATTGTTCACCCAAATATGGCATATGCTTTCCATAGAAGACTAATGGGGGCCACGAAAATCCACTGAAGCTGCATTGGTGACATGATGTGCTTACCATATTGAAGGAGAAGTCCAGTATGTCACAGACCAGTGGACCCCAGAAACCTTACTGAACTAGTCTCTGTGTTGATGGTTTTATGACTTGAATGCATGCGTCTGAGTATCTGCTGTGGAATTCCTGCCTGGCGGAGGGGAGGTCCAGTTAGCATGATGTCACTGTAGCTGCCTATCAAGATATCAAGTGGGCTGAAACAATTGCGTTTAGAGATGTGAAATGTCCTTGTGTCAAAATTTTGGAAAGCTACGCTTCTGACCCCGCCAAATGCACAGAAACACTTGTAGTATCTTTAGTCTCAGGGGTAGAGAAAAAGTAGTTCCCAGAACAGTGTCTGTCACTAATGATAACTTGGTTGCTTTTTAACTATGATTTGATCTAAATAAAGAGCCACATGTGCAGTAGCTTCCCTAATTAAAGTCATCACCTGATTGAGTTATCAGTGATTCAGTGCTACCTCAATGCTCCAGCTGTCCTCTGGTATACATCAAGTGGTAATTCAAATGGCTGTATGACAGGCGTCCCAGTCCTGTATCGCTCAAGCTGTATCATTAAATCTAAACTTTTATGTAAATACAGGATACTACTTGTGCTGGCTAGTTTTATGTTAACTCGACACACCAGAGTCATCTGGGAGGAGGGCACTGAGGAATTGAGAAAATGCTTCCATAAGATTGGGCTATAGGACATTTTCTTAATTAGTGATTGATGGGGGGGGGGGCAGCCCACTGTGGGTGGTGCCATCCCTAGGCTGGTGATCCTGGATTCTATAAGAAGGCAGGCTGAGCAAGCCTTTAGTAGTAGTCGAGTAAGCAACACCCTTTCATGGTCTCTGCATTAGCTTCTGCCTCCAGGTTTCTGCTCTGTTTGGGTTCTTGTCCTGACTTCCTTCAGTGATGGACTGCAATGTGTAAGTGTAAACCAAATAAATCCTTTCCTCCCCAATTTTCTGTTTGGTCTTGATGTTTTATCACAGCAACAGAAACCCTAACTAAAACACCAGTTTTCAGTTTAATGTTTTGGTAAGAAGAGGGAGACCAGGGAGCTTCTAAGTAGCCCTTATTTTTAAAATAACATTTATCAAATGCATCAGGAAGCCAATGTAGGTATTCTAACAGTTGGTTACTGTGGGAAGCGAAGGAAGCCTTGAGTGAATGTGTAAAGAGCAGCTGAAGTCCAAGCCCAGAGTAAATGTGTATTATTGACATGAGCATGGTTCATTGGAATTTGGCAAAGCCTCCACCTTGCTGGGGTGAGGTTCAGAGGGATGGCAAAGCCTTCCTCTGGTAAGGGTGTTAGTTACTGGCAGTGTGTGCACCAACTTGTGGCTTCAGCCTCCTCCTCCTGATATTACAGCCCGAGACTGCTCAGATATAGATACACTACTTCTCTTGTCTGTGCTGCACATAATGGGATAGGGGTCTGAGTTGCTGAATGCTGTTCCATTAGATTGTGCATGACCCACCTGACCTAAGGTTTTCTGTATGAATGTTTGTGTGTCTGTCCTTTCTTCATTTCCTTACCACCATAGTCAAGTTTCTAGGACCATCCCAGGAAGTATCGATATGGTAGATTCCTGTGTATTCCAGTCATATACATAGAAACCAGTAAGGCATTTCTCGAACAGGTTCAGCATCCCAATAGACTGACTATATGACGAACTTAGATCGTAACTTGGCACCTACTTTCCCTAAATTTTCACTCTGACCTGAGGGTTGGATAAGTGTGTTCTAGGTCTATGTAGTTGTACATCAGGACCAGTGTAGAAGATGATTCAATATCATAAATATGTATGTGGCTTCTTGATTGGTGGCTATTTTGCTGGTCAAAAAGTCCCTTTTTGTTAATAAATAGCATTGGCTCAGTTATATAGAAATATAGAAAAATGGATTTTGATTGTCATTTATTACAATATAGAACATTAGGCTCCAGACAAATCATAGAGCTTGATATTCAAGGGAAAACAATGTTTTTAGAAAAATGTGGTAGATTTTCATAATGTGAGAGGGGGAATTATAAAAAGGAAGAGTATTAACAATCAATCCACGTGAGTCTATTAAATGGGTAACAAAATTTCTTAAGATGTAAACTGAGGAAGTACACTCAGGAATACAGAATGGAGTAGACAGCTGAAGTCGTCCTCTGAACTGATTGGAGCGAATCCACCTCGGAGGCAGAAGCAGGGAGAAGGGGCATGGGACCCTTCTCCAACTCCTTATCAGAGGTCACATACAACAGTAGGAAGCACCACCTCCTTTGCCCCCCCCCCCCCCCCCCCCACATAGCTCAAGGTCATGAAACAATGGTATATGATGCCTGTCACTCAAGCTTACATTTCTTGCATACTTCCCTCTAGTGCTTAGGAGAGTCACCACCAAGATACAAAGAGAGAGATGTGCACAGGATACAGAAAACAAAAGGCCCAACACAAGGAGAGTACAGCTGACAACTCCAGGGTGCTTGGGAGGAGAGATCCCTGGACAGCCGGTACACGTTGGATGTACTGTGCCTACAGTGTGATCCTCGCTGGTGGAGATCGTTGACGTAATGGAAATATGTCTGAGAGGATGAAGCTGCTAACGTACTTGGAATGATAAGTACCAGGTGAGGAAATGCAGAACTTCATGTGATAACTTGACACGACCTGTAATCACCTAGGAGACCAGCTTCCAGGCACACCTGGGCAGGATTGTGTATTAGATGAGCTCCTGGGAATAAGTTTGATAGACCACCTTGACTATGTTGAGATGGGCAAATGTGCCTTAATTGTGGGTGGCTCCAGTACCTGGGATGAGGTCCTATACTGAGAACAAAGGAGAAGGTGGGCAAATCATTAATGTTCCTTGCTTTCTGCTTTCTGACTGTGGATACAACCTAATTACCTGTCTCAGATTTTTGTCTCCGTGATTTCCCTGAAATGATGGGTTAGAATCCTAAACTCTGAACCCAAATCACCCTTTTCTTCCTTAACTTGCTCTGGGCAGTTTTGTCACAGAAATCAGACAAGTAACTAATGCACTAGATAATATCATGCTAGTTGGGTGGAAGGCAGGAAATTATATCCATGCTTGTGGTTCCTGAAAGAGGGAAGAGAGTCGGCCTCAGCTCTGATGTGGGTAACTCTTAATAGTGAACAATGAAAACATGAATTCCCTCCTTTCGAGCGGACCTTAAGTCCAAGTAGACAGCTTTTGGTTACCCCCAAGATAGAACTGTCACTGTTACGCCTTTGGGAACATGTTGCCATGCTGGTCATTGTTGTGGCTTACCACTGGACTATTGGTTATTTTTCTTCCTAAGCAATAACTTCAGGTACTCTGAAAGCTAGTCCCCAGGGAAGAGGCTTCCAGGTCAGTTCCAGCTCATTTCCTCCCAGGGGAACCTTTAGTCATATCATGAACCAGGAAACAGAACAACTGAGAGACCTGAATTCCACGAGCTCCCTTAAATATATGCCCCCAGGGATGTAAAGACTTCCCAAGGGGCTCTACCTCTTCTACAGCATATCCTAGTACTTCCACATCTTTAAAACATGGGCATTTGGAGGACATTAACCACATTCAAGCCATAACACTAGCCATCAGAGAAATGCAGATTAAAATGTCAAGTGATACTGGCACACATATTAGAATTGCTAAATTGAAGAAGTCCATTTAGGTCAAGTGTTGTCAAGAATAGGGATAACAGAACTCTTGTACAATGCTAATGGGAATGTAATTGGTGTCTCCACTTTGGAAATTGTTTGAAAGTGTTTACTTAAACAGAAGATGTATGTGTTCCATGACAGTAATTGGTATATACTCCAAAACACACACACACACATATCTTTCTCTAAAGACAGGAAAATAACAACGATCATGGAAAATTAGTGAGTATCTCACATGTCTGAATTCCAAGAGGACCACTACAGCCCTGCATTCGCACCTCCTCTGTTTGAGCCTCCTTTTTACTTTCATTTCAAAACGTCATACATTTTTACGGTTTTACCACATTTAAAAACTTTTTGGTATGATCTGTCCCTTTTCAGAGAGTAGTTGTGTTTCTTGTCTTCTGGTAGAAATCAAAAACTTAAACTCAAGAATCCAACAATTACTGGTTGCCTCCTGATTGCTGCAGTGGATGACTTTCAAACACTTGCTCTTATCTTGGCCCTTCATAAGGAAAATCTCTTTTATGGTCTTGCTTTACTTTTTTCCCAGCATTCCCTTGTTTTTTTTTTTTTCTATCAAAATTTCTCAAATCCCTTCAGATCTACTCTATAGCAACATGGTAGTATGTGGAGATGACCCCTGCCCTCATTCTGTCCTTGGTTTATGGAGAGATTCCCTCTAGGAGCTAATGTATACATATTCATTGGTTTATAGTCCCCCACCCCCCATAGGAGCTAACATATACATATTTGGTTTTCTTCCCAGAGGCATCACAGATCACTGCTAAACCCTTTGATACCTTAAACATATATACAGAGCAAGTCCTAGGATGAGCATCCCCACAGCTGAATGTCTAGACTTCTTGCTTACTCATCCGGTCCTACTTCACCCTGTCACACACACACACACACACACACACACACACACACACACACACACACAGAGCTTAACTAGTAAGTAGAATGATGATGCACCCACAGCCAGGATACACTCTATTGCACAGATCTTTATGGCTTATACTGTCACTGCTCAAGAGGCAGTGGGACCTGGGAGAATGGAGTCCACAAATGAGGTGGACTGAAGTCTCATGCAATGGACAACTTTATTCAGAGCCTTAGACAATTTATAGTGAGGACTGAGAAAGGCCATATGGGTAAAGTTCTCACGAGTTCAAGCTGTACACAATCATAAAGACAGGCTGCGCATGGCAAAAACATGTCTTTCCACGGAGGCATATAAAGAAGAGGTACGCAACTGAGTAACATCAGCCAGCAATAATGAGTAATATGCAGTAAACTCACTCCTATTCAGCACACCTGAAAGGACCATGAAAACACATCCCAAGAACAATTCTGTGTTTTGAAGGAACTGAGTTCACAAGACTCTTGCCTTATTGTCTTGCAGTGTTCTTACAAGCACTCAGATTTCTCCTCATATGACTCTGTCCCAGGATCATGTTCCGACATTATTAACCCCCTTCCCCACTTTTGTGGTTTTGGAGTACTATCATTTTTCTAGCTCTTAATTTTTTTTTTTTTTTTTTTTGCTAGTCCTAGTGGGTAGTTCCCCTCGGGTACCACTTTTCTAACCACTTTCCCGATGTTGCATCATATTGACGGTGAACAGAGATGAAGGTGAAACTATTTTGAGATGAAAATGTGGGTTGTTGGCTGTTTTCATGATTCATTTCTGTCTACCGGCTTCATAATGTGCCACCTCATATTTAGGTAAATATTTAAACTGGAGAAGTTTGAGAGTATTATTTTGAAATGAAAATATTAATTCTATTTTCCCCTAAATTATCTGGCAATGTAATAATATTCCCATTGTTGTTCTGGAATGTAAGAGACTAAGGTAATTTGAAATATTAATAATAAACTATCCTCAGTAGAAAAAATGAACTATTTTTGCCTTCAAAAGATGATCCATTTATGTTCTGTTTCATTTAAGTCTGTTTTTTATTCATACTTAGACCAAAGGGTCGTATTTTCCGTTCATCATTTTAGGGTCTGATCTCAGGCCTCAGAGGAGGTTTGGTGCATATGGTCTCTTTTTTTTCCACTCTCTTTAAATAGACTATTGTGACCAGATGTGATTGTTAAATTGTCAGCTGGACACAGCCTAGAAACACCCAGGAAGAAAGTCTCAATGAGGCATTATCCAGATCAGATTGGTCTGTGGGATTTGACTGGATTGCCTTAAATAGCATGGGAAGACCCAGAGTGGAAGTGGGGGTCACCACTCCTTGGTTTGGGACCGTGGACTGTGTAAGAGAAGAGAAGGCCAGCTAAGTGTTGAACATGCACGCATGCATTTCTTTTTGCTCCTGATGGAGGATGTGCTGTGACCAGGGGTCTCAATCTCCAGCTGTGACTTCCCCACAGTGATGGACTGTAAAATGGAATTGCAAGGTAAAGCGAACCCTCTCTCCCCTAAGCTGCTGTTTGGTGGACTATTTTATCACCACAGCAGAACTCAAATCGACAGCGGGCCTAGGAACAGGGGTGAAATAAATGAAGTGTGTCTTCAATGTCATACAGTTTCCATGGTGACTGACATTTGTCCTTTCTCTTCCCTCCTCATCTCAGTAAGCGTGGTGTGCTAGGGTCTCCTCTACCAGGAGTACTGAGCCATTTCAGCACTGGTGTTGGGAGCTTTGTGCTCTCTAGGGATAGGCCTGTTACCATCTGCTAACGGAACTGCTGCCATTTAGAAGAATAGTATTTTCTTTCCTCCCTTTGGGCCCATCTCACCTCTGGGTCCTGAATTTCTAGGATTCTGTGTCTTCAGTGAGATGAAATGGGTACTGTGATCTGGAGTTTCCGGCCTTCTCATCTAAAGGAGTAGTCTTATTAGGAACTTCCAGGCATTACATACATCATGATTTCCAATTCATACATCATGATTTCCAATTCGCTATGGGGTAAGCTGGTGGTCAGAAACTTGTCATGTGAAGAGGCCATATCATACACATTTTAGGCTTTACATTTACAGAACCTCTGCCCACAATTCTTAGATTATTATAGTTTTATGTCTCCCATTTGCTCTGGGTTTGAGAAAACAGCACTGGAAACAGCAGAAACAGAACCCTGGCTGTTTCTTAGTGGGGGATTCAGTGAAGTATCACCATGAAGTTGGAAGTCCATTAGGAAGCTATTATCCTGCTCTCGTGTTTATAGCTTGACTCTTGGATCACTTAAAATGATTTTGAGAGTTGCATTTCCAGCCTGCGAATGTGTGCTAGAAATGGAGACAAGCCATCCTCAAGGAATGACGGACGCCTCCGACCCGTACTCACCCCCTGGTCCATGGGAATCGGTTGCCTCTGAGGGCCAGGTGTGAACAGCCTGTTCTTTCCGGTAGATGAAGCTTTGGCTGTTTGAGGTGTTGGGAGTGTGTTTGCTGATAGCTGGGGAAGTTCGGCCTATTTTTCAAGCTTGAGCAAACAGAGCCTTAAGTTGGACTACTGTTGGTTGATTTATGACTCAGGAATGCTAAATTCCCACACTGGAGTCTGACCAGCAGTTACATTGTTCTGTACACTGCCTGCTGCTTCCTATGTAGATAATTACCAGAGGCTAATTTACAGATGCCAGCAGGAACGGAAAGGAGTGAATGGCTGCCCACAGAGCCAGGAATTGAATTTTATCAGGAGTCACAGAGAAGCATGTTTATTCTCAAAGGAAAAAAAAAATCCAGAAAAGTGACTAGTTAAGAACTCTGACAGCAAAATGAGTTTTCCAAAGTGCAGAGCAGAGTTTAAAATGTTGCTTGAGAATCGCACAGTATGGATCAAAACCCACATTTCCTCACTTCATAGGCAGATACCGTGGTGATTTAAAACAAAAACAAAAACAAAAACAAAAACATCTCTAAAGTTTCAATTCCCCATCAGCATCATCAAAATAATAGTCAAATTCTCAAAGTTGGGATAACGATATTAAAACATGCACAGCTCTATCACAGTGTCCAGGACCTCAACAGCCTATAACAGCTGTCACTGTGTTCTAGTTTGTACCTCCTGTCCAGTGTTTATCCTGAATAGTGTCCCTCACCCACCAGCCTTTGAAAATTTTATTTTATTTGTCCAAAGTTACTGGAGATTTTTGTGAGTTTGCTTGCATTATGGAATACAAAATGGAGGCTTGTGAATTTCAGCGAATGGCCCAAGGTGAGAGAATAATGGGAGCAGGATCACAATTTTTCTCTTTTAAAATATTATTGCCTGATACTTTCATGCATCCAGATAATGACTGTTAGTCCTTTCCACCTCCCATTCCCTCTCTCATCCTCTCCTCCCACTAGAACCCTTCTTAGCAAGTCTTCTACCATTATGTCGTCTTGTGTGTGGCTTGCTGGCTTTAATTAGAGTTTCTACGTGTGGGTAGAAGGTCATTTGCTGGAGCAAGGGCAACTTGCCAATGACTGCACACTGCAGGAAATGACACCCCCTCCCTGGTAACCTTCAACTGCTAATGGTCCACTGTGGCACGTTCATGGACCCCTCCCACATCTGTGAAGAAGTGTGGAGGGCTCAATCTTGTGCCGGTCTTGTGCAGATAACCACAACTGCATTGAATGCACAAGTGTAACAATTGTGTCCCATCCAGAAGACATCTTTGCTCTGCATCTCCCCATCCTCTGGCCTTCCCATTGACCTTTGATCCTCTCCTATAAGATTCCCTGAGCCATGGTGGGGTGATATAGCTCTCCCATTTAGGACTGATGACTCCACCCTCATTTATTAGCAATACTTCAGCTGGTTCCAGGTGTCTGCATTAACCGCTGCCTCCTTAGGTAAGCTTCTTGGGTGAAGGCTAGACACTGCAATAACCTGTGGTTTTAAACATGAGTACTTAGAAGGCATTTTCACAGTATGACCATTTGGCCAAACATAAGTAGTGGCCTCTCCCAGGGACTAGGACCTCCAACATCATGGGGTTTTTGTCAGGTTTATGGAAATAGGCATGAGTTCCCTTCTATGGAGCATATATATCTTAAGTCCAATCAGAAAGTTGTTGGTTATCTCTACCACAGTCATACCACTGTTGTACCAGAGGGCACATGTCATCTGGGAGGTCACTTGTAACTTGCAGGACTCTGGATGGGTAGGGCTGATGATCCCTTTTATCCTCTAGCAGCCTAACTAATAGGGAAGCCTAGCCAATAGGGAAGAAGCTACCAGCTCACTTCCTGTTTGATTTCTTTATGTCCCGTGACCAAAGTGTGCAGTGTCTTAAGCAATAGAATCTTCCCAGCAAGGTCTGGTGGGTGGCCAAGAGCAAGGACAACATCTTGTCCTGTCTGGGTAGTGCATGGGGACTCCTGAGACAACAACTTGTAGGGAAGAATCCCATACCTGGCACTAGGATTTTTCTTTAATAACCTATGGCTTCTGGGATGAGCATTATCCATCCATGGAGGGCACTTCCATTCAAATTATCTCCCTTTGTCCTGTATTTTTAAATAAGCTTATGAACAATATGTTTCCATATGACTTTTTTTGATTACCATCCCCTCCTCCCTGCTCTCTCCCCTATTCTCCCACCGACCTCTCTGCTTAAACCTTTCTACCCCTCCTAGTTTTCTTCCCCTCTACTTTCATGTTGTACGTGTTCTTCTATCCCCTCTCCCTTAAGGCCACTTTCCTTCTCCTCTCATTCTAATGCCCTCTCTATATTTCTGGTCTTTACCAGCATTCAATGCTATATACTGTAAATTTGTAGCTAACATCTGCTGCAGTGGTTTGAATGAGCTCAGTTTCTCCATATTCAAAGAATTGGGTAAGTGTTGTCTTCAGCAACAGGGCCTTACTGTCAGTTTGTGGAGAGTCACCAGATAGCCTTGGCAACAGCTGGGGTTGTTTGGGGTTTCCTATGAGTCCCCTTTGGCCAAGAACTCCATGACATGTAGCCCATTCTTGGTACTGGAAGCTTCATTTGGTGACAAGGGATGGTCAATTGGGGTTTCGTCTCTCCTGTTATTTGGCAATTCCTTTTAAATCACCTTCATATGTGCCTACTATGTTAGGTTTCCATACTACCCCTCAAATGGCCCTTAATTTTAGCTGTTCCTTCCCATCATCCCTCAACCTCCCTATTTGATTCCTTCCATTCCAGTCCCTTCACTCTCATCCATCTATATACAACTATCTATTCTATTTCTCTTTTCTAGGGAGATCCAACTCCCCCTCAGTCCTGTATCATATGCATAACCTCTCTGGTTATTTGGATTGTAGTTTGCTCATCAATGACTTAACAGCTAACATCCACATATAAGCAAATGCATACCATATTTATCTGTCTGTGTCTGTAACCTCACTCAGGATGATTTTTTTTTCTAGTTCCATCCATTTACTTGTGAATTTCATGATTTCATTTTTTTTAAATGGCTGAGTAATATTTATTGTAAAGTTTCTGAGAAACTCTTACACTGGTTTACATGGTGGCTGTACACATTTGCACTCCCACCAGCAATAGATGAGTGTTCTTCTTACTCCACATCATGAGATATCATTTATTTTATTGATCTTGGCCATTCTGATATGTGTAAGATGAAATCTCAAAGTTGTTTTGATTTGCATTTCTCCAATGATTGTGGATATTGAACATTTTTTTTAAAAGTGTTTCTCAGCCATTTGAGTTTCCTCTTTTGAGAAGTCTCAACTTAGACCTCTACCCCATTTTTAAACTGGGTTATTTGTTTTCACTATATCTAGTTTTTTGAGTTCTTTATATATTTGGGATATTAACTCTCTATTGGATGCATAGTTGGTACAATATTTTCCCATGATAGTGTCCTTTGCTGTACAGAAGTTTTTCAGTTTCATGAGGTCCTATTTATTAATTGTTGATCCTAGTGCCTGTGCTATCAATATTCTATTCAGAAAGTCTTTTCCTGTGCCAATAATTCAAGGCTATTCCCTGCTTGCTCTTCTATCATATTCAGTGTATCTGGCCTTGTGTTGAGATCTTTGATCCAATTGGAGTTGAGTTTTGTGTAGAGTGACATGTATGGATCTATTTGCATTCTTCTACATGTAGCTATCCAATGACTAGCACCTTTGTTGAAGATGCTGTCAATGACATCATTTTTGACAATATTGTTAATTAGAATTAAAGGCTGCCTTATGATTGTGATTATTGTCAAGACTAAGCTCTTTGCCCCGTAAACATCCTTGTGACATACATTTGATGGCCAGTGCAGAATACCCCAGGAACTTACAATACACTGTCATTGGAGAAGAAGGCCCATGGGGTTTAGAACTTGAACAAAATGTAAAAGCATATGGTAAATCAGCTCTGCAAGTAGCAAAGTATGTAAAGAAATACCTCTCTCTCCAATTGAAGAACTACATAGACAAATTTACTTATATCTGAGAACAATACTGCAAAACCAGAGATTTATAGTTTTTCCTTAATAAGTGAATAATTATCTCAAAATGGGTAATTCTCTTTAATGTGAGATACTATTGCATAAAAGAAAATGTATGAGTACCCTGAATTAGGCAGTCAAGACTTAAATGATAACTTTCTGTGTTAAAGCTCACTGTATTTCATCAATAGAGTGTTGCAGTTAAGTAAGCAGGTGGTGTAATCAGACATATTTGCTTTTATTTTGTCATTTACTATCTACTGTGTGACCTTCAAGAGGTACTTAGCTCTCTAGCCCTCTGTTTCAAGTCAGTGGTGTTCAGAAACCAAAGGACATTTGGCAATACCTGAAGCGGTGTTGTGTGTGTGTGTGTGTGTGTGTGTGTGTGTGTGTGTGTTCATGTGTGTGTATTTATTCATCTGGAGGCAGAATATATGTGCATGTAAAGAGGCCAAGGTCAGCATTAGATGTCTCCCTCTATTATTCTCTATGTTATTATTATTTTTGAGACAGAGTCTCTCACTGAACCTGGAGGTCACCACTGTCTAAACTAGCTGGCCAGCAAGTGTTCCTTCTGTCTTTTCTCCCCACCTTCACCCCAGGGTGGGGGTTATAGAGATGACATCACTACACTTGGCTTTTATGTAAGTCCTAGGGATCTGAATTTAGGTATGCATGCTTATGTGGCAAGCACTTGAGAGACTAAGTCATTTCCCTAGTCCCTTAAGAAACTTCATTGTCAACAACAAGAGGGTTTCTATTGGGTCTAGTGGGTAGACTTGGAATGTACAGGACAGCCCCATAGCAACAATATGGTGTGGTGATATTGTGTCCCCTAATATATTGTGCACCCTAATAAACTTACCTGGGGTCAGAGAACAGAACAGACACTAGATAGATATAGAGGTCAGAAAATGGTGGCGCACACACACCTTTAATCCTATCACTTTGGAGGCAGAAATTCATCTGGATCTCTGTGAGTTCAAGACCACACTGGAAACATCCAGGCATGGTGACACATACCTTTAATCCTAGGAAATGATGGCAGGAAGCAGAAAGGTATGTAAGGGGTGAGGACCAGGAACTAGAGGCTTTTAAGCTTCTAGGCTTTCAGCAGCAGTTCAGCTGAGATCCATTTGGATGAGGACTCAGAGGCTTCCAGTCTGAGGAAACAGGATCGGCTAAGAAGTTGGTGAGGTGAGGTTAGCTGTGGCTTGTTCTGTCTCTGTTTTTCAGAATTTACCCTATACCTAGTTCTGTGTATTTCATTTATAAGACCGTTTAGCAATTAGTCTACAAATATGGCCCAAACTGTCAATGGTTCTGCTGTCAAAAGTTTGATGAAAGGGCTTTATTATCTGTCCTTTTCAATTGATAAAATTCGCTCAAAGCAGTATACATAATCTAAAAAATAAACAGATGCAGTCATGACATTTAAATTAGAGATAATTCTGTGCATCACTGAGAGCCAAATGGATATTCATTATGCTAGACAGAATTCTAGATTCTGATACATTAACTGAATTTTCTAGTAGTTAATAGTTTTTAAATCTTTTTTTTTTTAAACTACTAGGTACTTTATGTTTAAGAATATGTACACTATTAGGATTCACATGGTTTTTCACTGTTTTGCAACTCAAACTTTAAAAGTTCCCAACAAAACAATAAATGTCAGGTAGATAAAAACAATGCAAACAATATTATGTTCACCAAACAGATGGCTGTCGTGGAGGGAACACAGTGGCAGGAATATTGGGGCAAATGTGCTGCTAACAGCAGCTCACACACGCTATGAAGGGAGTATTGACACTAACTGTATGACTGGGAAGTGAGCTGCAGCACAGCTCCTGCTCCCAATGAGTCAGCCTGCTGGCAGACCCTGTCTAAGCTGATGCTCCCAGACCCCAGTACATGGGGAGAATGCTGCCTACCTAAGCTGATGCTCCCAGACCCCAGTGCATGGGGAGAATGCAGCTACCTAAGCTGAGGGAGGGTTTCATGTGAGCTCCAGAAAGTCAATTGCTCTTAATGAAGGTAGATATATTTAGGCCCTACTGTAGATGTAACAGTCTTATTAAATAAGAAACACAGAGACAAATGCAGAGTTAAAAGCCCAAGAGGTCAGAGCAGTAGCTAAGAGCTGAGACTCAAAACTGCCTTCTCATCCCTTGCTGCCACTGCCGTCCTTCCCCTGCCAAAGAGATCTACTTCCTGTGTGTCTGTCTTTTTATTGACTTTATGTTCTGCCTTCTCATTGGTTGTAAACCCAACCACATGACCTCCCTGTCACTGTCTGTCTATACAGACCTCCAGGTCTCTATGGTTGGTATTGAGATTAAAGGCGTGTGTCTCCATGCTGGCTGTGTCCTTGAACACACAGAGATCTGCCTGTCATGTAATCGGGATTAAGGGCGTGTGCTACCACTGCCAGACTTCTGCTATGGCTTGCTATTAGCTCTGACCCCCAGATGACTTTATTTATTAACATGCAAATAAAATCACATTTCAGCACAAATAAAATATCACCATACACTACTACATTAAATTCATATTGTTTTTATAGTAAGATAACAATGAAGCTAATTATATCATACATCTACTTGACAACTTTAGTGGTGTCCTTTACCATTCAAATTAAATTAAATTCAACTTTGAGTGTGTGTGTGTGTGTGTGTGTGTGTGTGTGTGTGTATGTGTGTGTGTGTGTGTGTGTGTGTGTGTGTGTGTGCATGTGCCTGTATTTGGGATTAAATCCAGGACCTCATGTATGATAACTCTACCACTAAGTTGTGCACACTTAGCTCCCAAATCTTGACTGAGTTTTAGTAGTTGATAGCTGTAGAAGATGAACACATACCACTGGTTTCTACCTCTTGCTGCCCTTCAGTTTGTGCTTTCTGGGGAACTTTCAGATCCTCAAACCTGTAAGGATCATAGTTTATCTCTGTTATCTCCCCAAGGTTGTTGTCTCCATTTAGAATGTTCTCCTTCATCCTTCTCTCCAAGCTTCCTGGTGACATACCCATCTCTTCTTCAGCATCTGCATGCACATCTTGTCTTATCTTTAATTTTTTGTTCTCAAGTGTTTCAGTAAGGATTTTTAAATCACCAAATAAAACCTACATTCTCAAAACAAAACAAAACTGTTTGAAACACAGTCCTGAGTATTTTCTCAGTGATGTGCTGTCTCTATTTATATTGCACGGGGAGGATTCACTATCTACTGAACCATAGACTTCCATTCATAGATTGGGTTTTTCACGGCTTATGCTGCTTTACAGCTGAACGGAGCCACACAAACAATAATAAGAAAACGAATGGAATCGATAAGGAACGAAAATAAAGAAGGCAGAGCACATGACTGAGTCCAAACTCTGTGACTAGTGCACATGGCATCTTTGATTATTCTCCTCAAATAATCATGGCTGAGGGGTGATCTCTTTCTGTGTGTGACACTGGATTCCACAGCTGAATCAGTATATTTGTGCTGTTAATATCTCTAGGTGAATTACTCTATCATTTAAAAATAGCCTTTCCTAAATGAAATATAGTTTACCTCCCTAGAATAATACTTTGATCTTATCTTTAGAATATAAAAGCATAAAAATAATTTTAAGCCATGGTGCTTAGGAGGCTGTTGTTGACATCTCACCCTGTGATATCAGGAGTCCATTTTGGCTCAGTTTGCATTCTGATTTCTAAGATGGCTGTGCCCTTGTTCCACAAGTCCTCTGGATTTTTAACTGGTACTATTAGATAGTAAACTATACTACTATGCCAACCTGTCAGTGAATGCTTTCCTTAAACATAAGAGGAGGTTTATGATCAAATGCCAACACTGTTTGAATTTTGTTTTATTTGAAAAGAAGTTTAACATTGTACACAAGACATTAGACTTTATAGATAGGTCATGATATCTAAAGAAGTGCAGAAACATTCTAGCGCAGCAGTTCTCAACCTGTGGGTCATGAGCCTTTCACAGGGGTCACATATCAGATATCTTGAATATCAGACATTTACATTCCGATTCATAACAGTGATAAATGTACAGTTATGAAGTATTGATGAAATAATTGTATGCTTACAGGGGGAGGGGGGAGTCACTACAACACTGTATTAAAGTGTCGAAGGAAGGTTGAGCACTGCTCTGGAGGTTAGAAAGTAAGGAAATAAGTCTTTCACGTAATAGAGAGTTGCACGTAAAACACATACTGCCAATATTTGAAAGGTAAAATATGGAATATTGGGGACAGCATACACTGAGGCCAACTGTGCATTCTAGTTATTAATGCTGTTCACCAATAGTTCTGTTCATCCTCTGTGTACAGTCTAGAAACTTGTTAGGTGTGACTATGCCATTTGGCTTGGTCAATAGAAGAGAAATGACATGACGGAGGGGATCTTCTAGGCAGAAAAGCTTTTAGAACCACAGTGAAATTCCTCACGTTCCAGTTTCTGTGCCCCCTGACTGCAGAAGCTCCTCAAGGTGGGATTCTAGCAGCCTGAGGCTGTTGGGGACAAAGAGCAGGGAGTGTTGAGTAATCCATCTCTTTCCTTTTGGCTGTGTGACTTTGGAATTACTGGCTACAACAGTGTAAGCAAGACGACCTCATTGACAGAGTGGTCTATAGTTACCTCACTCAGATAACAAAATTCAGAATGCTAAAAAGACCATTTATTAATTATTGGAAGCCAGGGGGAAACTAGATGTGGGAACAAGTGAGCAAATGCCAGAGATATGATGCCACATCATTTGAATGAAAATAGAGTCCAATTACTTTTTAAACTTTGTTCTACTAGTTAGGTTAATAATTACTTAGAATAATTAATTATGCACCTATTAATTTACAATATACAAACATCATACCCCCATACGTTTGACTTCTAATAAATCCTGAAAACTCTCAGACTACTTGATTAGAAATATCTCAATACTTAGAATATGTCAACACTAGATTTTACAGAATGACTATAGTGGAAAGAACTAACTATTGCCAAATTCTAGTTTTGAAGCATGCTGTTTAAGAATTTTGTACTTTGATTTATAGATTAGAAAAAAAAAACACATTTAGATACTGGAGAGATGGCTCAGTGTTTCAGAGCTTGTAGAATACCTGGGTTCCAGTCCTGGTACCCACATAGCAGCTCACAGCTGCCTGTAACTCTAGCTTCAGGTGATCCAATGCTGTCTTCCGGCCTCTTTGGGCACTAGGCTCACATATGATGCAATGTATATGTATATGCAAAACATTCATACACATAAAATAAAAATAAATATTTAAAAATACATTTGGACACACAGTATATTGCATTTTGTTGTGCACCAAGACCTGTTTGTAGGGCTTATCTGTTTATTTATTTACTTGGTAGTACTGGAGGTTGTGTTTTGGGGCTTGTGTATACAAAGCAAGCACTCTTGTCCTGAGCCCAATCCCTTAGCCTATTTGTTTCTGTCCTTTACAGTTTGCTTTGAAATGTTTTGAATATTTAAATACTTACAGGTAAATAAGCTGACAAGCAGCAACTGTTGTTGCACAAAAACAGGTGACGTAGAAACTACATTAAAATCACAGTATCAAAGAACAAAGTTTTTTTTTTTTTTTTTACCATTTGGAAAGAGAAAGAGCTAGCTATAGTCTGTGCTCAAAAAAGACGCTAATTGAATGAGCTCATTTGGAATAAGCTTCTTAAGTCACAGAGAACACAATTTTGTTTAATATTGCAATTTCAAGACCTCAGAGAAACATTGTGGTAGCCAAGAGGGCTGGAGGGGTTTCAGGATGGAAGCTACCAGTATAATTGTCACTCAGCTGTGGTAACTGCTCAACTCAATGAAAGAAGTATACTCAGGGTGAGCAAGAGCCTTCATGTCAGTACTACTGGACTGGTTATGAGTTTGAGAGAAATGCCCAGTGGTTAGTAGTCCTGCTGTATGAAAAGAGCCAAAGTGATCTCTCTGTTAATATAGTCATTCATAAATAGTGTTAGTTTAGTTTAGGCTAGAGTTCTACATATTACTGGGTGCTTTACTTTTTCTGTATTTTTGAGGAATCATTGGCAAAGAGGAACGCCATGTACCTAAGGTGAATAGCTTGTGTTCTGTGTGAATGCTGTGATATAATCCTGCTAAAAAGGCTGTCCATGACCTCACTTGGTACTGTGTGGTCACCTAAGATCTAGATTCTTAGAAAATTTCAAGTACACAGTCTAGTATTCTTGACTATAGTTGTCTTTCTAGACACCAGAGCTTCAAAGTTCTTTCATATACAGCTTCTAGACTCTCTGACCAGCATCACACCTACTGTAACTACCATCCTACTATCAGCCTTTTACAGGTTTTTTTAATGCATTTTTTTTAGATCCCACATACAAATGGGATCATACAATATATGTCTTTCTGTGACTGACTTATTTCACTTAACACAATATCCATATTGTCAAAAATGACCATATTTTTAACTATTTATTTAGTTGTGTATATTCATTATACACAGTGCTGAGTCTCATAAAGACATTTTCTTTCAATCATATCATGTACTTGGACTATATTCTCCTGCACATTACTCCCTACACTCTCTATCCTTGTCTTCTGGTCTCCTTCCATTTTCCAATCTTCCTTCTGCTTTCATGTCATAAGTATTGGGCTTTATATATTGGATATATTCATATATGTACACTAGAATAATTTGGTGGATCTATATATTATATAAAAGCCTCAAATATAGGAAAACATGCAATATTTGTCTCTTTGAATTTGGCTTATTTCACTTAAAATGATGATTTCAAGTTGTATCTATTTGCCAGCAAAGGACATAATTTCCTTTTCTTCTATGGCTGAATAAAATACCACTGTGTATCTAAATTTTTTTTTATCTATTCATCTCTGTTACACAGACCTTACCCATCTCCTCAAGTTCCCTTAACTTGGCTTGCTTCATAAGCCCTGTTACTGTTCCACCTCAACAGCCAGCATGCCTGTGGACTTTCCTTCCTTCCTTCCTTCCTTCCTTCCTTCCTTCCTTCCTTCCTTCCTTCCTTCCTCCTTCCCTCCCTCCTTCCCTCCTTCCTTCCCTCCCTCCCTCTCTTCCTTCCTTTCTTTAGTTCTTCTTTGGTTTAAAAGATATTTACCAAAGAGTTACACTAGGACATTAGCAGTGGGGATGATAAATCTTTTCAAAGACTGCAGGAAATAATTACTGGAAAAAAGAATTTATGGGGCTAGACAAAAAAGAAATAACATCTTGGGCAACACTTGAGAAGGCAGTAGTTGGAGTGAAGAATGCTGTAAGGTTCTCACCTTATTAAATACTGATTATATTTGGACTTTGCAAATTTAATCAAGAATATTAAAATCTTTAGGGTAATTAGTTAAAAAAAGAAATATGGTGATTTTTAACAATTTCCAAGGTTATAGGTGGAAAAATATGGGAAAATGATATTAAAACCCTTAGTCTAACCAAGGAGAGGCTAGAAGGAATTGGTATGAGTCAACTGGGATGATAACCTTAAAGTGTTCCATACAACTGGACTGTAGGTCTTTTTCTAGTCTTATGTCTTTTTCTTTACTAATCATTGAAGTGGGAGGGCCTGGCCCACTGTGGGCAGTCCTGTCTCTGGGCTGGTGGTCCTGAGTTGTATAAGAAAGCAGGCTGATCAAGATGGGGAACAAGCCACTAATGAGTGTCCCTCTATGGTCTCTGCTTGAGTTCCTGCCTCCAGGTTCCTACCTTGCTTGACTATGATCTGATGTGGAGCCCAATAAACCTTTCTCTCCTTAACCACACAGAGAAACCCTATCTTGAGTCATGATGTCGATCACAACAATAGAAAGCAAACAAAAAACATGGATTAAGTAATTTTTTTAAAAAGGGATGTAAAACATTTATAGAAACAAAGGCAATCTTCATTGTTAAAGTTTCAGACCATAAAGTAGATGTAACAATCTATTTTAATGTTCTTAACACCACAGCTTTGAAATCCATGAAACCAAATGTATGCATTGTGATGAAAAATGAAAAAATGTGTAGTCATCGTGGGCATCTTTTTAACCACATTTCTCTATGTAAATGTTAAACACACGTTGGTGAAAGTATAGATGACTTGAACTATGTAGTTGTTATAACCTTTGAAATGTCGATGGCTCCAGACAATCTCGGTTTACTTTTTGTTTAAATAAATAGTCTAACACAGGTGTTCCTAATTGGTAGGCAGGCACATGGAGGCTCTGTGCAATATAGTCATACAGAGACCCAGGACAACAGATGGTCTTAACATATGATTTCTAAGACCATACCGAGTATCAAACTCTGGCTAGTAGACAAGGAGAGAAAGTACAAGAGATCTCTTGGGGAGTTTATATGAGATAGGTTGAAAGTGGCTTGTTTCACTTCTGTCTATATTCATTTGCCAGAGCTCAAACACATGGCTATAACCAATTGCAAGGAAGGCTGAGAAACTCAAGCCTGTCTAGGCATAAGATCAACATTTTAAATAGGCAGATTTTATTTTTGTGGAGAACATTCAGAGAGTTATGAAGTTCACTGAAATAATGGTGTCCTGTATAATAGCAACAAATGTGTGGAGTGCCAGGAATAATTCTAACAAAAGATAAGTAGTTTGCTTGGGAGACTTGTAGGGAACTTGTACAGATAGAAAGCTATATTATGTTTATGGAAGCATCAATTCTCCCTCAATGATGCATAGGGTCAACAGAGGAAAACACAAGCCCTATTGGGATTTCTGTAGAATTTGTCAAACTGACTCTAAAATTTGTATGGAAGAAAAAAGAGTTCAGAGAAGTCAAGGTACTCCCTGAAGGAAAGCTGGGCGGCAGTGGAGCCTGCCTTTAATCCTTGCACTCGGGAGGCAGAGCCAGGTGGATCTCTGTGAGTTCGAGGTCAGCCTGGTCTACAGAGCAAGATCCAGGACAGCCACAAAGCTACACAGAGAAACCCTGTCTCAACAACAACAACAACAACAACAACAACAACAACAAAACCAACCAAGCAAACAAACAAAAAGATTTTCCCTCCAGAAGACGAGTCAGACAGTGGTGTTGGTGGCGATACTGGGGACAGCAAGGACTGGCCAGACTGGAAGCAAGAATTAGTTAAAGCTAGGCTGATGGAAATAGTGTGATTTTGGCATGGAGTATGTAACACATTGATAGAACAGAACTGAAGTTCAAAACCAGACCCAAGTGTGTTTGAAAATCTTTATTTTATGACTGAGTCACCACTGGGTACGAAGCACCACTCTGCATGGTGCTGGAACAGAGGAAAGACAGAGGCTGGTGGAGATTTGAGGACGCTTTCACAGAAAGTGACCAGACCCAGACATGAATCACAGGCAGAATTCTGAAAAGTCAGATATTTGAAATACTCAGAAGCAAATAAAAGAGATCACCTCTGTGATCTTTGAGTAAGAAAGGACTTAATAAAGCAACAGAGAAAAAGACTGAAGCATTGTGTGTAAGTTATATGAAATTAACATTAAAACAAAGTTTGTGCTCATCAAAAGATACCTAATGGTGAAAATAAAATAAAGATTATAAGTGATAAATTGGAAGAAAAAACTTTTTACAATACAATATTAACAACACAGTTACTAGATATTATCATGTAAAAAAAATAAGTGATCTGAAAAAAAGGGGCAGGATATCTACATGGGCAACATGTAGAAGAGGAAATATTTATAGAAAATATCTGGTGAGGTATTTATATCAACAGATAAGACTCACAGTGATTAAGCCTTAGCGTTCTTCTTAAAAACCAGTTTCCCCTTTGCACGTATCTTCTCTCAGTCTTTTTCATTAACATTTCCAGCTTTCTCATAGACTGCTTGGTATTGCAATCTGGTGAGTACAATGTGGCTTTTCTAAACTCAGCTGGCTATAGGGCTGCTTCAGACATGGTTCACCATTCAGGCCAGTTTCCTAATTTTACCTTTATCTCAATTGAATGAGTCATGTTTGCCAGTTTGATGGTTGAAACAAAAAGAGGAAATTAATCTGTTCCCTTTGTTTAAAGAGCCATCAGGTTTGGGGCTAGAGAGATATCTCAGCCATTAAAGGCTACATTCACAACAATAAAAAAAAAAAAAAGTCCTCAGGTTTAATTGCACCTTTTGAGCTATCTGGTTTTTAACAATAGGGAGAGGGACAGGGGTTAAGAGAATTTCGTGGCTTTGTCTATTGATCTGTGCCCCAGGTCTTTGATTGCACAATTACATTATTGCTCCCAGAAACTACCTTCCTGTTTTGCCATTTGTCATTTTTCTATGTGTGAATGACCATCAGCTCACTTACAAATCCTTGAAGTTTTGACACGAACCTGGCGTGATGGAGACACTGTGCTTTTATTGTCAAGAGTGGAATGTTTTGACTTAACAGTGAAAAAATGACATGTTTACCTTCGAATATTCAGAGAGGTCAAGTTCACTGTGGAGACTCCTCTTATTTGCTCCAAGACCCTGGGATACAGAAAACCCTCTGCTTTTCCGGCAGTTTCTCATCCCCGCATACCGCAGGTGTATGTCGTCACCTATGTCGTCAAGAGAGGTGTTGCTGCTGCTTAGTTGTTTTAAAGAGGAAAGTGTGATGAGGTCATGGAGAAGCTTGAGGAAGACGACAAGAGGCTGTAATGCAAGATCTAAAGCCCAGTTTGGACAAGGCCTGGTTCTTCCTCCCTTTTGAAATGTCATATGATGTCTGCTTGGACTGACTGCTCTTCTGTGGTTCTCACCAAATCCCCTGACACGGAGGACTTAAAGGAGGCACATTTGTTTGCTCATGGTTTCTGAAGGTCCAGTCCATGTTCCTTTTATCCCATTTGCTTGGGTAGGACGTCATGACAACAAGGGACATGTGATGGAGGAAGGTGAGTGGGGAGCAGAAAGCTAGGAAGCAGCCATAGACAATGTACTCCTCAGAATCCTCCCCAAGAACTCTAGGTCCCCCAGCGAGGCACTACTTTCTAAACTTTCTACAACCGTCCCAAATAATGACCATGTGATCAAAACACCCGTGTGAGTGTGGAAGCTCGAGTGGGAAATGCCCCAACAGGCTCACGTGTTTGAACACTTGGTGGCGCTAGTGGGGGCGCTGTAGGAAGTGCGTCACTGGAAGCAGCGTTGAGAGTTTATCGCCTCTTCCCACTTCCTGCTTTTCCTACTTCCTGTGTTCAGATGAAATTTGATTAGCCATCTTCCTGCATTTACAGTCATGCCATACCTTCCAGGCTACTAGTAAATGAAACTATAAACCAGAACCCCTCCCCCCCACCTCCTTTCCCCCTTAAGTTTCTTTTGGTCATGGTATACTATCATCATATCAAAAGGCAAATAATAAAGAAGTTGGTACCTAAAGTGGAGGGTTGCTGTGAAGGACCTGACCACTCTGTGGTGATATCCTGTGCACCCTAATAAAATTTGCTTAAAGGTCAGAGAACAGAACAAGCCACTAGATTAAACATAGAGGCCAGGCAGTGGTGACACACACCTTTAATCCTAGCACTCAAGAGGCAGAGATTCATCTGGATCTCTGTGAGTTAAAAGCCACCCTTGACTATATGAGATTGACTCAGTCTAGGAGAGAAAACAGAGCCAGGCAGTGGTGACACACCTTTAATCCCAATACTGAGAAGCACACACACACACACCTTTAATCACAAGGAGTGATGGCTTGGCGGAGAAAGGTATATAAGGTTTGAGGAGGCAGGAACTAAATAAAGATTTTTCGGCTGAGGAACCACTTTCAGCTAGAAAGGCTTTTTCAGGCTGAGGAGTTGGTGAGGTAAGAGGTGGTGGCTGTGGCTTGTTCCTTTGTCTCTCTGATCTTTCAGCATTTACCCCAATATCTGGCTCTAGTTTTTTTTTTATTATTATTATAAGACCATTTAGCAATTCGAGCAATACTTCCCGCTTTAGCAATGTAGGAGAATTGGAATTTAGGACTAGAAAAGCAGTTGAATACTATAAGTAGAATTTAATAGACCATCCTAGTAGGAGCCTAGAAGGCAACAGTACTGAGACTAATGTGAACAATGGAGGCCCAGAACACGAGGTTTCAGAAGGGACCAAGGTGTGTGATAATTTGGCATATAATCTGACTGCTTACTGCCAGTGTCCTGAGAATGTGCCTGAGCCGAAATTTAAAAAAGTAATTGACCAATTTCTTAGGAGGAAAAAAAATTTAGAAGACAAGGGAAGAATAAGAGTTTGGTGTTGGAGGTGGTGGTGGTGGTGGTGGTGGAGGTGGTGGTGGAGGTGGTGGTGGAGGTGGTGGAGGTGGAGGTGGTGGAGGTGGTGGTGGTGGTGGCGGCGGCGCACACCTTTAATCCCAGCACTCAGAAGGCAGAGGCAGGCAGATCTCTGTGAATTCAAGGCCATCCTGGTCTACAGAGTGAGTTCCAGGTCAGCCTAGGCTACACAGAGAAACCCTGTCTCAGAAAAACAAAACAAAATACTAAAAAAAGGTTTGATTTTAAACTTGAGGTGTCTATACCCACAGAGCTGAAGAGAGATTTACATTGCTAAATTTACAACCTGAGACCTGACACATCCGGATTGATTGACAGTTTAGTTGTGGGTCTGGTTGAGAAAACCAGCCAGTTCTTTAAAGAAAAGAGGCCTTTGGGGTCCTGGGGGCACTTCAGGTAGAGGAATCTTCTAGGGAAGTTTGAAAGAAGCTGTAATATTTACCCTCTTTTGTCTAAGATGTGGTAGCAGTTAAGTAGGAACTGGAGAGAGACATCAAGATCACCATCACCACCACCACCACCACCCAGATGGAAGATGAGACTGGAGGCCCCTCCCTACTTGCCATTCTCTAACTAATGTATTGTGCTCAAGACAAGCTCATGACCTTGGGATAGACAGGTACATATAAATGAATTATAAAGGGTCATGGCTATATGGCCCAAGGATTTTTTGTTTTTTATTATTTTATTTTATTTTTCTAAATTTCTATTTCTAACCAGATGATGCCCAGAAGATGGATGCTTAAGTAGGACCCCAGTCTCAGATCCCCACCCATATCAGCGAATTGGTAACTTGCTGGAGTATGGAATTGAACTGCTAGAGCTGTGACGTCTGGGCTCACTGGTCCACAGATACTAAGCAGAAGCTTGACTTAAAGTTTGGAGACAGAAATGCCTTAGACGTTGGAGTTCCTGTCTTGCTTTGTAGCCTCTTGTGTGACCTTCAAACAAGTCGCCCAGCCTTCAGTCTTAGAGTCCAAGCCTAGCCTGTGATTTGCCGTCTAATGTTAATGATGCCTTTCCAGGGACGCCATTGCTCTATAATCATAAGATGATTTCAGGTTCAAGAATTTTAGTGTATCTGATCCAATGTCAAAAACAAAACACCCCAAACCATAACAAAAGTATGATAATAACGCCGGGCTGTGGTGGTGCACGCCTGTAATCCCAGCACTCGGGAGGCAGAGGCAGGTGGATCTCTGTGAGTTTGAGACCAGCCTGGTCTACAAAGCAAGTTCCAGGACAGCCTCCAAAAGCTACAGAGAAACCCTGTCTCGAAAAACACTCCCACCCCCAACAAGAACAGCAACAACACTCCCAACAATGATACCCCACAACGACACACTGTCCCTCTCCTAACAACAGAACACTCCTGCCCTCAACAGTGAAACCCACTCAGATGTTTAAAGAGCACTTTTGTCTGGGCAGAGTTGTTGCATCCTTTTCTATTCCTTTTAAGAAATGTGGAAACAAAACCAGCAGAGAAGTCACCTGTGCTCAAGTTCCTACTGGGTGACCATGTATACACATAGTAGATGCCCTGTAAAGAGATGTTCTGGAGCTTCAAAAAACAAATTCCTGTTTCTGTATTGTTTCAAGTTTAAATGCTCAAAACCTCAGTGTTTCAAAGTCTCGAAACATTAGCTGTTTCCTGATGCCATTTACTGCCTATTAGGAATTTATCTCACATTCTTAAGCTTGAGATTTAGAGTGTCAATAAAAGAAAAGAGAAAGAACATGAAGAAATAAGAGTAACTCAGGCAATTTAACTATTGCCATCACATGATGATATTGCTGTCATCACACCCCTTTGTGAACAAAGGCTTTATGAAGCAGAATCTATTCCTCAGTGGTTATTGAGCACATTCCTCAGGGATGCTGGGAACTTTGGGCACTTTTATAACCTTCACCAGTCTCTAATTCAGATGCTTATACCTCAATACCAGCAAAATGCATCGCTGAAGAGCCCAGCAGCAAAGCCATAAAACCTTTGATTTATACTGTTGGGGCTATCTGAAATGAAATTGCTTTCCCCTTGTGGGCTGGCACAGAGAAAGAGAGACAGAGACAGAGACAGAGTAAGACAGAAACAGAGAGAGAGAGAGAGAGAGAGAGAGAGAGAGAGAGAGAGAGAGAGAGAGAGAGAGGGAGCTCATCATTGGTAGGAGAGAGGCTTGAGTTTTTTCATTTCCGAGGTAGATCAGTTTTCATTTATTAATAATATATCATTAAGCAATACTTAAGTGGAGGATAAATAATTCTTTTTTGTATTATGGGTATTCCATGGTGTTAAGTGTTTTGCTTTCTCATTTTGTTCGAGAAAAATAAATAGCTGCTGCTGAAGAAGCCCGCATTTAAGACTTGACCATAAATTGTGTCTCCTGAACCTTTTTTTTTTTTTGGATATGCTCCGAGGAAAGAAGGGGGTGAAAAAGAAAAAAAACAATGGTACTCTTTTTTCCCCATTGGCTAAGGAATCACCGATGTTCATAAGCCTTAAATACATGAAGTCTTTGCAGTAAGCCAATTGATTAGGAGAGAGGATACTGGGAATGATGACCTTTCTGCAATTCGAGGGCAAGACGAAGATGAAGTTGGTTTGAAGTTGAAAAGAAGGACAGGAAAAATAAATAATGAGATTCATTAGACAGTCTGAGGTTGCTATAGAAGATGACCTTTTCCTTCACTAATGATAAAAAGTTCTTAGCAATTCCTAGAAATGGTTCAGTTCAGTGATTAAAGGAATGGTTTCCAGGTTCTAGGGAATCTTGGAAGGTAAAAGTTACTGCAGAGTAAATGCTTATGGCTCTCCAAAATCGAGGTGTCAAAGCCCAATCATTAATGTACAGGTATGAAGAGGTGATGTCATTGGGTCATGGGGTGGATCCCCCACGAGTAGGATTAGTGCCCTTATGAAAGAAGCCAGAGAGAGGCATCCCTTCTTCCATAAGAGGACACAGCAGAAAGGTGCTATGAGCCGAGCTAGGCTCTCACTAGGTATCAATTCTACTAGAACTTTGATTTGGGATTTTCTAACTTCCATAAATGTGAGCAATAAATCTCTGTTGTCTGAAAGGCACTTGGCAGCCTGAAGGGTAGAATAAAGGGAGAATGAAATAATTCCTGTGATCTAGTTTAGAAAATGAAACATATGTAGACAGTACATCTCACTCTACAGAGATATAAGAAAATGAATAGTCAGAAGACCTGCGTTTAGACTTTATGTTATTTATCTTATAAAGAATTTATTTCCTTTCTGAGGTCCTGCATGGCTCAGTTTCTTAGTCCAGACTAAGGGTAGCAACTTGGGATGAATATTGAGAAGGATCCTTAGGTCCTATTAATTTCAGTGGGAAGAAAGATTTGGTTGATTAAGAGGAAGCTAGTAGTGCCTCAGGGTAGGTCCATTACCCAAGGATGAACTAACTTTTCCTGTAAAAAGCTAGAGAGTAAGTATTTCAGAATTTATAGGGTCTATAGTCACTCCTGCATCTACCCCCACACTACCATTGGGTATGACAGGAGTCATAGGCAAGAAAAACTACTCTCATTAGGAAACATGAAAGTGGCTGTGTTCCAATGAAGCTTTATTTACAAGAACAGGGACCAGGATGGATTGGATTAAGAAACCTTAGAGCTATAACCTCTGTTCTATATATTATTAACCTAACTCACTCTATGCTAATTCAGAGACAAAAAACAGTATTTTCCTCACATCCTGTGTAGACACTTCCTACAGTATAGAACACACGATGTTTTCTCCAGTAATGTTTGACAGACAGCACACTTACCCTGGGGGAAATGCTGCAGAAGGAAGAAGGTCATGGTAAAAGCTGATATGCCATCAAAGGAAATATGTCATAGGGCCTGAAATGCATGTGTACAGCTCTATGTTGGAAACAAACTTCTGGGGAGTTGTCATAGCATAAAATAAGAGGAGAAATGTGAGCTTCAAGGTACAGCTCAGCTGAGGCAGAATGAGGAAAATTAATTCTGGGGCAATTTATGGGATTCGAACTTCAATATTTTGCTAAGGAATCAGCATGTTTCAACAAAGATACTTATGCATTGTATTAGATTCAGTCTTTATTGCTTGAGTATGTTAGAAACTCTACAATCAGAATAAAATGATTTTGATTATAACAATGTCTGCTATTATTCTGCCTTTCAGATCCTGCCAAGTCACACCTGCATAGGCCTGACTCAGGACAGAGTGGCATTGTGATCATATTTTCTACATAAGAAATTTTAATCCATTCCTGGTTAAAAGGAAATTCTAGTTTCTTGCCAACACAATCATACATTCTGGCCTAAGTATGAGCCAAACCCATACCTTCCCATGTTATAAGATTTGTGCAAGGTAGCCTGATCCATTGAAAAACATCCTTTAAAATGTACTAAAAGGCATGCAATTTCCCAAATTAGAATGTTTTAAAGTACTGTATTGAAAATTATGCAAAAATTATAGGAAAAATCTTTTCGCTTTTGCTGAGAATACAAATAAAGATATAGTTATGTGTTGAACATGTCAGTTGCAAGAGAGATGCCAAGATTGTTTTTTGAAAGGCTAAGACTCTCAATTTCATGATGGGTGATATTCAAGGTCTTTGGTGTTTACTATTTTTATGGAATGATCTTTCCAGTTTCCATAATTCACAGGTGGAAAATAGAAATTCTGATCTGAAGTCTGATCTGAAGGATATATTTGGAACTAATATGGAGAACATACACTGTAAAGGAGGTGGAACTGAATACCATGGAAATATGACAGGGTTCAATTTCTCAGACTGCTCAGACATATGTGATAATTTTCTTTATTTACTCACCCCTGAGGGTAGTAGGAAAAGGAATTTAGAACCCTTGGCTTTGCTTCTAGTGGGGGAAAAATAACAACCACCAATATCTATTTCTAAAGGTTACATGGCTTTCAGCCAATTACAAGAGAAGGGTGATAGTTTCCTTACCATGGCTGTTTCTCTTCTCCAAAGGTCTCCTCTCTTCTCCCTTTCAGTGATGGAGAAGCCTGGGTTACAAGTGCTAGTACAAGTGCTGTACTCTGCTGCTCCTGTGAGCTGTGGCTCATCTCTAGATTTTGGCATCATGTCTTAGTATTCTACTGAAGAAACTGTGGCTCTTCCCACCCCTGAGCTCTCTTCTTTCTGTGTGGTTAGAGCCACCTTCTTATCCAAATATTCTTCCCTGCCCCGAACTTTGATCCCTGACACCAAGCCTCAACATGGGATAGTTTGTTCAGGCCTTGGGTAGACAACTGTCAACAACTATGTTGACTTTTCTATCCCAATGCAGCTAATACACATCCGCCCATAGTGTTCCTAAAGGCTTATCATTTCTGAAAGAACTAACTGGTAAGTAGAGTCAAGTTACTCTACCCCCTCTCTTAGTTATTGTCCTATTGATGTGAAGAGACACTATGACCAAGGTGGCTTACAAAACAAAATATTTGATTGAGGGATTGCTTACAGTTTCAGAAGGTTAGTCTGTGATCATTGTGGCAGGAAGCATGGCTATAGGCAGGCAGGCCTGGTGGTGGGGCAGTAGCTGAAAGCCTACATCTCATCTACAAACATGACATAGAAAGACAGCTAACTGGGCCTCAAATGGGCTTTTGAAACCTCAAAACCTACTCCCTGGGACACACACCTTTAATCTCCCTAAAGAGTCTACCAACCGGGAACCAAATATTCAGATATATGAGCCCATGGGGGCCATTCTCATTCAAAGTGCAACACCCTCTCAAGCAGGTTTTTTTTTTTTTTTTTAAACTTTTATATTCTTAAAATTCCCTTTACTCTAGGAATGAGATATAGACCTCTAGGGTTGATGATGCTGGATTCTGAATGACCTTGACATAGCCCTCATCTTCATTCCCATCTTTAGAGTTTACTTTTTGTTCCTCAGGTTAGGATTCTACTTCCCCTTTCTACTTGGTTTTATGGTAACTTTTGATATTCTTTTGTTTACTTCTCATCAATTATAGACCTAAGTTGGCCAGCTCTCCTGGTTGCCTGGTACTGTTCCGGATTTAAAATGGAGGCTCTATGTTAGGAAATTTCCTCCATTCCAGGCCAGTTGGGATGGTCATCACCTTGCCTGTGCTAAGTTATTTTCACACCTAAGCATTATGGGCCAAAGTGCTCCAGGGGAAGGAAAGATAGATTACCTAGGGAGAAATCACATGAAAAAGTACACAGCTGAAAATATTTTCTTCATTATAGAAATAATAGCAGAACGCGTGTTTCTATGACACCTAGCAACTAACTTGTTGAATTGGAGCTGGTGTCACACAGAAGGATTTGATCATGAAAAGAAAATGGCTGCCACGTTTCTGAAAACTTTCCTCTTGTTATAGAAGTTTTCAGTCCAGAATGCCATTCAGATTCAAAAGTTTGAGCAACATGAGTCATTTAAGACACTAATGGAAAACAGCTTTGAAATGGGATTTGGAAGTGAAGCCTCAAACACCAGCACACAAATGGATATTGACATAGTGATACACACAACAGTATCTGTTAAGTTTCCATTATTACAGTGTTTGGAGTAGAATTTTTAAGATGAGGAAAGATGTGAAAGCTACTGTCAGATGTTGAAAACTACCCCAGGTTTTGTGAAGCCTAATGAAGTTTGGGCTACTTATCCTGGGCCTACACATGACTGTTCTTTGAGTTAATAAGGGCAGACAGCCTTGTTCCTGACCCATGAGGATGCTCTAGAGAGTCAGAGGTAGATGGAATGGACCAGCATCTCTGCCCTGCCTGAATCTTGAAGGCTTGGCCCAAGCCTGGTGAGGCACCAGGCAATAGTCAGCTTTGAATATTCTAACAGAGGGCAATTGCATTCCAACAGGTCAGTGAGGATGGAGCCCAGGTAAGCGGGCATGGATTCAAAGGGGAGGATGGCTGAGCAGGTGGACAGTAATTCTGTAGTAAAGAAGCTGGGTTTTGGTAACAGGGCAGGGTTCAAAATAGGAAGAGATCAGTAGGGATAAAATAATCAGGTACCTCAGTAGAAGTTTGATCCAGAATGAACTCAGGGGTTAAAAAGTGACAACTAAGAGACCATTTGAGGACCCAGTGACCTTCGGGAGGATCAGTGACATGGGGTCAGATAAGAAGCTATGAAGACCTACTGTGTTATTAGTCAGCTTTCCATCATAATAGCACAATACTGGTGGTGGACATTCATTTACAAAAAGGTTTGTTTTGGCTCTAAGTTTGGAGGTTTCAGCCCAGCATCGGCTTTCCTCATTATGGCAGGGAGCACATCTCCAAGAAGTGAGAGAGACAAGAAATGCAACAGGGTGGGGACCCACAATCCCTTGCAAGGACAAAACCTCATTAACCTAAAGTCTGATAAGCTCCAGCTCTTAGAGTTTCCAGCTCTCCCATAGTGCCACGGGAATCTGTAGGGGCAGGTGAAGACCTGGTCTATAGCATGCAAAGTGAAAAGATTAACATTACAGACTGGTCGATGATCAGGCTTCCATGCATAAACACAGTTTGTCTTGACCCTGGTATTGGATAAGGCTTCAGGCCGTAAGACTTTTGAGGAGCAGGGGAAGGAATAGGCAAGCGAGCAGGATTGCAGACAGCTTCTGAGAACTGTTTTAAATGTCCTGCGAGGCTGCTTAAGTCACCATAAGCCTCATTACACCAGGATATGAATGAAGCATGAACTTAAGAGCTGCAGGAGATCCCTTCATCCACATATTTATTTTGAATAAATATTCGCTGATTTTTCCTCTATGATTTGTACTGGATGTGGGGAATTCACTGGTGAAAACAATTGGAGCAAACTGAAGGGAGGAGACTTTCACTGAATGCTGGGCCAGACGAGTGCACAAACACTTGAGCTGTGATGGGGATTCAGAGAGCCCAGCAGAGCATGTTGGAAGGGAACCCAGTTAATCTAGACTGGAGTGCCACATGGAACTTTCAGCTGCTAGAACCTTTTCATTTTATGGGAGAAGAACAGAAAGGCTGAGTAAATTATTTCATGTCACATAAATGTCAAGGTTTAAGTCTTCTGCTGTGAGGAACACTGTCCCCTGGATGACCTGGGTCCTTATTGAACAAAACCTGGCCGATCTCTAGATGTGCTAAGTGGCTCAGGCATCTTCCTCCATCGTGGCAGTCTCCTCTCTTCCCAAAGTCTCCTGGTGATATTAACATGTGCAGGTGACCCCCAGAGCCAGATGCACACAAGCTCACATTATACCTGCTCTCTGGATTAGTATATTTGTCCTATCTGAACAACTGGCATTCTAGTCCTGTAGCACACAACACATGTCATGGCTTCCTCATACCTCACTGGGAGTTGTTGACAACATGGAGAACTGCATGGTTTCATCCAATTTACTGCTTTTAAGTGTCCCCAATGCAAATGTCTTCCAGCTGTCTCACATTCTGTGGTATGATTTCATTTATCAGACCATACTTCATTTTGCATCTGCCGTATACCCAATGCACTGCTAAGTTTTCAAGATAGACCTCTGAGTGGTTATTTATATTAGAGAAGCAATGAAAAAAATCTAGAACTTGAAGCCTTGCTCAGTTTTATGCATAGGTTGGGAAGTAGAGAGGTCATGACATTACTTCCATATGATAACCTCCATTAAGAAATTAAACAACCTACAGAACCTTGTGCTAAGTGCTCTGGTCATTTCAGGTGAGCGTAATAAGTGAAGGATGTAACATTTATTCTCTCAGAGTACAAAAGCTATTTAGCGAAACAACCGTGCAGGCCTAGAAATATGAGACCTATGATTAAATTTCAGTTCTGCCACTCTGCGTTTGAGCAAGCCACTTAACCTTTGACGACCTCTGGAAATTGGTTGCGACTCCCAAGTACGTTAAAGTTGCCGTGATGATGAAATAAAGAGCAGACAGACAGTGGTCTGACACAGGGCCCGGAACAGAATGGGTGCTTCCTTGTGTTTCCTGGACTCAGGGAGACTAGCAGGTCCACCCACACGAAAGAAGCCCAAACAGCACTCCAGAGAGCGTGTAATCAAGTGTTAAATTGTGTGGAACACAATGGAGGAAGGTCACGAGGCTTATTCATGAGCTGGCTTGATAACAAATTAGCTGTCATCCCGGGGTAATGAATTTCACATGGACTCAGTCACAGAGTTCAGCCATCGGGGCTGAATCCATAATTAGAGTTTTTCATAAGATCAAAAGTATTTACATTTTTTTTATGACTTTAAAAGTGATGTAGAAGGCTGGGCGGTGGTGGTACACACCTTTAATCCCAGCACTTGGGAGGCAGAGGCAGGTAGATCTCTGTGAGCTCCAGGCCAGCCTGGTCTACAAAGTGAGTTCCAGTACAGGCTCCAAAGCTACACAGATAAACCCTGTCTCAAAAAACAAAACAAAAAACAAAAAAGTGATGTAGAAGAACTGTAGAAGAAAGTAAGCCAAACAAATACTTATAATCAAATTGAGTATATGACTAGTTTTTAGAGATAACCATTATTAATATTTTAAAATGCAATCACATTCTATGTTTATCATGCATTTGTTTTTTTAAAAAGATTTCTTTCTTTATTTGTATGTGTGTGTGTCTGCCTAAGTTTATGTATCAAGTGTGTACAGGCCAGTGGAGGCCAGAAGAGGGTGTCAGATCTGGAACTGGAGTCAAAGGATGTTGTGAGTTGCTATGGGAACCAGGTCCTCTGTGAGAGAGGCCAACACTCCTAACAACTGAGCCATTTCTCCAACCCATATCATGCTTTCTTTAAACATCTAGCTTCATGTTATCTTGCATTGTGTGGCAAGATATTTCTCATTGCTTTTTAACTTCTTAGAAAATAAATTTTTTAAAGGTGTGAAATACAGTATTTCATTTATGGATGGATGACATTGTGTTCTTATTTTCTTATTTTGCTAAAAACATTTCTAGTTTTTTTTTTCTCTAAGAAGAAAAAAAAAATTCCTTTCTTTCTTTTGACATCTCTGAGATTCAACTTTTACATTATCTGGCATGATTGTTTTATATTAGAATCCTGGGGAAGGAATTGGGTCATAAGGTCCAAGTACATGACATTTTAAGGTTTCTAATATGAAATGCCCAATTATTTTCTAGACAAAATTTACCAGTGAATGTCTATTGGTACAGTTTCTAAACAGGACCACCTCACATCTCCACCTGGAACTGTAGGAACTGTAACTTACTTTTCCTTTGGTGACATAGTAAACAAAAAGTACTTAAAGGTGGATATTACTTTGGGTTCAGAATATGCTCCAAAGGAGCTAGTGGATAGAAGTTAGACACGTTTTTTGTACTTCTGCTTGTAATTGTCATACATGAGATACTGGGACCTTGGCCTCTCCTGTCTCTCTTTTCCTAGCTGCTGGAAAGTGAACAGCTTTGCTTTTCCATGGGCCTACTGTAAGAGCCAAAGTTACGTTTTTAAGTTTGAATTACTATGCCTTAGAGATCCATGAAACAAAAATGCCTCTGATCTGCAAGCCTCTTCTTGCCCAAAGACAGAATTCCTGAGATGCTAGAGGCCATTGTTTATGGGAGATAATGAGCCACATTTTTTCACTCCCCTAAACAAGTTTGTTTGACCCATCTGCCCCAGATGTGCTTGATCACATGTAGGCAGGAAATAGTCAGGATATATACTTGCCCCTGATTGGACCTGATGGGAAATGCAATGAATAATGGGTTTTCCTTCTTGAGCCCTTGCCATATTTGATTCTGGGGCCATTTCCCAGGAACCTGGGTATGGACCTGGCTGGAGCCCATCCACCTGGCCAGTATTTAATTAAAGCTTGCTTCAAAATTGGCTTTAAATTGTGGTAGTGGTCTTTATTCTCAATTAGTGGGATTAACACTACCATGATGGTCTTGCTTGTTGCAGCCCCCAAAGCAATGGGGTCAAATTGTAGGAGATCCAACAGAACTGTTGTAACTGTGTGAATGCCGGAGTGATGGTACCTAGACTCTGAAGTAACCTTTTGTAAATAGTCAGCGATCATTATCTGAAGTTTATGGAGTTACATTTCCGGAAGGATTCATGCAGCCTTTGAAATAACTTAGTCTGGAGATCAGGAAGTCTGGTCTGGCTGAGAATTGCTTAGGTAATTGATCCTCAGACAAGAGGTTTTGGTATGAGAAATTGACTCCCTAAAAGTGTCTTTTGTGTAACAATAAAGAGGCTTCAGCAAAGCTCCATGCCATGTTCCACCCTGCTGCCAAGGAAGTCTTAAAACATCATGGCTGGGCAGTGGTGGCGGTGCATGCCTGTAATCCCAGCACTCGGGAGGCAGAGGCAGGTGGATCTCTGTGAGTTCGAGGCCAGCTTGGTCTACAGAGCTAGTCCAGGACAGCCTCCAAAGCTACAAAGAAACCTTGTCTCAAAAAAACAAAAAAAAAACCCCCCAAAACCCAAACCAAACACACACACACACACACACACACACACACACACACACACACACACACAAAACAAAACAAAACCCCCCAAAAAACAAACAAAAAAACCATCATGTAGTTTTCTTCAACTGAACCACATAACTCAGAAGGATACCAAGTGGCCATGGGTCATGGAACTAGACTTTTCTGCTAGGAAAGTTGTTTATCTTGGGTATTAGTCACAATGAAAATATCCTGCATGTATGTGTGAAGATTTTGTATGCTGATGACTAGGTATAGGTGTTCTGCAAATGTCTCTTAGATCTTCTGGGTACAATACATTCTATTGTTATTGTATTTCTTTTGGGTCTTATAGTAGTATAGATGTCTCTAAACTGATTTTGTATACTATGTACATGAAATATTCTTTGCCAACTTTTTACTTTGAAATTGTGTTTTGGACCTAAAGTGAGTCTCTGATAAAATGCAGCTGGACGTAGTTTTATGGGTTGTGTGAATCTCTGTTCTTTTTGTAGTGCGCTGTAGATAAACTCAAGGCCCACCAAGGCCGAGGCTACGCAGACATCCTCCTGTCAAACTACTCTAAGAGCCATGGGTTCCGTCTTTGCACAAGAGACTCCATTGGCATTTAAAGTAATTGTAGATTGGAAGGAATTAATTTTGTTATTTTGTCGCTCATTTTCTATATGGTTTATGGCTTTTGAAAAATATCTTATTTCTTACAGTATCATCTTAAGACACACATACACACATGTACACATGCATAAATACACACAGTGAAATGGTTACACTGGATTCTCACTTCTTTTCGAGTTTTTTCTGCAGTTATTTTCTTTGTAGTTACTATGGAAATTATATTTTATTTCCTAAATTGATAACACTCTGTTTTGAATATATAACCATTTTAACTTCATTAACATACAAAATCTCTTCTCTTTTACAGGTCTATATACTCCTTTTAATTGTTGAAGTAAAAAATTAATATCTTTATATATTGGGTACCATAAAACATGAAATAACAATATATCAAAATATATTGTCTTCATCACATATCTATGTACACTGATACTTACGTTTAGACTAGTATTTGTTCTCTTTAAATATATTACCTTCCCAAGTATGTAGAAAATAAAAGCAGCTAAAGATAATTGTTGTGGTAACTATCCAATTCTTACTGAGATTTCTATCTTTTACATATGTCTTTGAATTACTGTCTAATATCCTTTTTTTCAGCTTGTAATATGACCCTCTCATGTATATTTTTATTCTTTTTTCTTCCATTTTTCTTTATTAAGAAATTTTCTACTTACTCCACATGCTATTCACAGACCCCCATCCTCCCTCCTCCCACCGCCCAGCCCTCTTTCCCAAGCCACCTCACATCCCCCAAATCGAGGTCTCCCATGGGGAGTCAGCAGAGCTCAGCACCCTGAGCCTAGGCAGGTCCAAGCCCCTTCCACTGCACCAAGGCTGCACAAGGTGCCACACCACAGGCACCAGATTCCAGAAGCCTGCCCATAGACCAGGGACAGATCCCAATCCCCCTGCCTGAGTGACCCCAAACAGTTCGAGCCAAACAACTGTCTTCTGTATCCAGAGGGCCTAGTCCAGTCCCATGGGGGCTCCACAGCCACCAGTCCACAGTTCATGGGTTTCCACTAGTGTGGGCAGTCATCTCCGCATGTCCTCCCATCGTGATCTCGACATCCCTCGCCTGCAGTATCTCTCCTCTCTCTCATCAATTGGATTCCTGGAGCTCAACCTGGTGTCTGGCCATGGATCTTTGTATCTGCCTTTATCTGTCACTGGACAAAGGCTCTGTGATGACAGCTAGGTTATTTGCTAGGCTGGTTATCAGAGTAGACTGGTCCAGGCACCCTCTGGACCACTGCCAGCAGACCAAGGTGGGGTCAACCTTGTGGATTCCTGAGAACCTCCCCAGTACCCAGCCTCTTCCTATTCCCATGATGTCCTCATCTATCATGGTATCTTCCTCCTGCCCTCCCACTCTGTCCCTGTTCCATATTGACCCTCCCACTTCCTATGTTCTCATCCCCTACTCCTCACTCTCTGCCCCCACCAAGTCCACTCCTGTGTATCTCATCCATCTCTCCATCACAGGATCATCCATGTGTCCCTCCTAGGGTCTTCCCCTGTTAGCTAACCTCTCTGGAGTTGTGGGTTGCAGTCTGGCCATCCCTTCCCTCCCATTTAGTATTCACTTATGAGTGAGTACATACCATGTTTGTCCTTCTGAGTCTGGGTTACCTCACTCAAGATGGTATTTTCTAGATCCATCCATTTGCCTGCAAATTTCATGATATCATTGTTTTTTACTGCTGAGTAGTACTCCATTGTGAATATGTGCCATATTTTCTTTATCCATTCTTCAGCTGAGGAGCATGTAGGTTGTTTCCATGTTCTTGCTATTATGAATAATGCTGATATGAACATAATTGAGCAAGTGTCCTTGTGGTAAGATTAAGCATTCCTTGGTTATATGCCCAAGAGTGGTATTACTGGGTTTTGCGGAAGACTTATTCACAGTTTTCTGAGAAACCACCATACTGATTTCCAGAGTGGCTGTACAAGTTTGCATTCCCACCAACAGTGGAGGAGTGTTCCCCTTGCTCCACATCCTCTCCAACATAAGCTGTCTTCAGTGTTTTTTTTTCACCTTTATGAACAGAATTTTATTGTATTGTATATTACAACTTATCTCTGCATTTGCCTGTTGATGGACCTTTGAGATGGTTCCATTCTGGGGTCATTACACAGCTGCTATCAGCATCCTGAATAGGTCTTTTCTCTTTACATCTTTTTAAAGTTTTATAATTTAATTTAATTTTATATATCAGCCATGGATTCCCTTGTCCTCCCCCCTCCCCATGCCTTCCCCCCAGCCAAACCCCAATTCCCATCTCCTCCAGGGCAAAGACTCCCCTGGGGATTCAGCTCAGCCTGGTAGATTCAGTACAGGCAGGCCCAGTCCCCTCCTCCCAGGCTAAGTAAAGTGTCCCTGCATAAGCCCCAGGTTCCAAACAGCCAGCTCATGCACTAAGGACAGGTCTGGGTCCCACAGCCTGGATGCCTCCCAAACAGTTCAAGCTAATCAACTTATCCAGAGGGCCTGATCCACTTGGGGGTTCCTCAGCTATTGGTTCATAGTTCATGTGTTACCATTAGTTTGGCTATTTGTCCCTGTGCTTTTTCCAATCTTGGTCTCAACAATTCTAGCTCATACAATCCCTCCTCTCACCAATTGGACTCCTGGAGCTCTAGCTGGGGCCTGGCTGTGGATCTTTGCATCCACTTCCCTCAGTCATTGGATGAGATTTCTAGCATGACAGTTAGGGTGTTTGGCCATCCAATCACCAGAGTAGGTCAGTTCTGGCTTTCTCTCAACCATTGCCAGTAGTCTACAGTGGAGGTATCTTTGTGGACTTCTGGGGACCTCTCTAGCACTTTGCTTCTTCCTATTCTCATGTGGTCTTCATTTATCATGGTCTCTTATTCCTTGTTCTTCCTCTCTGTTCTTGATCCAGCTGGGATCTCCTGCTCATCTAAGCTCTCTCAACAGAGGAAGCTCAAATGACTGAAAGACATTTAAGGAACTGCTCAACATCCCTAATTATCAGGGAAATGCATATCAAAACGACTCTGAGATACCACCTTACACCCATCAGAATGGCTAAGATCTAAAACATTGAAGACAGCTTATGCTGGAGAGGATGTGGAGCAAGGGAAACTCTCCTCCACTGCTGGTGGGAATGCAAACTTGTACAGCAACTTTGGAAATCAATATGGCACTTTCTTAGAAAATTGGGAATCCATCTCCCTCAAGACCCAGCGATATCACTCTTGGGCATATACCCAAGGAATGCTCAATCATACCAGTGTGGTGACATTGTGTTCCCCAAAATATTGTGTACCCTAATAAACTTATCTGGGGTCAGAGAACAGAAAAGCCACTAGATACTTAGGCTAGAAAATGGTGGCACTCATGTCTTTAATCCCAGCACCCCAGAGGCAGAGCCAGATGGATCTCTGTGAGTTCATGGCCACATTGGAAACAGCCAGGCATGGTGACTCATACCTTTAATCCCAGAAAGAGAGTCTTTAATCCCAGGGAGTGATGGCAGAAAATAGAAAGTTATATAAGGCGTGAAAACCAGGAACTAGAGCTAGTTAAACATTTGGCTGGTTAAGCTTTTAGGCCTTGAGCAGCACAGTTCAGCTGAGACCCATTCTGGATGAGGACTGAGAGGCTTCCAGCCTGAGGAAACAGAATCACCTGAGGAACTAGCAAGGTGAGGTAGCTGTGGCTTGTTCTGTGTTTCTGATCTTCTAGCATTCACCCCAATAACTGGCCTCAGCTTTGTTTTTATTAATAAGAACTTTTAAGATTTCTGCTACCTACCACAAGGGCACTTGCTCAGCTATGTTCATATCAGCATTTTTTATAGTAGCCAGAACCTGGAAACAGCCTAGATGCCCTTCAACTGAAGAATGGATAAATAAAATGCGGTACATATACACAATGGAGTACTATTCAGCAGAGAAAAACAATGACATCATGAGGTTTGCAGGCAAATGGATGGATCTAGAAAAAATCATCCTGAGTGAGGTAATCCAGACTCAGAAAGGCAAACATGGTATGTACTCACTCATAGGAGGATACTAGATGTAAAACAAAGATGACTAGACTGCTACTCACAACTCTAGGGAGGCTACCTAGAAAACAGTGTTTTTGATCTTAGCCATTCTGACAGGTGTAAGATGGTATCTTAGAGTTGTTTTGAACTGCATTTCCCTGATGACTAAAGATGTTGAGCAATTCCTTAAATGTCTTTCAGCCATTTGAGCTTCCTCTGTTGAGAATTCTCTGTTAAGCTCTGTAGCCCATTTTTTTAATTGGATTGTTCAATATTTTGATGTGTAGCTTTCTGAGTTCTTTATATATTGTGGAGATCAGCCTCTGTCAGATGTTGGGTTGGTGAAGATCTTTTCCCATTCTGTAGGCTGTCATTTGGTCATATTGACCGTGTCCTTTGCTCTACAAAAGCTTCTCAGTTTCAGGAGGTCCCATTTATTAATTGTTGCTCTAAGTATCTGTGCTACTGGTGTTATATTTAGGAAGTAGTCTCCTGTGCCAATTCATTCCAGACTACTTCCTACTTTCTCTTCTATCAAGTTCAGTGTAACTGGATTTATGTTGAGGTCTTTGATACAGTTGGACTTGACTTTTGTGCCTGAAACTGGAACTGCAATGGGTGGGGGTGTAGGGGCGCAGTGTTGTGCCCCTGGGCCCAAAGCCTAGGGGCTGGGGTATAGGGTATGAGGATAAAGACTCATCTCTTAGTCCAGTCAGGTGCTGGCAGGCTCCTCTCTCATGTATTTTTAAGAAGGCATTTATAGTGGTAATAAATCCCTTCGTTTTTGCTTATTTGGAGATGGTTCAATTTCTCCTTTGGTTTTGAAGGGTGGAATTGCATGTATGACTCTTGGTAGAAACTGTATTTTCTTTTAGCACTTACCCACTTTGTAGAAGGTGAGAACCAACTCCTGCAACTTGTCCTCTGACCTCCACATGACATAAAATAAATAAATAAAATACAATTTTAAAAAATATTAAAAAAGAAACTTAGGGAACGAAAAGGCAATTAGCCAATATATTTAACGTGCTAATAAACCTGCTATGAACATAGTTGAGCATATGTCCTTGTGGTATTGTGGAGCATCCTAGGAGTGGTAGAGCTGGGTCTTGAGGTAGATTGTTTCTCAGTTTTCTGAGAAACTACCATCTTGATTTCCAAGTGGCTGTACAAGTTCCCACCAGCAATGGAGGAGTGTTCTCCTTGCTCCATATCCTCACCAGCATGAGCTGTCACTTGTGTTTTTGATCTTAGCCATTCTGACAGGTGTAAGATGGAATCTCAGAGTATTTTGATTTGCATCTCCCTGATGACTAAGGGTGCTGAACTTTTAAGTGATTCTCAGTTATTTGAGGTTCTTTTGAAAATTCTCTGTTTAGATCTGTACCCCATTTTTAATTGGATTATTTGGTTTTTTTGATGTCTAGTTTCTTGAGTTCTTTATATATTTTGGAGATCAGCCCTCTGTCAGATATGGAGTTGGTGAAGATCTTTTCCCATTCTGTAGGCTGTCGCTTTGTCTTGTTGACCATGTCCTTTCCCCTACAAAAGTTTCTCAGTTTCATGAGGTCCCATTTATTAATTGTTTATTTTAGTGCCTGCACTATTGGTGTTCTGTTCAGGAAGTTGTCTTCTGTGACAGTGCATTCAAGGATATTTCCCACTTTCTCTTCTATCAGGTTCAGTGTAACTGGATTTATGTTGAGGTCTTTGATCCACTTGTACTTGAGTTTTGTGCAGAGTGATAGATATGGATCTATTTGCATTCTTCTGTAAGCCAGCATCCAGTTAGAACTACACCAGGTGTTAAAGATGCTTTCTTTTTTTCCATTGTATAATTTTGGCTTCTTTGTCAAAAATCAAGTGTCTATAGGTTTGTGGATTTACTTCTTGGTCTTTTATTTGATTCCATTGAGCAACCTGTCTGTTTTTGTGCCAATGCCATGCAATTTTTATTATTACAGCTCTGTAGTACAGCTTGAAATCAGGGATGGTGATCCATCCAGAAATTCCTTTATTGTACAGGGTTGTTTTTTTTCCATATGAAGTTGAGTGTTGCTCTTTCATTAGACATTTATACTTTTATTATGGATACTTCTCAAGATGGGATGTCATGAAATGAAAAAGATTTTGAACTGTATAGGAAATACCCACTTGAGTGGTGAGACAGCCTACAGAATGGAAGGAGGTATTTTCTAGCTATGCCTCTGACAGAAGATGAATATCTAGACTATACAGAAACTAAACAGTGTAAGTGCAAACAATGCCAATGCCAATAATAAATGAGCTCACAGAACCACCATGCAGCTCTCAAAACATAAATGGGCCGTAAGCATACAAGTAAGTGTTCAACTTCACTAGCCAATGTACAGGTGAATGAATGTTTACTTTGGCAGATGGGAACAGAACCGCACAGAGATGAAATACTTTAGAAATGCTAACTTCAACAATTCTCTTCTTAGCCATTATGCAGTATTATCTTCCTTATGATACTTCAAAATGAAAGTTTGAATTATAGTATTTTTTTCATAAAAGAATCACTGTTGTAAAAGTTGCCTCATAAATTCATCCACTAAATGTTTAGTTTATTCAGTAGCAATAACCATTGGGAAGGTTAGTGTGGTGGCTCACACCTATAATCACATAATAGGGAGGCTCAGTCAGGAATATAGCCAGGGATTTGAGGCTAGCCTAGGCTACATAGTCAGTTCCAGGTCAGCCTAGACTAAGTGACATGATCACAGTCAACCAAACAAAGAAGAATAAACAAGGTGAATATTTGTTCTATGTAGTGCCAATAACTCTACAAGAGAAAATGCCATGGTTTACAGAATACCCACTTTTTAATTAAAATAAAATTCCAGAAAAGATGAATATTAAATTGCAGTGTTACTCTGACTTTATGGACAAGAACACATTTCATGTAAGTTGGGCAGTTTTAGGATGCTTGGGACACATGGCCGCTGTGTGCAATGGAATATCGTAAGAAGGTCACAAAATAAAACATATGCAACAATGTGAGCTATTCACTCAAGGGTAAACTGAGTTTTAGTGGATTAAAGTAACTTAGTTTTCAATCAAAATATGGTTAGCTTTTGGGACCCACTTTAGCCAAATAAACAAAGCAAAACAATAACAAAATTCAAGTCATAATGCTGTTTCTCTTCTTTGTCATTGTATCCAATGTGGTTTTATGATAGTAAGATCAAGAGTAAACTTGAATGAATGATACACAGAATTCTTTCTTATAATACAAGACTGATTTATCTACTATTTGCCAGCCGCTGGGCTAGAATCTGCTCAGAGGAAGAAATGCCCTTCAGTAGGATCATACTGCAAAAACAGAGGGTTTCATGCTTAATCCTAGTAGTTTCTGCTGCTGCAAAGGAAGTGTAAGTGGGGGTCTGGAAAGGAGCTGCTTCTCCCAACAAAGGCTGCTACTTTGTTGAGAAGCACAATTGGAAAGGTCTGGTGTCATGTTAAGTCTTTAAAAGACTTTTCCTCTCACTTTCTGGTTCTGTCTTAGAATTAAATTGGAACAACTTTGTGATTTGCAAAGGAGTGAATGAAAAGGAAGGAATGTCTCCAAAGTTAACCCCCCCAAGAACCCCCTCCAACCACAGAAACACCAGATGTAATTAATTACTGACCATTCTAGAGCTTTACTTCAGTGTGGCTTTCTCTGTACTACCCACCAATGGTACTGTTAATGCTCTTGGGGAATAATTTCAATAAATGTTTTTTGTCCCTGAAAAAGAGGAACTTACAATTCGGGTAACAGATACAATTTCCTTTGCTAATATTGCCTTGTCAATAGATCCACATGCCTGCTTTGCAGCATCCCCCAGAAAGATCAAAAGTTATTTTCATGAAGGTAGGAACCAAGAGGGAGAAGAGCGCAGAACAAAAGGCTAGAGAAAGGAAGGAGAAGGACTTTGCTCTGCACAAACTCAGCATCCACAGCATCAGTGAACAGAAACATCTTAGTCAGGATGGAGAGAAGGATGCAGCGTACTGCCTGGTTTCTATAGAAAGAGGGTAGGACCCAAAGTTCATTAAGTGGATATCTTAGGGGATTCAGTGGCAAGACCAGTGGATGTTAGTTGTGGACAGTGTCAGGAGAATGGCCCTTCGTGCATTAGATGCTGGAAAAAGATATTAAAACATGAAGTAATTTCAATGTTTCTGGAGGATGGGTTGAGACTTGAATTCTGTTCTAGGTCCTAGCATTCATTTTATGATCTAAGTCACTTCTCTAGTGAATTCAGCTTTGGGACACATCACCTACTTTCTTATTACAAGAGATTTTTAGCCTGGCTTTAATTGGCCTCACTCAAAGTTCTCTGCTCTGTACAACACTGTAGGGTGGCTGGTATCTTCTCCAGTGTGGCTACTGATTGAACCACAAAGGATTGCCCATCCTTAGATCAGCCAGGAAATGGTGGCAGGATTGCCAGCAGAAACATCCCCCCAGACTATTGGCTGAGAAAAGTGGTTTTGAACTCTCAAGGGGAAGTTGATGCTGGATGCTGGAGCAGAAACAGCAGTCAGGGCTGGTGTGGTTGTTTGCAATGAAAGACACTGACTTGCTGTGGATATCGCTCTGTGTAAATAAAGTTCTGATTGGCCAGTGGCCAGGCAGGAAGTATAGGTGGGACAAGAGAGAAGAGAATTCTGGGAAGTAGAAGGCTGGGGAGACACCGCCAGCCGCCGCCATGAGAAGCAACATGTAAAGACACTGGTAAGCCACAAGCCATGTGGCATAGTATAGACTAACAGAAATGGGTTAATTTAAGATAGAAAAAGTAGATAACAAGAAGCCTGCCACGGCCATACAGTTTGTAAACAATGTAAGTTTCTGTGTGCTTTCTTGGTTGGGTCAGAGCGACTGTGGGACTGGCGGGTGAGAGAGATTTGTCCTGACTGTGGGCCAGGCAGGAAAACTATAACTACACTGACTCTAGAGTAAGTCATATCCAGATGTCACAAATAGTGATAGAGCGTTAAGGTAATGGCTTTGATTTGATCACTGTGCCAAAAAGCACATAAAATTTGATTATATTAAAAAAGTGAAATTGATTATTCACCTTTTGTTATTTATGGACATTTTATTATGGCAGTATTTTCCAAGATTTAAAATCTTAAAATTTCTTTATAGTCTTAAAGATGGTTGAGGGTCTCTGAGAGCTTTTGGTTGCAGAGAGGCAGGAAGATCTCTGAGTTCAAAGTCAGCCTGGTCTACAGAGTGAGTTTTAGGACAGCCAGGGCTACACAGAGAAACCATGTCTTGAAAAACCAAACCCAAACCAAACCAAACCAAACCAAACCAAAACAAAACAAACCAAAACAAACCAAACCAAAACAAAACACCCACAAAAAACAAAAACAAAACAAAACCAACCCCCCACCTCATTAGTTTATTTTAAAACTTTAATAAATAAACTCAGCAACTATAAATATTAATTTGTAAAATTCATTATAAAAACTTGCAAAAAAAAATCACATGCTGAAATTAACTAGACCCAAAGTCTACACATCTAAACTTCCTTAAGGTGAGAATAGTAAAAACACTTTTCTTTAAGCAAAAATCTATACTGTAAGAGTCTGAGGAAACACTGAAGGAGACCTCAGATTCAAACAGTATGTAAGAGCAGAGAGCGTTTATTAATATTCCAGCATATGTGGGGGCGTTCACCTGTACAAAATGGCGACGACCCCGAGAGGAGAGTGTCGGCATCTCTAAGGGGAGTTTCAGTAACAGTTAGGTCATCTCATACGTAATTGGTTAAGCAAGCAGCAGTTATATTAGTATATTTCTAATTGCTTGAGGTTTAGTCTTTATCATTTTTGAACATTCTTGCAAAAGCATGGGCAAGTTTGGACGTGACTCAGAAGGGGGCTGCAGGATTTGTCCTTGAGACATGGTGAGGCTGACTCAGACCTTGTGTTTATTCTCTCCCTCAACCCCAATGCAAGGGCCTTGTGGACAAATGGCCCTTTGTTGGGAGAGACACCTGTTTTGTCCTCCTCAGAGAACTGAAACCTAATTCAGTTGTGGGAGTGGGAATGTTTAACCCGTTCAGTACTTTCAGAACATAAAGAGTAAATGCGATAGCACTGTGTATTTTTTCAAGTCTTCCAAATTTCTCAATAAGTACAAGATAGCTGACTTCTCTTGCTGTAAGTTCTGACTGAATTATAAGGAAAACAATATGGGTTCATGGATCTGAAAGGCAAAAACAAAAAAGTCTTCCTATTTTATTTTTTCTCTTGCTACCCAATTACAAATTTTATTATTATGACCTAATTTTAAGCTTGACACTTATTTATTTATTTTAAAATTAATTTATTTTATTATATTTGTGTTTTAATTTACACATCAGCCATGGGTTCCCCTGTCTTCCTCCTCCCGCCCCTGCCCCCACCTTCCCTCCAGCCCCTCCCCTCCATTCCCATCTCCTCCAGGGCCAAGACACCCCTAGGGATTCATTTGAACCTGGTGGATTCAGTACAGGCAGGTCCTGTCCCCTCCTCCCAGGCTGAGCAAAGTGTCCCTGTGTAAGCCCAAGGTTCCAAACAGCCAGCTCATGCACTAAGGACAGGTCTGGGTCCCACTGCCTGGGTGCCTCCCAAACAGATCAAGCTATTCAACTGTCTCACTTATCCAGAGGGCCTGATCCAGCTGGGTGCTCCACAGCTTTTAGTTCATAATTCATGTGCTTCCATTCTTTTGGCTATTTGTCCCTGTGCTTTTTGCAATCTTGGTCTCAACAATTCACTCTCTTACAGTCCCTCCTCTTTCTCGACAATTGGACTCCTGGAGCTCCACCTGGGGCCTGGCTGAGGATCTCTGCATCCACTTCCATCAGTTATTGGATGAGAGTTCCAGCATGACAGTTAGGGTGTTTGGCTAGGTCAGATCAGGCTTTCTCTTGACCATTGCCAGCAGTCTACAGAGGATGTATTGTTGTGGATTTCTGGGGACCTCTCCAGCACTCTGCCTATTCCTGGTCTCATGTGGTCTTCATTTATCATGGTCTGTTATTCCTTGTTCTCCCTTTCTGTTCTTGATCCAGCTGGGATCTCCTGCTCCCCTAAGCTTTCTTTCCCTCGAAACTTGCCCTTCATTACTCCCACTGTCATCCAGGTTGTTCATGTAGATCTTATCCATTTCTCTGTCATTGGGTGATCCTTGGGTCTTTCTTAGGGTCCCGTTTTCTAGGTAGCCTCCCTGGAGTTGTGTAGCAGTCTAGTCATCTTTGTTTTACATCTAGTATCTAGGCCCAGTGAAAAATAAGATAAAGTTTTATGCTCACTTATGTGAAAAAGACAAAGTATTATATAATATGACACAATTTTCTTCCTGGAATAGATTAGTTGTATAAGAGATACTGTTAAATCATTAACATGTATTTCCATATATATGAGATTGTCTGAGATTATAAATTAAGGACTTACAATACATATACAATCTGATAATCCAAATAAATAATAACTTGATAACTGTAAATACATCTTATCACACATAATTTTCTAAATATAATATCATATTTGGCAAACATACTACTCTGATTGATTGATATTCACTGAGGGCCTAATTTATGCAAGAGATGCCAGGTAAACACATTATGAATATTTGTGTGTATTACCCAGGGTTCTCTGGAGGAACAGAACTGAGAGAATGAATAAATTTAAGTGGCTTACAGACTGTGGTCCAGTTAGTCTGACAATGGCTGTCTACCAATGGAAGGTCCATGGATCCAGTAATTGTTCAGTCCATGAGACTGGATGTATCAGCTGGTCTTCAGTATATGCTGGAATCCTGAAAAAGTAGGTTCTAATGCCAGTGAAGGATTGGACTTGCTCATGAGAACAGAGCAAGCAGGGAAATAGAGCAAGCTTCCTTTTTCCATGTCCTTTATATAGGATTCCAGCAGAAGATGTGGCCCAGATTAAAGGTGGATCTTCCCACCTCAAAAGATCTGGATTAAAAGAGAGTCTTTGCACTTCAAATGATTTAATCGAGGAAAAAATCCCTCACAGGTGTGCCCAGATGCTTGGGTTTTAATTAATTCCAGATGTAGTTATTGTGAAATGTTATTTTAACTAGGCAAAGATCTGTTACATTTGTTTATGCTTCAGAATATTACTTTAACTGTGTAAAGGTATGCTACTTTTGTTTATGTTGTGTTTGTTTAATTATATAAGGATGTGTTGCATCTGTTTTACTTTGCCTGCCTAAGGTACCTGATTGGTCTAATAAAGAGCAGAATGGCCAACACCTAGGCAGAGAGAAAGGATAGGCAGGGCTGGCAGGAAGAGAGAATAAAAAGGAAGAGAAATCTAGGCTTGAGAGAAGAGGCAGCCACCATCCAGCAGACATGAGAAGCAGGGAAAGTAAGTTATACAAAAGAAAAGAAAAGAAAAGTTACAAAGCTCCAAGATTAAAGGTAGATATAGAGAAACAGGTTAATTCAAGTTAAAAGAACTGAACCAGAAATGAGCCTAAACTTCGTTGAGCATTCATAACTAATAAGAAGTCTCCACGTCATGATTTGAGAGCTGGTTGCTAGCCCAAAAGGAAAAGCCTGGTACATGTAGTTGAATGGACAACCAAGAACAGCCATCACAGGGCATTAGTTCTTTTCTTCCTTCAGGCAGCAGAGACTTTGATAGAAAAAAAGGAGTTGTTTCTCTACCGTGTATGCTTAGTATATATTTGGTAAGTGTATGAATGATTGTGTCATTAAGTGAAAGAGAAAACCATGAAATAAAAACTGTAGTCCTTCTATCAGAGACATTTAATGTGTGTCTGTATACACACGAGCATGTCCACACATTTAGAGAGGGCTATGGTGGGATGAGCAAACATCAAGGAGAATAGAACTGATACCAAGTGTATTCTATTAAGGGAGGACTCCCATGAAGCCAGAAAATTAAAAGTAAGTAAAGCCTTCAAGGATGACATAACATATGAGATCTTCCATTTTCCTTTCCATTTCCCTGGTCCTTATCACTGCTTAACATACACTACCCCCATCCCAATATTCTCCCTTTTACTCTAGTATCACAAGTATCCTATTATCTGGTCCTTAAAGCATTTTCTTTCCTTCTCATGAGTCCCATTCCAGTTTCTTGGCATCTACCCCCACTCATTCCCACATAGACACACACATGAAAATTAGAAGCTTGTATGAGAGGATATATAGTATTTGTCTTTCCAAGCCTGGGCTACCTCCCTGAGTATATTTGCTAGTTCCATCTATTGTCCTACAAAGTTCATATTTTCATTTTTCTATGGCTAAATACAATTTTCATTATTCATTCACCAGCTGATACCTATCTAGGATTATTCCATTTTTATGCTAGGCGAAGGGAGCAGCAATGAACATGGATGAAGAAATATGTATATATTAGGAAGAGGCGTCTTTAGGATGTATATCTGTATCTCTATATCTCCAAAACTGGGGTAGCTAGGTCATGTGGTAGGCCCATTTTTAGTTTTTGTTTTATGGGAAACCTCAACACTGGTTTATATAATGGCTGTATCAGTTTATACCCCCACCTACAGTGAATAAAGGGTTCATCTTTCTCTACCCTCTGGCTAGCATTTATCATTTGTTTTACTTATGAAAGCCATTATGACATTGGTTAGATGAAATCTCACAGTAGTTTTAATTTGCATTTCCCTGATGATTAAGGATGGTGAACACTTTAAAAAATATTTATTGTCAAGTATTTCTTTTTGAGAACTCTCTGCTCAGCTCGCTAGCCTAATTCTTTAAGAATTGAGTTGTGTTCTTGTTTAGGTTTTTGAGTTCTTTGTGTAGTCTAGATATCATTTCTCTGTCAGATGTATAGCTGACAAAGATTTTCTACCATTCTATAGGCTGTCTCCTCACCCTTACTCAAGGAGAAGACAGAATATCCAAGTTTGAAGATGAGGGAGAGGAACTGGAACATCCCAACAAGGACAAGATAAATTAATAAGAAGGTGACTTAATATAATTAATGAGTGGCTTCCAAGAGATTCAGGGCACTACAAAAGACCAAATCTATGTACCACTTTACATATTTATGTTTCTTTTCTCTATATGTCTCTGTCTGCCCTCCACTGCCCCCTGGAGACAGTGGTTCACTATGCCACCCACCTTGTACCTGAGCTTTTAGGGTTAAATATTTATGTCTCAACCTCCTACAGAGACTACAGACTATAGCAAGGCCACTGTGCCTAGCTCAGAAAGGAGAGTTTCATATACTTTTCAGATAGTTGCAGATATTTCTCTTCAACATTCTCTAATAATTTGATAAGCTATTATTTATAAAAGATTAACTGCAAAATAGACTCTAAATACTGTTTTACTCTGAGTAATTCTTTTAACAGTACACAACTTTACAATACTATGTCTTGATCATTTAGAATGCACTGATTTACTGATGGTACAGATCAAAATAGTGATATTTTTATTCTAAGATAGGAGAGAGTCACATTTATTGTCATCAACACTGTTCTTTTAAAAACCACATATTAGCAAGTGTTTAAACTCATTATGGTAGGTGAATGTTTTGCACAATCATTTTTGTTGTGAATATTACATTTCCCCATTGGTAACAAACCTTCCCCTCAAAGACAAGACTTGAAAAGTCAATCTAAACAATTATTATTTGTCCATTAGTCATTTTTATTCAGTTTTAAAAACAGTGGTTCATAAAGAATTAGTGAATGGTGGTGGTGGGGGGGGTTGGTCACAACTTAATTACACAGTGCTTTGTCTCCAGCCACACACAGTGCGGTCCAAGAGTGCTATGTGTACTTCCAGTCTTGGCACAGAGCGTACCAAGTTGTGCTCAAGGGCTAAGAATTAATAAGATTAAAAGTATTGCATCATCAAGGACATTCCTATGTGAAAACGGAACTTTGTTTTCCTGCAAATGCATGCTGGTAACGAATACAATGACAGGAAGCACTTGGTGCCTCACTCTGACTTATATGTGTTGGTAAAGAATATAATGACATGGAGGAGTTTGGTGCCACTTGCTGACTTGATTGTATTAGACGGTTTTATCCATCATTGCTTTTGTGCCCTCAATGCTGGCGCCAACACAGTTTTAAAGAAAAATGGTGAAGGTGTTATGAGAAGTAGTTTTGACCTTGGCACTCCTTGGAAGTGCTTTTGCAAAGTCTCTTTGAGTTCATTTGGATTCTGGGGTCTCTGGGAGCCACATTCTACGAACTGCTACTCTTGAGGGTAAGTCTAGGTTTTCGTAGCAACTGATCCTTAAACTCTTGTGTCTGTCATATTTTTCAGTTACTGGCCATCGGATGACACCAGTGAAAGGATTTAGAAGTAAATCCAGAGTTTTCACAAAACCAATGTTTATTGATCAGTTAAAAGAGATTCTGAGCCCAAATTGATTCGTTCAGGATTGTATGTCTTGATCTTCCTTAAACGCTGCTGTGTGATTGTAAGTCAATATCATGTCAGGTGCTTAATGGTTGGGAGCATGGTGCCATCAACAGAAGAGTGAGATCATGTTCTAGTGAGAGGTACAGCTTAAGCCCTAAACACACATTTCAAATCCATGCAGTTTATGCTTTCAGGGTGGGGAAGAAAGGGCAGAAGTACCAAAAGTGTGACTTTGTTCTATGACATCTTTCTAGAAAATATGAGCTATTAGAAAAAGTAGGCAATCACAGTACAGTCAAGGGAAATTTTCTAAATTTTAAGAAGGCTTAAGACTAAGAGTAAACAACAATAACAACAACAACAACAACAACAACAAAAACCTGAATGGACAATTAAGGTATGGAGGGAAATTGATCTCATTAAGAAGTTCATGCTTTATTCACAAGGCAAGTAACACAATAAACAAACAATAAAAACCCAGAGTGTTTGGGATAACAGTCTAGAAATTGAACTCAGAACTTCACATACTCTCTCTTTTGGCTGTGGTAATTTGTTACAATGATAGAAACCCAAAGAAACTGTGTATCCTGAGTTCATCAGAGTAGCCCTATTTAGTGTCTTTTCTTGGCTATTATCTTAATAGCCTTTCTCCCTCTCTCAAAATTATTCCAAAGGTGAACAGTTTGGTATAATTCTTATGGCTGATCTATAGAGAAAGACATCATAGATGTGTCAGAATGTTAATTAGCAAAACAATCATGCCCTGCCATATTATCTTTTATTCTTTTCTGTAACAGAGGCCAGGAAGAAAATACTCATGTTTGAAGCTTCTCTTGCAGCTAGGACTGAACATGATAGGTAATTCTGGATATAGAGACTTTCTGGTGAAGTTTACAAATACATTAGAACTGATTTCTCTTTTTGTTTGACTGTCTGGATCTTAGCTGTCACGTCACTGTGGACCTCTAAAGAGTTCAAAGAGACCCCAGCTTTCAGAATATTGAGCTGCTGGTCATACATCAACAGTTGGTTATCTGATAACAAATTATTTCTGTTAAGTCCAAAAGCTGAAATAATTCCATTTGTTACAATGGATGATTTTCTTCCCTTGTTTTACTTTTATTCAGTCACTTGTCTTGGGTGATTAATGGCTTGAATGCTAGTGCCCTTTGCCACACAATATAACTCCTTTTCCTACCTCCCACTTGTGAGTACTATGTATGAATATCAAACTATAAAATGATTGAAAAACCAAAAGAGGAGTTGAGCGAAGATAAGGGAACTGGAGTGAAATTACGAGTTTTTCTTCTTTAGTTAGTTCTTGTTTTAGAGACACAACATTTATTTTCTGAGAACTCTAAGGGCTGTGTGTTTGGCAAGGGCTGTTCATTTTTCATCTTCTATGCTAATTTCTTAAGGGAGGGAAAGATAAATCTGAGTGTCACTGGGATGCAGATGGAGTTGAGGACCACAGTTACTAATATAATATTTTCCACAGACTTATTGGTTGTTCTATTAAAGGAGGAAAAGTGAGTTTTTCAATGATGTTTTCCTTTTCTAGGAGTTGAAAGATCCCAAATCATCATTCCCTAATAAAAGTGGTATGAGAAGGTTAAGGTGCGTCTCCAGTCTCCCCATGGTGCTGACAATAACTACAGTATTCAGGTGATATGTATCTTAATGTAGTGTTACCAAGGAAAAAGATTCCAATCATCTTGGCCCCTGAAACATTTTAAGTATTGCAAACTAATCCCAAATAGAATCCACTCAGACCTTGCCAAAACCAAGAGTGTCATTTTCTTGAAGCTTAAATGGAGAGAAAAGTAATTTGGGAACCAGAGAAGTACTTTGCAATGTGGTTTGCCTTCCTGAGGTCTTGGAGTCTAGAAATGGGTAATTCAAGAGAATCTGTTTTATTCTGTTTCTCCCAAAGGATTTGTATTGTCCTTTCCTAGGTACCTTCCTTAGCACACAGTGGGAACCTGAGAGAGACAATGCTTTCCCTGAGTTTGGTCTGGTTACTCTGATGTGACTTGTCAAAATCATGATGAAATTATTCCAGACTTGATCTCTGAGTTCTAGCTTGAATTGTTGGTAAGCCAGTAAAAGAGACAAAACTTACATTATTTTTAATCCACTCATTTTTGTGGCATTGGGGATGAAACCCAGAGCCTTGTGCATGCATGGTAGGCAGGTGCTCTACCAACAAGCCACATCCACAGAGACTCCTTCCCATTTTAACATGAAAGCAGATGGACACAAAGACAGAAAGTCCTGAATTTTCTGGAGACCACTTTCACTTCCATATATGAATGAATTCCATGGATAAAGATCTAGTTTTCTATGAAGTTTATTTTATGAAATGGATGTGAGGACGTGTAAGTTTTTTTGGATCTAGTCATGGAAGAGGAAGCTCATTTGGATCAAGGTGCCTCTCAGCTCATCTTCCTCAGAGTTGACTCTTCTTTTTAGATAGAGTTTTCCAAGCTATTCATGGGAGCACATTCCTATGAGAATCCATTTTTCTACTTGGTGAAAGTAGAATAAAGCATTTACAATTCTGGATGCTCTCCAATGGCAGTGCAATTACTCTATGCATATTGCAGACTGCTAGTCCATGGAGGTTCAAAATGAAGTTGACTTGACAATATCTAAGCAAACATCAGAGGGGAGCAGGCTGATCATGAAAACAAAGCCGGGTCTTGTTTTAGCAACTGGCTCAGCAGAGGCAAGGGGATAAATTACTTGAGTTTTGTTTCGGGATAAAAACAAACACTTGTTTTTATTGAATTTTGCAGACTGAAAGTAGTGTTCTACAAACTCCTTAGTTTCTAGCCAATTTTTAACATTAGCCGCATGTGTATAAATTCTCTGATCATTAGGGGATAATTATCTTCTCTATGGCAGATGGAGTTTTGTCATCCTTGTGGCCTTCAATAAAGAATGACACAACTTCTTAATAAAAACAAATTTATTTGGTAGAATTTTCTAACACAGCTATGTTCTTTCTTTCTGGGGATCTAAAAATTATTCACCAGTTTTTTATTTGGGAACCAATTTGCCTAAGTGTGAGGTGGGATGACATCTTCTTAGAACTCTACTTCCAGAGACAAAACAAGATGAGATCTTATTTAAACTGTAGGAAGTTATCTTCCAGGCATCTCTCTCTCTCTCTCTCTCTCTCTCTCTCTCTCTCTCTCTCTCTCTCTCTTTCTCTGTCTGTCTCTCTCTCTTTGGTTTTCCAAGACAGGGTTTCTCTGTGTAGCTTTGTGCCTTTCCTAGAACTCACTTGGTAGCCCAGGCTGACCTCGAACTCACAGAGATCACTCTGCCTCCCGAGTGCTGGGATGAAAGGTGTGTGCCACCACCTCCTGGCATGTCTCTTTATTCTTCTACCCTGCCATGTGGATTCCTGGAGGAAGTCAGGAATAGGGGGATTTCATTGAGTTTGTTGCTTAATGGTAATTAAAGTTAAGGCCCACTAGCAGATGGTGCAGGACGTGGGTACAGATTCAGAAAAGCAGAATGTGGTCATGGGTATCCAACAGCTAGCGCTGTTCTATGGCAGAGTCCAGAAGACACACAGTTAAATCATGTGGCAATAAGACAGATGCTGGTGGGAAGTGTGCTACAATCACAAAGAAGCTGGACGCTTTCAATGAACCTCATGGTTGGAAATAGAACAGTGGAGCTGATCAAAGGTCTGGAATAGTAGAGCCCAGTAGACAGTGTCACCATCAGAAGACAGAGGCTAACAATTATTTCAGTAAATGGCAAATGAGAGAGGCAACCATGGCCCCAACCTGCAGAGCTATGAAGATACTATAATAGGTACCATTTTTCTAGGGCTACATGGACAAGCAGCTAAGAAGGATACTGGTTGAATCATACAGCTGAAATAAACTGAAGATAGATGATCAGAATGCCAAGGGCAATCACCTCAATAAAAGTCCTGATTCATTGTTCAGTGCTTGGATCTGGGCCAGGTCTCAGATTCCTCATCTGTAGATTAAAGGAGAAACATGGGACCTATGATGAACTAATTCTTATGTCCTTTGTAATCAGTAGCAATCCACTGTATCCTTTTCCAAACAGACTTTAGACATTTGCTAGGATACTGTACACCAGGAAGAGGGAATTCTAGATGTTGAAGAAGGTTGGATACAGGGTCAGACTTGCACTGGTCCCTGGGGATTTGATGTCGTCTCTAGAACCTCAGTAAAAGGAACCTTGGCTAAGAATTTCTCTACTGTGAGTCTATGCTGTGAACCTACATGGGTGATATTTCCTTGGTCCTGTCCATATGTAATGGAACTTAGTATTTGGCAAAACATTCATGTTAGCTTCTTGACCTGTGAGATTAGATATATTGTGGAAGAATAAGGCAAAAAGGAAACCACTGACTCTGGCCTATCCTAAAACCTCTATTCTTGGCCCAGAGGGGGGAAAAATAAAACTAAGCATCATGTCCATGGGAGAAGTTTGCTGCCATTCCTTGAGCCCTTGATGAATGTGAGGATGCCCATGGTCATCTCTAGACTTCTGTGGGAATTCTGACAGAGATGGACTGAAGTTGATATGTGGCCCAGTTCCCCATCCCCTTGGTTATTTCCAGAGTCCTAAGAGAACCTGCAGAGACTAACCCATCCAGACTGATGTTGGGTATGTGACCTGGTTTCCTGTCCTTCACTCATTTCCAGACTCCTGCCAGAACCCTTAGGGATTTTGATTGACTCTGTACGGTCAGAGATATGTGGCTTGTCCCATTATCTCTTGGCTTGTCTCCAAATTCTTGCTGTCACTGACAGGGACTCTGACCCAATGTTAAGCCAGAGGTTCCCTGTGCCTATTCCTGTCTCCCAGTCCCCTATGCTCTTGCTTATCTGCAGGTTTCTGCTGGGACCCACAGGAGCTCTGACTGATCCTGAGTGATGTTAGAGATCTACAACTTGGTTCCCTACCCATGTACCCACCTCTAGGTTCCTGCCAGAGTCCCTGGAGCCTCTACCTGACTCTGTGTGAGATGAGACTCATAGTCCATAACCTAGACCCCATTGTCCCCTAAATTTTTAGGCTTTTGTTAAGACTCAGGAATAATGGCTGTCTCAGTGTGAGATCAGAGATCTGTACATCCAGCAGTCTACCCTTTGCCTGATTCAAGCTCTTTCTGGGACTTGCAGGGAATCCCACTGTGAGGTCTGAGACCCCACAATCCCATTCCCACATGCATCTCCATACTGTGACATTAGCTTGCCTGACATTCTCATCATGAAAACTAGATTAAGCCATGTCCATTCTGTGCTGTATTGAACTTGGCTCCACTCACTGTGGGCTCAGATTTTCCTGCTTATGTTTTCTTTCCCTCTGAATCTTTTCACACTGTGGCTATGCATTGCCACAACATCACTCCCCGCTTTAAGGTATGCATGTGTGTTTTAGGATTATTTCAGACATTATTGTCAGTAGAGTACCCTGAGTAGCTACCCTACTGTGATTCTTACAGCCATGAGAAGGAACCAAGAGGCAGGAGAAATCTAAATCTTCATTAGTCCTTAGAGCAATCCCCTGAATTCAGTGACACCTTGTGAACACAGAGGAAGCATTGCCATTGTGTTATCTGTCTCCACCTTGAGCCTTACTTAACCTCTTCTTCTGCCACATGGACCAAAGCCAGCATCCGTGATGAGCAAACAGCCTCAAGAAAATCAAGAACTAAGTGTGGACCCAGACCACAGGCCGGAAAGAGAAACAGGAGTGTTGCAGAATGATGCTCCTGAAGCCTCAGATGAGTAAAACATCCATGCAGCAGCAACACTTGGGGGTAGACATAATTCTGTATCTCAAAGAAGTTTCTTGCAAAATCAATAACTGGGATGAATTTTGGAGGAAGCTTTCCTATTACTCTTTCCTTATAACTTCACACACACACAACCAAAACACAACATACACAAATATATTCAAACATACACACATACAAACAGACACAAATATATAAAAATAAACACATGCATACAAACATACACACATATACGAACATATATACACAAGAACACAAACAAACACACATACAAACACACTAACACAACATCCATATCATATTCTACTAATAGTTTAGGACATTCCAGCCTTTATCACCCTGGTTTTGTTAGGTGTGAGTTTTTCAGAGCTATCTCTAACCAAATGAAGAATTTAGATCGAACATGACAAAATGTAGGTGAAAGATATTGCTGGCTTATTGCATTGGTGCAAAGACTTTGAACACATTAGGACATGGTCATGGGCCTGTTTGTGCCATGAGCTTTGTGATTTATAAGGCCCCCCTGAGGCTTTGGGTCATACTGAATGTGTCATGTTTGGGGGTCTGTCCTGGCTCACAGGCAGTGGTTTCTGTATTTGCAAATGGAGATAGAGTATTTTAGTTTTGAGCCCTAAAAACTGAAAACCCTGCCTAAGTTGTAACTGCTATAAAGTTACAAGACCCCACTCTTATGCAATGTGTGTTAAGGGTTTATCATTTTATTCTTAGAACATCTGTGAAACAATGCTTATATTTATATATGAGTGCCCCCCCCATTCTCTTCCATTGACTTTTAGGGGCTAATCATTTCTTCATGGTAAGATGGAATTGTCTGACAATGGAATTTTCAAATGTGAGTTAGATTTTTTTGTTTGTTTGTTTAAATAAGTGAGACAGGTAATAAGTTGTCCTGATCCCTTAACCTGTTCTTCTTGTGTGGTTTGAATGAAATGTCCCCCAGAAGTTCATATGTTTGAATACTTGGTCACTGGTTGGTGACACTCTTCTAGAAGGTTGTAGAATGTTTAGAAAGTTGGACGTGGCTGGAAGAAGAGTCACTGTGGCAAGTCCTGAGGTAGCATAGCCTAGCCCTACTTCTTGCTCACCTTCTACTTCATGACCATGGATATCATGTGACCATGTTCCTCATACTTCTGCCCCATGCTATGACGGACTTCGTCTCTTCAGTCAGTGAGCCAAAGTAACCTTTTCTCCCTTTACTTCCTTTTTGTGAGGTGTTGAGTTATATAGGAACAAGTCCTGACATTAACAGCTGCATTTTGGAGCATTTCCACTATGGCAGGCACCTTGTTAAATTTCTAACTGTATCATTTCAGTTTTCAGCACATCCTTGTGAACTGGGAGTGTCCACTCCATTTTACAGATGAGAGAGGTTAAAAATATGAATCAAGGTCAAATTATAGTAAGTGTCTGAGCAAAAGCTTACGCCTAGAGATGTCTGATGTCAGTGGCTGCACCATTCCTAATATAAGATGTTGCATCTCGAGTCTCTAAGTTATAAATTTTATTACAAGTCTGTGAGTCACTGTATTGATGACAAAGGTGAAAGATTCTGTAATTTGGCTCTTTTTCCTTCTGAACCACGGCCAGTCTACATTTCTGAGCCTTGGCAGCTGTTATTTATAGCTTGGTGATAAAGTTCTGGCTGATAGACTATACAAAGAAAAAATATGCATACAGTTTTCAGGTATGACCCACCCATTCTTTTCCATAAGGTTTTTTGTTTTCCTTATCCATATTCCAGGGAATGTCAGTATTAAGCAACCTTGGAAGTCGTGCAAGCCATACGTAGATGGTGGTATAGCATCTGCCTACCTGGGGCCTGGATGATCCAAATGGAATAGAATTCTGTGTTTGGCAGACTATTGGTGTGACCAGTAAGCTTTGTAGAGTGAGTTTTGGAATTTGCAAGTTAGAAAATTGTCTTAGTTCGTTTCCTGTTGCTATTTATAAGGTGTAGATGTTTATTTTTCTCAAGGTTGTACAGGTTAAGAACTCCAAGAGAATGAACCACTTGATGCATGGAAACATGATGGAGGGCATTACTTGGTAAGACAGCATGCATGGTAGCTTGGTTCATTCTTTTTTAAATAATAGATTATTTAATATTTTGAAATGACAATACAATGACATAATTTCCCCTTCCTTTTCTTCCTTCCCTCCCCTCCTATGTACCCCTCTGCTCTCTCAAATTCATAGCCTCTTTTCTTATTTTTACATACAAACACACATTTTTACATATATATGCTATATATTTTACACACACACACACACACACACACACACACACACACACACACACACTCCCAAACATATAAATACAACCTACTCTATCTGTGTAGTGTTACTCATCTGCATAATTTCAGGGCTGACCACTTGGTGTTGGATATCTGGTTGGTGCTCTTCCCTGGGGATGCCTGCTTCTCCAGCTCTGAACATTCCTTAGTTGCTTGTAGTTCTTTGCTAGAGTCGAGGCTTTGTGAGCTCCCTCTTTCCATGTCAGTGTGTCTGTTGGTGTCATCCTTGTTTAGATCTTCTTTGGGCAGCTGTGTAATTGAGACTTCATGGATGTAGCATGTCTGACATTTCTAGGAGACAATCTCACAGCAAACTTCCTGTCCCTCTCTCCCTTACAACCTTTCTGCCTTGTAAATATCTTGACTATAAACTGGTTAAAAATAATAAGATTCTTATTCTTATTATCCTGGTTATATGTTTAATTATGCAAATGCTCACTGAAAAAACCATGGGTCCAATCTGACATACAGCACAAAATCAGGCATGGTGGCACACACATGAAATCCTACCACTTGGGAGCTGGAGGTGGAAGGATCAGGAGTTTGTGGTCATCCTTGGCTACATAGTAAATTAGAGGTTAGCTTAGGCTACATGGGACCCTGTCTCTAGGGGGAGAAATGCACTGAGAATCTTCTATATAGCCAGAACTACTTTGCTTTTTAAAAACAAACAAACAAACAAACAAATAGTTCATTCATGCCTATGTTCCCTTCTGTCTAATTTATGCTACTTTTATTTGGACTGTTTCACTGCTTCTTAGCAGATGATAAAAAAAAGGAAAGAAAAAAGAGATTAATTTCAAAGCAGTAGACTGCTCTTAAGTTCTGAAAAGTGATTGAAATTTTTGGCTAAAATTGGCCTCTAAGTTACTGTAGATTTATTAATCCTCTTTCCTTTCCAGTGAAAGTAGACTGGTGAACTTGGATGAGAAATTATTTGTACAAATACTGAGCAGACATTTTCTTCTCTTTAGGGTGGAAATGTTTTCAGGTCCAGGTCTGAAGAGACGTGTAATTGCACAGGGATCTTTAGACAGAGTGTGGATTTAAAGGCAGGTAGTCATTACTTGCTCATTCACGTGACAATCCTCACAGAGTTGTTACCCAGCCACCTTGGTAAATGAATTGAATAATTATTCTCAGATTCCCAGCTATAGAAAATTTAACCCAAAACAGCAAAGGGTTGTTTCATTTGATTTTTCTATTGAATCACAAGTGCCAAGGACATCTTGACCATTTTAAGCCCAGTTGTCTAAATGCCTTTCAATCAAAGAACCATTTAATAGTAGTGATTCACTTCTGCACATGCTGTGAAGTGTGTGTGTGTGTGTGTGTGAGAGAGAGAGAGAGTGTGTGAGTGTGAGTATATGTGAGTTGTAAGAGTGTATGTTAGTGTGTGTGTGTGTGTGTGTGTGAGAGAGAGTGAGTGTGTGAGTATGTGAGTGAGAGAGAGAGAGAGAGAGAGAGAGAGAGAGAGAGAGCGCTTGAAAGTACAGAATGGGAGGAAGGAATAAGGAAGGAATAAAGGAAGGAATAAGGAAGGAAGGGGCAATGGTTTACTACAGCAATGAAAACTAAGAATATCAGTGATTCTTATACATCAGAAAAGAATTATGCTCAGATATCTACATGAACAAGGTCAACAATATCAAACTACAGAGACAGTGTCAATAATGAAAAAATACATGTCATCATGATTTTATTATAGGCAAGGCAAAACAACACAAAGAAATCATTGGGCCAAAGGAGTCTCAACAGAGATTTCCAAACTACAGCATGGTAAAAGACCTCTTTATCCAGGTCACTGACCAATAGTAATCAATTGGCATACACGATCCATGGCTTACCTATTCCTCATCACTAGAAATTAAGGATTCTAGGAACAAGTCCTGTGAACATCCTTTTTGATGGAGTTGGCATACTCTAGGGCGAATGGATACATTTAGTTTTTTTTTTTTTTCCAAAGAGTTAGATGCTATCTTCCTCAATCTGTTTCTCATGTGGAATGAGGGAATGGTGTAACACTTGCATTTAACAGATATGTCTGTGGAGATGAAGCATCTGCATCTGAACATAAACTTTAGCCAGGGTCTGAGGATGTTAGCGGGAAGAACAGCAAAGCTTTAGAGGAGATAGTACAATAACAACAACAACAACAACAGCAACAACAACAAAAAGTCTCACTGTGCACCGAGGCATGTGCTCTCAAAAACACACAGAGCAAAAGTCAGTGTGATGGCAGCACATGGCAAGTTCATGGCTTGCACACATACAGAGGTAAGAAGAAACTCAGAACTCAGAAATGTAAATTTAGTCACAGCAATACACTGGTTCTCAACATGTGGGTCTTGACCCCCTTTTGGGAGGGAGTCGAATGACCCTTTTATTGGGGTCACATATCAGATATCCTGAATATCAGATATTTACATTATGATTCATAGCAGTAGCAAAAATACAGCTATGAAGCAGTAACAAAAATAATTTTACGGTCGGGGTTATCACAACATGAGGAACTGTATTAAAGGGTCACAGCATTAGAAAGGTTGAGAACTACTGGTGAGGTGTTCTTCCATTTTTGCAAGAGAAGTCAGTTTGTGTCTCTAGAAAAAAAATCAAAATTATTTGAAAATTAAGAATGTGAGAACAGAGAGGTTAAGGTTTAAAAAAAAAGGTAAACTGGAAAACTGCAACTATATGAGTTATCTAAATGACAGACATACCTCTATGTTTGTAGAGTATAAAATCCAAGAGGTGTTTATATATATAGATGAATGTTTTTCCAAGAAATGGAAATTTTTATTGGATGTAATTCACTCATAGGAGCTCTCTCTTGTAGTTAGAAGCTAGTAGAACCGGAAGAATGGGAAGAGTGTCCTGGATTGACTTGAATGAAGGCAAAGCTGAACCCATAAAGCTTCATTTTTAGGGTTGATTGTTTTCTCTGGCCATCCTTTTTCTCTAGGCAATAGTGTGTCTTGGCTGTGTCTCTGACTAACAACAGCAAAGTTCCAGCTCAGTAGTTCTCTGCTTCATTTGTTTTACGGCACATTTTTTTGAATGTTATAATTTTTGGCACTCAAAAAAACCAGTAATAGTAAACAAAGAAGGAATAATTTCCATGCACATATTACTTGTGAATAACAGTGTGTCTCTCTTTGAAAACAGATGCTATACCATCCACACTGATTCTTCCAGAGCACAGCTTTAAAGAAAATAACCTTCAGAGGTAGGACCACACTGTTAGAAGGCAAAGTCCCATTGTCTCCTGACTTCTTCCCAGTTCCTCTTTGACACCAGCATGGCATGGTGCCCTTACACTTAGCTCGGCATCTCTGCTGCTTGTCTTGTCAACTGCTTAGCCTGCTGTTACTTAAGAAAAGACAGCATCCTGTCAAAATATATCAACACTGTAGCAAAATAAAGCCAACATTTCCAAATGCGAGCATGTAGTGCAGCAGGGGTTCAAGCATCGCTGTTGCAGATGCATGCTTCTCATCCAAATAGAAATGAAGATGAAGTTCTGCAGCAGGAAGAAACTTGACGGGATGAGGCTTTAGAGGGGTGTCAATCACCTATGGCTTACTTCCCGAAGAAGGCATCTTTGTATGTGTTGGCCTGCTGGTGTCAGAACTAAGGACTGTCATCTGACAAATATGTATGACTGAAAAGGCAGTATTTCTTTATTTGATCATTCAAAATAGTACAGTTGTTGAAATCATTATAAAATTAAAAGTTAAAAACTAGAACAGTTGGTCCTGGAGAGATGGCTCAGTTGTTAAAAGCACTGGCTACTCTGCCAGAGGGCAAGGGTTAAGTTCCCAGCATGCACATGGTAGCTCACAACCATCTGTAGCTCCATTTCCAGAGTACCTGATGCCCTTTTCTTGCCCCTTCAGGTACTACAAGCACATGGTGCACAGCCATGCCAGCAAAACCCTTATACATATAAAATAAATAAATCTTTTTCTGAATATAAAACCAGGAGAGTTAAAAGCAGACAGAAACCCTCCAGAATAAAACAAGAAACAAATAAAGGTATGATCTGTGTTGCAGATAGCAAAAGCATTAAAAAGAGAGGAAGTAAAAAATAAATGTAAACCAAGGAGGAAGGCCTCTACTCCACACAAAGAACTACAGGCAACCAAGGAATGTTAAGAGTGAGAAATAGTCTTCCCCAGGGAAGAGCACACCAACTGGTTATACAATCTAACCAATCAGCCCTAAGAACATATATACAAGTAACATTATACCAGCTGAGCAGCTTGTACTTACTTATTTAGGAATATGTATGTACATACATATATGTGTGTAATAATAGTAATAAATAAGGCCATGAATTTGAAAGAGAGCAAGAAGGGGTATGTGGATGAGCTTGGAGGGAAGAAAGTAAAGGGGGAAATGATGTAATTGTATTACAATCTCAAAAGATAAAAGAGATAATTCTAAAATAAAGAAAATGAAAAGTAAGATTTAAAAAAAAAAACTATGGATCTAATTTTGTTTTTGAATTTTTATTTATAGAAACAGAGAAGAAAAGAAATCAATTGCTAGTGTGTGGCGGTATTATGGGTTTATTTTCTTTACTCTTTCCCTATGAACAATCATATATCTGTATTGCATTTATAATTCAAAAATTACTGTAGAGCTTCTAAGTTATGAATTCTGTGAATGGGTAGTGAGCAAGCAAATGGCCGTCTCTGGAGTGAGCTGAATGAATACTGATCTAGCAGTACAGACCTGGCTTCACACACTGAAACAACAGTTTGCACTTGGGGTCCTGGTTGGAGATAGGCCTCCGTAAACCAGAGTTAGATGAGGAATTTATCCAGAACTGTAAGAGGTTATAGTCTTCAGGATCCTGTTCTTATGGCAGCACCAACTGACAAGGAGGCATGGTGTCAGGCAATGTGGTGCAATGTTGAAATTGCCCCTTGCCTGTGGGAACTTAGATTTCACTTCCTTCCTTTAGAAAATACAGCAGGAGACACACACCATGGCCTCTGATATCACCCCTACCCAAGAGGATGATTAAAATGATCTTGAAATAGATTAAGTGAATGACACCCAGGGCCCATGTCTTTAAAGCTGTGGGTCAGCTGTGTGTGTAGTTGACCTTCTCTTTGGGCTGCCAGCTCACAAAAAACAACACCGAGACTTGTTTTTGTTTGTTTGTTTTAGACAGGTTTTTTTCTGCGTAGTTTTGGTGTCTCTTGTGTATCTTACTCTGTAGACCAGGCTGGCCTCGAACTCACAGAAATCTGCCTGGCTCTGCCTCCTGAGTGCTGGGATTAAAGGCATGTGCCACCACTGCCTGGCAAGACTTATTATTAATTATAAAAGCTTGGCCTTAGTATAGGCTAGTTCCTAACTAGCTCTTATAACTTAAACTAACCCATTTCTATTAATTTACTTTCTGCCCCATGGCTTTATTACCTCATCACTGTACTGCCCATCCTGCTTGCTGTGTGACTCAGCCTTTCTTCTTCCCGGAGTTTTCTCTGCCCAGAAGTTCTGGCTATACCTCCTGCCTTGCTATTGGCCATTTAGCTTTTTATTAAAACAATTACAGAGACATAGTGTAAAGGAATATTCCACAACAGAAGACCTCTCCATCCAGGGGTTCCCTCTACCTCTTGTTCCTCATGGCTGCACCTTCAGGATGTTTGAGCTGTTCCCGGGTAGCAATCAGGTTATGAATGGAGCTTGTCACAAGTGGGGATTTTCCCGTCAGGTGACGACAATGAGGCCTCATTTTTTAACAAGACACCAAGCTGTGTATTTAAGTCCTTCCTTTGAAAAGAATTTATTACTGAACCACAATTCAAAGATGGAATAAAATGTCCCAGGGTGTGAATATAAAATAACAAAAGTTTGTAATTCAGCTGTGAGACCTGAAGAGACCTTCTGAAGCTCCTCCCCACAGAGGGGCCCAGTGAAATGAAACAGAGGTTATCGCAGTTTGCTTAGTTTTGTTTTGGTTTTTGTTCTTGGTGTTGTGAGAAAGAGCTCATGGCAGAGGAGCTTGAGACAACCTTAATTAGCTCTGTGGACCAGCGGATGCTGGACAGAGACCTGTAGAGTACAGAAGGAAGCCCAACACATAACCCTCAGCCCTGGGACAAACCTGAGCAATGGATGCTCCTCAGCATGCAGAGGCTCTGGACAGGTCTAGTCCCAACACAACTATATCCTCCTCCTTACTGTTCAGGAGATGCCTTGGTAGAATGTCTGGAAAATCTCAATCATAGAAGTAAAAGGGATGTGGAGAAGAACTTGTTCTTTCTGGCTCCCTGAGATATTGGAGTCAAAACCCATCCCAGATGAGAACATGTCCAGTTACCACTGAGAACCAGGGGCTCAGAACCAGTACTCACCTGCTGTGGACCAGCAGAAGTGGGTATGTCTTTAGACTTGCTGGGCAGAGCCGTGGCTGGAGGGGATCCTCATAGATTGGTGGGGAATTGGGAATGAGGACATGGTTTGCTGGTCTTCATTTGTAACTGAAGTACTCATGCACACGGTTCATAAGAACCCAGTTCTGCTCATGTCTGGGTCCCCACAGTGTTTAGGCTAGCCTCATATATATATTTATTTATTTTGGTTGATGTATGTAACAAACCTAACTTCTGTATAATTTCATTATAAAAACTGTGGTTTAGAGACAGCAAGACAGCTAAGAGGGTAAGGACCCTTGCTACCAAACTTGACAACCTAACTTCAGTCCACACAATGGAAGGAGAGAACCAGTTCCCACAAATTTCTTCTGACCTCTACACTTGCACTGAGGTGTAGCCTGAAGTTTCTCCAGTTTCGCCAAGCCCCTGCAGTCCCATGGCCTGCTTATAGAATAGTCACTCAGAGGCTTAATATTATTTGTAACTGCTTGGCCATTAGCTCAGGCTTGTTACTGGTTAGTTCTTATACTTAAATTAACCCATAATTCTTATATGTCTTTAGCCTCATGGCTTGGTACCTTTTCTCAGTTCTGCCTTGTCATCTTGCTTCCTCTGTGTCTGGCTGGTGACTCCTGACTCAGCCTTCCTCTTCCCAGAATTCTCCTTGTCTACTTGCCCTGCCTATACTTCCTGCCTGACTACTGGCCAGTCATTGTTTTATTTATCAACCAGTCAGAGCAACACATATTCACAGCATACAGAATAACATCCCACAGCACTGAGGCACTCCCCCTAACACACACACATATGCAAACACACATGAATAAATTAATAATTATAAAGAAACAATTGTAAAAAAGACCGGAGTTAAGTAGTAGGACCTGTAAGCTCCACCTTAAATTGCTTTCCTTGAGAAACCATGTGCTTCTCCCAATCTCCAGGCCCATCCTCACTGAGGCAGGCCCCAGCACATTAGGGAAACTTCTTCCATGATCTGTGCTGCATTGGCAGGGCAGCCTATAGAGATTTCTTCCTTTGTTTTCTGCTCCAGCCAATGACAGGCCATTTCCTGTCTGTCAATCCATCTTGGTATTTATGTCATGGGTTATAGTGCCCTTGGGCAAAGTAGCCGTGAAAAGCCCCATAAAAGATAATTTGCTAAAGTTGCATGGTTATTTCATTGATGGGGGAATTTATAAGGACTAAAACTCTGACAACAAAATGGTAGATTTTACAGCATTGCCTGAAGCATCTAAGCTTGGATTTGCAAAATGGGGTCTGTATTAGGAGGCAAGTAGCCTCACCTGAAATTCAGGCTGAGTGATGTTGGGCTACCTAGGTGTTGTGGGATATTTGTACCCTTGTGAAGATGAATTGCTGTGATTGGTGTAATAAAAAGCTGAATGGCCAATAGCTAGCAGGAGGTATAAGTGGGACCTCTGGGCAGAGAGAGAGAATGCAGGGAAGAAGAATGGCAGAGTCACCAGTGAGTCGCCAGGGAGATACTGAAGACCTCGGACATAAAGTACATAGTAGAGGTAATGGAGCCACGTGACAGATCAATAGAAACAGGTTAATTTAAGTTAAAAGAGCTAGTTGGGGAAAAGCCTAAACTAAGGCCAAGCTTTCATAATCAATAAGTCTCTGTGTCATTATTGTGGGCTGGTGGTCTAAGACAGACTTGACAAGAAAGCTAGCTACACGTGGGTGATTATTAGTGCTACTTATTTAACTGGGCCTCAGTTTCCCCAATTATAAGATGCAAATAATAGTATATACTCTATCCACATTGATCACAACTTTGATTCAATGAGGTGGAGGAATGTTTTTAAAATAACAGACATAAACTAAAAGGGGAAGTGCAGGTTTACAACTAATACTTCACAAAACAGTGCAATACAAAAGAACCTTTTTCTGGCAACAAAAATGTTCTGTATGTGAGCTATCTGATATAGCATAGCTACTGAGCAATCAAAATGCTGTAAGTGCAATTAAGAAACTCAAGTTTCTGTTTTCTTTAACATCACTTTAGAATTTTAGTGACACATAGTGGGTGCCACTGGGTACAGATGCAGATAGTGGCATCTCTTGTTTGAGCTTGCTTAACATTCATTTTGCATTTCTCCAATGACAGTACCTTGGTTTCCCTCAAATGGAGTTATGGTTTGAGTGTGCAATGTCTCCCTCAGACTCATGTTTCAACAATGTTTATTCCCTGCAAAGGGTGATATCTGGGGAAACTTGGAACCTTCATGAGGTGGACCCTACCTGACAGAAGCAGATTGCTAAAGGACGGCCTTGTGGCTACACACTTCAACTCTTGGCTTCTCTCTTTCCTGACCCAACATATGAGCAACCTCAGTCTCACACTTCTGCTGGGAATAGAGCTGCTCATCATGCCTTCCCAGCTCTGATGGACTGAAAAAACCTCTGAAGCCGCGAGTCAGATGAAACCCTTCCACCTTTGAGTGTTTTGGTCACAGCCATGTAAAATTAACTAACATGAAGGGATTATCTCTCATTGGCTGTGTGCAGTCTTTGGAGACATACCTTCCTCCAGAGACCATAGGTGCTTGTCCCCAGTGAAGCCAGAGACCCTCACTCCCTGCCAGGACTTTGAATTCTGAGTTAAGTTTGCAGGAACTGGGAGCATACAAAACTTAGTGGAGCTGATTCAGGTCTAGGATGGTGGCACCTCCAAGTCTCCTCATGACACCAGGTTCTCTGTTTTCAAAGCCCAGCTATCCAACCACCACTTTCCTAAACACTGCTTTACATTGTGTCAATTAAGGCAGCTCCTATGGCTTAGAAATAGCCAAACCAAAATGCACAATGGCACAGTTCTAAAACATGGTTGGTACCAAGTGGAGTCAGAAACATTCCAAGAGCTAATTTTATAGACATTCCATGGTGTGTGTGTGTGTGTGTGTGTGTGTGTGTGTGTGTGTGTGTGTGTGTGTGAATAATTTCTAGATTTATTCAACTCTATTCAAATGAAATGTTAGATGTTCCTTTTGTCTTTCAGTTTGGAAATACCTCTTTAAATAAAACTGTATAGTGACATTGGCAGGAATGATTATGCTTAAAATTTCTCCAGTCCCCATGTTTTCTTCAGCACTTCCCCACTTTTCTGTAAGGTCCAGTGGTTTCTGCTGTTTTCAAATCTTATTACATCTTTGCTAGAAATCCCTTCAGTGGCTTCCTGTCGCATGCAGAGTGAAAACATCTTCTTCAGGAAATTCTCATAGAATTAATGAAAAGTTTTAAAGTGGGGAGGGATAACTAAACCCCTCAGGGTTTACAGACAGTTAGTTACCTTTAGATTGAAAGTGTCACACTGGACGTTCCACTGGGATCCCACCAGAGCGAGCTGTGGATTATAAGGATGGAATGAGACTTTATCCACTAAAATGGATAAAGCTGTGGTTTGATAAATCCCCCAGCTTCAGAATACATACATGCAGCTAACATATATGCTCTTCCTTGACACAACAAAGGAAGTTATCACAGCCATCGTGCTGTCAACATCTCGAAGTAGAATTTTATTTTATAAGGATAAATAAAATTAAACCTAGAAAAACAGTAGCTAGTTATCTAATGAGCAGTTAAGGAGCAGTCCAATGCATATAAATGAGAAATATTTATACAAAAATATTTAATGGTCTAAAAATATGAATAAAATTACTTGTCTCTCTTGCCTTAAAAAAGGGGTATCTGCTGGGACCTATAGGGATGACCCCTCTCCAGTATGCCTGATATGGTCTGCAGGTTCCTTCTGACTCACACCCCTGGTTTCTCACTCTTGATCACCCTAACATGGCAACCATGGTCCTCCTACCTGCTCTTCCTCCACCTGGGATTCTCCTCCATAGTGGTCTTCAAGGCCACTTCCTGACCTGTTCAGCTGCCTTCTGAGTGTGCCTGTGTCTCCTTCCTCAGCTTCTTCCCCAGCCCCCTATTTCTGTTACACTTTCTTTCTGGATCTGAAAGATCATGAAGCATACCACAAACTTCTTTTTCTTATCATTTTCTCCCCTCCCCTACTTGACTACAAACCTCAGCTGAGCACAGAACTCTGTGTTTATTCTTTGTTGTATTCTTTACAACTTAGTCCAGGACCCAGTGCCTAAGAGACACTCAACAAATACATTCTGAATGAACTAATTTTCCCTAATCTGCACAGATTTGTTTTCCATTCTCATGTCTTTTCTTCCTCACAATTTTTCTTTCTATTTCTTCTCCTTGTCAAACTTGCCGATCTAAGAAGGATGTCCTACTTGTAAACTGCCTTAGTCTAGATTATAATGAAGTGCTTTTATATTCAACAAATTCAATTAATTTCATTGAGTCTCTTTCAAGTTTCTGGCTCTATTTTAAATGTCAGGATGTGGCAGCCTCTGGTGGTGTCTTTGGTCATATCCCTTGACCCAAATAACTGTACTTGCAGGTACAAGAACCAAATCCCTGGACTTCAGGCAATCTTCCACTCTATGGAGCTTCTGAGTCTTTCTTATCAGTCAGTATCCTTTGTCTGGCACTAGGAGACCTTGCCTATGACCAGTTATAACAATAAATATGAGATGACACCACTTGCCCAAGGGAGACAGTGGCTTGGAAAATGTCCCATCTTTAATGTCACCTCAGAGGACACACACTTCCATCAAGGGTTCTGAGCCCTAAGTGCTCATAGGAGTCACTTTTCACTCTATGCCCATATTAGCCCTGTTCTCTTGTCTACCTCACATGGCCATTTTGTCACCCAGAGTTCTTAGGATCCTCTCCCAGCTGGGCTTTCTGCACCAACTCCAGCTCTCAGATTGTCAAGGATAGAGATGGGGGAGGGCAGGACTGCCCTCCCCTCTCAATTTCTAGTCCTACAATCCAGTGGGACTGAAAGGTACAAGGTATTGAAAAAGCTCTTGGGGCTCCCTGGCTAAGCAGAAACCTTACATCCTTGCTCTGGAAAATAGCTTGTGGCCCGAGAGGCAGCTGAAAGTTGACACTGGGGAGGTTTTCCGGCCAGCCCAGCAGCAACTTTGCAGCTATGTTCAGTTTAATGCTAAACTTTATAGCTAGGTTTAATCAGCTATGTACTCAATGGCACAAGGATGCTGGGTCAGGAAGAGAATCCTAACTGTACCTCTGAATTCTAGTGGCCATTTGTCTTAGTTTATTTTCTGTTGCCTTAACAAAATACCCAAGATTGGGGCACATACAAGGAAAAGAGTTTTGTTGATCCCATGGTTCTGGAGGCTAGCAAGTCCAAGACTAGGTAGCCGTGTCTGCCAAATGTCTTATTCGCTGCAACCAATAATGGCAAGGCAGAGCCAGTGGGCACACTTAGACAATGAGCTCATGGCAAGAGGGGATGATGAGGTGCCGGGCTGTCCTCATAAGAACCGGTCCTAGTAACACCTAACTGATTCTTGAGGGATCCACCTAGATACTTCAGAACAGTGAAGCACCATGGAATCTCAGTGACATTCCATTGGGAATCAGATTGCATGATGAACTTCAACAGAAGCTAATCACATCCCATTCAAACCATAACACAGTCCTCAAATACGGTGGTACCAGGGAGAGTGTAAGCCACCTTCCTCGGTCACCTTCCACTCTCATCTCCACCTGAAGGATGTCCTCTACGCCTTTCCCTTGCTCTCTTCCCTTCTCCCCTCACTTCTCAGTGTGCCCAGAAGGATGACATGACTGAGAATCTAACTTCCCCATGGCTGCAGAGGATGCTCACAGAGGGATGGGTAGCTTGACCATGATTCACACCTCAGGCTGAGTACACACTGGCTTCGAAAGAACAGCTAGATCATTCAGAGCACATCTGAGTAGAGTTTGCCAGCAATGACATAATCACTGGACGACATCAAGCCCGGTCCCGCATGCACAGCTGCTACTAACTACAGAATGAAGTCGAGACTGATTGATTATTGTATCACAGGCCATAAATCCCCATTCAATTAACATGCAAAAGAGAAGCAGTGATCTTGTTTGGAACCTCAACAGAAAGTTGATTTTTTTACTTAGGATTTATTCTTGCGTTTTTTGTTTCTCTAGCATTCTAGATAGATGAGAACATGGTTTCAGTTCATTTGGCACCCTCTCCTCCTCTCCTCTTCTCCCTTCCCCTCCCCTCCCTTCCCCTCTTCTCTCCTCCTCTTCTCCTTTTCTCTCCTCTCCTCTGCTTCTTTTTCTTCTCTGTCTCTCTGTCTCTCTCTCTCTCTGTCTCTGTCTCTCTCTCTCTCACACACACACACACACAGACACAGACACAGACTCTCTCTCTCTCTCTCTTCATCCAGTTGTGAGGGTTTAAGTGATCAATACATCAGAAATTCAGAATCTAATGCAAAGCAGCCATTGCAAACAATGGGCCAGGAGCCCCAATGAGATGTCTCATAGCCTCTGAGACACTTTGCCCCTGGGTGCACAGGCCAGAGGTCAACATTGGTTATCTTCTCCTGTCAGTCTCCTCTCTATTTTTTTTTTGTGGCAGGGTCTCTCACTCAACTCAAAGCCCATTAAGTAGGCAGGCTGGCCATCAATCCCCTGGGATGTGCCTGTCTCTACCCTACCACAACACTAACATTGGCATTACAGGTGCATGCCACCATGCCCAACTCTTTATGAGTGCTGGCAATCCAAACTCATGCTTGGACAGAAGTATGTACCCACTGAGCCATCTCATTTCAGGAAATTCTCCCATTGTATGGAATCTGCTCTCCTAATGGGTGGTGGTCCTATGATGGTATGAGGATACCCAACTGGATACAGGGATGTTTCTGCTGCTCACAATCAGGAGCCTAGACTTCATCTCCACACTGAAAATGTAAAACTTTTGCATACCCATGACAACTTTTCCCTGTTATAAAATGTCATTTAAATAATAAATAAATCAGTACTTCTATGTTTATGCTTACTAAGTAAGTAGATTATAGATACAAAACACACAAATTGTTCTTTGTGGTCACTAAGTTTTGCTTCTGCCGTGTGAACCAGAAGCTTTTTCCCCATGGGATCAGTGCCCCAGAGACCCATTGTGGATGAGAGTTGGGAAAATGCTTAACTCTTGCAGCATGATGGCCATCACTTTGGAATTTAGAATTAAAATGATTTCCCTGGAGTGTAGAGATGAAGTTTCTAGAAATCACTATATTAATGCCAAATATCTCAAAACACAACCTCGAATCTGGAGATCAGCGCAACGAACGACAAATTCTTTCAGCTAAGTTAACTTAGCCACGGAGAGCTCCCCAATGTATGAAAAAACATAGCAAGGAAGAGTCGAATTAGAATGAGTGTGTGTGTGTGTGTGTGTGTGTGTGTGTGTGTGTGTGTGTGTTCACGTGACATACACCCTATGCTACGTCATTATAATAAAGTCACAATCTCTATGGCTATGCCACCAAGATTGATTTCTCCTCTCTCACTTCTGATAGGTGACCTCCTGGGGCAGCTGCCCCTGTCTGTCTGCCCTCCAAGAAATACCCTACTCATGACCTCTTGTTAGGTCTTTGTGATGTGTAGTACTATGTGACCCCAAATTTTTGTGAGTCTCCTCTGAATTTCTTTTCAAATTCTTCAAGTCAAAGTCAGATCGGGGTGAATACCTTCTGCTACCACACTGTTGTTTTATATTATTTATGATTGCTATTATTGTCAGTATTTATAGCAATCATTAGGCAACAGGCACTTTGGCAGTCTCAGCCAGCAATCTGTCTCTATCCTCCTTGGTTGAAGGAACTGGAAAGGACACTAGAGGCCTCGTACCCAAAGTTCCAGATAGTCTATGGTAAGAATGATGCAATCCTCCCAAAAGAGCCTGTGAGGTCTGAGGGGGAGGGGGACAAAAAGTGATAAAGATCTGACATTGTTTCCAAACCCTAGAAGCCAGAGAGAGCATAAGAGATTAAAAGGGAATGGGTCATGGCAGACCCCAAATCCAAGGACTTCAAAGGCTGCCCGCACCCTGAGCAGAAACAAAGCGTTCCTTTCCTCACAGCAAACAGCAAAATTAGATATGCCAAAGAGAGTTTGTTTTTATTTCAAGGCCAGAAGCAACTCCAGCTCCTTGATCCCAATTTAGCATTCACAGTACCAAACCCACGCCTGCCCTGTGACTCAGAAACTAATAAAAGGAAGACCTCATCTGGTCAAGAACATAACTGCCCAAGCCGAAAGGCATCGCGTCGGACACGGCAATTAACTTCACAGGTTAATTTGAATGATTGTCAATTTATGGGCAGCATCTTTCAGGAATACAAATCCTCAGATCTTACCTGTATAGCCGTCCATCTTCCTCTCAGCCCCAACACTAACGGATGGGAAAATGGAATAAGCCGATTGCTGCCCTGGGGTTGCGATGAGTGCGATATTAATGTTACTACAACCTCTTACATTTGAAGATGGATGCTGTTGCCTTTTCCAAAGTGCCTATAATCCATTATCTCATTTGAGTTTTATGAGAACTCCCTGCATTGTATTTTATTTTCAGGAGCATGAGCTAATGCCTCCAGAAGATAATACTTTAGTAGGCTACAAATCTCTAGTCCACCCTGACTCCTGCTTGGTGCCACTAACCAAGTCACTCGCTCAAGCATGCCTTCCCTACCATGATGTTTCTCTGAATTGTGAGCCAGAATAGAGGACCCTCCTTTCGGTTGCTTTTTTTCAGTTATTTGGTCACAGTGATGAGAAAAGTAGCTAAGACACCTGAGCACATTCTCTGCAACTCTCTAACGGGAGATCTGGTACTCGTGGCTGTTAACTGGGGAGGGCAGCATTGGAAGAAGGAAACAGTGAATGAAAGAATAACCCACATCCCAGGCCAGATGTAGCAAGAGGTCTGATTCCATCCAGCCACTCAAAGCACCACACAACTTAAACTTTGTTTCTAGAGATGGCCATTTAATATTTCAAACCATGGATGACCAGAGGCAACCAAAATTATGCAAGGGTAGACCTTGGGAGGGAGGGATTGTTGTACATCACAGATCTCTGTAGGGACCTTTCTATTGCTATGAAGTTTCTCTGCCCCAGTGAGGCTGTGACTGATACAATCTCAGGACACAGTTCTAACGTTGGGACTTGAGTACTGATTTGGTCTTTCTCTTAAACTTGAGCATAGCACTACTTGTCAACGGGAAACAAGATATTAGTAATCTGTGGCATGTTGGGGACAGCACAATTAATCAAGTGATCAGCTGTGGTTGGTCATAATGAAATGTTAATTGAAGCAAACTTGGAAGTCCCAGTGTGGCTGAGCTTGACAATTCCTGACAGCTGCCGTAACAGCAACCACCATCTTTGATGCGGTGTTGTTACACTAGAGTAGACTGTGCCACTTAGAGCAAGGCCATGATTCACTTTGTTACTTTGACTTACTCAATTCATGGCAGTCCTAGATGAACTTGGCACTTCTTGTAGCAGTGGGACTGGTATTTTAAAAATTAAAACACAAAGACTTAATTGAAAGAGGCTGAATTATATCACTTGAATTTAATCTGATGAGATTATTTGCATTTTGGGATTTAATGAAGAATCATTGAGATCCTGATGTTAGAATAGAAAGAGAAAAAAAAAAAACTGGTTGAAACTGGGGTCTTGATTCCTCCAAGCTACTCTGAGTTTTTGAGAGCAAGTATGGCTTCAATTAATCTCCAAAATTCTCTATGGTTTGAGCCAAACCCACCACCATGAGCATCTTTGCCTGGCATCATAGTTTCACTCCACCTCTTCCTCCTCTCCAGCAGTTTGCCCAGGGATGCTCCCAATGTCATTAACCTATGGATCCTTCATCCCAGTGTGATTCTGGGGGACTCAACCTTGCAAAAATTCTTATATTGCCATTTTTGTTGATGTTTTAAAGTGAATCATGGTCCAAACACCAGAATAATCCCTGATTCTGTCAATGTTCCAAAGCAAGAGACCTCTGGATAAAAATAAGACCCAGAGTAATAAATAATAGCAGTACTCTCAGAGGTGACTTTCTAGAGGCACAAATATCTGGAAAAGAGGAAATAAAACCTTGAGATCAATTATTTTCCAGATACTTTAGGACTCAACTGGGAAAATTAACTGTGCGGCTTCAAAATTTACTTTCTTGGCTATATTTAAAAAGACCTGGCTCTCATGCTCAGAGTTTCAAGTTTTAAAAAGCTCTGTCAATGTTGTCAAGAAATAAGATGCATCAGGATAATCAACTTTATTCAACCAGTTTGTGGGGGGCGGGTTTTCTTCCTGACACAAATAGCTTGCTCACTTGACACTGAATGATGAGTCTGTTCCTGGGAGCTCAGCACTGTGAAATTCAATGTCTTTTTAAAGTAAATATATTAAATTTGTATTTCTATCTGAATGTAGATAAAGACCTCAATTCTTACTGGGCAATCTCTGTGTAGTTTAAAATACTTAATTTTAATGTAAAATAGAGTACATAATATTCACTTGTTTACTTTTGTGAAACAATGAATTATTTAGAAATCTGTGGAGGCAACAAATATTTTTAAATTAAAAAACAACTTCCAAAGAAAGTCTTTCAAATTATCCAAAATTGGGTTGGATGTGGTAGTATGTGGCTTTAATCCCAGCATTTAGGAGGCAGAAGCCAACAGTTCTGTCAGTTAAAGGCCAGCTTTCTACATAGCAAGTTTTGGGCCAATCAAAAACCTTGTCTTCAAAACAATCATCATCACCACTATCATTATCATTATCAAATCACAAGATCATTTTATGGATGCTCCTGACCCCCAACCGAGTAATCTATGCCATACCTTTATGCTACAAGCAATGTGTTTTTTGATTTTTATAACTAACACATATTAATCATACAAATTAGGGAGTTTCAGCATAATTTATACACATGAGCCATGTTTTATATTTTTGGTCAACCAAATAGACTGGACATTTTAATGGAATTTTCATGGATTTAAATATCGAGGCAGGGCTACTAGCACTAAACAATTTACCAATGATCTATGACCCCGATAGATCTATATCATCTATTCACTTTTCACGTTTTGAGACACAGTCTTACTAAGTCTTCAACTCATTCTGTCTTCCAATTCTGGCCTTAAACTTGGAATGCTTCTGCCTCAGCTCTCCAAGTTGCTGGGATTACAGGTCTGCACCACAAGGCCTGACTTACTTTGCTTAGCATGATATCCTAGGTTCTATCCACTTTGCTTCAAATAACAGGATATCATTCTTTTGATAGCTAAATAATATGCCATTGTTTATATATATATGTATATGTGTATATATATATAACTTTTTCTCTATCCATTTATTTACCAATGAGAGCCAAGATTGAGTCAACACCTTAGCTAGAATGGAGTATGCAGCAACTAGCTTGAATATGGAATTGATATACTAACACGATTTCTTTTGGACTTATACCTAGAAGTGGGATAACATATTAATAGCTACCCAAACACATTTAGGTAGAAATCATAAGGTCTAGTGTTCTATAGAAAAGCAGGGTGACTGTAATTCCTTATAGCTCAGTATGTATTTTATACATCACCAGAGGAGTGGAGCTAAAAGGTTGCAAACATAAAAGAATGATACACAATAAAGGCGGGGTAAATCCTGCAATGGCTGCTTGATGGAGGGGCAGAGCCTGTGAGAGCCACTCTGTCTAAGAATCGGGGTGCCTCAGTGCTCCCAACATCTCTCTGAAAGCGTACATATGCATACCCACATACTGCTGCTGTTATCTTTCTAGGCAACTCCTCCCAGCATGCTGACTCAGACTAGGTTTGACTCAATTTGTGCCCAGAATTCAGAAATTGCATTTTCACAGATAGGTGATCTATAAAAATGATAAAAATTAAACACCATGTAAATTACTTAACCGTAAAAATTCTAAGAGGTCTCTATCATATGAAGTCATCATATCCTTCACTGGTAAAGACACTGTCATCTGCATACTCTCCATGAGTTATTCTGTTCTCTTAGTTATCCCCTCCCCATTCACAGAATATCACCATGACTACAGGTGCACTGGCTGGCTTAGAAGTAACCATGAGACTCGTGAAAGTAGCAACTGTCAGAACATCTTGAAGTGCATATTAAGTGGCTCAATCCAGCTATTTACATGCTTCTAGACAATTCCTAAAAGCATCATGTTTGCTTTGACATAACGCTTCTAAAAGGGATTATTTACACCTAGATATCTGAAATAGACTTAGAGGTGAAGTAAACATCACCATGACCCAGAGTCTGTGAGTTCAGGAGCAAAGCTTTTACATAAATATCTGATTGGAATATTGGACAGAGACTATGAAATCCAAAATATCACTAAAGCTATGATTTTTTTTTTTATGATGGTAGGTGGACCAACCCTTGTAGATGATTTTAAGTGCTTGAAGAATACTATTTAAAATTATATTTTCCTCCTTAACTTGGCTTCTTGCTTTATATTACCTTAATGCTTTATAATTAAATAGGAAGAATCAATATCAAAGAAAGTGATTTGCAAAAGGCCATATAACTAGTCAGTGGTTGTTCTCAATATTTCTATTGCCTTCCAAATCCATTCATCTCTCTTCTTTACCTAACTGTGCACTGAGCGGCTGATCCCCACACACCATATAAATTGATTTTTTTTGTCCTCTAGCTTCTACCAGATTGAGTCAATGTGAGACAAGAGGAAATTACAGGGCAGGAGAAGATGAAAATAATGAAGGTAATTCATGACCTGCTTCCTTTTCCGCTTTGCCACAGGAAGACAGTGGCTATTTTCTTTTCCCGGAGTTTAAAAATGAAGGGAGGGAAAGAAGATCTCAACTTCCTGCCACAAAGCACTCGGCCACACTTGAGCCATAGCCCAGCACTTTTCTGTCCCTGTCAGCCACTCCCATTCCTTGCCAGTTTTGTTAGAAGGAGCTGTCTAGCTCCAAGAAGCCTTTTCATGTTTTATCTTTACTCTTTTTATCTGCCAGGAGCCTCACGCATGTTGAGGGAGAACCAAGACTGGAACCCAGGCTTGAGGGTGGTGAGGTCAGTGCTCTTCCCACTGGCCCACACTGTGTCTACCTGCACTGCCCTGTGTCTGCTTTTCTTAACATTCACGCTGAACACAGTTTCTATTCTCTTGGGCCGTCTACATTCATTCTCATACAGCTCTCATCCCTCAGGTATCTTATATGCTACATGAATATGTCTTGCAAATGAGTTCTTTATTGCCCTCAATTTGCCTAGCACTGTCAAGGATGTGTGGGGTCAATTTGAAAAGGATGCTTATTGAGAATTTCACTTCTGGAATGATAATGTGAGGAATGCACAGGCTGGTAACCAGTGAGCTGGAAGTGGGAAAAAATTCTACTCTTAAATACATGTGTAAAGTCTTCGAAAATTATCGTAAGGGCAGACACCGACATGCTTTAGGAAAAAAATCTTACTAAAACTCTGTTGTGCCTCAGCAAGAACTGTGAGACTGTGAAACACCTGAACCTGCTCTCACTTCATCTTCCTGGTGCTCCAGGTCATCTTGATAAAGCTTATTGGAGCAACTGAACCCCCAAAGGACTCCCAGAGATGGCATTCACACCTGCTTGGGTCTATGCTACCACATAATCAATATTCCAATCCCAACTCACATTGTACAGAATATGAGTTAATGAAGTAAGACTTTTCTGAACTTTGACCCAGATGTAGGAAATGCATAGTATTACTGAAAAGAGGCACCATAGTTTATATACAGTGTGAGATTTATTACCTGCTCCAGAATCCTTTGGTCTAAGATTGAAAAGTATGACTGACATCTCTACTATTTAAACAACTTGGGATTTTGATAAGCACTTTTGACATTCATAGGCTTCTGCACTTTAACTCCGTTATCTCTGGGACAACTGCATTCACTCTGAGTGCTCAACCCATCACAGTGATGTAAGTGATGACCACGTCTACAGAGCCAGTCCCGTCCCTTCCTTTCCCAAGTACCTCCAACACATACCTGACTGACCTATGAAATTCAAATTTATACTTACACAGAAATTCCACTTACTTAAATATCTGCACATGTGCTGTCATGCTCCTAATTGACTGGGATGAAAACTTAGTGTCCTTTCATGGCTGCTTGATGTGCGGAGAATGAGTGACAGAATACTCAGTCCTAAACACGACTTTTGTTCCCCCCACTTCTAAGGCTCAGGGAATGTTGCCGAAGAGAGAAAGAATGTAATACTAGATGACAGGGCAAAGGGCTGGGCAATGCCAACTCCTGGGCAATACATAACCATTGCAGTCATGAGCTCACAGAAGCTGTGGATAAGTGTATTAGATCTCTACAAGAAAGGACCCATCAACAGCCAAATAAAGATGAAGGAGGGGCTCAGGGGTCCTGGTCCTCTCTGCTGAGCTATTTCCTTTTGGGAGATCCAGGTAGAGAAGGAGTCATCATCTGCAGTTGTCTACCCACTGGTGACTCCACAAGTCTGTGGATACTTCCAATCCAATGAGGACAGATGGCCCTGGTTAGAGGAAATGAATGGGTCACAAAAGAAAACCAAGAACCACAAATCTGGAAATTGATGGGGGATAGTGATAGAGATTGGGGGAGATAAAGTGGAGAGAGTGATCAGAATACAATTTTATGTATTATCTTAGTGTTACTATTGCTGTGATGAAACACTAAGACCCAAAGGAATTTGGGGAGGAAAGGGCTTATTTCAATGACATTTCCACATTATAGTTCTTCACTGAAGGAAGTCAGGGCAGGAAATCAAGCAGGGGAGGAACCTGGAGGCAGGAGCTGATGCAGAGGGCATGGAGGGGTGCTGCTTATTGGCTTGCTCCTCATGGCTTGCTCAGGCTGCTTCCTTACAGAACCCAGGGCCACTGGCCCAGGTACAGCACCACCCACAACAGGCTGGGCCTTTTTTGTCTTAGCTGTGAAGAGACACCATGATGAAGGCAACTCTTTTTTTTGTTTGTTTGTTTTGTTTTGTTTTTCAAGACAGGGTTTCTCTGTAGCTTTGGAGCCTGTTCTGGATCTCACTCTGTAGCCCAGGCTGGCCTCGAACTCACAGAGATCCACCTGCCTCTGCCTCCCGAGTGCTGGGATTACAGGCGTAGGCAACTCATATAGGAAAGCATGTAATTGGGGGCTTGCTTACAGTTTCAGAGCCTTAGTCCATTGTCATCACAGGAAGCAGCATGGCGGCAGGGAGCATGTCAGCAAGGAACATGGCGGTAGGCGGGTGTGATGCTAGAAAAGTAGAGTCGTGCTACATTCTGATCTGTAGACTGAGCAGGGGAGAGAAGAGGGAGGGAGAGAGCCTGGTGTGAGTTTTTGAAACCTCAAAGCCCATCCACAGTGACACACTTCCTCCTATAAGACCCCACCTACTCCAACAAGGCCACACCTCCTAATCCTTCTCAAACAGTGCTATTTCTTGGTAACTAAGCCTTTAAATATATGAGACTGTGGAGGCCATTCTTACTCAAACCGCCACAGCCCTCATTTTATTGATGTATTCCTTTAATAGAACAACAGCATTTGGTTCTCTCCTAGGCCCATGGCCTTTTCAGTCTTAGGTTCTTAGCCACCCAAACAGTGTCAGGCATGGGTTCTGTCTCATGGAGTGAGCTTTAAATTTGCTTGCTTCATCTTTGAAATATTATGTACATAAATACATGAGTCCAAGAGGAAGTTTTCCTCCATGGAGGCTTTCTATCCCCTACAACATCGTCAACCTAAGTAAAACAATCGAGAAAACAATCCCAAACAAAATAGTGCTATTTCCTTGGGAATAGCAGAGTATTACAATGGAGATACCCAAGCCATAATACATGATGGGTGTATTTAAAGAGGCTGAGGCAAGAGAAAGTTGTTTACTACAAAAGCAAGGTGGATTGCATCAGACATTTTAAAACAGACATCTATGGTCACAATGATTAATAACAAGAGTGTAGCTATAGTTTTCCTGGTCCTGCCTGGCCCAGGGTCAGGACAAATATCTCACCCACCAGTCCTGAAGCTGCTCAGACCCAACCAAGTAAACACACAGAGACTTATATTACTTATAAGCTGTATGGCCGTGGCAGGCTTCTTCTGTTCATATATATATATTTGAGCTGGGGATTGAACCCATGGCCTTGCTAGGCAAGTGCTCTACCACTGAAATATCTTATATCTTAAATTAACCCATTTCTATAAATCTATACCTTGCCACATAGCTCATGGCTTACCAGTATCTTACATGTTGGTACTCATGTTGGCAGCTGGCAGCGTCTCCTGACTCAGTCTTCCTGTTCCCAGAATTCTCTTCTCTGCTTGTCCCGCCTATACTTCCTGCCTGGCTACTGGCCAATCAGCATTTTATTTATACAGAGCGATATCCATAGCACAAGAGTGGCATCAGTCCAATGTGGAATGAGTTGTTAGACAGCTGTCCTTTAGAAGTACTTTTTGTATAAGATTGTAGTGTTCTTTGTGTAAGTGACGGTCTTTCTTGAGAATGTAAGGCAATTATATTGTGAGGTATCCACCATAGAAGACTACTTGGACACAGGTACAAGTCAATAAAAGTCTTTATTAACTGGCTGGCAACTACAATAGGTGTTCGATGTTTGTGGCTCAAGTATAGTCCCAAGCCATCCTCAGGGTGGGCTTTATAGCTCAAAAATCACATCCTAAGTTGACACACTTCAGTTATCAAGAACAGTTAGTCAGAAGCAGAACTACAGAATCCGAAAGGCAATGTTAGTACATTTAGGGACTTTCCTGGAACTATGGACTTTGATGGATTGGGTCATTGTTTTTGTTTTGGCAGGTGTTGCTGCCTATGTGCTGGGTTCCAAGGCCTCAGTAGGTTTTCCATCATGACATCAGTTGGGCTAAGGTCTGGGGGCCTGTTACAAACTTTTTTATGTATAACTTCTTAATTTCACTTCTTTTTTTGTTGTTGTTAAGTGTTAGGTCCCAGTCAGGTCCCCAAATGGCAGTGCAGCTGACAGTGTCCCAAATGACGGTCTCGGCTCATCTCAGACTGGACTCTGAAGGGATAAGCAGAAGGATTGCTAGTGGATAAACAAAAGCCTAAAATTAGCATTGCTCAAAACCTTGTGAAGCAGGTTTTTGTTTGTCAGAAAGAGCATTAGTTCCTGTCTTAAGGTTTGTATTGATGTGAAGAGACATGAAGACCACAGCAACTCTTATAAAGAAAAATGTTTAATTGGGGCTGGCTTACAGTTCAGAGGTTTAGTTCATTGTTGTCACGGCGGAAGGCATGTCAGTGTGCCGGCAGACATGGTGCTGGAGAAGGAGCTAAGAATTCTACATCTTAATTGGCAGGCAGTAGGAAGGGAACTGGTTTAAGCTTCTGAGGCCTAAAAGCCCACTCCCACAGTGACATACTTCCTCCAGCCAGGTCACACTTACTCCAACAAAGCCATACCTCCTAATAGTGCCACTCCCTATGGGCCAAGCATTCTAACACATTCATCTATGGAGGCCATTCCCTGTTCAAACCACCACACTTCCCCTCAGCCTCTACAGCCAACTACCTCCCTATTAACTCAAACAAGCAACAGTTCAAAGTCCCCACACTAGCTCCCAGGTTGTCCTGGCCTACACACCCCCTCCCATCACTCTAACATCCAGGCTGTTCCAGCTTGCAGGCTCTCTCCCATTGCAACCCACCTCTTTCAAAACTGGTGATACAAAGGATGCCATTTTTATCTTGATCACTTTAATGTTTATTTCATAACATTTTTGCCCACCTCTACCTATATATGTCAGAGTTTTAGGTCAAATCCTCTTCTGGCCATGGAATCCACCATACATATTTGCATGGGTGGTTAATTCAGTCTTCTGAAGTCCTGTAATAATTTGTTTCTCTTTGGAAAGGTTTTTTTTTAATGTTTTGCTACATATTTTAGGTCTTAGTTAATGGTATCAGCTTTAGTGAAGCCAAATTGAGTCTTGCCACGGTTGACAGAGCCTGATACCTCTCTTGCAATAATCACTTCTTATATATGACTAACTCATATATTATTATCATCAAGCAGGGGAGAAAATAACCTCCATTTTCAGCCCCAGCTACCACTATTGTTTTCTCTAGTTAGGCTGAAGTGTCTACTTGGGAAATTGACACATTCCCATATAATTGGTATTTCATAGATCTGGCATTTTTTTTTATAGCATTAAGGGAATAGAACTAATATTAATTTAGATATATTTGGCAAACACATTAGTGAGGTGTTAGATATGCAAATGATCATTGCTACTGAATGAATCCTCACCGGAGGCTGGATTTTAATAGATCTTTGTCATTCTCGACATTTCTGTTTTGCCTTTCATTGACGAAGTAAAACCTTTCAGCTCTCCTGTCTTTGATCACTGGGCTTTGCCCATTCCTTTCCTTTCTATTTCCAAATCAGCCACTTCTCATCTCTGTCTTGCAATATCTTACCAAGCACAGCCATAACATCCAACATGCACCCCAACATGCTGCTTTCCAACAGCCTGCTTTCCTGCAACTACAGGCTCAATAAAGCATAAGAAAACTTCAAGTGTCTCAGGTTAATGGCTTTACCAAGGTGATGGTCTCTGACTTGAGTGCCCTGTCCCTGAGACTAGTACCAGAAGCACCAGGCAAGCTTCCAAAGGAGGGAAGCAATCACCAGTCCTGTCCAGCTGTGACTCCTAGGAATCATGATGATTACTATGGTATGACAACTCTAAGGGCACAGAAATGGCACACATACCTCCCTGTAACCAACAGCTTTCCTAATTAGATTTAAGGCTTGCTCAACAAGAGGGAGATTGTGACTGCATTGCAAACCTAGCCAGCTACCAGGAACTAGTGAAGTCACGGATCTTGGAGAAGATCTATAACTAACTTTACTAACCAGCATAATCCCAAATGGCATTCTAAATATGTATTTTTATTCCCACAATTAAGTGTAATTTTCACTCCTTATCAAAGAGGTTTCCTTAAAGTCCATCTCAGGTCCTTTACATTACATTTTATAAGTCTATTAATAATATCACAGGGGTTTCAATTTTGTGACTTCATCTAATCCTAATTGTTCACTGTCTTAGGATTTCTATTTCTGTGAAGAGATACTAAGACCATGGCAACTCTTATAAAGGAAAACATTTAATTGAGGTGGCTCACAGTTCAGAGGTTTAGTTCATTATCATCATGGCAGGACATGGTGGTGTGTAGGCAGACATGGTGCTGGAGAAGGAGCCGCGAGTTCTACATCTTGATCTGCAGGCAATAGGAAGTGAACTGAGACACTGGGCATGGCTTGAGCATATATGAGACCTCAAAACCCACCTGCACAGTGATACACTTCCTCCACAAAGGCCACACCTCCTAATTTTGCCATTCTCTACGAGCTTATGGGGGCCAATTGCATTCAAACTACCACAACTGCCAAAGGACTTTTTCCTCAAAATACAATTAACATAAGAATTTGAGTACATAAACTTTGGTGAGCATATTCACACTATAAGAAACAACTTGTATTGATTTTGAGGTATAAATTTCTGTGCATTATCACTTAAAACATGTGCCATTGCTTTACCAGTGGAATTGGGAGACAATTGGAGTTGGAGTTGGGATACTGCAAGTAGGTCTCTTTTCAGTAGACAGGGGTCATTGCAGAAATCCACAGCCAATAAAAATGCAAACCCAAAAGATTGTGTGGTCCCTAGTCCAACCTGATAGATCTATAATACAATTCCATGCACATAAGGCTCAGGGATCACTGTTTAAAGTTAGAAGTTCTACTTCTAAATCTTTCTCTCTCTCTCTCTCTCTATCTTGCACATTGCTTGCCCATGGGGAAACAACTTTTAAGTTCTTTGAGGATAAAAAGGAACTGATATGTTAATTATAAAGGGAGTTTGCATGAAACAACCCCAAAGCAGATAGATAGGACCAATATGATTGTAAGCCCCAGCCTGTACTGGTGAGTTGGGAAAATATAATAGCAACTTAATAGGCCAGATGAGCCATGACCACTTGGGCTATGTTGGACTCAATCTAGTCTACTTTTTCCAATTGCCATACTCTGCCTTTATCATAGACACACTGAATGGACTGTCTCCTTCTGGATATGGGCCACATTCTGGAGTGTAGGATATGGTTTTTATAGGGAGACCCTCAGGGAATTGGATGCCACAAACTAGGAGTGTGTGGGAAGAGGATTTTGAATGAAAAAAAAAAAAAAGATATAAAAAGGAAGAACCTGGCTGTTCCTAGGTGTGGTAGAGGAGAAGGCTTATTATAGATATGTGGGAGAGCATAGTCAGAGGCAGGGTCATCTGGGAGAGTCCAGAGTGCTCATGACCCTGAGCCAAGCCATGTGTGTGGACAGGGAAGGGGAGAGCCTGCAGAGTAAAGGGTAGACAAAAGGGGCAAGTAACCAAAATGGCTGGGTTATATAGGGAGGCTGGAGAAGTTTACGGTAGGGGCTGGGGTATGCCAGTCATACCCTGTAACAGGCAGGGACCAAGGGATGCTGGGAGAACCTGGCAGCTAGGTTCACTTCGATATGTTGAATAGGCACCTTAGATGGTCATTTGTCCTGGGTTTGAGACCTAACAGGTTTTAGGTCCCTGCATGTAAACAATAGTGCAACGGAGATCAGGACTCCTCTTCTTGCTTCTGCTTCCCTCAAAGACTGCAATGCATGAAATACTTCTTTGTACATATTCTTGAGAAGTCCAGTTGACTGGGCAAATATGGCTGCCGACTGTCACACCCAAGAATTGTTGGGCAGTGCCAAGGACTCTAACATGAGGATAATTGGGATCCAAAGAGAAGACAGACATGGTTCGGGCAGGGTGTGGGGCAGGGGGCAGAGGGTGCAGATTTGAAGAGCTAATGGCTGAGGATTTTACAAAATTACGACAGAAACTAAGTCAGCCATCTAGGAATCCTAGCAAGTCCAGTGGTAGTCTGAATAGCCAGTTCTCCTGGATTTAGGATCACACATCTGAGTGTGTTTATAAGGACATTTCTACAAAGGTTTAACTGCGGAGGGAGCATGAACCCTAAATGTGGGTGTCACTACCCCAACTACAGGCTACGGCCCACACTGAATAAGAAGGAGGAAGAAAGCTGAGCTCCAGTATTTATTTTCCCCCTGTTCCTGACTGTGAGTGCAATGTGAACAGCTGCTTCCTGCTCTTAATGCAAGGACTTCCCTGTTAGGACCCGCTACACCCTCCAACGTGGGGGGCGGGGTGGTATCAGAAGAAACCCTTCTTCTTTCAGTGACTGCTCCCGTTGTCGCAGCAGCAGTAAAGCAGCTAGAATGAGCATCAAGTTTTTAATAGAGAAAGAACCGCGGACTCCTCATCATTTCATACTCAAGGATACACTGAGAAGCTTGCAAACCAAGGACCATGATGAAATCCTGAAATCCGGACGGCGGTCAGGGAAAAGCAAGCGTTACAGGAAGGGGAACGGAGACACAGTGGAGCAGAAAGAACTACAGAGAACTGCTTGCCCGGGGCTCTTTGGCTTTGGTGAAAATGGAGCCACAGCGTGAGGGTGCTGAACCCAAAATATCTGCTCACCACAAATTCTGTGCCTCTTAATATATCTAAATAATAAATAATATATGTATATGGAATACTTTTCAAAATAAAGGAATATGGATCACCTCTTCCTCTCCCCAAGGAAACAGAGACAGGGATCCAATTTTTAGCAGTATCGTACAGGGGGGTCTTAAAATAAGGGCCTAAGGCAGATATGGAACCTGCAACGTGCAGATATGAAAACACAGGGTCACTGTTAATGGAATTCATGAAGGTAAAACAAAGCGTCTGGTATATTTGTGTTTAGTTGCTCTAGAATGGCAAATCTCAACCTCTGGATCTCCTTTCCCCTTACCCATATCCTGGGTATCCTGCATGTCACATTGGCAATAGCTGGAGGTGGTTTTGGTTACCATGGCTGTGACACTGCTGCACATATTCAAGAGACAGCAAGCAGTCTAAGATGCTGCTACAGATACTGATGCATGGAACAGCCTGATACCAGACTAAGCCAGCCCAGAATGCCACTGTCCCTGAAGTCAGGATCTGAATCCCTGTGCTAGAAGATACTTCTCTAAAGAAAAATAACAAAACTGTATTTTGTGCCCATAAAATCTGCCAAAATACAAGTGATGCTGGTATTACAATTTAGAGTGGTTTCTCTGCATCAAGACTCATGGGAACGTAATTACTGATATATGGGGAGGTGGGACCTTTAAGAGGGCTTGGTGACTTTCTTATGGACCTAGATTTGTTGTCATGTAAATCAAGCTGTTCTCTGGAGAGCCAGCTGCTCTTTTAAGGGCTGACTGCTTTGTCCCAGGCCTCTCTGTGCCGGCTGTTCTGCTGTTTTCTACTCTACAGGAAGTCAGATGAGTGAGTCTCTTACTGGAAGCCAATTAGGTATGACCACCTGATCTTGGACTTACAGCCTCTAGAACTATGAGTTAGAAAAACCATGGTTTTTTCATAATGTAACTACCCTGTGTCAGTTGTTCCTTTAACAGAAAATGGACCAAGACAGACATAAAGGTACAAAGTGGGACTATACTGCTGTAATGTTCTTACACAACACAGGAGATATTTAGATAGGCTTGTCAGGTATAGATGTATATTTTAAAACCTAGGGCAATCCGTAAAAACAACAGAAACAAACTGGAACAGTTGAATACTCCTAGCTAACAGAAGAGGAAGCTTAAAAGGGGAGAAGAATCAAAACAAACAATCAAAAGACAAAAACAAAATAAAATCCAAAAAACCAGCAAAACCCACCCAAACAAACAATAACAACAACAACAACTAACAAACAGAACACTTAAAATAGCTAGGAAGATATTGGGCTTTAATTTTCTTGCTTCAATAATCTCACAATGATTACTTTATAAATCCTATATTACATTAATTCCCAAACCAAGTAGACATAACAGGAAAATAAAAACTTCATGATGATATCCCCATGCAGCTTTACACAACTATCCTCACAAAACAGTGGCAAATTGAATCCAGAAATACAGACGAAAAAATACTGTAGAATGAAGTTGGATTTATCCAGAGTAAGTAATGCTAGTTCAAAACCAAAACAGTCATGTTAATAATTTAAAGAACAAAACCCCAAAGAGACTTGTCTCAGAAAATAAGGGGGAAAGTGATATAATAAGACACTCAACACAGACCTCTGATCTCCATACATGTGTGGACCTGGACAAATGGTTGAGTACACATGAACACACACACCCCCCAACAAAAAGAAGTAAAACCATATGATCCTATGAACTGAACAGGAAAAGTGTTTGAGAATCTTCACCGTCCAGGGACAATCAAAAGTCTCAGAAAACTGGCTATGGAAGGAACTTTCTCCAGCTGAAAAAAAAAAAATCACTCCAGATAACATCATTTGTTCGTTTGTTTTTGGTTTTTTGAGACAGGGTTTCTCTGTGTAGCTTTTGCACCTTTCCTGGATCTCACTCTGTAGACCAGGCTGGCCTCGAACTCACAAAGATCCGCCTGCCTCTGCCTCCCAAGTGCTGGGAAGATAACATCATTTTAGTGGTGAGAGCCAGAAGGGCTGTTGTCTGAAATGAAGTATGAAGAAGTCTTGTCCCTCTGACCACTTCTATAACTTACGGTCCTATTTGTCTTATCCAGTGCCATGTCAGTAAGAAACAACTAAAAGCACATGAAATGAAGGAAGAAATCGTCCTTTTTGCAGAAAACATGATTATCTATGAGCTGTCAAGAAATTTAGAAAATGTTCCTAGAATGAATAAGTCCATGTAACGACGTAGTAGGCTTCCAAGTTTCTATACATAGGGATAAGTCATATGTTGACACACTAGCAACAGCAAATTAGAAACCATGATTTAAAATGGTACCATTTACTATGACTTAAATACAAATCTAAGAAAACATGTGGAAGATTTATACACTAAAGCATGCTAACAACTGATAAAAGAAATCAAAGACTGTTTAGATGGGGAGACATATTCTGTTCATGGATTGGATGACTCCGCATAGAAACAATTGATCTGTAGATTTAGTGCAATGCCAACTGTGGTAGTCTGAATGAGAAGGGCCCCATAGGTTCATATATTTGAATACTTGATCCCTAGTTGGTAAAACTGTTTGGGAAGGATTAGGAAGTGTGGTCTTGTTTGAGGACATGGTGGACATGTCACTGGGTGTTGGCTTTGAGGTTTCAAAAGACTCATACCATCCTGAGCCTTTCTCAGCCACGGGGTTGCGTCTCAAGATGTAAGCTCTCAGTAACTGTTTAATGCTCTGCCTGCTGTCATGCCACCTGTCGTGATGACCTTGGACTCTAGCCCTCTGTGAAACTGTAAGTCCCAATAAAATACTGTCCTTTATACGTTGCCTTAGTCATAGTGTATAAGCACCTAGACCAATAACAAAGCACCAATCAAAATCTTAACAAGATGTACCTTAAATATGTAGGAGAGCTGGTTCTAAAGTTTGTACACAAAAGTGCTCCAAATCCAGAAGACAGTTTAGAAAAAGAACGATGTTAGAAGAATCTTACTGTATATTCAGGGTGATATGATGCTGGTGAAGGGTAACTGACACATAGAGTAAAGGGATACTCTAGAAATTGACCTACACTACAAGTGATGTTGGAACAGTCTGTCATTCACATGGTGGGGGGGAGAGAACTTCAACTTTGTATCTTATGAAACAATGAACTCAATTGGATCAAACTGCAAATTTTTTAAAAGAAAACATGGGATCAACCAAAAGACCCTTTCAAGCTGTTCCAGTCAGAGAGAAATGCTCATTAACAGCTTCCTGCCCATGGTGGCTACTGTGGCCAGAGTTGTCTCTGTGTGGCTACCTAGAGAATGCAGAGAAAAATGTGGATTTCCCCTACTTCTTGTTCTCTTTTCCACAGGGCCCCTGTTCCAGGATTTCTGGATATTAATATCTTCTCTTAGACCTTTTTCTGTCTGCAGTGGCCTCATGGTTCCTGGGCTGGCCATGCCTGCCATCTGAGCTGGCAGGTGTGGAAGGACAGTAAGAGATTTGCTGCCATCTGGGCTGCTCTTTGGGATTTGGTTTTTATCCAGTGTGTCTGCTATTGTTTACTTACCAGAGTTCCCAGATGCTGTGTTACATGTTCTCTGACTGTCCCCACCCCCAACTTTTGATCAAAATGTTAGTTTCCTTTGGCTACCAATTGGTTTGAAGTGGGAACAATGTTGAGTTCTAGACAACATGACATAAAGGGCTTCTGGGGGAGGTGATTCTCTGTGATCAAGAGAGTGCCATAGAAAAAGTCTCCTCCTCTTTCCTATCATTGGATGTTAGTATCTGAGAACATGATGCTGGGATCCTTAGCTATCATCTTACATCCACAAAAGAAAACATAACAAAAGAAAACCCAGAAACATGGGAGCAAATTGGTTGACGAAAACCTTATACATTCCCCACGTCTAAGCATTTTCAGTGAGGTTTAGGAATTACACTCTGGGTCATAATTATGAGCTAATATCACCCCATTTTCTAATTTAGATAGTTCAGTCACCCACAAAATAATTGTAGAATTGGTGACTATCTCTCAATAGTTTTAAAATTCTGCCTAAAATATACTTTTGAACTGGTTTGATGCTTGACATGTGAAAATTTTGTTTGATAATTTAGTGCTATACAGCAAAAATGAATGTATAATCTCAATGTAAATATGGATTATAATAGAATTATTCTTGATATTTTGGGACCAGGAAATGTTATACTTTTACTATTATATTCTTTTATCTGTCATTCCAAATATTTAATGGGTATCCATTATGACCAGAAACTGGAGAACCAAGGTGATAGCCAGAAACGTTTACTGTTCCTTAAAATCTTAGAGTAGACATACATGAATAAATAAATGCTCCAGTTAAAAATTCAGAGTAGAGCCAGGTGGCGGTGGTGCACACCTTTAATCCTAGCACTCAGGAGATTTCTATGAGTTTGAGGCCAGCTTGGTCCACAGAGCGAGATCTAGACAGGCACCAAAACTACATAGAGAAACCGTGTCTCAAAAACAACCAAAAAAAAAAAAAATTCAGAGTGATATGAGGTAATACAAATATATGGATTTATAATCTATTAGAACAATATCAAGGAAAAGAGCTATTTTGAGGCATTGTCTTGTTTTATAATGGGTTTTATATACTTCATAAATGGGTACAGTGAATTCACTAGGCACTAGGTTATCAGGTAATTGGCTTCTTATAACATAAAACTTCCAGGAATACTTGTTCTCACGATAGAAGGAGGCCAAACATTACCCCTGTGTATCAGCCCCTAACTTGTTTTGCTTCTTCACAGCATATAAAATCCTGCAGGAGCCATGTGGAAATTCTTCCAGTCACTTGCTTCAAATATAACCAAAGTAAGCATATTTCCTGCCGCGACCGCCTCGACCAACAAGGAAGACACGACACCAGGCTCTTCCTTCTGCAGTTTATTCAGGAACCTTGAACAATCTTCTGACTTCTGACCCCGGGGAAACCCGCTCACAGCCTTAAGTAATCACTGGGTAGCCAACCCTGATATGCCACGTGGGCACTACCAATAGGTCCAGGTGCATGTAAGCAAGCCAGATTCTCAGCCTTAGCCAATTAAGGAGTTGTTTATCACAGAGAGCGCTCACCATCGGGAAGGTGGAAGGCGGAAGCCGGCGCCATCTTTGAGGCACGGCTGTACACAGCTCTCTACGGTTCCCCCCTTTTTATTTTGCAACAGGCAAGAGTAGAGGTCTGATCTCTGTAGAGTGAATCAGGGACATTGTACAGGGACATTGTACTGATCTTGACTCAGGTGTCATCCACCCGATGAAAACCAGACCAGTCCGATACCCTTTTTCACAGAGGTGGGACACAGGGTTAACCCACATGCAATCAGACATGCTCTTCTTGGGGTCCAAGATCTCAGCGGGCCCCAAGTGCAGTGCTTGAGCCTTGCATCCTGTGCTTAAAACACACTAATGTTTTAGGGTAGCCAGTCAGTTATGAGGGGACTGTCCTGCTTCAATGGCTGTAAAGGCTTGAATAATCATGGCTGCATTGTGACGCTGAGAACCTCTGATCTGACAAATGCACCACAGACACACCAAGGAGACTAACACCAAGAGGCCCATCAAAGCTTCCAGACCCACCCACTCTTTAAGATGATTCATGGCAGCAGAGATCCACGAGGATAATCCCTCCACCAATCCGGTCGAGTTCACCATGATGATAGCCACCCTCAGCTATTCCATCAGGTTGTCGAATTCTCCCATCCAATTGCCTAAAAGGTAACTGGACAACTGTTTAGACAGATTTGCAGCATGGGTAAAGTTTTCATACTGGATACTAGTCACACACAACCCAGCATATTTCTATTGACAGCCGAGCTGGGCAATCTGCCAAAGGGTGTCAATTTGCTCTTATTGGCCACAGCCTCTTCATTAGCAAACTCAATCAGGAAGGCCTTCCAGTCTAAGTATTGGCCTGGGCTCAAGCATGCTTGTGCAAGCCCACTCCAATCACTGGGTGTCATGCAGTGCCTGTTCAAGGCCTCCACCTGGGCAATTGTGAAAGAGGCTGTGATCCCGTAGGTCCGCACAGACTCGGCCAATGATTTTATCACCTTAAAATCTAAAGGCTCAAGATACCTCTGTCCCTGTGGAACCTGGAATACTGGACAGGCTAGGTGTAACTCAGTTCTGACTGCTTTCCATACCCCCAGGCTAAAAGAGCATCCGGAGCTGAAAGAGCGCCCGGAGCTACCATTTCCGGGGCCCTCCACGTAGAACAGAGGAGCCGAGGGGGGGGCACATTCTCCTTTGTCTGGGTCTTCCTTCTCTTTCCCTTTCTTCCTCTTTTTTATCTTTGTCTTTTCTATCTGTTCTATGAGTGATTGCAGTTCCTCTGAGTCTGTAGACTCAGAGGTCTCTACTTCAGTAAGGTCGGGGTATAACCCCCCTCTTTTCTTCCCCTTTTCACTGTTTGCCTTTTCCGATATTTCCTCCTGCAGCATTTCTAGGGCGGCCTGACCATTCTCTACCGCTTCACTGTAACACTGATCCTTAAGACAGCCTCTTACCAATTCCCAGACTGGTCTTACTCCACTTGAGTGTCCCTTGTTCAAAAGCAAAATCTAGATCCCTTCCCAGTTTCTCCCAGGAGGATATCATGAGGCTTCCGGAAACGGCAAACCATGAGGCAACAATATCACACTCGTCCAAAAATCTCTCTAAGGTATTTTTCTTTATCTTTAATTTCTTTGAGTGCAGTAGCTCGTTAAGAGCCAGAAAAATTGGGTGCGAAGAAGAAGCGCCCATGTCTAAAACTTTTCAATCTTTTAGAGAATCTTTCACTTTCACTTTTGGCTCATCTATCGACTAGCCCTTGGTTCCCGCTCACTCTTTATCTACAGAGAAGAGCAAAAACCTCCCTGCTTTTGTCGCGGGTTCCCAGTTCACCTGGGATTTCCTTTAGCCCCGCTTTTGTCGCGGGTTCCCAATTTACCTGGGATTTACCCGTGCACCATCCTGACTGCAGAAAGTTCTGAGCCCTTGTTGAAAGTAGTGAAGTTCCCCGTACGGGCCACCACTTGCCACGACCGCCTTGACCATCAAGGATGATGCGACACCAGGCTCTTCTTTCTGCAGTTTATTCAGGAACCTTGAACAATCTTCTGACTTCTGACCCTGGGGAAACCCGCTCACAGCCTTAAGTAATCACTGGGTAGCCAACCCTGATTCACCATGTGGGCACTACCAATAGGTCCAGGTGCATGTAAGCAAGCCAGATTCTCAGCCTTAGCCAATTAAGGAGTTGTTTATCACAGAGAGCGCTCACCACTGGGAAGGTGGAAGGCAGAAGCCGGCGCCATCTTTGAGGCAAGGCTGTACACAGCTCTCTACAATTTCCTATTACTTGTCTTAAATACTCTTTAAGTCTGTACCCCATCTATGCTGGCCACTGATAACACAAACCATGGAACTACAAAATCTTCAAACTGCTGTCGTCTGTTGGGGCCCTTGGATCAAGAACTCTCAGAGCTGTTGCTGAACAGGACCACTCATGGATTATATTCCCCTCTAGGGCTTCTCTTACCCTTTTCTCTTTCTGGGTGGTGGGTGGCCCCACAGCACTGTCCCTGGGACGTCTGCTGTGAGAGACTTCAATAATTCTGTTGCTCTGTACAATAATGCCCTCTCATGGCTCTATTTACCTTGGCAATCTCCTAGATTGTCAAATTCAGCACAGATTTCTGCTATGTTATTTTCTTTTATAGCTTTTGGATGAATCCTTTTACCCTTCCTTCACATGGCGTAAGACCATGACAGTGAGTCCTTTCCCTGACTGCCCTTGCTGAGATTGCAAAGTACTTTCCATCTTCACCATCCTGAAGGTCCCAATCTCCTTTGTTTCACTCTGCTTTATTTTAGTCCCCAAGTCCCCAGCACCTTCTAATGCTATTAGATTTTATCATTTATGTTTACTATTTCAAATCTTTACTGGAGCATTTTTATCCTGAACTTGAAGATGCTCATATATTGTCAATCCTTTTAAATGTTGGTGCTGATAACAAAGACAAGAATATCCCTGGGTGGGTAGCCCAGGGCTTTTCCTTAGCAGAGTTTAACTTCATCTCTTTATTCATGGAGTTATGCACTATACCATACTATAGCACAGGTAGAGTTCTTTTTCTTTCTTCCTGTTTGGTACGTAGTAAGCATTTCGTTATGAAGACTATTTATTTATTTGCTTGTTTGTTTGTTTATTTTTTAGTTCTGGAAGTCTATGCAATCATAACATACAGTATAGTTATCTTTTCTGTTGCGGTCATAAAATGCCGTGATGAGAAACAACTTACAGAAAAGTGTATTTTGGCTTACAGCCAGAGTCAAAGTTGAGAGATGACTTCTTCAACTGATAATGCTTCCCCCAGTGACACATTTCCTCTAATAAACTGAGTCTTCCCATCACTTCTCCAAACAGTGCCACCACCTGGTAACCAAGTGTTCAAATGTATAAGACTATGGAGGACATTTCTTGTTCAAAGCACTGCATTTTCTTCCCTGACCCCCATAGGCTCATGGCCATGTCATAACACAAACTGCCTTTAGTCCAACTTTAAAAGTCCTCACACCCTTTCTTAGTCTCATCACTGTTTAAAAGTTCAAAGTAGAAACAAAAAAGCAAATCATATACTTCTAGAATATACATTACTGTTCCAAAATGGAATAGTGGGCGCTTATGATGGAAATACTAGACCAAAGATAGGCCAAATCTCAGAATCCTGTAGTTCTGTGTCCACCGTCTGAGGCTTTAGTTTGGATGGCTCAGTTCCTCCAGCTTTCCTGCCTATAATGTACATCTCTCTCTGGGCCTTATCTCTCTCCCCAACCCATAGCTTGCTTAGCCTGTTTTCTTATATTTACTTCTGGTTTGTTGAGACATGTTTTCTCTATGTAGCCCTGGATGTGCTGGAACTCACTTTGTATATCAGGCTGGCCTTGAACTCACAGAGATACACCTGCCTCCTAAATGCTGGGATTAAAGGCATGTGCCACCACTGCCTGGTTAAGCCTGTTTTCTTATACAACCCAGAGCTACTGGCCTGCCTAAAGATGACACTGTCCACAGTGAGCTGACCCCTCTAGCATCAGCCATTAATCAAGAAAATGCCCAGACTTGCCTACAGGCCAGTCTACTGGAGACAGTTCCTCAATTGGGAGTCCCTCTTCCCGGATATATCTAGGATTGTGTCAAGTTGACAAAAATCAGCCAGCACAGAAGCCTATTGTTATGGCTGGACTATCAGATGTTCATTGGCTCCTGTGCTGGACACCTAGTCTCTAGCTGGTGGAGTTTTTTTGGGAAGCTCTGGAAACTTGAAGAGGTGTGGTCTAGATGGAGGAATTAGGGCTGGGGGTGTGTCCTTAGGTGCTTTATCTTGTCCCAGGTTGTCTGTCATTCTTTTAACTTCTTGGCACCATGAGATGATCAGCCTCCTTCCCCACAGGCGTCTGATGTTCTACCTCACAGCTGGCCAGTGCAGCCCTGGACCATGAGCCGAGATCCCTGAAACTGGGAGCTAAAATAAATCATTTCCATTTTATAAGTTTTTGGTCAGGTATTTCATCATGATGAGAACTAAAATATCTCATACACACATTTCTCATGTGATTAAAGGCAGGTAGGCTGTCAGATTGCCTGAGTATAGGTATAATCTCTTGGGCATATATTACCCTTGGGGGTTATGAGTTATAGGAGAAGATTTGAGATTCTTCACTGTCTGGCTTTTCTTACTTTTTAAAACACCAACCTTTTGTCCAGAGGGTCAACTAACTAACTAACTAACTAGCCAACTAACCAACGAAACAACCAACCAACTAGTTAACTATTTCAGAGAACTGTAGGGAGTGCTCTAGTTAGGGACTAAAGCTAGAGTCACCCAGCTCTTGGTTGCTTTCTTCCTTAGTATATATGCAGAAGACTCTGCAGTGTGGGTTTTCAGCTCCAGCCTCTCCACCAAGTCTGCAATCCTCACCCTCATTTACACATCAGAAGCACCCAAGCTGCTTTACAAACCTCCCATGGGTTTGCTCTGAGTCCCAGGTTGGATTTGGGATTTTATTTTTTAAGTTCCCCAGCTGATTCTAATTTACAGCCAAGATTGCTAACCACAGAGCTAGAAAATGGCCTTGGGCAGATCTCTCACCTAAGTCCAGAAAGCCATGGAGTTTCTCTTAGTTCAGGAGCCATTTTTATCAGTTGCCCGCTGTGAGAAGCTGATAGGAAGTACGTCCATCATTCTTTGGCATAGCTCTTTTGGTAATAGTTTTCTTTGTAACCACAAGCCCTCTTCTTTGTATCTCTTAAATTTAACTTGAAGTGTCTAGAACTGTTTAATACTTCAGTGGTTTTTGGTTTTCTTATTTTTCAAGCTGAAATATCTCTTTCCTTTTTTTTTTTTGACTCCATCTTTTTGCTATTAATGATGTTCCATTTTCCAAGAGTATTCAGAATTTCTGGTCCCCCGATGGGCACTAGCACTTACTTTTCATCGCTGTTGTAAAGTTATTTTTATTCATTTATTCTCCTTGTTATTTCATTGCATTTGAAGAGGAAAAGATGAACACATCTGTGTTCCAGCTACCAAATGTATCCCTCCCCGCAGCTGTAGTCGCCATTTGTCTCTCACCCCTAATAGATCTATAAAATGTGAAAAAGGTATTTTACAATCTCTCATAGCAGCCCCATTTCTGTTTTTAATTTGATGCTTTTATATGATACATAAAGGTTCATGGCTATTATAAAATTTATGTAGATTTTGTCTTTTATGAATATAGAACAGCCAATTTCCCATGGAAAGCTTTTGCCTTACATTAAATTCTGTTTGAAAGAAAAAGACTCACATTTTCTTACTTAGATATTTCGCTTATCTGATAAGCCTTTGTTTATCACATTGTCTTGAACACATTTCTTGCCCATTTGATGACTTCTTCAAGTTTCAACAATTTACCCAGATTTATTTTTTTTTCTTTTAAATGGGAAATTGAAGTAATTGAAATTTATTATCATAACTTCCATGCTTGGCCTGTTACCTGCTTTATGGTTTTAGATTCCATATTCTTTGTTGCCTTTTAGTTTATGGCCTCCACTTTGTACATCATGCATTATTATTTCTTCCAGTGTGCCCCAAATAAAAAACCCCTCTTCAAATTATAGCCTTTGAGTTTTAGAAAATAATACTGATTATATCATTAGTCCTTTTATTGTTTCAACCAGAGGTTTTATTTGCAAATAATAAAAACAGAATCTGGGCAAGTTAAAAAGAAAATTTTTTTTTCCTAGAAAGACAAGGTAAGGGGTTACTCATAGAACTGAGTAGATTAGAGGCAGAAGGGTAGGGAGTAGCCATGAGCAGCTCCTGATACCTCCATTGCCTTTGTGAGTCTGGACACTGCCACCAGACATTTGCTTTACCACACTAAGCCATCATCTGGGTGATTTCTGATTGTTCTCTTCTTCCTAGTTTCTGGGCTTCAGATCAGTCTCCCCAAAAGGAAACATTATAGACTGGTAGTCCTGACACCTCAGGTTTCTGGCCCATGGCAGAGCTGGGTGATAAGTTTGAGAATACATATCTCTGGCCTTTGTGCTGGGTCTTGGTTGCATCATTCACTGAATCTCAAGAGTATGCTCAGTCTTCATGCCTTACCTGCTTTTATTATAATTCCTTCTCAATAGTTTATGAAATATGACAAAACTGAAGAGTTAGTTGCTACTCAGAAGCAGTCTGCTGATTAAAAGATAATCACAATAAAGAAGGAAGTGTGAAAGATAATGACCTTGTTTCTTCTATTGGCCATGGGACTGTAGATCATGGATGCTCAATAAAATTCCCTGCAGTGATGGAAATGGTGGAATATCCACTAGGGAGTGCAGATGCCATGAGTCTCATGTGGCTAGAATACATGTGAAGTAAGCAAGGGAAATTAAGGAATGAATATTTTAAGTTGTACTTAATTTAAACTTAAACCATCACTACCATGGTGCACAGCTTTAATTAGAACAATGTTCTATCTTTTGACTCAGTTCTACTTCAGTCAATCAGGCTCTTATCTGCTGGTTCCTTAGGTTTTCTGTATCCAACTATTCAAAACTTATCATTAAACATCTTAGGAAAGTGTCTAACCATACTTAGCTGTCATTATGGAAAATGAAAACTTTATTTCCTTTTGATAATCTGTGTTGGTTGCTACCAAGTTCTATAACACCTCATTTTATCTACTTATTCAGGCCACAGGAACAAAAAGAGATACCTAACATTTCAGCGAGATGGTTTTTCTTTTGTTGTGAGCAAGACTTTCAAACTGGTGGATAATGGTTATGAGAATGCATAGAGTCTTTGAAAATATGTTTCAGTTTTAATTTAGAAATGTTGCACTCACTTCTGCTTACTGGCTTGTCAATCCATGGTCTGACTACAGAAACAATGAACCACATAAAGCATCCTGTCTGTCTGTTCTGATAAAGTACTGTCTCTCAGCTGGAGTGAACCAATCTTCTGGAACTTGTTACATTGTTCTGTAAGTCCAGCTGCTTCCAGATTATGGACACATGATAAAAACAGAAGTTGTTTTATTACCTTTCCCCCTTTATTATGAGGTAAGTTCCTTGGTAAGAAACGATATCCTTTGGGATCCATGACTGTGTATAAGGAACACAGCAGTGATGGAAAGAAAATCCCATTGTAAATAAGAGAATAAGTTGGTACCATTGCCAGGAAGGAAGGTTTCCGAGATGGTTCGCTTTTGTAGCTGGCTCCTAGATAGCCAGCCCCTGGTGACACTGTGTAGTGTTGGCACTTTATATTATTCCTGCAGTAATAAAGCTGAATGGACAGCAATGGTGACAGCTTGATCAATTAATCAACTTCATGTAATAATCTAACACCAGGGGCGATTAACTTAGAAAGAAAAGAAAATTGTTTAATTTATGGTTCTGGTAGGTCTAATGAAAGATCCTGTGACCTCAATACTTTGGGTCTCTGGCAATTGCACTGTGTAGCAATGATGAGCACCGTATGTTGCAGCAAACCACTTATATCATGAGCCAGGGGACATAGAGAGTCTGAGAAACGTGGTACCTTAGTCCCTTTCAAGGGCTCCCTAGTCCTTCAAAAAGGTGCTACTTCCCCAAAGTCTTTCCAAATTGTAGCATCCTGGGGACTAAGACTTTAACACTGGACCTCTGGGAGACGCTGTACATATTTAAGTCTCAGTTCTTGGTTAGACTTTGTAATGGGAAGTCCCTACAAACAACAAGCACAACTTAATATCAGAGGGACCCGGATCATAGGGACAGGGTCCTTTTGGTCTATCTGATTAACAGAAGTATCTTTGACAGTGTATATTTATGTTATGTACAGATCTCTTCCCTTTCTTAGCCCATTATGAGAGCTGTCTAGAGTAACAGTTCCTATCAGGTTTGACAATCTAGTTTTCTAAGTACCAGACATATTTACCAGGGATTTTGCTTCTTAATATTATCACTATGCCTCTGGTATTTTAGTTGAATGTGTTCTCTGTCATGCTCAGATTTTCCAATTTTATTTAAGACCAAGGAAACACTTTTTATTGCATCATGTTCTACTCCCCCACACAGAGAACGACTCAAGTTCAAAAGATAAGAATGCCAATTTATATGGCATTATACTCATAAATATAGCCTTGTCCAGTGTCATTCAGGTCCAATTTTCTTTGATTCCATTTTAATAATACATGTATACATATATATCTTCCATTCATGTGTGTGTATGTGTATGTGTGTGTGTGTGTGTGTGTGTGTGTGTGTGTGTGTGTGTGTGTATTTTGGTGCACTGTTCATAGAAGTTAGTTATATGTGGTTCTCTTATAACTCAGACTGCTATGACTTCTGATTCTCCTGCTTCAGTTTTATATGGATTGAGCTTACAGGTCAGTGCCATCATACTTGGTACTATGTTTTGCCAGCTTAAGTAAGAAAAGCACCTCTCCCTTGTGTGTGTGTGTGTGTGTGTGTGTGTGTGTGTGTGTGTGTGTGTGTGTCTGGAAGAAAACAAGCTCATCTGGGGCCTGATTTGATTATGGATCTCTAGGGAATACTTAAGCGTGTTCTTTATTAAGGGTGTAGGCACACAGAGACAAGGGAACAGCTATGATTTGAATATGAAACATCCCCCAAGGCTGATTTGTTGAACACTTGGTTCCTTAGAACCAAGGGCTCTAGTTGGAGAAAGTCAGTTGTGGAAGGTGTGCCTAGAAGGTTCCACATGGTCCCCAATCCCCTTTGGTTCTATTCTCCCCTCAGTCTTCCTGAAGACCTGGGCTGAAGTCTCAGACACTGTGAACCAAAATAAACCTCCCTCCCTCAGGCTGCATCTTCCAGGAATTTTGTCACAGCCGTGAGAAAAGTCACCAGTACAGGATATATATATATTTTTTCATGAAAAGTGTTACATAAATCTAAAAAATTAGAGTTCTAGTGCAGGAAGGCTCCCTGAAAGTTGAGGAAGTGGGAATGTGAGGTTGCTGGTTACATGTGTCTGCAGTCAGGAAGCAGAAGGAAGACCAGAGATGGGCTGGGCTATGTAATCTGCCTTAGTAACCTAATTCCTATAGCAAGACTCCACCTCCTAAAAGTTCCACAGCCTTCCAAAGAAGTTCCATCGACTGGACACACACGTTTAAACACATGATCCTCTGGAAAGCCTTTTTCTTTCAAAGTACACAAATAGTGTAGGAATAAAGTTTCTGCATATCACTTAAATCAGTGCAAATATAAAACTGATTTTGATCATGTAATATATCTATATGGCCCCTGGTTGATTGTGGCCCCCAGGACTATGAGTTGACCCACCACCAACAGCTATCTCATCTATGAACTGTTGGAGCATGTAAAGGGGACAAACAGCAGGATCTCCATGACACAGAATAAGAACAGGATATCCAGGAAGAGGCCTGGTGAGGGTCCATTATTGGTTGTGTAGTAGAAACCAGAGGCCCCAGCCAGACTAATGACTCATGGCAACGAACACTTTCAAAAAATGATAAACGGACTAAAGAGCAAATTGTGTCTCAATGGGCCACATGACAGCTTCCACAACAGGATTCTTCTTCTTTTTTTCTGCTATTTATTTAATTTTATTTAAATTTGGTTTTGATTTGGGGGGAAGTTGCAAGGGCAGAGGGCAGATTTGAGGAGATGGGGAGGTAAGTGGGATCGGAATGCATGATGCGAAATTCACAAAGAATGAAGAAAAGTTAAAAAAAAAAAGGTATACCTCTCAAAAACCAGTGAGGAAGTGACTAAAAAAGAAAATCAAAAAGTGGACACTCCTCACTTAAAAAATACCACTTAACAACAGCAAAACAAGGAAGGGCGATTGGAGAAAGAAAGTTACTCGGGATATGCAAGGCAATATGTAATGGTGGATGGGAATCTTAACATATTAACGGTGGCCTTAAAGATAGGTACAATAAATAATCCAAACAAAAGGCAAAAATAATCAGACTGGATAAAAATGTAATATTCAACTGTATGCTTTATAAAGGAGATGAACTTAATTTTTATTTTTATTTTTTGAGAATTTCATACACTAGTGCTTTGTATTATTTACATCATACCCATGCCTTTTTGTCTATGCCTATAATTTGTAGATTTGTTCTTTTTCATGAGTTTCCCAAATTCCTGTATATTTTCCCCTTACTTAAAAAATACATTATTTCTGTGGATGGAGTGGTCTAACTCATCTACTTTGTCCTCAAGCCTTTAATGTTCTGTCTTATTCATCCATTCTACCGAAAGGTCTTTTCTGACTGGCTTATTGAGATTTTTTCCTTTCCATCTTTATTTCAGCTTGAGTTTTCTCCAGTATTTCTATCTCTTTGTTGAATTCACTTTTAAAATCTCGAATTGACTTTGTTATTTTCTTCAACTGTTGTTTGTGCTTTTTTGAATTGAATCTGCACTTTATTCCTGTCTCCGGGTGTCTGTGTTTGCTTTGAACTGCTTAAATTCTTTGAACTTATTTATAATTGTTCTCTTGAATCCTGAGTCTTGAGGTTCATCTAAGTGATTCCCACTAGAGAAGATTTCTGTAGGACAGGTGGTCTTTTGAGAGTAGTGTATTGTCTTGACCGTTCACATTTTTTAATGAGACCTTGGCATATGCATCTCTTGGTTGGTTGTGTGTATGATTATGGGTTTCTAATCAGCCTATGGTGATTTGGGTCTGTTTCTGTCATTGCCAAATTTCAGTTGCTTTGAGATCAGGTAGGAGGAATTTGTCGCTCAGACCTCAGTTACTCAGTATGGATTTTTGATTGGAGAGGTTGGCCCAATTTAGTTGTAACTGGTATGTTTGGGGGATCTTAGAGGTGGTGTGTGGGTGTGTGATTACTTGAGTGATGCTCAAGGAGTATCTCTCTTTTGCTGGGCCTCAGCTGGGGGAAGGGCAGCATGGGAGGAGCAACCAGGCAGACTCACCAGGAGAGCACACAAGTGTTCCATCCTCAGTTTGGGGAAAGTCAATGGCAGATGAGTTTTAGAAGGAAAGATACAAACAGAATGAACGTTAGAAGATGAGAAGAGACATATCTTCAAAAGTAACCTCAGGATTAAAACAGAAATAGAATAAAAATATGTCACTAGAGATAAAGATGGAACTTGTAGTGGAATAAAAGTTCTGACAGTGAACTAAAATGTTCCATGGGTTTTGAAAAGCCTTTACCAGGACCTGTGTCAATTGGCCTTTAGCGCATTTTCCTACTTGTCTTTGGAGACAGCTCTCGCCTGTTTGTGCCATCTCCACCCCCAATCCCATCTGTCTTGATCACTTTTTGTGTGTGTGTTTCTCTCTCTCTCTCCCTCTCCCCCTCCCTCCCTTCTCCTCTCTTACTCCCTCCCTTTCTCATCTTTCATGATCTTATATTCTGCTGTGTCTAATGTGTTCAGCTTCTCCTTCCCTATCTCTCATCTATCTATCTATCTATCTATCTATCTATCTATCTATCTATCTATCTATCTAGTGTGAGATCTTATATTCTGCTGTGTCTAGTGTCAATGAACCCAGCCAGTTACTTCTGACTCTAGGTATCATATCCTGTTGTTTCGGAATTTCCATTCAACCCCTTTTTATAGTTTGGAATATACTGATGAAATGACCTATTTTTCCAAATCCTTTGTTGACATTTGTCTATTTTCATATTAACTTTGCATATCAATCATAGTTATTCTTAAGGTCTTTGTAGCTAACTCTAAAATTGGGATCACCTATTTGTTTGTGTTTTTAATCTTTTTGATTTGTGATAGACTATTTGAGTGACTACTAGACTGTGGTTATTGGACTCCAGGTTCCTGAGCACTCACTCCTCCTTTTGTGTGGACTGATGAATTCAGTAAAGAGTGAGTTGTGTTCGTTTATAAGAATCTGCATTAGAAACTTGCTACTTAACACACATATTACGTTACCTCTGGCTCACACCTGGCACATCATGTTTTCATCAAGAGTTCTTTCTTATTTGGTTTTGGGGGTGAGTATCCCACCCCTCCCACCCCCACCCCCACCCTCCCCACCCCACCCCATCCCATCCTATTCCTTGTTTTAATTCTATTCTCTGTCTTGGAGACCTACAGTAGAGCTTTGTGCCAACTTTCTGTTGCTATAACTAATATTTGTGATACATCAACTAAAAAGAAAGCAAGATTCATTTGGCTTATAATTTGGGGGGTTTTAGTCCATGATTGGTAGGTGCTATTGCTTTAGGATTTATGTGAGGTAGAATATCATGGTGGGAGTCTAGGCATGCACAGTTGCTTGGTGAGGAAGCAAAGGAAGGCAAAGACCCTGATTCCCAGAGTCCCCTTTAAGGGGAATTCTCCTTAAGTCCCAACTTCCTTCTGCAGGACTGAGACTCCTAAGGCTCCCATCTCTCAGGAAAACTGTGAGCAGACGAACCTTCGGGGAACATTTGTGATCTTAAGACACACTACTGTTTGACCGTTCAAAAGTGTTTTCCTTTTCTTAGGCTCCTTCCACATATTATTTCAGGAACAAACACATACGCTGGGAAAGAAAATATTCAAGCACTTAAAATGTTCTCCATCTCTACTCAAACTTCTGACGATGTCTTCCTGCTTCCACAGAAGCTGTCCTTCGGGCATTGCACTGAATTTTGCTCTAGACTTTTCTCATCCCTCTGTAAATTCATTAGGACTCAGAGGCAGATGGCATATAACGTATGTAATATGTACGTCAAGTAGCAAGTTTCTAATACAGATTCTTTTTAGAATCCCTTTCAGAGATTCCCTTCTCTTGTCTTCTTACCTGCAGAAATATTAATTCCCTTGGTTCTTGTTGCCTCAGCAACTCTCTTCTGCTTTTAAAATGATTTCCTTTTCCTTGGGACAGGGGCCCTTCTGTGTAGCTCAGGCTGGTCTCCACCCTGTCATCTTCCCGCTTTGGCAGCTAGGATTACAGGTATAAACCACTATATCTAGCCTTTGAAAGAAATGTTTTTGTATCTAATCTGACTTTTCTGTTTGAAACAGGAGGATTGATCTTTGGAAAAGTACCACATATAACATGGAAGCTGAAACTCCACACAGACCACAGTTTAAAATATCTTTCTGCTTAGTCATCTGTGATTTTGAAATTCAGCTGATTTCACTCTTTGAAGGACATAATATATTTTTTTTTATTCTCAGAACTGTAAATATGACATTTCACTGCCTTTCTGTTTTTTTTTTTTTTTAGAATCTGATGACAGTCTGATTTTTATTTCTTTTTATAGGCTTTAAAAAGGCTTTTCAGTGAGAAATAACAGTTTTGAGAACATAGCTGTGAGTACCCCATCCTGCAATTCTGGAGTTTGTTATCAGTCTTCAAGTGTTAGTCCTAGCCTTCCACCCCTTTTGAGACAGTGTCTCTTGTCACTACTGTGGGACTGTGAGCTTCTGGGGACTTTCTGAATCTGCTTCCCATCTTGCTCCAGGAACATGGGGATTGCAGACATGCATGTGCCACCATGGGTTTAAATGGGCTCTAGGGGTTGAACTCAGGTCCTCATGCTGGAAGGTAAGTGCCATCTCACTAGGCCATCTCTCCCCAGGTGCTAAGTGGAAATTCTAGTAGATTGAATCTTCATGCCTTTCTCTTCACATACTTGAAGACCTCATTGCTGATATGATGGTGTTTGTAGGTAAGGGAAATAACTGGGTTTAGATGAGGTCATGGGGTTGGCCTCCATGATGCAATTGGTATGTTCAAAGGGAGAGGAAGAGACAAGAGCTATCCCTCTGCTCCCCCAGTGTGAAGGTCCAGTGAGAGGGTGACTATCTGTAACCCACTAGGAGAACTCTTAATGGGAACCTGATCATATTAGCTCACTCAAAAATTAGATGCCCTAGTCTCCAGAACTGTAACAAATATCCATCCATTGCTTAAGGCACCTAACATAAATTCATTTTGTCATAGTAGCAGGATACACTCCCTATAAATAAAATTCCTATAAATACTCATGCTTCAGCCTTGTCCTGGTTAGTTTTATGTCAACTTGACACAAGCTAGAGTCATCAGAGAGGAGGAGGGATCTCCACCTGAGAAAATGCTGCCACAGGATCAGGCAAGGGTGTGGGGCATTTTCTGAATTAGTGATTGATGGGAGAGAGCCCAGCCCATTGGGTGCTGCTATCTCTGTGCAGGAGGTCTTGGGTTCTATAAGAAAGCAGGCTGAGCAAGCCATGTAGAATGAGTCAGTAATAGCACCACTTCATGGCATCTGCATCAGCTCCTGCTGTCTGCATCAGCTCCTACCTCCAGGTTAGTTAGTTCTGTTTATGATACTGCCATCATTGCTTTCGATGATGAACTGTTATATGAACTGTGAGTGAAATAAACCTACCACAGCAATAGCAATCCTAACTGAGGCAGCATCTCTACATTTGAGTCTGTCAGAACTCACACACCTGCTAGACTACCTTGGAGGATTCAGTTTTCAGCTTCCCAGTAGTTGCTCTTCTCTGGAAGCTGATCTTTGCCCACCTCCTGGAATTTTCCTCTCATGCATGCAGAGCATAGTATGAGGTCAAACACTGAAGGGTCTGGTGTGCAGATTTCTGTATCACCTTTTTCCTGTGTAATTTCTTACTCTTGAGTATTCTGCACCACAAGTGTTAGCTGCTTCTGCCCATGAACTTTGGTTTTTAGCCTCTTAGTTTGGATATTGCAGCTCTGTGCTATCAGTTATCCAATGTCTGCAAACAGTTGTTGCACGCCCTTGTCTCCACTTCTGGGAGTTTTTATAGGCAGCCTTGTCTGACATTCGTACTTCATCATGTTTGGAAGCAAAAGCCTTACTACAGGATTTTCAAGGAGAATTGCAAAATAATTTATGTTCTCTTTAATTATTTTAAAATGAGAAGAAATTGCCTGCATCCAGTATTTGCTCAGAGTTCAGGTGAATGGTCTGCTGTGTGCCCCATCTACCTTTGGAAGATGTTTGAAATTTCATGAATGAATGGTGGCATGCATATCACTTGACGAGTCTTGAAATTACAGTAGTCATTTTCCAACTTTATTTTGTTAAGTCATTTGGGTCAAATTGTCTATGCTCACAAAGATGTCCTAACAGATAATGTATATTGTTCCATGCTGATGTTGAAGTTGACCTCTGCCAATTTTCTGTCCCCTTTCTAGCAAAATTATTGCTTGTTTATTTCTCATTCTTTTAAAAAATGATGTACATTGTATTAGTCAGGATTATCAAGGAGAATAGAACTTGTAGAATGAATATATAATATATAAAGGGGATTTATTAGAGTGGCTTACAGGCTGCAGTCTAGCTAGTCCAACAATGACTGTCTACCAATGGAAGGTCCAAGGATCCAATAGTTGTTGACTCCACAGGCTGGATGTCTCATCTGGTCTTCAGTATACACCAGAATCCCGAAGAAATATGTACTAATGCCAGTGAAGGAATGGGCTTGCTAGCAAGAATGAGTAAAACCAGGCAAAGAGAGCAAGCTTCTTTCTTCCATGTCCTTTATGTAGGCTATCAACAGAAGGGGTGGCCCAGATTAAAGGTGGATCTTCCCACCTCAAGAGATCCAGATTAAACATGGATCTTCCTATTTAAAATGATTTAATTAAGAAAAATTCCTCACAGGTGTACCCAGCTATTTCTGGCTTTGTTAATTCCAGATGTAGTCAGGGTGCCAACCAAATATAGCCAACACATGCAATATCTCACTAGACAGATGAGTGGCTGTTAAAATTTGTGAAGCCTTTCTCTGTATGAGGTACTTTTACAACCATTGTACGTGCATTGTATTGTTTGGTTCTGAAAGCAACCCTCTTGGGTAACGCGACTATTATCTTACTTTTATTAGCAGGGAAATAAAAGTTTCTCAAAGTCACATTGATAGTGAATGTGGATTTAGGATTTGAATTTAAATTGCAACTATAGCACTATTCTAGTCAACACTTGATTTTCTACTCATTATAGTATGAATAGTATTCTTTTTAATATTCTCCTACAAATTATTACCAAGGTCTTTTGTATATTCAATCATAAATGCCATCTCATAGTCAACTGATAACTCATTTTTGGATCTTTTTTTTTGTTTTAAAATTTTATTTTAATAGTGACAGCCACATGTATCTTTATATACACTTTTTAGAAAAACCACCCTCATATATCTTTAGAAAAATTCTTTGAGATAAAATGGTCTATAACCAATGTCAAGCCAGTTTTAAAATTGTAGTAGAAAGGTCAAAGCTATCTCCAGGAAATAAGTGTCAAGTTTATACTTCTGCTGTGAACATATCTCTCCCAGTCTTAGTGTAAAATTGGGCATTAACGCTTAAACTAGAAACTCCTCTCATTTTTTAACAGTTATTTCCAACTTATTTCTCAAGATCACCTGCCCTTATGTTTTCCTCTTGTCCAATATATATGGTGTTTTGCATGGATAGGGATTGAACCCAGAACTTCCTGGTTGCTAGGTAAGTACTCTATTACTAGGCTCCACCCCTAGCTCAGAATTCTGTGCTTTTCAACATGCGTTTGGAATTAGTATGCTCCCTACTTCTAGAGGATTAGTTTGTGAACCTGCTATACATATAAGACTTTTTCCCACTGAGACTTGGAGACCTCACGACAACAGTTTGCACTTGGTAGGTTTAAACAGTGAGATAATTACCTGGATAGTGTGTCTAAAATTATATTAGAAAGTAAATCAGGTTTTGAATTAATACTCCTTACTTACATATTATGATGATTTCTAGATCTCATTAAGTCATGTACTGTTTCCTTTTCCTTTTATTTTTTTTAAGTCTAATTATCACACTGTAATTTAAAGTTATATATTTGTACAGGAAAACAATTTACAAGATCCAACCTAGTTTATATAATAGAAAAGATACTCGGGTGATTTAAGAGATTTCAAAAAGCTAATATGCATTCTCTTCTCCCAGACACATTTCTATGTATCAAGTTTTCTTTCACACTACATATAAAGTCAGCTCAATTAACGCTTCAAAAACTATAAACCTAACAGCATCATACTGGTTCTTCAACACACTCCCTCTGAAACTGTATAGATTACTAAGACAAGACTTTTACCTTGATCTTTGGCTTAAGCAAGTAAGTTTTTGAGTAAAATAGAACCTACCTTAATGAAAGTAACTACAAAGTTAATATTGATTTTGCCTCTCGTTTCCCCGTCTTTTTGGATTGTTTCCCCCAGATTTTTTTCTCTCCTTGTTTATTCACAGCGCTCTTTCTTGCTTTAGGTCTTTTGCTCTGTTGAGACATAAAAGGAAGCATCAGAGGCTTTGATCATGCCAGTTTGGGATATCAGTCTGCATTGGCAGCATTGAGGGTTTTACCCTCATACCAAGCTTGGGAATTCAGTCCAGCGTTTGTCTGTACTGAACCATGACCTTTTATCTTTACCTGAGTCTTGGAAGATGATTTTTGAATGACTCTAGTATCATATTTGGAGTTAGAAAACTACAGAAAGACTTTTTTTCCTGTAGTATTTTATTCTACCTTTTAAAAATTGTATTTATTGGGGCTGGGGAGATGGCTCAGTGGTTAAAAGATCTGGCTGTTCTTCCAGAGGACCCACATTTGATTCCCAGCATCTACATGGTGACTTATGACCCTCTGTTACTCCAGTTTCAGGGAATATGACACTCTCTTCTGCCTCCACAGGCACACCATACACGTGGTTCACAGACATACATGAAAGCAAAATACCATACACATAAAATATTTTAATGTTATGTATATGGGTATTCTGGCTGCATGTTTGGGTACATATGTACCACTGGTGTGCCTGATGCCCACAGAAGACAAACAGGTCTTAGGGCTATCTAGAAGTTACAGATAGTTGGATGCTGCCTTGTGGGTTCTGGGAAAATGAACCCAGGTCTTCGGCAAGAGCAGCAAGTGCTCTTAGATGATAAGCCATCTCTCCAGCCCCTTATTACATCACTTAAAGATAATTCTGAACAGATGTCCTTTATTGGGTATCTAAAGCCTAGGAATGTAGATAATTTTGGGCTAATTGAATGACGAATAGAAAGGTCCAGTCATTATTCTTTGTATGATAAGATCTGCTGCAGTTGGTTTGCTTCTTAAGGTTAGGCAGCAAGCTGTTCAAAATATTCAGCATGTGTTCCAGATGGTTGTATCTTAAAATCCAAGACACTTTGGTCATTTATCTAGCTTTGGAAGCTTTTGTTTACATCTCCACTAATTCATCTATTGTTTGTTATTTTACATATTTAAGATTTTCAAGTGAAAGGTGTTGGAATAAATCACTATGTAAAGACATGATTTGAATGTCTCTGTTGCCCTAACATGTTCATATGGCATATTCTAAAATCAAATAACAAGAAGTTGTGTTTGAGAACTCTTCCCTAGTTGGTATTTCTAGGTAAAATTAATTATTGTTTCTTATAAAGACTAATTTTTTTCTCTGCTATGATTTGTGTCTTCTGTTTTCATACCTGCATACTCGGGAAAATAGGTCCTCCTTCCCCTCCCCCACAAGAACACTGTGAGTTTTAATAATTTGCTGATATGATGCATAACTTATTGGAAGCTATTATAGTCGTGCTTATGGCCTATTATCAACCAAGGGAGAGACAGATGGTCAGGCCTCAGATCAAAGCACACGGCTTCCATTTGTCCTCTCACAACGGAGTCATTAGCGTGAACTCTGCCTAGAATGATTTGTGGCTGATACTGCCGATTATGAATGTATTGTTACCTACCTGTGTATAACACCGAGCCATTGTGACCAGGATGTGTACCGGAGTTCAGTTCGATTGACATGGTTGGCTGACACATCAGAGGCAGTGTCGACATTGTGTGACCCAAAGCTTCAACCACCTGAGTGATTAACAAGCCTGTATAGAGATAAAAAGTCTGACCTGGCTGGGCAGTGGTGGCGCATGCCTTTAATCCCAGCGCTCGGGAGGCAGAGGCAGGCGGATCTTTGTGAGTTCAAGGCCAGCCTGGTCTGCCGCAGCTTTGTGGTTAAGTTTTCCTAACTGCAGAACATCTGGAGACAAAGCTGACATCATGTGACCCAAAGCTTCTCCTCTTAGTCACATTGCCATCAGGGTTTCTACACAAACTGCGTTTACTCTTGTGGCATTCCAGGGTCTAGAGAGTGCCCCCTAGGATCCAAGGGCTGCGGCAAGAACTCTTTGAGAAAAAGCTAAATTCTTTATCACACGGTATCAGGTATCACTTTTGAGGGCCACAAGTGGAAATAGCCTGGGGAATGTTTCCATCAGACTTTGAACAGGCAAGTGATCTGTCATGTAGGAAGCTTACAGAAGTTGGTATGGATTTGTGTGTCATTCAGGAACTCAGCTGCTGTTGGAACTAGTAGGTAGCTCTGCAGAAACCTCTGGTAGTATTTGTCCTTTGGAAAATAGTAGGTTAATTACTGCCCTGGTTAGTTTTATATCAGCTTGATATAAGCTAGAGTCAGTGGGAAGAGGAAACCTCAACTGAGAAAAATGTTCCCACCGGATTGGCCTGTGGGCCATTTTCTTGATTAATGATTGATGAGGGAGGGCCAACCCATTATGGGTGGCACCACCTTTGGGCAGGTGGTTATAGGTATCACAAGGGAGCAGGCTGAGCAAGCCATGAGCAAGCAATGCAGAAAGCAGCACCCCTTCATGGCTTCTGCTTCAGTCCCTGCCTCCAGATTCCTCCCCAGCTTGAGTTCCTTCCCTGACTTCCCACAGTGATGGACTGTCACCTAGAAATGTGAAATGAAATAAACCCTTTCCTACTCCCATTGCTTTTGGTCATGAGGTATTATCACAGTCACAGAAACCATAACCACACCAGTTGCTATCAAGCACAACAGCGTGCAACACACTCACATTTCTAAAAGATGAAAGTGTCCTCACTGAGCAAAGTTGAGAAGAAATTAATTATGTTTTCAGGTTGGTATATTTGCTCAAGGATTATAGAGCAGGATCATTTCCACATTCTGCCATTTGTTGAGGACACATTTGTGTTATTTATCTGGGAAACTTTTTTCTTAAGTGAGCAGTAAAGATTCACACGGGAGACATACATTCCCCTCCCCCAACACGGGTGGTCTTACAGATGAGATTCTGTTATTGAGGCATGTTTGTTTTGTTATTTGTTTTCTCTTCCACTTCTGGGATGACTGTCAAGGGTTAGGAATCTGAAAGACACTCAGAATTCTGCTCTCCACCATGCACTTATAAAATAATTATGTAGCACATTTGTAATCTGAAAAGAATCTTAAATACATAAAATGTAGAAAGAACAAAAATGAACAAACCATCAGAGACATTACATATCCAAATACTTGAAGACACACACACACACACACACACACACACACATACACACACACACACACACACACACACACACACACACACACAAATTAAGACCCAACCCAATCAAAAAACTGAAGGGTAAAGAGAGAAGCAAAGAAATAGTATGGTTAAAAATTAAATAATGAGAAATACATTTAAGTTTACCAATAATATAGTAAGTGTTAACTATTGTTTTTATTTGTTTGCTTTGTTTTGTTTTGGGTCTGGGTCTTACTATACAGATCTGGCTGTCCTGGAATTCACTATGTAGATCAGACTAGCCTCAAACTCATAGATACCTGCCTGCCTCTGCCTCCTGAGTGCAGGGATTTAAGATGTGCACAATTATGCCTTGCTGTGATTACCCCTATTGTTAGAAGATGATTCTTTGATTGGATAAAAGAAATGAAACAGCTGACTATATGCTATTTAAAGAGTGCTCCCCAAATTAGTGACTCATTCATCCATATAATATAACTTGAGTTTCTAAGAACTTTTCAATGAGCAAACCAGAGTCTCCATCCTCATAATACTCACATTACAGCATGGGATGTTGACAATGGACAAATAACCCATGTAATATAATATTAGAGAGTGATAAGTGCCACTCAGATGAAGTAAGATGAAGGCATAAAAATTTGCAGGCTGAAGAAGTGCCAAGTTCAAGAGGTGGGGCTGTGCTTGACACACAAACAGCAGAATGGTCAATGTTGCTGAATTTGGTGTACAAGGCCAAATTATTACAATTTGGTTGTAATCATCATTACACAATAAATACATAAATACCAAATTACTACATTGTATACCTTGAATAGATTCAATATTTGTCAATTAAACCTTTTAACTTAAAAATAAGTTTGTTAATTTAATATTTTAATTTCAAATGAGTGAGAGAAATATCTTATTACAGTTTGTTTAGTGTTTGTGTGTGTGTGTGTGTGTGTGTGTGTGTGTGTGTGTGTGTGCATATGCACCTTTATTTTTTGTATCATCTCCCTGCATAAAATTTTTACCAGAGTCGCTTAAGAAGACTTCTCTGATGTGACTCAAGTAAGGTCTCACTCAGCCTTGGTCTCAACGTCAGGTTTCAGTTGACATCTTTGTAGGTTCTAATTACAGCAAGTGTCCAGCTACAGTCAGTTTACCAAGAACCACACATTTGATATCTGATCCCACACATTTTTTCATCTGGGTTAGATGCAATCAGGCAAAGGCTTACTTTTTACTACGATCGTTGGAACTATGAAAAGTAATGAGAGTCTTGGAATGGGGGGTCTCTGTTGGTGTGGAGAGATGCAGATTTGTGTTTGTGACTCCAATGTTTGCTTCACCATCTCATCGAGTGGGGTTTGCAAATACATGTCCCCTCTCTCTGTATTTATTTTCTTATTGGTGGCTTTGGTTACATGGGGTTTTCCTTGTTATTCCTCAGCCTCATTTAAGGAGTTTAAATAAAGACAGTCCACCCCAGTCAACTTGATTGCTTTAGTCTCCTCTTGGCAATGGTCTTAACACATCAATTTAGCCAGAATACATCCTCTCCACTCAGTAATTTCCCAACCACTGACTACTCTCTTGTTTATTGGCTACAAATCCCTTGTTCTTCTTACTGTGTGTGAATTGATCCTATATGAGTATCAAAATCTCTTTGTATTCATTACAGTAGTTCCAGAGTAAAGTACATTTTACTGATTTAATGACTAGGTTGCTTGAATATTCTTAGATATACAAAAGTATTAGCATCAAAAGTTTGCTTTCCTTGACAGTGCTGGGGTAGCTCAGATTCATGCCAATCCAGGAAAGCCACTGATTTCCCCTCTTTTGTCTTTTTTGAAATCCATGATCTTTCTATAGTTTTATTTAGAGTGAAATTTAGACTGTCACATGGCTGGGCAAACTTCGTTTTATCGTTTAGTGGATGAATCATTGGCTATTCAACCATCCAGCTTCTGGCTGTGTTGTTTGTTACTCAGTAGCAAGGGCTTGCCAAGCTGCACATTTTGCATGGCAAACCCCATTTTATCTCTACATTGGACCTTCCCAAGTAATCTCTGGACACATTCATTCCATCACAAGGTTTCCAAATGTTCATTTCAGTTGTTTAGGGGACGATCCTTGCTTAGAGGGGGATAGGAGTGACCGTTTTCCTTACCATTTTCCATGTTTTTCACTCCATTAAATCTAGGTTTGTGAAGTTTAGAAAAGGATTTATTTGTCACCATTTGGCTACAAATAGGACATTTCCTTATGAGCATTTTTGGAAATTTATGACAATCTCTGCAATGCCTCATTTGACTGTGTAGAAATTGCCAAACATATATATATTTTTAAGTTGGGTTAGATGCAGTCAGGCAAAGGCTTACTTTTTATTATGACCATTGGAACTATGAAAAGTAATGAGAGTCTTGGAATGGGGGTCTCTGTGGGTGTGGAGAGATGTAGATTTGTGTTTGTGACTCCAATGTTTGCTTCACCATCTCATTGAGTGGGGTTTGCAAATACATGTTACCTCTCTCTGTGTTTATGTTCTTACAGGTGACTTTGGTTGAATGGGTTTTCCTTATCATTCCTCTTGGTAACTGATAGAAACACTTTTCTGATTCTGAAAATTTGTTGTTGTTGTTTTTTGTTTTTGTAATAAGAATTCAGAGCCGGGCTGTGGTGGCGCACACCTTTAATCCCAGCACTTAGGAGGCAGAGCCAAGTGGATCTCTGTGAGTTTGAGGCCAGCCTGGTCTCCAAAGTGAATTCCAAGAAAGGCGTAAAACTACACAGAGAAACCCTGTCTTCAAAAACCAAAAACCAAAAACCAAAAAAAAAAAAAAAAAAGAATTCAATGAGGTTAACATCCCTTATCTCATTTTTTTTTCTGATAATATATATGGAATAGGACCTGATTGGCAAGGTAGAGTTGTAATTAGTAATTATTCACTGTGCATGTTCCTTCCTACTCACCAAGGGAATAAGAAAGCCCATGTATTGTGATTCTAGTTATAAGAAATATATAGGAAAGAAAGTTTGTCTTGGAAGAGAAGAGTGGATGGAGGGGTGCCAGCAAAATGTAATGGGGTTTCTGAGATGGCAAAACTTGACTGTGGAGATGGTCTCCCATAGTAAAAACAGCTCTATTTTATATTTTAAGAGAGCAAGTTGCAGCATATGTGAATTATATCTCAATAAGCTGTTCTTACTAAATGGTTAAATCACATGACTTCAACCAGCTGCAGGCAGTTCTGCCACTCTGAACCCTCACCATTGTGCATCCTGACCGAGGCTAACGCAATGTTACCTCCTTCATACTCCCCTGATTATAAAGGCTAAGTGTCTCTCCATATTTTTTAGCTCTATGGATTTTCTTGTTCTATCAATTTCCTGTTTGTGTACTTTAACTAATTCTTTTTGTGACTTTTTTTCCCCCCAACTTGCTTTGTTGGAATTTTGAAGTCCTCTGTCTGGGCACTAAGGGTCTCAATGTTTTGTGGGTCTCTTTGTTTCTAGGTCTTTTAACCAACTTGAATTTATACAAATGCTTCATTCTCAAATTCAGGAAAGGCATGTTTACACAATTTTGTTAAATTTATAACTCAAATTCATTTCCCTCATATATAATTATTCCAGAGTAATGATGACACATATTTTCACATTGTTATAAGTAGAAATGATTTTGCAGTTTTTGTCTGAAATTTTCTAATACTAAAAGAAATATATATTTAATATGGGAGTTATATAACAGGAAAATCAGAAAAACAAAATGCATTATAATACAACAACTTGATTGTCAACATGTATACTTGAGAATACTTGGCATTCTTGCAAATCATTTAGACATTAAACTTTTTTAAACAAGCCCATTATCTATTAAGTCAGAAAAGAAGTATATGTTCTCAGCTCAAACAAAATCCCAATTAATTCCTTTAACATTACTGAAATATTCTTAAGTACCTATGAAAAAAATTGACTTGGGTTTCTGAAAATTTTAAAGCATTTGAAATATTAATTACTTAACTATTTAATATTTGATGAAGTTATAATTTCATATAGTGGTGGCTTGGATAAGAATGACTTCCATAGGCTCATATCTTTGAATGTTTGGTCATCAGGGAGTGGTACTTCTTGAGAGGGATTAGGAGGTGTGGCCTTGTTGGAAGAACTGTGTCACTGTGAGTAGGCTTTGAGGTTTCAAAAAGCCTGTTCCTAGCCCATAATCTCTTTCTTCCTGCTGCAGATCTGGGTGTGGAACTCTCAGCTACTTTTCTAGCACCATGTCTGTCTGCATGTTGCCATGCTCCCTGCCATGATAACAATGGACTAAACACCTGAAACTGTAAGCAAGCCCCAATTAAATGCCTTTCTTTATAAGAGTTGCATGGTCATGATGTTTCTTCACAACAATAGAACACTCACTAAATCATATGTTTGTATGCCATATGAAAAACTGCTGTACAACATTAGAGAGTAATTGAAATATAATACAAGTCAAAGCATTGCGTGTGTTGAAGATACACAAAGAAAGCCAAATGGTTACTTTCTGCACATTAGATGTCAATAGAAAGGCTGCCTGAATGTGGGTGGGAAGGAGAACAGGAGGCCTTAGTGGTTGATATGGGTGGGTATTTGAAGAGTTATCTGGTGGTAGAGAAGGGGAAATGTGAAAATACAGAGCAAGAGGAACTGTAAGCATATGAGGTTTGTCTTCTGAATTTAAGCAGCTTTGTGCTCAGTCTTTTCTTGTGGTGCTCGAGACTCTGGAAGTCGGCATCTGTTTTTCACAGCTCATTGAACAAGAATGTTGCAGCCTCATTTTCAGATGTGCAGTATCTTTATCCTAGAGAATTTTGTTCTCTCCATGGAGACACACAGAAACAACTTCTTTGTTTAGTCTACGAAGTTAGGGTTAGCCGGGTGCCTGGTATGGCCTTTGCTTTTCTTCTTGTAAAAGAGCAGGTATGGGGAAAAAAAGTGCCTACCTTTTCACTTTATACAGTACAGTGTAGGCTAGTTAATCTGGCCTATAAATCAGCTTATCTGCAAACTCCAGGACATTGCATTTAGAACCACAGGGTGAGCATCTAATGAACAATACAGTAAAAATCTCCTAAAACGTTAGGTGTAGAGAGATCCTCAATTTTCAGTCCAGGTGACATTTTATCTATATCTCTATGGCTTAGTTATATGAAATACAGACATTATGAAATTATATGTTCTTAAATTTCTAATCTGCTGAGCATAGCCTAGCTCTCCAGCATGAAACACAAACTTGGTTTCTTTTCTGAACAAGACATCAACAGGGAGATACAGAAATAAATGCCAGATCCTAAATTCCACCTGACTCCCATATTGAGATCCTCCTGAATCCTGAAGTTATTGATAGAGAAATGATGTTTACACAGCTTGGAAGAAGCAGGTGCAGAAGAACTTTGTGATTAGGATGGATGGCTAGCTAAAAAGCACACCCATAGGAAAAGGGACTAGGGGCTGTTCACCTAATCATTTCTAACCTGTGAGAAACAAAAAGCCCATATTTATCCATCCATCCATCCATCCATCCATCCATCCACCCATCCACCCATCCATCCACCCATCCATCCATTCATTTATTGTTTGTTTGTTTATTTAGTCACAGTGATTAGTTTAAGTGCTCACACTCCGGATTTCCAAGACCCAATGTTTCCAAGAGCCATGGGAACAGCAGTGTCAGGAAGCATCAAAGTCATCAAACACATCTAATAATATGGGGACGGCTCCTATCTGAATGAATGGCGGGTCCCTCCAGCATCTCTGGCCATTTCATCACAAGTGGTTCTGCAAGAATACCTTAGATATGAGGAGCTGAAGTACTTCAGTTGCAGTGAAAGTTCTATATGGCACACATATGTATATTTTTATGCATCACACACAGGCTTCTTTCATGGATAAAGCACCAAGAAAGAAGAGACCTGAAAAAGGGTAATTTAAATAATGTCAAGAAGGTAAACTTCTCAAGCTCTTGCCCTTGAAAAATTTAAAATTTGGGAAGTCACATCTCGTGTACTACATGCTTCACATAAAGGACCCTAAAATATACACTGAAGAGCCAACCAAATGTAATTCATTTATTCTGGACTTGACCTTCTGTCTTAGGTACTTTCTTCTTTTCCAGTGCTGTGAATGGGGATGTGTATGCTAGTAATGTAAGAAATTTAAATACTCATAATTCCTTAGCTCTGAAGTCTAGAAATATCCTCCAGTAGTTAGAGATTTGATTTATTCCTTTTGGTTCTAACCTTGCACTCTATTATTGTTAAGTTGCAACAATGTCTCCCTCCAACCCAGTCTTAACCCCAAGCCATCTCAGAAAATCTTTGAACTTTAACTTTCTCAGAACTTTTTTGCCAAAGGCCATAGTAAAAAGTTTTACTATTTCTAACTCCAAGGTTATTCTGCTCCTCTCATTTAGAATCCTTTTTGCCCATTCATCTGTTTATCTCTTCATTGCATGCATCCATCCAGGCATCCACCCATGCATCCAGGCATGTATGCCTCCATCCATCCATCCATGCATCCATCCATCCATGCACCCATGCCAATGAATATTGAGAACAAGCAGCATGTAGACCATGTGCTGAGTTGGGTATTAGTTCTCTCTGAATTTGGTAGGGAAAGAATTATTACAGAAGCAAGTGCACAGCTCCTGCTCAGCAGTGACAGTGATTTGGCTCACAAGGAACAAGTAGCTGTACAATAAGAGGCTTCAGGAGGTATCATGAGATTTCTGTGAAATGCAGTGATGATACTAAATTTACATTGAGATTGGATTCATAGAAGTTCTTTTTATCATTCTTTGGATTTGTTCCCAAATCCAAATGCTGATATGCAGAGTAAGATGGATAAGGAAGACATCCCTTGGGTATTCTTTGCTAAAACTTACACTTCTATCTGCCTTTGCTCTCATGTCTCTGAGGTATTCTTATAATGATCCTTGTAATGAACTCTTCTATCAATCTTTATTGTCAGTCACTTAATAGATTCCCATCTAAGATGGATGAGCTTATGGGATGGAAACGAGAGTGGAAATGTAGGCACTCAGCAAGAAAACAGCTACCTGAGGGTGACCATACATCAAAGGAGCCATGGAGACAACAGGAAACATGAAGTCTGTGGATTGACGTGGCCCAAGACGCTTCATGGAGATGGAATGATTTGACTGTGCTAAGAAATTTCTTTTACACTTCCCATCATGCTCTGAGCCAGTAGCCCGTACATCAGAGGCTTCTACAAAATACTTTTTCGGAGAAGAGCAAGAGGGGGTGGATGACTTCATAGAAACAGTGTTTCTCAGACACACAGGGAAGTGCACAAATGAATAGTCAGAGATTGTGACAGCATGCATATGAACTTCACAAGCTCAAGGCTGAATAAAAAAAATCCCCAGTGTGGAGCAGAGGGATGAGCATAAAGTCCCACCTGCACTATGAGCTATTAGAATTGGATAGCTGTTGGGTGAGGGAAGGTCAGTTTTCTTAATGATGTGATACCTGATGTATTGACCACACTCCGGGGCAGACTCCATATTCAGGAGTAGCTGGCCAACACATGTCTGTGGACATGTGGCCAACACATGGAGTGGACTCCATGGGAGACATTATATATAATGTGTATATATATATATATATGTATATATATGTATGTATATTACATATACATGTATTATGGAGAGAGAGAGAGAGAGAGAGAGAGAGAGAGAGAGAGAGAGAGAGAGAGAGAACGAACAGGAATATGAAGTTGGGTGGGTACAGTAAATATATGCCCCCTCTTCTCTCTCATGGCAGGACAAACTTGTTATCTAGGGTTGCCCGACTGCAGGTCACTGACTGAGAAGTCATCTGATAATTCCTGACAGATGTGTGATGCTCTAATACCATAATCCATTTCACAGTGGTAAGTCATCACCTAGGCAGAGGATTATCTCAGCCTGGAAAATAGTCAATACCTTTCCACTTGTTCAGGCTGATGAACAATTTATGCTAGGTAAGTAGATAATAATCTTGACCTCATTTGTATTATTACACATGAATAATAGAGGTGACTATGAACTTTCTGTTTAAATATTTTGATTGGTAGGTTTGTTTATGTTTTGACAAGGCTGCATTAAATGGACAAGTACATTTCAAAAATTGTCATACAGTTAATTAGTCACTGTTTGTTTCTGAAAGCCAAATTTTTGTTAGAGTTAGCCAAATAGGATCCATTGCTAGTGAATTAGATATTTAATGTACATCTTGAGAGGCTGTAATTGCCACTGGATTGAGGATTAAGATAAGGAAAAAATTCATTTTTTTCTATTATGCATTCATTTATTCAGTACTAGGCATTTACTATGTGTCCATACAGTAATTATATATATGTATATGTATATACACACACACACACATATATATATATGTATATACATATATATTCTATACTATATGATATGAATGTTGTAATTGGTACTAACATGTTAAGAGGCAATAGTAAATGGGTGATGGATTATGATAAATATAAACACATGGTGTCACAGAGCATAGAAGTGAAGGGCTGCCTAAGGACAGACGTAAGGCTGATTTCAGAGGGAGATGTGTGTACCAGCTGCTTCGTTGGACCAAGAGTTTTCAGATACTCCCCTCCAAATTCATTGCTGAAGTCTCAAGTCTCTCATAGTTATATTTGGAGGTGGAGTCTCTGTAGAGATAAGATTAAGTTTTTCAGGTTAAATGAAATTGCAAGCTTGTGGCCCAGAGCCCACAGGATTGGTATCCCCCTACCCCCAAATGCAACACCAGAAGCTTGTCCTGTTCTTCTGTGCACATGTGAAGACATAATAAGAAGGTGACTGCAAGTCAGGAAAAGGCCCTCTCTCAAAATCAAATTTGCTACAACACTGACCTTAGACATTTAGCATCAAAAATGTAAGAAGATAAATGTCTGTTAAGTCAGGAGCATGACTTAATGAAGTCCCAGAAGACTAGAACTGCCATGACCTCTGTGCATGTGGGGTTCAGAGAAGAGAGTAGATAGTATTTTAGATGGAGGAAGAATTGTGTGAATAGTGACAAAGGCGAGGAACACCATTCTTCTCTATCAGTTTGTATGTCAGTGTGTGTGTGCATGTGGTGTGTGTATATGTGTGTATGTGGTGTGTGTGCATGTGGTATGTGTGTATGTGTGTGCATGTGGTGTGTGTGTGTGTGCATGTGTGAATGTGGTGAGTGTGTACATGTAATTGTGTGTGTGCGCATGTGGGGTGTATGTATGTGTATCTGTGCATGTGGTGTGTGCATATGTGTGTGTGTGCATATGGTGAGTGTGTATGTGTGCCAGGGTAATCACTACCACTGAGTTACATCCATGCCTAAACTGTCCCTGATCCTTTTAGTGTTTCTTCTTTTTATTTCTAATATTGACAATTCTTATTATTTCTCTATTTCCCCTTAACTGTTCTTGCTAACTTTTGCTTTTTTTCTATTGAGTGTATTTGTTTGTTTGATTCTTGTTCTCTGACTGTTTATTTCCCCTTGTTCCTTCAGATGATTGAGATGGAAACTTAGATTTCTGCTTTTTCGGTGTTGGGGATTTAAGCTCAGTGGTAGAGCTATTGCCTGGCAAGCTCAAGGCCCTGTGTTCGGTCCTCAGCTCTGGGGAAAAAAAAAAAAAAAAAAAAAAAAAAAAAGATTTCTGGTTTTTCAACCTTTTCCTTTTTCCTAAAATAAACATTTAAAGATAGACTTTCCCTCTGTGCACCACGTCAGCTGTATGGAACCTGCTTCCCTCACATCATATCATTCTGTTGAAGTCTGTTGTGACCAGAAAGCATACTCTATTTGGTTCTTGGGAATTTATTGAGCCTTGTTTTCTGACCCAATATCTGATAAATGTTCACATTCACTCGCAGTAATGTTTATTCTTCATTTGCTAGGCATACATTAGCTACCATCTATCTATCATTAGTTATTGATCATTGATCTGTTATTTATTAAAATGGTCAACCATACTGTTACGAATTATGCATGAGGGACTCCGAGGGTATCCTGTGTATGCAGGGAATCATGCTTGCATGCTGAGCAGTTGTAGGGGAGGGCTGGTGGGTGACCCATGCTACGAGGGCATGGCAGCAGGTGGACATTCACAACCCAGATGCTGCATCTGTGTGGAAATGATTTATTATAACAGAGAGACAAAGAGAAGACAGGAAAGAGGGAGAAAGGAGAGAGGAAGAGAGAGGGAAAGAGAGAGGAGGGTTGAGGGTTGTACAACTCATGGGAGTGGAAAGAGAGAGCGGAAGTGAGAGAGGAAGGGGAGGTGTTTTTCCTTTACATGAGGATGAAGGATGCCCCAAGGGATGGGGTTTCAAGGGACGGGTCAGAATATTAACCCATACTACTGTTTAAATCTTTTATAATCTTGCTGAGTTTTTTTTCATGTATTTTGAAGTTAAGTGAATGTATATTCTACTTTGTCATCAGATACAAATTTAAGAATCTGCTTTGCTCTGTAGTCACTCTTTTATTATTACAAAATACCTTAATTTCTCTGATATTACTTCTCAGTCTCTTTTTTTGTTATTTATTATATTTGTGTTTTAATTTTACACATCAGCCATGGGTTCCCCTGTCCTCCCCCCTCCCGCCTCCACCCTCACCTTCCCCTCAGCCCCTCCCCTCCATTCCCATCTCCTCTAGGGCCAAGACTCCCCTGAAGATTCATTTAAACCTGGTGGATTCAGTACAGGCAGGTCCTGTCCCCTCCTTCCAGGCTGAGCAAAGTGTCCCTGTGTAAGCCCAAGGTTCCAAACAGCCAGCTCATGCACTAAGGACAGGTCCAGGTCCCACTGCCTGGATGCCTCCCAAACAGTCCAAGCCACTCAACTGTCTCACTTATCCAGAGGGCCTGATCCAGCTGGGGGCTCCACAGCCTTTGGTTCACAATTCATGTGCTTTCATTCGTTTGGCTATTTGTCCCTGTGCTTTTTCCAATCTTGGGCTCAACAATTCACACTATTACAGTCCCTCCTCTTTCTCGACAATTGGACTCCTGGAGCTCCACCTGGGGCCTGGCTGAGGATCTCTGCATCCACTTCCATCAGTTATTGGATGAGAGTTCCAAGATGACTATTAGGGAGTTTGGCCATCTGATCACCAGACTAGGTCAGATCAGGCTTTCTCTCAACCATTGCCAGCAGTCTACAGAGGATATATCATTGTGGATTTCTGGGGACCTCTCCAGCACTCTGCCTATTCCTGTTCTCATGTGGTCATCATTTATCATGATCTGTTATTCCTCATTCTCCCTTTCTGTTCTTGATCCAGCTGGGATCTTCTGTTCCCCTAAGCTTTCTTTCCCTCAAACCTTGCCCTTCATTACTCCTACTGTCATCCAGGTTGTTCATGTAGATCTCATCCCTTTCTCTGTCATTGGGTGATCCCTGTGTCTTTCCTAGGGTCCCATTTTCTAGGTAGCCTCCCTGGAGTTGTGTAGCAGTCTAGTCATCTTTGTTTTACATCTAGTATCCTCCTATGAGTGAGTACATACCATGTTTGTCCTTCTGAGTCTGGGTTACCTCACTCAGGATGATTTTTTCTAGATCCACCCTTTGCCTGCAAACCTCATGATGTCATTGTTTTTCTCTGCTGAGTAGTACTCCATTGTGTATATGTACCACATTTTCTTTATCCATTCTTCAGTTGAAGGGCATCTAGGTTGTTTCCAGGTTCTGGCTATTACAAACAATGCTGCTATGAACATAGCTGAGCAAATGCCCTTGTGGTATGATTGAGCATTCCTTGGGTATATATGCCCAAGAGTGCTACAGCTGGGTCTTGGGGGGAGATGGATTCCCAATTTTCTAAGGAAGTGCCATATTGATTTCCAAAGTGGCTGTACAAGCTTGTATTCCCATCAGCAGTGGAGGAGAGTTCCTCTTGCTCCACATCCTCTCCAGCATAAGCTGTCTTCTGTGTTTTTGATCTTAGCCATTCTGATAGGTGTAAGGTGGTATATCAGAGTCGTTCTGATTTGCATTTCCTGGATAATTAGGGATGTTGAGCAATTCCTTAAATGTCTTTCAGCCATTTGAACTTCTTCTGTTGAGAATTCTCTGTTTAGTTCTATAGCCCATTTCTTAATTGGACTGTTGAGCATTTTGATGTCTAATTTCTTGAGTTCTTTATATATTCTGGGTATCAGCCCTCTGTCAGATGTGGGGTTGGTGAAGGCATTTTCCCATTTTGTAGGCTGTCACTTTGTCTTGTTGACTGTGTCCTTTGCTCTACAAAAGCTTCTCAGTTTCAACAGGTCCCATTGTTTGATTGTTTCTCTCAGTGTCTGTGCTACTGGTGTTATATTTAGAAATTGATCTCCAGTGCCAATGAGTTCAAGAGTACTTCCTACTTTCTCTTCTATCAGGTTCAGAGTAACTGGATTTATGTTGAGGTCTTTGACACTTGGACTTAAGTTTTGTGAACGGTGACAGATAGCCCTCCTATATACAATAGACAAACAGGCTGAGAAGGGAATCAGAAATACATCACCCTTTACAATAGCCACAAATGGTATAAAATACCTTGGGGTTACTCTGACTGAGCATGTGAAGGACCTATATGACAAGAACTTTAAGTCCCTGAAAAAAGAAATTGAAGAAGATGTCAGAAAATGGAAAGATCTCCCATGCTCATGGATAGGCAGGATTAACATAGTAAAAATGGCAATCTTACCAAAAGCAATGTACAGATTCAACGCAATCCCCATCAAATTACCAACACAATTCTTCACAGACCTGGAAAGAATAATACTCAACTTCATATGGAAAAACAAAAAACCCAGGATAGCCAAAAGAATCCTGTACAATAAAACAACCTCCGGAGGCATCACAATCCCCGACCTCAAGCTCTACTATAGAGCTACTGTAATAAAAACAGCTTGGTACTGGCATAAAAACTGACATGTGGACCAATGGAATCGAATTGAAGACCCTGACGTTAACCCGCACACCTATGAACATATCATTTTTGACAAAGAAGCCAAAAATGTACAATGGAAAAAAGAAAGCATCTTCAACAAATGGTGCTGGCATAACTGGATGTCAATGTGTAGAAGGCTGCAAATATAGCCATATCAGTCTCTTTTAATAATATTAGTATAGATGTACCAGCTTTCCTTTTGACATTTTATCTTTATGTAATGCAAATATATTTATTTAGTGTGTGTATGCACATGCATGTGCACACATATGCACTAGTGTGTGTACACATGACATGAAATACATGTGGAAATTGGAGGCCAACTTGCAGGAACTGGTCCTCTCCCTCTGCCCTGTGGGTCCTGGGAACTGAACTCAGGTCATCAGGCTTGGCAGCCGGTACCTTTACCTGAAGAACCCTTTGACCATCCCTCCAGCTCTCTTTGATTGGTATTTGTGTGGTTTATCTTTACTCAATGCTTACTTTTAAATTAAATGCATACCTGTATAAAAAGAATGACTCTTAAAAACACCACACAGTTGTGTTTCATTGTTTATTTTTTCATTAATTTCATTAATGAAATTTATTTGTTTCTATTATATCTTAACTGCAGTTTTCCCTCCCTCCTCTCCTCATTCCCTCCCCACACTTCCCCTCTGTGCATCCTCCCTCCCCCATGACTCCTTCTCTGTTTCTGTTCAGAAAGGGGAGGCCTCCCATGGCTGACATATGAAGTTGAGGTAGGACCAAGCTCCTCTCTTTGTATAAAGGCTGGGCAAGGCCACTCAGTATGAGGAGTGGGTCCCCAAAAGTCAGCTCAAGCTTTAGGGATAACCCCTGCTCCTGTGGGGGGCCCAAAACAGCTTGACCACACAGCTGCTATGACAGGCTTACTGGCAGGCAACACTCTGATCCAGGAAAAGCCATAAGCTAACACACACACACACACACACACACACACACACACACACACACACACACAGAGATATATACCCAGGGATGGGCCAGCATCTAAGGGGAAGTACCTGATATCCCAAACATTCCAAGATAACATTAGGTAAGATTGATTAGATAAGATCGACAGATGTTCCTTAGCCTAGCACACACCTATTTCCCTTTTACAGATACCTCTAGACAAATGTCATTCAATCAGGGTCCTGAACCCTAGAAATTCCCTCACCCTAACCTCTGCTATGATAAAAACAACAACAACAACAACAACCCTACCCCACCTGAGCTCTGGGCTCTCTGCTCTCAGACAGAGACCAAGCTCTGAGCTTGAAATAAAGACTCTTTGTTTACATATGGGATTCGGTCTCTGAGGGTCCCGGAGATCTGGGCATAACACTCTCAGTGCTAGGAGTCCCACAAGCAGATCAAGCTACAGAATAGTCACACATATGCAGAGGGGGCCTAGATCAGTCCCATGCAAGCTTCCCGGCTGTCAATCCAAACTCTGTGAGCTCCTATGAGTCCAGATTAGTTGATTCTGTGGTTCCCTTGTGACGTCCTTGACAACGTCACCAACCTCTCCTCCCCCCTCCCCACCTCTTGTATAATCCTTCCTCCCTCTCTTTAGCAGGGTTCCCAGAGCTTAGCCCAATGTTCGGCTGTGGATCTCTGCCTCTGTTTTGGTCAGTTACTGGAAGAAGACTCTCTGATGACAAGTCACCAATCTACGAGTATAGCAGAGTATCCCTAGGCATCATTACATTGACATTTCATTTTTCTCCAATTGTGTGTCTCTGGGCCATCCAGCCTCTGGGTCCTGGCACTCCAGGTAGTTTCAGGGGTGGGCTCACTCTCCTGGTTTGTGTCTGAGACTGGAACAGTCATGGGTTGGCCACTCCCACAATCTCTGCACCATCTTTGCTACCCGCCTCCCCCCACATCCCATAGGCAGACTCTAGGTCAAAGGTTGTGTGGCTGGGGCCAGTGTCCCAATCCCTCTCCTGGACATTCTGCGAGGTTATAAGGGAAGGCCAGTTCAGGCTACATCTCCACCATTGCTAGGAGTCTTGGCTGGGCTCATGTTTGTATATTTCCTGGGAATTTCACTTGTACCAGGTTTCTATCTGACCCCAAAATGCACCCCCCTTTCCGGTCATCTCTTTCAGTACTCTCCCTGCTCAATGTACCCCTCATTGTTTCTTCTAAGAAAAGATCACTCTGTTTCATTCGCTTGCTGTTAATGTAATCACAAATTAAGTGTGTGTAGGACAGTTGTCCTCATATTTTTTTGTTTTATTCGTAAATTTATATTTTAATTCTTCTATCTTTTTTAAATCAATTATTGTTTTGTCACATTTCTCCATTAGGTAATTATTTTCTAGTTTTAATGACTACTGTATAAGTTACTTGTTGCTGTGATGTTGTAATTTTTTGCATGAATAATCAAGTCAGGCTAATGAACATATACCTATTGCCTACTATTACATATTTATTTATTTATTTATTTATTTATTTATTTATTTATTTATTTATTTATTTACCGAGTTTGGTATCTATTCTAAAAAATTCTCAAGCATACGGCACATAATTAAATCTGTCTCCCCAAGCTGTGCACCATCTTCAGGCCTCCTTCTCCCTGTCTGATTGAAACTTTGTGTCTTAGACTGATAGCTTTCTGTGTTCCCTCACTCCCTGACAACCACATTCCACACTTTACTCCTGTGGGTTTGGACTGTTAAGCTCCTGTATAAATGACACCATAAAGTGGTTGTTTTTCTTTGTCTGGCTTATGTCACTTGCACAATTCGTTCCAGATTCAGTCATGTTGTTGCAAGTGGAACCAATTCTTTCCTGTGGCTAAATAACATTCATTTTATACATCAGTACATGTGCACAAACATGTATGTCTTTTGTTCCCATTAGCCATTGGTTTATTGATAAAGATTTACTTCTGTTTCTTGGTTATTAAGACTAATGTTATAAATGACCATATTGGTAGAGATATCTCTTTGAGAGATCAATTTCATTTACTTTGGATATACCTTGCAGTGGAATTGCTATATCATGTGGGACTTCTGTTTTGTTTCTATTATTAAGGAACCTCTCCATCTGTGCTAATTACATTCCCACCAAGGAGTGTTACACCAATGGTCCCTTTTCTTCAAATTCAGTGCTTACTGTTTCTCTTTTATTTATGAGGCTATATTTCATTGTGATTTGATTTGCATTCCCTTGGTGACTAGTGATGAACCTTTAAAAATGTATCTGTAAGGCATTTGCAAGCAAATATTCAAGAAATATTAAGGTCCTCTGCTCATTTTAAAATCAAACTATTATTACTATTTTGCTTTTGAGTTGTACATGTTCCTTATGTATTTTGGATATTAACCCCTTATGAAATTCAAGGTTTATTTTCTCCCATTCTGTGGGTTTTCACTTCTCTACAGATACTTGTTAGTATGGTGCAGTCACAGTTGTTTATTTCTCCTTTTCTCTTCTGTACTTTTGTGTCATATCTAAGACAGATGATGTCAAGACTGAAGATGAGGAACTGCTCGCTGTTTTCTTCTAGAAGCTTTATGGTTTGAGTTTCTCTCTGTAGATGGTATCAGCATAGAATCCAAGTCAGTTCTTTTGAATGTGGGTATCTGCTTCCCCCATGTCATTTACTGGAAAGATTATTTACTATATTCTTACTTCTCTTCAAAGACCATCTGACTCTATAGGAACTTATTTATAGGCTTCTGGTTTTTTCTTGAAATAGGCAGGATAGTTCTAGGGAACTGAGACCAACTGAGTGGACTTGAGAAAAGAGTACAGTGTTGGAGTCTCAAACATCCTATCTGGTTCAGCTTTTTAATCAGGTGTAGAGATCATAGAAAGAAATTTGAGTTTTAAGTGCTAATTAACAATGAAAACTATTTACCAAAACCAACCTTAGTAAATCTACTATATTTTTAAGTGGTAGAATAAGTTAAAAAAAAAAAAAAAGATTCAGAAACCCTGAAACTATTTACTTGGAGATTTAAGTCACATTAAATTTCTATTGGAGAGTAGGATGTCAAGCTACTAAGAGATTTAAGGAGAATGTCCAGTCAGAGATCTCATGCACCCAAGGCAAAGAGTCAAGGTAGCATTGAGGGACAGATTAGCCTTAAACCTTCATAATAAAGGGCATTAATGGTTCAATGAGCAATACTGCTTTTTTTTTTTTTTTTTAAAGATAGGGTCTCTCTCTGGCCTTGAACTTGCAATATTCCCACTTCTGCCTCCCTAGTGGTGAAGTAGCTGATGTGCGCCACCATGCTTGCTGGCCTGAAATGTACACCTTTGCTCACAGTTGTCTGGTAATAACTCTTTCCAGGAAGTTCAACCACCCAGACCAGGATGCTTGGTCGTGTGGTGTCATGATTAATGAAGCCTGAGCTACTTCATCTAGTAGAAAAATTGTACTTGTTCAACGTCCACATGGTGACTCGTTCATCCTCCAGAACAGAAGACATTTCCCTTTGCTTGCTGGGAGTGGATACCTGGTAGTTCGAATAAATTCCCAGTGTGGCAAAGGTGGGGATTCTTAATGGAATCCTCATGCTTTTAGTGAGCAATGTTCACTTTTCATGTTCTTAGAGAAAGAAGTTCTGCATCAACACATCAAACAGTTTTTGTATTTAAGCAATGAAGCCTGAGGCAGTGTTCAAAAACAGTAATTTAGGAAATTTAACGCAGGATCAAGAAACTATAAAATTGGAATGTCGAATAGTTTTATTTTGCATGGACTTTAATGTGCAAGGACGGATAGTGGGGTAGGTAGAGCAAAGCTGCAGGGTTAGAGACACCTCACTCCTGGCTGCCTCAGTGTGGACTAGCATTTGTACAGTGAGAAATCTCGCTGGATCTTTCATTTTTACATAAAGAAGATGTAAAGGGTTAGTTGTTTAGCCTGTACTGCCTTCTCCTGGTTGGGATTGAAGTAGCAGCTCAGACGTAACAAATGTAAACCTTGTGTGAATGAAGCCCTGCCAACACTGATGTTGTATGGTATGCCAGCTCCCGATGCCAGTAAATTGCTCTTTCTATGGTGCCAGCAGGGCTGGCTTAGGACTGTGATGGTGTTTTCATGACCCTTAATATTTCAAGCCCATGTATTTATCAGTAAAATGTCTGAAGTGGGGAAGTTGTTCCACAATTTGCTAGTTCAGATCTGTGAAAGACTGATCTATCTGTACATTGAGGGAGGTCAATAACAATTTTAAATTCTCATAAGGCACGTAAGCTATAAATTCTATCATGGAGGGACATTTCTTCTAGGCCTCTGGAGCTGACCCCAGTTTTCCTTCTTTGACCAACATAACAAAGAGGCTAGATTCCCAGGTAAGTCCCAGTCCAAACAAAGGCATTTGATTCTTTCTCAGTGAGATAAATTCTCATGCTTTACAGTGAGATTTTCATATTCAGATAATACATAGTGCTAAAATAGGAAGGGACAGAAAAAGAAATAGAAATGCAAAATTACTGTTTTGGAGCAGGCTAATACAAAAGCACATGGTATGTATTATCTGTCTATCTATCTATCTATCTATCTATCTATCTATCTATCTATCATCTATTTATATTATGATATCCATAAATTGTATATCATAAGACACATGTCTCTGAGGAACTTAAGACTGTGGGAAAAGATAAGGAAATGCAAATACAAAAGAACTATCTTGAGGGTGAGGAGCAAAGCCAAGGTCTTGCTTCAGCCTCCTCTCAGCACAGCCACATGTGTAGAAATGTTGCAGAAGTGGGGGAGAGTTTTGGACACGGCTGGGTCATAAGTACAAGGTCACATCCAAATGGTAGGATCATGAAAGGCTAAACTGAAGTAAGAATTAAAAATAGAGTGATAGCTACAAACCGGGGCAAAACAAGAGCTGTGTGAAAACTAGTTAAACACACGAGTGGGAATCATAAACCCAATGCTCTGTCTGTAGGAAAGGAAGCAGAGTGACTAATGTCAGTCAAATCCAAAGGCGCACATGAAGACACAATGGTAAGTACAAGGTGCACAGACACAGCTGAGATACGAGTCAGCCTCATAACTTCCTGTATTAATTCCTGGTCATTCCATGTCCAAAGTCTCTGATCTTGTAGAACCTATAAGTAGCAGTCTCTTCTCAGAAATGTGGCTGGAAAGATATCAGGCAACCAACAGACAATGGCTCAGCAGTGGGTATGTTCCAGTCCCATGTATTTATGTTAAGGAAGGGTTGGGTCATAATTCTTTGGTTCATTGTGACTACTTTGTTCATAAAGTCTCACATAAGGACTGTATCCATATGCTTTGAAATCAGCAATAAAGGGTGACCTAGGAAACCCAGAAGAAAGCCATTCAGGCACAATGACTTTGGTCCCCAAGATCAGACTAAAAACCACTCATTAAATATCTTTGCTTATGAATTAGTTTTGGATCAGAGGATATTTCTAATCATTAAAACATGAGGAAAATGACATTACAAAGTTGCCTGAAGGAAATAGGATATAAAGATACACGCAGGGGGCTCTTCTCATGTCAGTTACAAGAAAGCCTGTGGTTCACTGAACGCTAACTGGGTGCTGATAACATGGCCATTTACCTTCCAACCTGACAAACCAAATCTCACAGCTCTAATTTAGAAAGTGAACAAAAGCCAAGCAAAACCATAAGATATCAATCCAAGAAAACGATGTGAGCGGACAGGTTGCATCACCCTAAGGGATATTTTGAGCTCTGAGAGAAAGGTGAGGATGGGATATTTGTAATTGCCATTTCTCTCTGTAGTTAAGATGTCAGAAAACAAATTGCTATGCCATAGCTTATATAAGCACAGCCCCCAATTCTAAGAGACAATTTATTTCTACTCTAATTGAAGAGGTGGAAAAGACTTTCGAGATTGTTATTTTACATGCCTTCTGCTATTAAGTCAAGCTTTGGAAGTCTGCATAGGCAAAATGATGCTAGAGGAGCATAAAGTTTATGAGTCGTGGAAACCAGAGCGCTCGCAATTAGTTTCCTGCACTGTAGGACAGTAGGGGTCTTTAATATGCATTGGGATCCTGTCTAAGAACCAACTCAAGACCGGCAAGCTGAGTCTTGGAGTGTCTCCTCACCTTGATGATGTGCCAGGTAAAGGTTAGATGAGCTATTCTATCGATTCTTTTTAAAGATCAGTCTTCTATAGAATGGGGCTAATTAAAGAGGTATTTGAGCCTTGTGGGGAGAACAACAGAGTAAGCTTCCTGTGTTTCTTCCAAGTTAAGTCCTTTATACAGATGAGCTGGACGGTACAAATGCAGCAGATTCACCTTAAATTGGACCTGTTTCTTCTCTTCTGCCTTCCATCAATTCTTCTCTTATTGCATTTATTCTTTCCTCCCCTGCATCTCTTCTTTTTTGTCTTTCCATTTCACTTTCTGGAATTGTGCACCAATTCAATTTAGCCTAATTCTATCTGGTCTCAGTATTTGGAGAAGGAATTGCCAAAGCTGGCTACAGCAGGGTCTTGCCCGGTTGGGATTCATCTATATAGATAAAAATACCACCACAGCTCAATTTCTGGGAGTCCGGGAGGTGGCTGTCTGTGTATGTTAGTAATCTCAAGGTTTTCAAGCTTTTTTTTTGTTGTTGTTGTTGTTCTATTATTCTGCAAAATTCAGAAATGTTTAATAAGGTGCATCATTCAGGGAGCCAAGGAGACTATCTGGCTAATGGGCCAGATAGTGCAGATGGATGAGTTTTACCTAGCATATCTATTAGCAGAGAGCTTGTAAGAGTGAGAGCAAAATGCTATTACTCTGATGTATCAGTGTGGGAGACATAGAGCAACATGGCTCTGATGTATCTTTGGAAAGATAATTGCTTTCTTCCCGATGGTAAAAGCAGTATGTATTCATCATAGAATACCTTTGCAAAGCAGTCTAAAAAAGCAAAAACGGACAAATCTAACACCATGATCTTTGTTTCCTTCCAGTCTGGGTTTGATAATGGACTTTGATGTTTTAGGTGAAAACACACAGAACAAACTATTAGGTAATTTTCTTTTGCCATGTGTTGTTGCAAGAAACGTCTTACTACTTGTTAAAATTCCTCAGGAACTTTACTCCTGCTATCTTGTGGATAAAGCACAGCTTATTCAATAACTTTCTATATCCAGGTCTTTATTTTGGTTTAATTTTTATATTATAAATAATAAGGAAAGTTTAGGCATGGTAGCAGAAATCTGTAACCCCAATCCTAGGTTCTTAGGAGGCTGAGCCAGCACTACTCAGGTAGGCTAGCCTGGGCTATATAGAGAGACTCCCAAAAAGTAAATAAAAAAATAAGCCCAAGACATTTAAAATATTTATCTATTTTTATTTTATGTGTATTAGTCTTTTGCCTGTATGTATGCGTATCACCTGAATGCCTCCTACCCTGAAGAGGTCAGAAGAGAGGGTTGGATCCCCTGGAACTGTAGCTGCCATATGGATGCTGAGAACTTAACCTGAGTCCTCTTTACAAGCAGCCTGTATAACCACTGAGCCATTGCTTATGTGCCCCAACAAACATTTTTATAATTTGTCTTAACATTATTGCGATTGCTGTGTACAAATCTTGAATCAGGATCAATGCATTTGAGGGTTTGATACATATTATATAACTGGCCTTGGAACAGGCAGTGGGACCGTCTCTTCTAACATATGTTAAGGAGGGTTATATTAGCAAACACATTGGGTATGTTAACTTACACCTGACTGTAACATTGACTGTATTCTTTCTGTGCTCATATACTTAATAGAAGTTTCATTTCCTCTTTAATGAATTTTCTGCTCATATCTCTGGCCCATTTTCCCACTGGTGTTCTACCTTGTTCTTACCAGTTTCATCAGAATGTGGTACATACTGGCATTGCAATTATCCATGCCTCAAACTCTTCTAGGTCGATTCTTTTTTGTACATTTGCTTGCACCTGAATTTTCAATATCCTTTCAGACTGACTGTGAACAAACAAAAGGGGGTTATTTGTTGTGCTGTTTAGAAGGCTCTCCTGCCTCATTGTTATCCAACACTGGAATCTATCTCTCATTTGGAGTTTACTTGATAAAATATGTGAGATAGGACTCCAGCATGAATTTTCATACAGTTATCCAGTTATTATATCACCAATTAATAAAACATTAATACTATTATGGTCTGTGTTGTGATTAATATGACCAACACACTAACCATTAGGATTACAGATAAATTATTTTTTGACTTAGTTTTCAAAGTGTCAGGTTTCCTTACATCTTTTTTTCTATATACTTAGCTTTAGTTAACTCCACCCCCACGGCCTGCTTTCTCCTTATCTTCCTCCCCAACTACATACTTCCACCCTGGTGTTCCTTCTACTTTCCTGTCATTTGTGTTCTATCACCCCCCTCACGAGTCTCTTCTCTCTCCTGGCATTTCTACACTCACATGTGAACACACCTATAATAATTAAAAATGAGGATCCACGTACAAGCAAGAACATAAGGTTCTTTTCTAACTCATTTATTTGCTTAATATAATATTAGAACCTATCTATCTCTTTTCCATTCAGGGAATATTCAATGATTTCATCTGTCTTTATAGCCCAAATAAAATCCTATAACTTATATTGACTATCATGGATAGACTAATATTTCTTCTCTTTTTTTGATCATGTACAAAAATTTAAATTGAAAAAGTTGTTTTTATATATAGGTGCATGTCTGTCTGTTTTTCACTAGAATGCTTAGTGGCCACAAAGGCCAGAGAAGGGCATCAGATACTCTGGAACTGGAGTTACAGTTGGTTGTGAATATGTAGGTGCTGGGAATTGAACCCAGGTCTTCTGGAAGAGCAGCCAATGTTCTTAACTGCAGAGTCATCTTCTCAGCCCCACATACAAAGTTTTATCTGAATTTCTTTGTAAACGCAGGATTTTCTTTAATCAAATATTTTCCAGATTCAGGAAAAAAGGACATTTTCTCAAATTGAGTATGATTTTACTGTTTTCTTTTAAAAGATTTATTTAGTTACCTGTTTTTATTTTATGAGTATGTGTATGTGCCCAAGTGTATGTATAGCCACCACAAGCATGCAGTGCCCATGGAGACCAAAAGAAGGCATCAGATCCCCTGGAACTGGAGTTACAGGTAGCTGTGGACAGTGAGATGTGGGTGCTGGGAACTGCACCCAGGTTCTCTGGAAGAACAGTAGGTTCATGTAACCTCTTAGCCATTCAGTCCCCAAACTTTAGTATTTTAAAGTATTTAAGGAACGGTTTCATTTTCTATCCTTTAATTTTTAAAAGAGAAAGCGTGTATTTTTAGTAGAGTTTTCCTGATAACTTCTGGAGGCTCCTTCTGAGGGATTCAAACAATGACTTCCCTTACCCTAAGCTGTGTTACTTTATTTTTGGTTTTAGAACTCAGAGCCTTTACTCTGCTAAACACATTCTCTACACTGAACTTCACTCCCAGGTTCAACCAAAGCTTTAAATTGTGAGTTTATTTGTTAGTTGAGCTAGAACCCTTAGGCTTTGAAATGTTCAGTCTTCTCATTCATGTTTTCTTATTTATTTAACTTTATATGTCATAATACTATTTTATAATTTTTATCTATTATCTGTAATAGTCTTAAATTTTCATTCTAGTTAGTTTATAATTATGTTACTGTTATGGAACATATCTGTTTGCTATTTTATTCTTAACTTGTAAATAAGAATCTACCTGCTATAATACTGATAGATTCCTATGTCTGTGCATTGTGTACACACACACTAAGAGAAACTATATTACCAGCCAAACTGGCCAATTCATCTGTTAGTTGTAATTTGTCAGATGTTAAAACAAAACACATTGCTTAAGATCCTTTGTCTTAGTTAGGGCTTTTATTGCTTTGAAGGGACACCATGACCACCATAACTCTTATAAATGAAAACATTTAATAGGGGTGGCTTACATTTTTAGAGGTTCAGTCCATTATCGCCATGGCAGTGTGCAGGCAGATGTGGTGCTGGAGCTAAGAGTGCTAAATCTTGCAGGCAACAGTCACTGGGAGTGGCTTAATCATATATGAGACCTCAAAGCTTGCCTCCACAGTGACACACTTTCTCCAAGAAGACCATATCTACTCCAATAAGGCCACACCTTCTAATAGTGACTCTCCCTTTGGGGGACATTTTCTTTCAAACCCCCACAATTCTACACATCCCTTTTCAGGATATAGGCCAGTGAGTCTCCCTGACCTTTCCCTTCATGCATTCTCCCTAGACAGCCAGATCTAGCCTGGGTCCCACTCTACCTATTCTGGCCACCCTGCCAGTACCACAAAAAACCTCTAGACTTCTGTCAGGACCCTCCTACCTGCCCACCAATCCACAAGCTTCTTTCATGCTACACACAACCTCTCTACCCAGCCAGGTCTACCCTGACACTCAAGTCTTGGACCAGGACCCACATTATGCACACCAGCCTAGTCCTCTTGGTCTACCTGACTTCATTCCATACAAAACATTTCCAACCTCAAGGCCAACCCACTCCAATATCCTCTCTTCTGCCCCAACTTGCTCTCTCGATAGCAGACCCAGAATTATCAAAAGAAATCTACAAGCCCAGTTGTCATTGCAAAAACACAAATAATATGAATGATCAAGCCAGTGTGCCCCCAACCCCAAACCTACCAGTCCTGTAGAAATATTTGCCAATGAGAATGACTTAGATGAACCCAGGACACAGAATTTGAAAGAACATTCATAAACATTATCAACGAATTCAAAGAGTTTAAAGAAGATACAAACATTTTAATGAAATTAAGGAAAAATAACTCAAGGAGAATAAATGCCTGAGTGATACCCAAGAACTAATTATATTGCTTGGAAAATGACTTTTCTCCTTCGTTTCTCAGATGCAAAAGGGCGCAACATACGTGTATGTAAGTGTGGTCCTATTCACTATGGTTTTCAGAGCAATGGTGACTGAGAATCTTTGACGTGATCCTAAATATAGTGGAGATGAACTCTGAATTGACATGTGAGGAATGTTGAGGGCTTTATGCTTAGGATAGGTAGCCTTCATTTTACTCCTCAACATACCTATCCATTTTTGTTTTGACTGCAGCATCCCACTATGTAGTCAAGAGTGGCCTTGAACTCGAGATTCTTATTGCTTTTGCTTCTCAGTGCTAAGAGTCCAGGCACACTGTTCACAGTGTGCTCAACATCCTTTGACATTAAGAAGCACAGTCCTTTATATTGTTGTTATTTCTCATTAACACATCTGTGTGTCCTGTTGGTCCATCTGTTTCTGTTCTTTGTCTCTCTGTAATTATCCTGGTTGGAGATTTGTCCAGTTTATTCCTATATTTGAAATTCAGTCACATATTTATTCATAATTTTATTAGAGGACAACTTTCAGGAGCTGGTTCTCTCCTTCTACCCCTGGGTTCAGAGGATAAGACTCAGGCTGTCAAGCTTGGTCGGCAGGTGCCTTTACCCACAGAGCCATCTCGCTGGCTCCAGATGCTATATCTTTAGTGCCCCCCTTTTGAATTTGCTATTTATTCTTCCTGATCATTTTATTGTTCCCCAAATGCTTAGTTCATTTTGTCATTTCCTTTGGGTGACACCTTAAGGATATGTCCTTATAGATTTTCCTCTGAATGTAATTTAACAGCATTCTCTACATTTCTACAAGGAACACTTCTGTTGTTATTACTTTATATATATGTTATTTTCTTTTGTTGTGGTGCTGCAGATCAAACCCAGGACCTTGCACATATTAGATAAACACTCCATCACTGAATTTTGCCCTAGCCTTCATTATTTTTCAATTGTATATGGTTACAGATCTCATTTTCTCAGTTGCCTTGGGAGTAATTCAGGAGAAAGTCTTAAATGTCAAAGTTTGTTTTCTTCTGCTTTGTTATGTCATAGTTGAGAAGAGTAGCTTGAAAATTTTCCACATTTGGTTTGTTTTTGAGACGTTCCTCTGTAGTATAATATTGAATAGTGCTGTCCAGAACATCAGATCGTGATCTTATTTGGACACTGAGTCTTTCTTGATGTCATTAGTTAAGTTGAGGTTATTGCTTTAGGGTAGGCCCCAGTGATTCCAAACATCCCTCTCATTCAGTTAGTGAGTATGCACATTTATAGACCCAGAGGCAACCATAAGAATAACATGTAAAGCCAGGTGGTGGTGGCACATACCTTTAACCCCAGAACTTGGGAGGCAGAGCCAGGCAGATCTCTGTGAGTTTGAGGCCAGCCCCGTTCTACAGAGTGAGATGCAGGACAGGCATCAAAACTACACAGAGAAACCCTGTCGCTAAAAAACAAACAAACAAACAAAAACAAAACAAAAAGAATAACATTTAAAGAAGGAGGAAAGTGTTAGAATGATGCTATTCTAGGAGAGCCAAGGCTTACAGTATTTATGTTTTTAGAATTGCGGTATATCTCATTATAATAAGTTATCAACTTATTTCAGTTAATGTTTAATTCTAGGAATTGAAGTTAACTTGACTATAGTTTTATTTTTTACCAAAAAACTTCTGTCCATTTTACAAAACAATTGACATATTTAAATGTCTACTATCCATTCCTATGCTTTTTATAACCAAGAAGGAGAATATTTGCCTTTTTACTGAAAAATACATAAAATATCAATTGTCTAACATAAAAGGTGTTGTTGATAATGCACTATTACTGTCTCTCAATTGATTTCTTTTAATAAACTATTTTCAGCTAAGGTCATACTCTGAGGTTCCAGGTAGATAAAAATTTCTGTATTTGTTAGAGCTGGTATTTGTTTTTTGGATACCTTGGTATGCATGCATCCTTAATGTTTCTTAATTTTCTATTTTCCTTGCTTTTATTTTACTAAGCACTCTGGGAGTTGACATTTTATTTGTATCTAATGAGTAGCCATTCTAAAGCTTTTAAATGTCTGTAATGCCTTCCAAATATAATATTTGATGGTGAGGATGATTTTAACTCTGATTATGATGGCAAGATATATGCACAGAGAAAAAGGGGAGCAAACTCGTTCCATATATTACTTATAATAATGAAATTCCTAACTTTTTTTTTTCCAGTCTTGTTATATACCAGGTACCCTGTTAATTGCTTTTATAGATGGTTCAGTTTCTTTCTTGATGCTTTGATAAGATATCTTGGCAAAAAGCAACTTAGGGGAGAAAGGGTTTATTTTACCTGACAATTCCAAGTTAGAATCCATCATTATGGGGATCACAGCAGCAGGAGCTTGGGGTAGCTAATCATATCACATCCACAGTCAGGACCAGGCAGAAATAAGTACATGCATGGACTTGTTCATAGCACCAATCAGTTCTGGACCCAGCCCATGGAATGGTACAGCCACATCAGGGAGGAACTTCCTGCCTCAGTTAACCCAGTTAGGAAAATGCCTCGATTAAGAAAATGTCTGGCCCGGCAAATTTAGCTCAGTGGTAGAGCGCTTGCCTAGCAAGCACAAAGCCCTGGGTTTGATCCTTAGCTCAAAAAAAAAAAAAAAAAAAGAAAAAAAAAGAAAAAAAAAGAAAAAAAAGAAAAAAAAAAGAAAAAAAAGAAAAAAAAAGAAAATATGTCTGTTCTGGTATAGACAATGCTTTATTGAGATTCTCTACCTGGTGATCCCAGGTTGTGTCACGTTGACAATTAACGAACCATTACGCATGTGAGTCCAGTAAATCTTAATATGAAACTTATGAGATATATGTTGCATATATAATATTATATGTACATATAAAACATACACATATGTTGTTAAAGTTTCTTTCCTCTTGTAGATGAGGACAACAAGAGGCAGGCTAATTAAGAGAAGATGTCACCACTGCAGAAGAGAGGGCAGAAAGGTTTTTAAGACCCAGGGATTTGGGAGAACCAGAGCAAAAACGTTTCTCCTAGACATGACAGAAACACCACATTCATGAACTGACAGCAGTTGTTTTTCTGTGATCAAGTCATCAACATTTTAGCGTCGAGTCCGGAGCAGTTATGAAGCTCCACCTCTAACGAGGCGTTAATGGCAAGTGATGGATGGCTGCTGGGCGAGGGAGAGGCAGTTGTTTTTTTTAAGAGTATGACCTCTGGTAGGTACACAATGTTCCGATGGGTAGTCCTACCCCTGTGAGCATATGGGCAACATAAATTGGGCTTGGTGGGTTATTAAAAAGAGAAGAGGACGACGACGAGGAGGAGGTCACAAAGGTGCACAGGGGGACCCTATTCACAAACAAGGTCGCATTCTGTAATAGGGAGAGGTAGGACATTCCACGTGTCTTTTGAGGGCATACAGTTGAACCTTTAACAGATGGTGAACAGGGTTATTTTATTTTAGCATTTGCTCAGAGCAGGGCTCTTTGGGGCTGTGGACCCTAGAGCTCTTACTCTTAAGACTGTGCAGGTGTGTTGGGGGGGGGGCACATTGTATCCATGGTTACCCAGCAGAGTAGTGACTGACAGCTGGGGATCACATCCTTCACACTGGGGATCTGGCAGTTTCTCTTAGGCTATTTTGTGGCTGGCAACCTGCAATTCTCTGAAAGAGGAGAGATACAAACAACTGAAATGAATAAAGCAAGAACCTGAGCTCTCATATCTCCTTTGATGCATTTGCATTTTAATGGAGCAGCCTGGGCTCCATCCCAGACCTATTGATTCATGTCATCCAGGGGAGAATCCTGTGAGAATCTTACATTTTGGGAGCATACCAGGGGATTCACATGATTTGACATGCTTAGGAAACAACAGAACAGGATGCCTGGCTTGTGAAATAGTTAAGAAGTGAATAGCCCGTGAGAAGGTTTTAGGTGAGAGCCAGGTAAAGACGGTAAGAGGGCAGCAAGGCAGTCAGGATGGATGCCCTCCAAAGAAAGCCACAGATAGATCTCAGGTCTTTTCTCTCTGAGTCCAACTTGAGACCTAGTTCCTGCTCCAGGGAGAATGTGGGGGAAGAAGGTTTTTGGGGCTTGGATTTTAACATTCCTCCTAGGAGGAGCAGGCTAGACTTGAGATTGCTTATTAAGTAAAGGCCTTAGAGATCAAAGCGTCAATTCCTTCAATTCCGTATTAGAGGAAGGTACCCTGAGAGAAAATTCTAGCCAATTCCATTGTCTCTGTTGTCACATCACATGCAGACAAGGGTGATGTAGTCTCCCTTTTTAAAAAGAGAACTGCTCATTATTTGGTTTTGCACTTCAAGCTCTAATCTCGCGTTCTGACAGCCCATGTGATTGTTTTTAAATGAAGGCAGCCGGAGAGGCAGGGCAACGAGGAGGGGAAAAAATCTGCAGTACAGATGACAAGATTGTGCTGTTTTTGATTTGCCCCCCAAATAAACATGGTATTGAAAAATGATCCAAAATCATTCACTTAAAAAAAAATCACACTTACTTTTGAGTAATACTTCAGTGAGATATTTTTAAATCTATGTTTTGAAGCATAGTGCTCTGAGATTGGATTTGAAATTGGCTTAATACCAAAGTATGACATATTCTCTCTTACCAGGATTTACTGTATCCTTTGCCTGTTTAGATCTTACAAATTTCAGATTTCATTAATCTTTAGGATAGACATCCCTTACTGACTGTAGTTTTTATCCAATGGAGTTCCTCAATAAACAGTGACACCTTTTCCTCTGTTATTCCTCACTTCTGCCTCCGTGCATTTTTACAGTCTTTGCTTACAGGCATTGAGAGGCTGCTGAGGACCTGCACTGGCTAGGTGCCCAGGCACTTACACAGGAGCTCTACTTAGGGGCACCAAGTTGTGAGTAAGAGGACATGGTAAGATCAGCTCATGGGCCAGGAGAATTGAAATCTTATACCAATAGCAGGGGGCAAGTGAGACACAGGTAGGGTAAATTGCTCATAGCTGGGGTGGGGTGGGGTCAAGAATGCCTTGTGTAAGAAATCATATTTGAGCTGATACATGAGGTCTGGGTGTCCATCGGGTGGGTAGGCTGAGTAGTCCTGCTGTCCCCATGCTCCTTCTCCCCTCCCATTGTCGTGGAAATTCTGTTACTTGTCCCATAAGCTAAACCCTCTGCTTGTGCTCCTGGTCCTGTCCTCTGACCTTCCAACTGCCTTGCTCTTGCAGGTGGCTCCTCTCCATCCTATAGTAGCAGTCTGTGCCACCTGCTATGTATGGAAGCATGGAAACATAGCATCCATCTCTTTCCCTTGGAGAAGAAAGCAGACATTCCTCGACCTGTGTCTTCTTCACTGTTCCATGTGCTGTCTTCCTCTACTGCCCAAATTGTTACAGTAGTCTCTCTCTCTCTCTCTCTCTCCGCCCCCCCCCCACTTCTTCATACTGCACGCTGTCAGATGCTCACTCCAGTTAGATTTTTCTCAGGCTCTCATGGAATACACTTTTGTCATGTTCAGCAACCATCCCTTGATGCCGTGAGATAAAATAAATCCTTCCCTCCTTAAATTGTTTCTGTCAGAAATTCTCTCAAGATGGCAAGAAAAGCTAGGCACAACGTGCTGCTGTGCCTCGCGTGTGTTAGTACTCTTAACCGGCTCACTGCTTTAGTGTGTGATTGCACCTTGCTCCAGATTTCCTTGCTTACAATTCCTGTCTCTCACGGGATCTTCCTTAAGCTTTCTGTCTAGGTGCATGGGTAGTGACATGGTGAGGGAAACCCATTTCCATGCAGGACATTCTTGAACATTCTAGCAGCTTCTAGCTGGTCTTCTCAACCTCCCAGCCTCTAGTGTTCGTGCTTTTCCATGACGACAAACTTACATTCATCTTTCTCTTCTCCTGTTATTGCCTATCTTGCTTCTGTAGGCTTCAGACTGGAGCACATGACACAAAAGTAACATCCTTACAGTTCATCCAGGTCTCATACTTGCAAAGTCAAATGCCTATAGTAAACTTGACATTTCTATTCCAACTCTGACATGTTGTCATTTGGTGGCTTGCTTGACTTTCAGCTAAGACATACTCCCATGAGAAGGAACCGTCACAGGAGGTGTTGAAGACAGGCCCCTTGAAGGGCACTGGATGAGCAGCATCTGCCCCAGGAATTGCAAGCACTCTTTGCTTCTCTCTCTCTCTCTCTCTCTCTCTCTCTCTCTCTCTCTCTCTCTCTCTCTTGCTGAGAATCGAACCCAGGGCCTTATGCTTGCTAGGCTCTTTAGCTCTACCACTGAGCTAAATCCCCAACCTCCTTGCTTCTTTCTACACACAGGGACTTAGTTGGTTCAAGACACCGAAATGAGCCCAACTCTTCCACCCACAGCTCCCCAGAAACCTAGTTAAAAACTCCCACAATTCAAAGAAGTGCCTCTAGACCACTGTGTTATTGTAAATATATTTTTTGCTAACCACTCACCCTACTTAAACACACACATAAAGCTTGAATTTAAGAAATCCATGCATGAATTATTTGAGCAACTGAACTGCTGAGGGGTGAAATTAAAGTGAATGTACTTTAATAAAGGGAGGCAGTATAAGTAAAGAAAAATACAATTCAAATTCACAGTTTTATAAAATTCTATTTATGTGAATGCATACTACTACCAAAACAATCTGAATTGGGTCCAGGTTACTTTTTAATGTCTTAGAGTATAATGATAGGAAACAGTTAAGCAAATAAGTCTTTGGTTTGAGTATGTGGAAAAACTTCAAGCTATGGGAATGCATGGAGACTTTCAGTCTATACCTCTGTATCTATACTGGTATATTAGTTTGGTTTCTATTGTTGTGATAAACACAACAACTGAAGGCAACTTGGGGAGGAAGGGATTTATTTCATCTTCTAGCCTACAGTCCATCCCAAAAGGGAGTCAATGCATGAACTCAAGGTTAAAACCTGGAGGCAGGAACTGAAGCACAGGCCTGGAAGGAATGCTTCTTATTGGCTTTCTCTTTACAGCTTACTTAGCCTGCTTCTTTTATACAACCGAGGACCACTAACCCAGGAACAGTACCACCCAACTGTGGGCTGCAACCACCTACATCGATTATTAATCAAGGAAATGCTCACCCACACCACCCCAACTTGTCAACAGGCCAATCTGATGGAATCATTTTCTCAATTGACCTTACTGCTTCTCAGAGGACCCAGCTGTGTCAAGTTGAAAAACTAGATTAAACATTGCCATGATTTCAGTCTCATCTACAGCCTCTGTCCACAATGCTGCCTGGGTTCTAAATGTATTTCTTCCATCAGACAGCTTCCTGTAAGGACTGCCAGTTTAGAGGATGCTAGAGGCAATTTGGGGAACTGGAAGAGGAAAGTGCTTATTCCTCTTAGCCTCCTGCTCCTTTCAGTGATGTTCTGGCATTTATTTTGCATCCTAGCCACAAGAGCTGATTTCTGTGCTGCTCAATAAATACAGAGAAAAGCCCTGTTGGTTCCACTTAGTAGTTTTGATAGATTTCCCAGACCTGGCTGTACTGTCCCCTTCTAGGGTTAACACCACACATGTGCACCTCTCCTCAACCATCCAGTGTGAGAGGCTGCTCATGCTACTTCTAAAGCTCCCCTGGACACAGAAGCAGGGCCAGCTCCCCACAGTGGACCATTCTATAGTAGTACTTCAGTATTCCTTTTCTGATTCTTTAAAAGTTGGTTGTGTGGTAATTTTTATATTAAATTATCTCTGTAAAAATGCTTTTTCTTAAACTGATCCAAGGCGAATGAATGAAGGAACACACAGGAACACACACACACACACACACACACACACACACACACACGCATCTTTTTGTAACTAGCAAAGAGAAATACATGTTAATAAAAATTCTCCTCATTAAATCTGTCTTTGGAATCGTAGAATAATTATACCTTGTCATAATGTATCTTTTTATCACATTTTTTGGTATTTGGTTAGTGAAACTGGAAAGTTAGTTTGTTAGTGAAAATGACTCATGAATTCATTTTCTTTTTTTTTTTCTTTGAAATATCAGTGTTACCTTTGAGGAGTGGATAAGTGCTTCTTATGTAGATCATGTATGTGTCTGTGTGTATGTATGTATGTGAATCTCCCTCCTTCCCTCCTTCTTTCCCTCTCTCTTTTCCTCCCTCTCTCCCTCCCTCCCTCTCCCTCCTCCTCCCTGCCTCTGTATGTGTATAAGTGATGTGCAGACAGAAGTCAGAGGACAACTTTCTTGAGTTGATGCTTGCCGGCCATCTTGTTAGGAGGCAGAATCTCCTCCATTGTTTCTGCTGCTGCTTTACTGTGTACTCTGGGGTAGCTGGTCCTTGAATTTCAGGGAGCATCTTCTGCCCCTGTCTCCAAGCTCACTGTAAGTGTGCCATGGTTACAGATGCATGCTAACACATCACATTTGACTTGGCTTCTCAGGATCTGAGTTCAGGTTGGCAGACTAACTGGAGGTTTGATTCAGCGCCTTTCAATTTCTCATTTTTTATTACACCTTGATGCAACACTCTATCTTTCCTGATCGTTCTATGTAGTTTGTCATTTTCATTTTATGTCCCCCCCTTGACCTGAGAGTAATTTGGAATGCGATGAACAACGTTTAGTCATTTCATTTTTATTGGGAAGGGGCTGTGCTAACAATTTTTGTTGAGCTATTCATTTTTTTTCATATATATATCTTTGTACTACACTTAGTGGTTGCTGTGGTTTTTACCTCTGGGAATTTGTTGAACTTTTTAAAAAATGATTTACTACATAGGAAGTACTTGTCAGTGTTCAGTGTGTGACTTAGAACAACATAAACTGCAAATGTTGTGTATAGCATTTTGTGTGCTCTAATTATTGTTTGGAGACAATGAGGAAGGCCTTGTTGTTAATATCTTTTCATTCATCTTTCCTTTAAAGTTTATGTTTTTCTTTAGATTAATTTCAAAACTACATTATTAGCTAAAGACAATTCCTATGTCTTATGCCTAATCTTCCATTTATCAAGAAATCAGTCAACATTTTGCATTAAAATTTCCTGTGATAATTTTGGTATGATTTTCTGAATAAGATGCTTTTTCTGTTATTGTTATTTTCATATTTCATGTCTGCTTTGATTTGACTTATAAATTGTCCACAATGTGTTTCCTTTCTCTTCTTCATCTTTTCTATTTTTAAACACTTTTTTTTAACAGAATTTTTTTTTTATTTAGGAATACATATGTATGTATATAGACTAATAACAACAATCAATGAAAAAGATGCCATTAATTGAAAGAGAACAAGGAGAGGTACAGGGGAGGGTTTGAGGGAAATGACAAAATTATATTATAATCCCAAATAAGAGAAATAATTTAAAAGAGTATTGATAATCAAAATAATCACTAATATACAGAAGGTGAAACCCCCTCTATTTTCCAGTGTCTCACAGACCACCATTATATTGTGTCGCTTTTCCAAACTCAGCTTTGATTCCATAATTCATTATCATAATCATGCCTGCATACTGACCTCATCTGATGCCACATCCCTCCTGCCCAGCAAAGATCTGTTATTCACCAGATTTGGTTTTATCATTTCTTTTTTAAAATATTTTTTCTTTATTATTATGTGTTTTAAATTTTATACATCAGCCATGGGTTCCCCTGTCCTTCCCCCTCCCGCCCCCCCACCTTCCCCTCAGCCCCTCCCCTCCATTCCCATGTCCTCCAGGATCAAGGCACTCCTGGGGATTCATTTAAACCTGGTGGATTCAATACAGGCAGGTCCTGTCACCTCCTTCCAGACTGAGCAAAGTGTCCCTGTGTAAGCCCAAGGTTTCAAACAGCCAGCTCATGCACTAAGGACAGATCCTGGTCCCACAGACTGGGTGCCTCCCAAACAGATCAAGCTATTCAATGGTCTCACTTATCCAGAGGGCCTGATCCAGCTGGGGGCTCCACAGCCTTTGGTTCATAATTCATGTGCTTCCATTCATTTGGCTATTTGTCCCTGTGCTTTTTGCAATTTTGGATTCAACAATTCATGCTCTTGCAGACCCTCCTCTTTCTTGACAGTTGGACACCTGAAGCTCCACCTGGGGACTGGCTGAGGATCCCTGCATTTACTTCCATCAGTTATTGGAGGAGAGTTCCAAGATGACTGTTAGGGTGTTTGGCCATCTGATCACCATACTAGGTCAGATCAGGCTTTCTCCCGACCATTGCTAGCAGACTACAGAGGATATATCATTGTGGATTTCTGGGGACCTCTCTAGCACTCTGCCTATTCCTGTTCTCATGTGGTCTTCATTTATCATGGTCTGTTGTTCCTCATTCTCCCTTTCTGTTCTTGATCCAGCTGGGATCTCCTGCTCCCCTAAGCTTTCTTTCCCTCAAATCTTGCCCTTCATTACTCCCACTGTCGTCCAGGTTGTTCATGTAGATCTCATCCCTTTCTCTGTCATTGGGTGATCCTTGGGTCTTTCCTAGGGTCCTGTTTTCTAGGTAGCCTCCCCGGAAGTTGTGTAGCAGTCTAGTCATCTTTGTTTTACATCTAGTATCCTCCTATGAGTGAGTACATACCGTGTTTGTCCTTCTGAGTCTGGGTTACCTCACTCAGGATGATTTTTTTCTAGATCCATCCATTTGCCTGCAAACCTCATGATGTCATTGTTTTTCTCTGCTGAGTAGTACTCCATTGTGTATATGTACAATATTTTCTTTATCTATTCTTCAGTTGAAGGGCATCTAGGTTGTTTCCAGGTTCTGGCTATTGCAAACAATGCTGCTATGAACATAGCTGAGCAAATGCCTTTGTGGTAATATTAAGCATTCCCTGGGTATATGCCCAAGAGTGCTATAGCTGGGTCTTGGGGGAGATGGATTCCCAATTTTCTAAGGAAGTGCCATATTGATTTCCAAAGTGGCTGTACAAGCTTGCATTCCCACCAGCAGTGGAGGAGAGTTCCCCTTGCTCCACATCCTCTCCAGCATAAGCTGTCTTCAATGTTTTTGATCTTAGCCACTCTGATAGGTGTAAGTTGGTATCTCAGAGTTGTTTTGATTTGTATTTCCCAGATAATTAGGGATGTTGAGCAATTCCTTAAATGTCTTTCAGCGATTTGAACTTCCTCTGTGGATAATTCTTTTGTTTAGTTCTATAGCCCATTTCTTAATTGGACTGTTGAGCATTTTGATGTCTAATTTCTTGAGTTCTTTTTATATTCTGGATATCAGCCCTCTGTCAGATGTGGGGTTGGTGAAGAACTTTTCCCATTCTGTAGGCTGTCACTTTGTCTTGTTGACCGTGTCCTTTGCTCTACAAAAGCTTCTCAGTTTCAACAGGTCGCATTGATTGATTGTTTCTCTCAGTGTCTGTGCTACTGGTGTTATATTTAGAAAGTGACCTCCGGTGCCAATGCGTTCCAGACTAATTCCTACTTTCTCTACTATCAGGTTCAGAGTAGCTGGATTTATGTTGAGGTCTTTGATCCACTTGGATTTAAGTTTTGTGCACGGTGACAGATATGGATCTATTTGCAGCCTTCTACACATTGACATCCAGTTATGCCAGAACCATTTGTTGAAGATGCTTTCTTTTTTCCATTGTAAATTTTTGTCTTCTTTGTCAAAAATGATATGTTCATAAGTGTGTGGGTTAATGTCAGGGTCTTCAATTCGATTCCATTGGTCCACATGTTGGTTTTTATGCCAGTACCAAGCTGTTTTTATTACAGTAGCTCTATAGTAGAGCTTGAGGTTGGGGATTGCGATGCCTCCAGAGGTTTATTGTACAGGATTCTTTTGGCTATCCTGGCTTTTTTTGTTTTTCCATATGAAGTTGAGTATTATTCTTTCCAGATCTGTGAAGAATTGTGTTGGTAATTTGATGGGGATTATGTTGAATCTGTAGATTGCTTTTGGTAAGATCGTCATTTTTACTATGTTAATCCTGCCTATCCATGAGCATGGGAGATCTTTCCATTTTCTGACATCTTCTTCAATTTCTTTTTTCAGTTAAAGTTGACTTAAATTTCTTGTCATATAGGTCCTTCACATGCTTAGTTAGCATAACCCCAAGGTATTTTATATCATTTGTGGCTATTGTAAAGGGTGATATATCTCTGATTTCCTTCTCAGCCTGTTTGTCTACTGTATATAGAAGGGCTACTGATTTTTTTGAGGTGATCTTGTATCCTGCTATGTTGCTGAAGGTGTTTATAAGCTGTATCAGTTCCTTGGTTGAATTTTTGGGGTCACTCATGTATACTAACATGTCATCTGCAAATAGGGAGAGCTTGACTTCTTCCTTTCCAATTTGTATCCCCTTAATCTCTTTATGTTGTCTTATAGCTCTGGCTAGAACTTCAAGTACTATATTGAATAAGTAGGGGGAGAGGGGACAGCCTTGCCTTGTTCCTGATTTTAGTGGTATTGCTTTGAGTTTCTCTCCATTTAATTTGATGTTGGCTGTTGGCTTGCTGTAGATTGCCTTTATTATGTTTAGATATGTTCCCTGTATTCCTGATCGCTCCAAGACCTTTATCATAAAGGGGTGTTGGATTTTGTCAAATGCCTTTTCTGCATCTAGTGAGATGATCATGTGGTTTTTTCTTCGGGTTTGTTTATATGGTGTATTACATTGATGGACTTTCATATGTTGAATCACCCTTGCATCCCTGGGATGAAGCCTACTTGATCATGGTGGATAATTGTTTTGATGTGTTCTTGGAGTCTGTTTGCCAGAATTTTATTGAGTATTTTTCCATCAATGTTCATGAGGGAGATCGGTCTGTAGTTCTCTTTCTTTCTTGCATCTTTGTTTGGTTTAGGAATCAGGGTAATTGTAGCCTCATAGAAGGAGTTTGGTAATATACCTTCTCCTTCTATTGTGTGGAACAATTTAAAGAGTATTGGTATTAAGTCTTCTTTGAAGATCTGGTAGAATTCTGCAGTGAAACCATCAGGTCCAGGGCTTTTTCTGGTTGGGAGATTTTAATGTCTGATTCTATTTCCTTAGGGGTTATTGGACTATTTAAATGGTTTATCTGGTCTTGATTTAACTTAGGTATGTGGTACCTATCCAGAAAATTATCCATTTCTTTTAGATTTTCCAGTTTTGTGGAGTAGAGGTTTTTGAAGTATGACCTGATGATTGTCTGGATTTCCTCATTGTCTGTTTTTATGTCCCCCTTTTCATTTCTGATTTTGTTAATTTGGATGCTCTCTGTCTTTTGGTTAGTTTGGATAAGGGCTTGTCTATCTTGTTGATCTTCTCAAAGAACCAACTCTTTGTTTCATTAATCCTTTGTATTGTTCTCTTTATTTCTATTTTATTGATTTCAGCTCTCAATTTGACAATTTCCTGGCGTCTGTTCCTCCTGGGAGACTTTGCCTCTTCCTGTTCAAGGGCTTTCAGGTGTGCTGTCAAGTCACTAGCGTGAGATTTCTCCAGCTTCTTTATGTGGGCATTCAGTGCTATGAATTTCCCTCTTAGCACTGCTTTCATAGTATCCCATATGTGGTATATTCATTTTCATTGATCTCTAGGAAGTCTTTAATTTCTTTCTTTATTTCTTCCTTAACCCATTGGTGATTCAGTTGAGCATTATTCAGTTTTCATGAGATTGTAGGATTTCTGTAGTTTTTTCTGTTGTTGAAATCTAACTTTAAACCATGGTGGTCTGATAGAACACAGAGGGTTATTCCAATTGTTTTGTATCTGTTGAGATTTGCTTTGTGGCCAAGTATGTGGTCGATTTTAGAGAAGGTTCCATGGGGGTGCTGACAAGAAGGTATATTCTTTTTTGTTTGGGTGGAATGTTCTATAGATAGCTTTTAAGTCCATTTGAGCCATAACATCAGTTAAGTCCATTATGTCTCTGTTAAGTTTCAATTTGGCTGATCTGTCCAGAGGTGAAAGTGGGGTGTTGAAGTCTCCCACTATTAATGTGTGGGGTTTTATATGTGATTTAAGCTTTAATAATGTTTCTTTTACACATGTGGGTGCCCTTGTGTTTGGGGCATAAATGTTCAGAAGTGAAACTTCATCTTGGTGGATCTTTCCTGCAATGAGTAGGTAATGTCCTTCATCATCTCTTTTGATTGATTTTAGTTTGAAGTCTATTTTGCTGGATATTAGGATAGCTACACCAGCTTGCTTCTTAAGACCATTTGATTGGAAAGCCTTTTCCCAGTATTTTATTCTTAGGAGGTATATGCCTTTCAATTTGAGGTGTGTTTCTTGTATGCAGCAGAAAGATGGGTCCTGTTTTCGTATCCATTCTGTTAGTCTGTGTCTTTTTATAGGTGAATTAAGTCCATTGATATTAAGGGATATTAATGACCAGTGATTGTTCGTTCCTGTTGTTATTTTTATTTTTTGGTGGTAGTGTGTGTGTACTTCTCTTCTTTGGGGTTTACTGCTGTGGTGTTATCTATTGCTTGTGTTTTCATGGGTGTATCTGCCTTCCTTAGGTTGGAATTTTCCTTCTAGTGCTTTCTGTAGGGCTGGGTTTGTGGATAAGTATTGTTTAAATCTGGTTTTGTCTTGGAAGGTCTTGTTTACTCCATCTATGGTGATTGAAAGTTTTACTGGGTCTATTAGTCTATGGTGGCATCCATGGTCTCTTAGTGTCTGCATTATATCTGTCCAGGTCCTTCTGGCTTTCAAAGTCTCCATCGAGAAATCGGGTGTTATTCTGATGGGTTTGCCTTTATAAGTCACTTGGCCTTTTTCCTTTGCTGCCCTTAATATTCTTTCTTTATTCTGTCCATTTAGTTGTTTAATTATTATGTAGCGTGGGGACTTTTTTTGGGGGTCTAGTCTGTTTGGTGTTCTATAGGCTTCTTATATCTTCACAGGCATTTCCTTCTTTAAGTTGGGAAAGTTTTCTTCTATGATCTTGTTAAATATATTCTGTGCCTTTGAGTTGGTATTCTTCTCCTTCCTCTATCCCTATTATTCGTAGGTTTGGTCTTTTCATGGTGTCCCAAATTTCTTGGACATTTTGGGTCATGACTTTGTTGGTTTTAGTGTTTTCTTTGACTGATGAACCTATTTCTTCTACTGTATCTTCAACACCAGAGATCCTCTCTTCCATCTCTTGCATTCTGTTGGTTATACTTGCCTCTGAAGTTCCTGTTTGTTTACTCAGATTTTCTATTTCCAGCATTCCTTCTGCTAGTGTCTTCTTCATTTTTTCTATTTCCCTCTTCAGGTCTTGGATTGTCTCCCTTGCTTTTTCATTCAAGGATTTATTGTTTTCTTCTGTTTTAATTGTCCTTTCCTCTAGTTTTTTATAGCGTTCTTCCCATTTTTTGTTTGTCTGTTCCTCTACTTTATTTTTTTTTCTTCTATATAAGGCTCTAGCCTCTTCATGATGTTACTTATAAGGTTGTTTTCTTCTTCTTCTTCCATTCCATGATGTTCAGGTCTAGCTGTTGGAGAAGGGCTAGGTTCTGGTGATGCTGTATTGCTCTTTATTTGTTGTATGTACTTCTCCCTTGACGTGTGCCCATCTCCTCTTGTGTTCGTTCTTGTTCTTATCAGTGTACTTGGTCCAGAGAGAGTTGACAGATTTAGGGAGCCTCTCTCTGGTCCAGATGGAAGCTCTGGTCCAGATGGGAGCGCTGGTCCAGATGAGAGTGCTGGCCGGGTAGGAGCTGGGGGGGCTGGACTCTGAGTCTCAGGAAGTCCCTGGGGTCTCCTTATTTTGTCCGGATGGGAGCTCCTCTTGTCCAGAGGGGAGTTCCTCTGGTCTCTGGTTCAGATGGGAGTTCCAGGGTAGGATGGAAGCTGGGGGCTGGTCTCTGATTCTCAGGAAGTGGCTGGGGTCTCCAGCAGATGGGTGTGGGGGCAGGGTGTGGAGACTGCAGTGTCTGCCTGCAGTCTTGGAAAAGGGGAGCCTTCCCACAGGGCCCGCTGATTGGCAGGAAACTGGGGCCAAGTTAGTCAAGTCCTCCCGGAGTGGCCTGTGTCCAGCGGTGGGACCCAAGGGCTGTTGCCTCTCTGGCTATAACCCCAGGCACTCACCTCTGGTCCAGATGGGAGTTCCAGGGTAGACCTAACAGATTTTTTTAATGCTTTCTTTTATTGATTCCTCTTGTCATTTACATCATGCCTCCTGTTCCCACCCATCTCCCTCCCTGTGACCCAGAATAAAACAAAATAAAATTTAAGAGAAAAAAGTTTTTAAAAAGGAAGACGGGGGGGGGGGGATCTCATCATGGAAGCTGTAGTGTGACACACTGAGTCATACAGCAAATTCCTTTATCCATACATTTTTACATGCAGGTGTTCATTGCAAAGAATTCTTGGTCTGGTTTGAGGCCCCTGGTCTCTGCTACACCATAGACACCTGGTCCTCACTGGGACTCTTCCTGGATATCCTGTTGTTGCCCTGTGTCTTGGAGATCCTGCAGTCCTGGTCCATAGGACGACCCCTCCCCCCTAGGTCCATCCTACCTCCCATGTGTTGGTGTGGGTCAATACATCTCCCTGATTCTGGGCCTGGGTGGTTTCAGCATTGGTCAGCCTGCCAGCTCTCGATCTTCACCACCGGAGTGAGCTCTCCAGAATTGCCCTGGCTAGTTCACCCCTTGCAGCAGTGGGTAAGGGGCGGGGGCCTGTTCTCTTGCTTTCATGTCCTCAGGATTGGTTCTCCCACACATACACCTTCAGGAGCAGCTCTATGGGGTTGTTCAGGCAATAGAGGCGCGGGGGCCACTCTCCCTGATGAGGGGCAGGGACAGCTCTCCTACTCTTATGACCTTAGGACCAGCTCTCCCATGTGCCTCAGGTGTTGATGGGTGGGCAGGCATCTCTCCCCTGCCCATGTCAGCATAAGACAGACGAGTAATGGGGACAGCTCTCCTATGCTCGCAACATCTGGACTTGCTTACCCTACAGGGTTGGCTCTATTTGTGCTGCCCAGGTGAGGTGCAGGGCCTGCTCTCTCCAGTGTTGCGGCTGCTGGGGGTCAGGGACAGCTCTCCCACTCTTACGACCTCGGGGCCAGTTAACAGAGTCTTTAAACTATAGCACATGCCTTAACTGGTCATATGTTTAGCTCTACTGTGACTTTATTTTGCTATTTACCTTATCTGATATAAACTTCTCTGTATGTTCTTAACATTTCTTTATCAGATTGCTAATTTTTATGTTTCCCTCTTTCTAATACGTTTGAAGACAGTTTTATTGAATAAGTTTTGTAAATTTTGATCACATGATTATCAGTTAAAATTTGGTTATTCCAGATGCTCAATTTAATTACTCCTCCACCACCATTCCTGATGGAATCAAGCAGTTACGTGAAACCTGACTCAACCATTTATCACTCTTGTCTATTTTTGGGCTTGGCAGGTTGAGGGAAGCAGGGTGGAGTCAGGAGACGTTTAAAAGTTTCTCTCACTGAAATTGACCAAGGATTCAACATGTCTCAGCACTCTGCTGCTTCCTGCACCTGCTCTAGTAGGACATACCTTCTCTTAGGTGCAATTGGAGGTCTCTACTTCTAATCCAGCCCATTCTCTGCCTTCCAGAACATCATCACACTCGCTTCTGATGTTGCTCACTACTGTTGAGATTGATTCATTTATTTAATTTGCTAGCAGGTGAAAATTTGTGCTACAATGAAAAGTTACATTGAATATTCAGTCCACCAACCCAAACTTAGCTGGCATGTGTATCATTAAAATATTAAAATGTAATACAAAGTAATGGGTCCGATTACACTATTTTCATACACACTTTATTATACTTGATTCTTACGAATCTCCTTCTACATCTCCTCCCCACCTCCATCTCATCTTCCCTCCCTTGCTGGTCGTCTTCTTCATCCCAAATGGTCTCCTCTTCTTTCTTTCTTTTTTTTTGGTTTGTATGTTTTTGAGACAGAGTTTCACTAGGTAGCTTTGGCTGGCCTGGAACTCACTATGTAGAGAAGGCTCAGCCTCCAACTCACAGAGATCCACCTGTCTCTACCTCCAGGGAACTCACCGTGTAAAGCAGGCTGGTCTTGAACTCACAGAGATCTACCTGTCTCTACCTCCTAATTATACAACATCTATTACATTATTTTCTTTTCTTATTCACCTGTTTTAAAAGCCCCTTGGTCCTCTCTCTTGCTCCCCTTTCATGTGCATAGAGTACATGTGGAGGTCAGAGGACAAGTTAAAGGGAATTGATTCTCTCCTTTCACCATGTGAGTTCTGAGGTTGTCAGCCTTGGTGACAGGGGTTTTCACTTGTTGGCCCATCTGTTCAGTTCCTAATTTAAATTTTGTAGGTCTAGAAATTCACCCATTTCCCCTATATTTTCAAGTTTTTTTTTTCCTGGCTATTAGCTTTCAAAGTGTTCCTTAACAATTCTCTGGATTTCATTGGAGGAGAATCAAGACTAAATAAATGAAAAGGAAAAAAAAAAGACAATGACTAGAGAGGAATATTATGGTGAGGAAGACAGAAAAGCAAAAGATTAGAAAGGATGAAGAAAGAAAATGAAAACTCAAATAAAGATTTCCTAATAATAAGACAGTTCAAAACAATATCAGATAAAAGTAAGAATCGAATGCAATTTTATTAAAACGTGAGTTTTAAGATAATAAAGTAATGTCAAAATGCTACTGAAAATAGAGTAAAGGGAAAGAGGGAAAGAAAGGAATGGGTGAACTACAGAGGACTAAAACTAATTATGTAATTAAAAAATGTGGTGAAGTAAAAGTATAATAAGAGGGGTTCCCAAAAGCACAAAATGAAAAGATGTAGCATTGGGAGAATTTCTTTGCAGTTTGTAGAAAATTGGAGCCTGACCATTTATACCAGGCAAGGGTCCCAGTTGAACGTGTGAATCCCTGTCTTTAGGTGGTTGATGCTTTATTGAGTATGTTTTGGGCACATGTATGATGCCTACCAGAGCTGACTTCCCTTCTGTGGGTGCCTGGGCCTTCTGCTGGACACTCTCCTCTGTGTAGTCTGTGGGTTCCTCCACTTCACATCTTCTGAGGACTTTAATGCCCTGAGGTTGAGGTAGATTAACCTCAGGCTGCTCTCCTGTGACTGCTGTCACCCCCACCCCTAACTAACACACACCAGTAGCTCAGTTTCAAGTAATGGACTAAAAAAAAAAATGGCACCCGGCTCCTACCTTCCAACTGCCAACCTGTCACCAGAGAATTACTGTCTTACCACATCCCCAGTGAGCATTGAGGCTTTGGAGGGCTTTGGCTGTGTCCTGAGGTTGGGACTGCCAGTTTCTTTTTACCAGGCTTTCCTGGTTGACCTTTTCTTCGGAAGAGCCTTCTCCTTATCCCTGCACAGAGAGTCACACAGCTGGAGCTCCGCTCAGCTTGGGCTTAGTTTCTTTGTGTTGTCCTTTACCCAGCTCTCTTGAGTATCCTGTCTGCTCTTCTGTGAACTTCCTAAGGACTTCCCATTTTTCTTGTTTTGCAACACAGTCTTGTTTCCCTCCCTCTGGTTCCTCTCAGCAGGTTCCATTTGCCAGTTTACCCAGAACCTACTATTAACTTCTTACGAGCATTTGCAGGCCTTCAGCTATGGCTCAGTGGTAGAGAGCAAACCTAGCACTTAGAAAACCATGGGATAGATTCCAGCACCCCAGGGGGAAAATTATTTGTTGTTGTTGTTGTATTTTAACCACAACTCACAAAGCATCAGAAGAGATGCCAGAACTGTCATTAAGCAACTAGATGGCACTTAGGGATATGACTTTATTTAAAACATTTAATATTTCCACATTTCATGTTCTCATATGCTAGAAAAAAAAATGAGATAAATCTCAGACTAAATCTGTGTTTTTAGTTGCATCCATTGGTGAATCAAAGCAAACATACCTGGCATCATATTTTGCCAACTGAGATGTGCTGGGGATGCTATGAATGTGTTGTTCTGATTGACTGATAAATAAAATGCTGATTGGCTAGTAGCCAGGCAGGAAGTACAGGCAGGGCCAAGAGAGAGGAGGATTCAGGGAACAGGAAGGCTGAGTCAGGAGATGCTGCCAGCCTCCATTGCCATGAGAAGATGTAAAGTACTGGTAAGCCACAAGCCACGTGACAACTTATAGATGAATAGAAATGGGTTAATTTCAGATGTAAGATCTAGATAACAAGAAGCCTGAGCCACTAGGCCTAACAGTTTAAATAATATAAACATCTGTGTGTTTATTTGAGTCTGAGTGACTGTGGGCCCGGGCGGGACTGGAGATAACTCCAGCTACAGAGATGTCTTATTGTCCTACCAAATGAAGGTGTAAAACAGCAAAGCTATTCGTGCAGAGAAGGCAGAAAGATCCAAGCAGTGGTTTCAAAGCATGCAATGTAATTTGCTCATTTTATTTTTTTCTGAATATAATCAATCCCAGATAACATGGAAATGAATGAGAAACATAAATGACCGACCTTAAAGATACTTTGCCTGTCAAACTAAAATTCAAAGCCACCACATTATGATTCAGAAGGGATACTAAAGAAGGCCACACTATAGGCTATTTTATTGTTTTTATATTATATTCTTTAAATGTTCCACCTATTCTTTACTAAGATCATCCTTGCAATAACAGGGAGTCTTTGCTGTACTCAATGGTCTAATGAGAGACATTCAGGGGATGAATTCTGGCCTTATTCTGGGTTGTTCCAGCATTTAAACAGTCTATGAAGTACTGGTGGGTGTGTGGCTTTAATCTAGAAGCCTTAATAGCTCATTCTGTGGGTGTCTGCCTCCACATACGCCCACCTCAGATTTTCATTGTTACATGAGTCTTCTCTCTTCCAGCTTTAAAAATATTTCAGCAAAAAACATTAGATAATATTCATTTCAGAGTCAAACAGTCCATGTGGATGGAGTTGCTTCTAATTCCTCTTCTCAGTATTTACTTGCCACAGGATTAATTTTTTCTGTTCTTTCTTAGTGGACACCATAATTGCTACTACATTTGGAGTATCAGTAACCTACTTGCCTATGTGTTTATAATCATGCATGTGAAAGTTGTTGATAAACCATAATTTAGTATTGTCTTAATATTAATCCAGTCTATATTAATACTATTAGCATATTACACTACCAACATCATTGCACCGACAAATAATGAGAATGAGAACCCCCACCCTCCCTCTTTCTCTCCAGTTCTACTAGAAACTAAAATACTTTTCTAGAAAACTTTTCAGCAAGCATGCTGATAATTTTATGTACTAGTTGACATGAAGATAAGAGGTGTCATGGCATTTTAAAGAGAATAAGTTGTGGATATTTTTGGTAAATATAGGGAAAGTGAGAAATCTACAGCCATTTGTAATGGGCTGGGAGTTGGCAAACATTCTTTAGAGGAACCTGGTACTTTCTTGAAGAAACTTAATATTTTAGTAGAGTGGTATGAGTTCTTTTTAAAAAAATATTATTTTTTCTTTATTAAGAAATTTTTTATTCATTTTACCTCCTCTCTTCCTGCATCCCACTCACCCCAGCTTCCCCCACATCCCCTCTTCCAAAAAGGTAAGTCCTCCCGTGGGGAGTCAGCAAAGCCTGGTACACTCAGTTGAGGCAGGTCTAAGTCTCTCCCCACGAATCAAGGCTGTGCAAGATGTCCCACCATAGGTAATGGACTCCAAAAAGCCAGCTTATGCACCAAGGCTAGATCCTGATCCCACTACCAGGGGACCCCTTAAGCAGACTGAGATGCAGAACTGTCTCGCTTATGCAGAAGGCCTAGTCCAATCCCATGGAAGCTCCACAGCTGTTGGTCTAAAGATCATGAGTTCCCACTAGCTTGGTTTGGTTGTCTCTGTAGGTTTTCCCATCATGATCTTGATGGCCCTTGCTCACAGAATCTTTCTTCTCTCTCTTCAACTGGACTCCTGGAACTCTGCCTGGTAGTTGGCTGTGGAGCTCTGCATCTGCTTCCATCAGTTACTGGATGAAAGCTCTATGATGATAGTTAGGGTATTCACCAACCTGATTACTGGGGTAAACCAGCTCAGGCACCCTCTCCACTATTGTTAGTAGTATAAGCTGGGGTCATCCTCGTGGATTCCTGGGAGCTTCCCTAGCACCAGGTTTCTCCCTATCCCTGTCATGTCTCCTTGTATCAAGGTATCTTTCCTTGCTCTCCCACTCCAACCGTGTTCCAGTTCAACCATCGTGTTCCCTTAAATTTATTTTTTAAAATATCTATGGGTGTTTTGCCTGCATGTGCCTGCAGAGACCAGATAATGTTTGTGAACCTCCACATGGATGCTAGGAATTGAACCCTGATCCTCTGGGAGAGCAGCCAGTGCTCTGAACTCCTGAGTCATCTCTCATTTTTATTATACCAATAGTCACGGAATATTTCAGGCATCCTCTGCAATACTGGAAATTGGCTTCACACTATCTCTCTCTTACAGACTCATAGAAAGTTAGTATAGATTGTGTTGTAAAAGAAATATAAGAGAACCAGGTGTTCCTTAATCCTCCTGTCCTCCTCTTCCTCCCCCCCCCCAAAAAAAACCAAAAAAACAAGTGACAAATGATTTGCCCCATGTCCAAAAGTTCTGTGTGAGCTAAGGCTTTTTGAATTAGAAAACATTTTTAGCAATATGTTCTACATCTTATCTTGAAACTTTCATAATGTCTTACTGACTACATTAGCAAACATTTCAGAATCTTCTCAGGTGAAAATCATTGACTGATTTTCAGGACAAATAACTATGTTTTTGGACTATTTTAATCATTAGGCAGCCATTGTTTGTAGTTCAAATAGTAAATTTGTAGTTCCTGTAACTTCTGCATCTTGATTCTACCACAAGTGGGGAATCCCCAGGAAGCTGATTCAAGAAAAGAAATACTCTGCAGGAGGTATAGGGGATGCTTTGTGAAGAAATAGAAAAAACAAAATAAAACAAAAACCAAACTGGACAAACAAAAAACAGGATTTATCACAGTGGAGATAGCAATAAATATTAGTTGTTTCAACAGACGAGCCTCAACCCAGGCTGGAAGAATTTAAAGACAGAGTGGTCTTCAAGCTAATTGGAATTGAGATGAGAGAACTGATGAGTGATAATACTGAATCCTTTTTATTACTATAATTCTCTTCTTAATTTTGGCTAGGGCTATTTTGGAGTTTTCAGTGTAAAATTATATATAGTTAAATGTTATATATTTTTAAATTTCATTTAAAAATTTATTAGTACATGGTACTTGTATGGAAGAGTTATATTATTTGATATCTATACATGTATATAACACACACCAATCACTTTGAAAACTTTTTCCTTAAGTATTTGATGAGAAAGGGCAATGGGGCTGATTTTAATCAAAGAACATTATATAGATGTATGAAATTTCAAAAAGGTAAATAATTATAAAGAATTTGATGTAGTTTTTAGAACAAGATTAAGTAGTATATTTAAGATTTCATTTAAAATTATTTATTGATACTATATAGAAGTGCAATTGGTGATTTCATATAATAGTTGATATTCTGACACCTTGTTGAGGTCACTTATTTGCATAATAGATTTTCAGTTTTTTTTTTTTTTTTGATTTTCTATGTTCCATGATCATATTGGCTATCAATAAAGAGAATTTTAGTTCTGTTTCAAATCCATATGACTTTTATCTCCTTTCATTGCCTGATTGCAATGGTTTGGATCTGCAGCACAAGAAGAGAGAGAAGGGATAGAGAGGTTGAGGGCAAATTATTTCCCTGTTCCTTATCCGTTCAAATAGAATTCAGTCTTGCCAGACATACAATCAGTAAATTGTAGTAAGTGAATTAGACTCATAGGGCAACTACATGGAAATTTGGTCTAATCAGGCTGGAATTGGAAACCTGGCTATCTGATAGTCCCTGACTACAATCAGTCAGTTGGGTGTTTCTGCCTGGATAATCAACCCAATGTTATATATTAAAATTAATAAAATATCTGTGGGAAGACACTGAAATGATTATAGTGAACAAAAATATAACTACATTGTATCTTCTATTTAGACTAGTTTCTACTTTACAGGCCTTTTTCTGTTTTGTCATTTATTTTTCAAATTAATTAAAATCCAGCTCATTACATTTTAGGCACAAATATTTGCTTGGCATATTTAAACACATAAATATCCCCTGCTTGGCAGTTAGCAGTAGATATTCAACTGCAAACAGAGTTGAGCTGGCTGTGACATTATGTGCAAATGAGGAGTGAAGAACTGAATCATACATTGAGATATCCAGACACTCACAAATTACACCCTCTCCTCAAGCCCAAGATGAGTATTCAAAAGCCCACACAGGACTGTGGGTAGCATTGCCACTTGTAATAATGCACTTTAACTATGAATGCCAAGAAAGATGATGTTGGCACAGTTAGGATAGTGCCTGGGAACATCAGTATCCTGTAGATAGGAAGCCCAGTCATTCCTGTGTCACTCCTGAAATTTTTACTCTCAAGCATGGGCACATATCATCCTGTGTGTCATTTTACTAAACCATAATGGCAAAAACCTGAAACAAGGACACCATCTCATTATTTTATCATTTTTTAAAATAGACACAATAGTTATTACTCTTATAACTCATTACAGCCAGGAGCATGATGTCTCCTTCCAAAAAGACAAACTTTCATTTACAAGACATTTTTCTGAAATCCTATGCTCATTTATCATACTGGAAGGTTTGGTGAATAAAGGAGTAAAAAAAAAAAAATCAGTAATTAAGTTTACTTCATCTCTGAAAATTTAATAAGCTCATCTGTCTCACAACATATAAACAAGAGTGTATGTAATTTATCCTTCCATACAAATCTGGCAGTAATACAATTATAAAGGGTTTAGTTCCCCGCTGCATTGCTCCCTCACAGGTTTTAAGTCTGTTCCTTCAGACGACTGGCTTCATGATTCATATAAGAAAAATCTGAGAATACACATTGTGCAGTAACTTGAAGTGGGCTTGGCTAGTGGTTGGATGCAGTGATGTCTCACAAAAGCAAAGCTGTTCATTAGCTCCGAGGATAATGATAGCATCACCGGGCTCTATATCTTTTAACTGAGCTCGGGGCTACAGTCCCCAGCTCAGCTCTGGATGTTTCCATGCTGGGAAAACATGTCTTGGTCCAGATCAGATGGTGGGATCAGCTCATTTCCTGTTTTCTCATCAAAGACGTTACAGTTGCATTTCCTAGCAGCTGATTGGATTTGTATCCTCCTCCCTCTTTCTTTTGGTTAAAATTGGAGCCATTTTTCAAGGTCTGGCTCAGGATTCTCTTCTACAACCTTCTCTGATCTTCAAAGATGGATTCAGTCTCTCCTTTCTCCTGCTAACAGCATCTCTAGTCTGTGCTGTCATTTGACTGTTCGCCGTGGCTACTCTGGGTCATTCACAGCGGTTTCAAACCAATTTGTCTGATTGTCTCAGCTAGACTGAAAAGTCTTTGGGAGCAGGCCCTGTTTACTTTGGGATTCAATGACCCAGTGACTTGTCTGGGGGGAATTATTACATGCTGATGACCCAGAATGAAAGACTCACCAGACTATATACTAGTTCCGGGCTGTCTCAGGATATAACATGGATCTTTGAGGTAGTTTTTATTTTATTTTTTTATTATTTTTTTTTATTCAGAGTCAGGTAAACTTAAATTCAAATCCTAGGTCTATTATTCATGGAATGTTACTTTGAGCACCTTCCTTAATTTCTACAAGCATCAGTCTGCCAACTTGGAAATAAAATACAGTAATATTGCCAAGAGTATTAGATAATGCCCATTTATCTATCTAAATGGAGCAAGCCCATTATCATGGTTCTAGGAACATGGTCTAGAAACACTAAACAATGGTGTTATTGTTATTGGCATTGAAGCATGGTAAACGCTTGGTGGGACTCGTCAATGGAGACAGAGTAATGGAGTCAGTCAGCCAACAGTCCAAGTCATGGAGTCAGACACAATAGGGGAGCTCCCTCACTTGATGTAGGCCAGTGTCAGGAGAGAGGGGAGGTGTAGATGAGGGCTACACTGTCAACAGTCTCCAGCAGGAACAATGCGGTCAGGCATCGGAAAATACTGGCTTGGGTTGTTTTTTTCAGTTTCAGTGGCATCAGTGGACAATGTCTGGGATTTCTAAAATAAGACTGGAGAGTAAGGTAGGAAAGGAATGGTGAGGGGTTCAGGTGCACATAAAGGGCTGATGTTTTATTTGCTTCGTAGTGAAGCTTTGCTCCTGAAACAATGGCTCAAAGTCTTTCTTGTTCTTGTCTGCTAGAGTCTTCTCTTTCTCCCTTCTGTTATTGAAAATAGATTCATTCTCACATACCATATCCTGATTACAGCTCCCCTTCCTGCTACTCCTCCCAGTTGTTCTCCACCTCCCCTCCCATCCGGATCCTCTCCTTTTCTGTCTCTTGTTAGAAAAGAACAGGCTTCTAAGAGAGAACACTGAAGTGTAATAAAATAAAATGTAAGATTAAAAAAAAAAAAAACACATCGAAGTTGCTCAAGGCATACCAACATAAGGAAAAGAGCCCAAGAGAAGGCACAAGAATTAGAGATCCATTCCTTCGCACACTCAGGAGTCCCATAAAAACACTAAGCTGAAAGCTCCAATGTGTTTTGTTTGCAGAGAGCCTGGTGCAGACCTACACAGGCCCTGTGCTTGCTGCTTCAGTTTCTGTGAGTTCATGTGAACTTTGCTCTGTTGATTTAGAACAGTGGTTCTCAACCATCTGAATGCTATGACCCTTTAATATGGTTTCTCATATTGTGGTGAGGCCCAACCATACATTTTTGTTGCTACTTCGTAACTATAATTTTGCTACTGTTAATGAAATGCAAATATCTGATATGTGAGATGGTCTCAGGTGACCCCTGTGAAAGGGTTGTTGACCCCCCAAAGGGGTCACATACCACAAGTTCAGAACAGCTGACTTAGAGGGAATTGTTCTCCTACTGTCCTCTGTCCCCTCTGGCTCTTACTCTCTTTCCACCTCCTCTTCCACAGGGTTCTCTGAGTTCTGAGAGAAGGGATTTGACGGAGACATCCCATTTAGAGCTGTGTTTCAATGTTTCTCTCTGTGTGTGCATAATGTCTGGCTGTGGTTCTCTATGTGAGTTGTTTCCATCCTCTACACTTTTATAAACCCATGGTAGGACCACAAGGACAACCCAAGAAGGTCATTAGTGACTTACTTCTTGCCTCTGTAGAGTCCCCCTTATTGGGTCTCTCAACAGCATGCTAGTCAATTGACTTTTATTGTACTCCTGAATATTTTTCTGCATCTGGCTGCTATCAGACCATCACTTTCAGAATGCCTTTTTGTCTTAACTCATTCTTTTATCCCTGGAGTATTCTTTCTACCATCTTTCATATGTTGGTATTCCAGAATATTCTATGTTCTCCCCTCCTTTCTTCTCTCTGTACTAACTCTCCCCATGGATTTCTTTTATCCTTCAGATAGTGCTTACACATTCAATAACCATATTTTCAAAGAGGGCTTTTAATTCTCTAGTATCTGACTAGGTCTTTTTCCAGAGCTGGGACCTATAATCCAGCTAATTCTGAGGCCTTTCAAACACTATTAGAACACAGCTATTCACTTTCTCAAAGCTCTCCAGATTTGTACCTTCTCCCATGTCTCATCTCTCAAGGAATGACTTGTCTATCACCTATTGGTTCAAGGGCACATTGTTTTTGGCATCTCAGTTTTTATTAATTAATTTTTTTCTTTATTTTATATCCCAACCACAGTTTCCCCTTCCTCCTCTCCTCTCACCTCCCTTCTGCCCCCCATCTACTCCTCTGTTTCTGTTCAGAAAGAGACAGGCCTCGCATGGGTGTCAGCAAAGCCTAGCATATCAACAAGGCAACTCAGTATGAAGAATAGGTTTCCAAAAGCCAGCCAAAGTATTAGGGACATCCCCTGCTCCCACTGCTAGGAGTTTCACAAGTAGACCAAGCTACACACCTGTCACACATATGTAGAGGTCCTAGGTTGGTCCCATGCAGGCTCCCTAGCTATTGGTCCAGAGTCTGTGAGCTCCTATGAGCCCAGGTTAGTTATTTCTGTGGGTTCCCTTGTGATGACCTTGACTCTTCTGGCTCTTACAATCCCTCTTCCTTCTCTTCAACAGGACTTCTGGAGCTCAACCCAGTGCTTGGCTGTGGATCTCTGCATCTGTTTTCCTTAGTTACTGGATGAAGGCTCTCTGATGACAATTTGGGTAGTCACCAATCTGATTACAGGAGATGACCAGTTCAGGCTACCTATCCACTATTTCTAGGAGTCTTAGCTGGGGTCATCCTTATGGAGTCCTGGGAGTTTCCCTTGCACCAGGTTTCTACCTCACCCCAAATGCACCCCTGTTTCTAGTCATCTCTTTCAGTACTCTTTCCCTCCATCTACCCCCCAACCCTATCCCTCATGTTCCCATCTCCACCCACTCCCAGTCTACCAAGGAGATCAAAAACTCAACACAAATCCAGTTTCACTGAATCTGATAGAGGAGAAAGTGGGAAATAGCCTATAATGCATTGGCACAGGAAACAACTTCCTGAACAGAATACCAGTAGCACAGACGCTGAGATCAACAATTAATAAATGGGACCTCATGAAATTGAAAAGCTTCTATAAGGAAAAGGACACTGTAAATAAGACAAAATGGCAGCCTACAGAATGGGAGAAGATATTCCTCAATCTCACATCTGACAGAGGGCTGATCTCCAAAATATATAAAGAACTCAAGAAACCAGACATCCAAAAAACCAAATAATCCAATTAAAAATGGGGGACAAATCTAAACAGAATTCTCAGCAGAAGAATCTCAAATGGCTAAGATATACTTAAAGAGACGTTCAACATCCTTAGCCATCAGGGAAATGTAAATCAAAATGACTCTGAGACACCATCTTACACCTGTCAGAATGGCTAAGATCTGGATCGAAAACACTGATGACAGTGTATGTTGGAGAGGATGTGGAGTAAGGGGAATACTCATCCACTACTGATGGTAGTCCAAACTTGTACAGCCACTTTGGAAATCAATATGGTTGTTTCTCAGAAAATTGGAAATCAATCTACCTTAAGACACAGCTATACCACTCTTGGGGTTATACTCAAACGATGCTCAATCATACCATAAGAACACTTGCTCAGTTATGTTCATAGCAGCGCTATTTGTAATAGCCAGAATCTGGAAACAACCTAGATGCCCTTCAACCAAAGAATGAATAAAGAAAATGTGGTACATTTACACAACATAGTATTAAATCAGCTGTTAAAAACAGTGACATCCTGGTGGGTGGATGGGGGAAGACTGGAATGGTGGGAAGAGGGAAGAGGAGGATCTACGATTGGTATGTAAAATGAATACAAAAATTTCTTAATAAAAAGCAAACATAAAGCTATTAAATTAAAAAAAAAACCAAAAAAACCAAACCAAGAAAGAACAACCAATGACATCAGGAAATTTGCAGGCAAATGGATGGAACTAGAAAAAAAAATCATCCTGAGTGAGATAACCTGGATCCAGAAAGACAAACATAGTATAGATTCACTCATAAGTGGATTTTAGCCATAAAGTAAAGGATAATTATGCTATAACCCACAGACCCAAAGAGACTAGATACTAACAATGAGGGTCCAAAGGGGGACACATGGATTTCCATAGGAAGGGGAAATAGAAGAGATCTCCTGGTCATCTCAGTTTTTAATCCAGCTAATCATCAGCTTCCTACTGAAATGTTCTAAACCTGTGCTCTTCATTTGGGTAAGTCTGTCTTGTTTGCATTCCATCTGAAAGCATATGTGTAGAGTGATTGCTTAAAATTGTTCTTTTGTTTTTTCTTTCCATCCATTTGTTTCTCCACAGGTTAATCAATGTTGCCATATCCCATTATGTCTCAATTTAGAAAATGCACCCACAAAATATTCAGTGTTTTGCAGCCTCAGGATCAGAGTTCCTGTTTTTCCTATATCCGGCCAACATTTCTCCTTACTAATGGAAATACTGTCCACAATAAACTGGATATATAGAATCCAGTATGTATGTTGATTATAGTTCCAGGTCTGATGATGCTTATCTTAATACTCTCATAGCATGACTGCTTGAAATACCCTTCATAATATATTTCATGATTATAATATATTGTACATGATCCCTGTATCTATATCATTCCCTTCCCCTCCCCCTCTAACTTTTCCCATGACTCTGCTAATTCATAGTTTTTTAAATTGTTATTGTTACACATAATATACACACATATGCACACACAGTATATACACCTTATTGAGCCCATTTAACATTCCTCTTATGTACATGTATCCAAGGCTTAACACTTGGGATTAGACAACCCATGTGGGAGCTCATCCCTAGAGGAAGCTAATTCTCCCTCTCTCATTAGCCATTGATCACCTGTAGCTCTTCATGTAGAACATGTGGAATTTCCCCTGTCCATGTTGACATGCCAACTGGTGTTCTCAATGTGCTGGTAACCACATTGTTGAGACTTCATGGGTTCATATTACCTATCATACCTAAGAGACACTATCTAGCAACAGATGTCCTGGGCTTCTTATTCCTAATACTTTTCTGCCTCCCCTTCCCCAGTGTTCCCTGAATGTTAGGTGCAGGGGTTGTATTATAGATGTAATAGTTGGGGTTGGCCACACCATGGTCCCTTTTCCTTTTGGCCTGTTGTGGGTCTCTAAAAGTCTTTATATGTTGAAAAAAGAAGGTTTTTTGATTCAAGGCGAAAGCAACACTTACTTGTGGGTGTGCTGCTTAGATTTTTTTTTCCTTTTCTTTCTTTCTTTCTTTTTTTTTTTTTTAAATCAACCTAGTACAAGATGGGGTCATCAGAGAAGAGGAAACCCAACTGAGAAAATGCCTTTAGCATTTTCTTGATTAGTGATTGATATGGGAGGGTCCACTGTGGGAAGTGCCACCTCTGGGCTGGCTTGCATAAGTCAGTAGGCTTTAGCAAGCCATGAGGAAGAAGACAGTAGGCAGCCTTCCTCCACAGTCTCTGCTTCAGTTCCTGTCTCTAGGTTTCTTCCCTGACCTTCCTTCATGATGGACTATAAGCTGTAACACAAAATCAACCCTTTCCCCCCAAAGTTGCTTTTGGTCATGGTGTTTATCACAGCAATGGAAACCTAACTAAGATAGTCGCTATAAAGGTAAATATTTAGGTTACAGTCAGAAACTGTACTGGTTTAGGAAAATGTCAGTAGTATATGGTGATTACAGAGTCTTCAGGAAGTCAGTTAGTGCTGCCAAGCTTATAATAAAATCATCACTCCAGAAATTGACCCCTCCCAAACCTGATTTTTCACTTCCCAGGGGCAACTACTTTCAGCCTTTACAGCAGTGCCTTCAACCCATTAGTGTTTGCTCTACGTTTGTGAGTAAAATGTTTCCACTGGGATTTGTTGACTTTTGGGTATTGTTGCCTTACTGTGCTAAGGGTTTTGTCTTACACTGTCCTGTTCCCTAACCCATGGCTCTCCGCAGCTTCCAAATGCATCCATAACATAACTTACGTTGAAACTAATGTTTATAATTTTTGTTATTTTGACTTTGATTATAGTTGCCCCCACAGTATACCATGTTTTATTTTCTTTGTAGCTTATTTTCTGAAGTGAAGAAAATGCTCTCGTTTTATTTTGCTTTCCTCATTTCTCTTTGTGCATTATTCAAATGGCCACATCCGTTGCACACACACTATAAACATCTCAGTAGGGATGCTTCTCTCTCTCTGTTTTCCTTGAGAGTTCCTTCTGGAAACCTTCACCCTTCTCCTCTCATCTTAACTGGCTCTATTCTGAGCCCACACCACTGCTGCTTTTTGGGACACTTCCTTTCCCTGCCCTGGGGACTCCCCCTACCTGCCCCTTGATTGCTGGTAGGATTACTGTATTTCCCCAGCATGGTTTCTTAGATTACACCTCATTTGGTGGAGTGCATTCTCCAATAATGTCCCGAGGAAGGGGTCAAAGGAAATAATATTCTGGAGGACTTGAGTGCCTGAAACTATGTATTATATTGTCACATTCGATTAGTAGTTGAGTTTCATATTAATTTTTAAGTAAAAAGATCTCTTCTGTCTGACATTCCAAGGCTCTTTCCCATTGTCTTCTATTTCTGGCTTTGCCATTGAGAAGCCTAACAACTCCAGGACTCCTAAATTTTGTGCATGATTTTTTTTTTCTCTCTCTCTTTTGGAATCTCCTTGATATTCTGAAACTTCACAATGTTGCACCATGACTTGCATCTTTTAAAATGACGTCTCCAGTCCCTACTTGGATCACTGAATTCTGGAAAGTCACATCATTACATAAATTAATTCTGTTTTAAGAATATAGTTTATTTATTCTTTGACAATTTTGTACAATGTATATTGATCATACCAACTCCTACCTCCCTCTTCTCACATCCTCCAGATAATCCTAGCATGCCCCTCACCTTCATGTCCTCTTTCATTATATTATTGTTATGATTGTATTTCTTTTTTGAGGTACTATCTCACTAAGTAGCTCTTACTGGCCCAGGATTCATTATGTAGACCAGGCTGGCCTTAAAACTCACAGGGATCTACATCTCTCTCTCTCTCTCTGTCTGTCTCTGTCTGTCTCTCTCTGTCTGTCTCTCTCTGTCTCTCTCTCTCTGTCTCTCTCTGTCTCTGTCTCTGTCCCTCTGTCTCTCTCTCTCTCACACACACACACACACACACACAATTTTGTAAATCACTCAATCCAGTCAGTGCTGCCTGCTGTGTGTTGACTTACCTTGTTGACCCTTTGCAGGTAGCTCTTGGGAGTTCATGAGCACAATGGCTGTGTCATATCCAGAAAAGAACATTCCACTATAATCCTCCCTGTCCTCTGGCTCTCACATTCTTTCTACCCTCTCCCACTATGTTCCCTCAGCCTTGAGCTGGTTGACATATATGTCCTGCTTAGGACTGAGTGACTCAGCGGTCATTTCTTCTCAACATTTGATTAGCTGTGAACTTCTGCATTGCTTCCCATTGCTGCCAAGGATGACTGCAGTTATTAATCTATAGGTATAAACAAATATCTAGAAGGCAATTTGACATGGCCACTTAGCAAAATCTAGTAGGTTCCTTACTAGGGCCTATAACTTCCTGAGCTATGGACTTTTGATCAGGTTTATAGTACCAGGCATAAATTCCTTCTTGTGAATCAAGCCTCAGATCTAGTCAGAAAGCTGTTAATTATCTCAATAACCTCCATGTTACTATTGAACCAGTGATGATGTTTTGCCTGGCATGTTAGTAATTAGTATTCAGGGTCTGGTCTAGTGGTCCAGCACAGGGTGACATCATTGATGTCTTTTCTCCTGCAGTGGCCTACACAGCACCTTCCTTATAGTTTCCTTTATTATTTCTTCTATAATAGAGTTTACAAAAACTCTATTGTATTTCTTCTATAATTTCTTCTCTTTGTTTTTGTATTTCTTGGACCCAAGAGGACAATGCATTATTGTATATTCTGAGTAACTTCCTTAATTTTATCTTTCAATTTGTGCATTAAATTTTCATACTTACAGCAGGATTGGTGGGTAGGTGAATAATGTTCAAAGTATATTATTTATATATATATAATATTTTATATATTTATATTATATATATTTTTTAAAATGTCATATTAAAATCCAGTATTTTACATTTAATTTTTTCTTAGTAGCAATTTTAAATGTTTACATTTGCTATTATATTCTTAATTGAGGGAGCTTTAGTCTTCTTTTCTTATTCAAAAATATTTACTGAATATCTATGACACTCTAGGGATGTAGAGAAAGGCATACTTTTCTGCCCTTAAGGTTATTGTCTTCTAATGAGGGAAGGCAGCTGAGGACTATAAATACCAAGAGCCAAGCTAGACATCACTTAGAGTGTTTGATGCTGTTTGGCTGATCATTATGTTTATAACATTATGATGAGGTATGATCACCTAATTAGAAGCATGTGTATGTCTATTGGTGGAGATGGATTATTTTGTCAACCCCTGGACTTTAAGGTGAGCTGAATAGGCATTTAACTACTCTCAGCCCTTTCTATTACACTCATTGGATTATCTGAAAGGAATATTCTCCTCCTTTCTGAAACATATGCCCCTGAATGCTAGCATGCTGGGGCTAGTTCATTATGCAGATTCTTATCTAGTTCCTCTATTTCTGGCAAGGACTCAGCTCATGCCTTCAGCCATAACTGCAATTCCTGAGTCTAGAGGCTCTTTAGGCCAGTCTCTCTTGAGACTGAATACCCTATTTTCTTCTAATGTAGGGGAGGAGCTATTGACATTGAAGGTTTGGGAAGAAGACACAGGCATGTAACTCAATTACATACATATGTTGATTTTTAGTCAACTCTGCCATTGTCAGATGTAACTCACACCGTGTGAAGATTCAACTCCCTTTGAAGTAATTGTGCTTGATTGCCTTACTGGTTTTTATTTAATCATTCTAAAGAGTTGTTTTTTTTTTTTTCTTAGTAGAAATTCTTTCGAATTTTAAGATTAAATGCAATTTAAAGATATGGTTCCTAGGTCTAACATTAAAAAAATAGTCAGAGCACACTTGCCATAATGTCATCAGAGTCAATCAAGGATTAGAAACTTAGAAACATCTGCTGAGACTCACATGTTTGACTCTACAGACCACAGAAATACTGGACAGACCATTTGACATAAAGTCAATGAACTTTAATTTCACCTCAATTGTACCACTAACTATGTGAGCTTGAACAAAACAAACATTCTGACCTCAAATGATTGAATGTTAAAACAGGGCTTATACAAGTTTGACCTAGACTTCCCCTTGAATGGTTCCTTGATAGTTATAAACATACAGGAATAGAGTAGATGTAAGTGTAAATAGAGGTGGTATGAAAGGCATGATCGCTGTTCAGAAGGATCGAGAAAACTGCTAACACAGCATTAACATGAAAAGACACAACTCTTGGATTATATCCCACTTTTCTTTTTTATTATTAAGAAAATTTTTTCATTCCTCTCCCCTCTTCCACCCCCCAGCCTCCCCCACAACTCACCCCCACCCCCTCCCACAAGAAGGCAAGGCCTCCCATGGGGAGACATATCCGTATCCCAGTTTATATATATATTTTCTTCCAGATATTCATTTTTAATAATCTTATTGAAGTAAAGCTAAGATCAAATTATTTTCTTGGTCAAAAGTCTTACCAGGACCCACAGTTCTAACAACTATTTTTTTTTCCCCCACTCACTGCTCTATGCACGTGGCCAACATGCAAGTCATTACCAATGATTTCATAGTCCTTAAAAACTTTCACATCAGAAGAGTTTAAAAAGCAGTAATCGTTTGAGTAGAATGGTAAACCAATGAAGGTAATATGATTTAGGGCTGGGGAGATGTTTTAATTGGTACTTGCTATGCAAATATGAGGACCTGAGTTCAGATCCCCAGCACTCATGTGAGCATCCTGTCGCATGCCCACTGTTGGGAACTGGAGACAGAAGAATCCTGGGAAGGGCTTGCTGGCCAACAGGTCTAGCCAGTCAGTGAGGGGGACTTCCAGGTACACTGAGAGGGACTCTTTTGATAAATTAGAGAACAAGAGAAGACACATTTGCCTCTAAGTCTCCGTGTGCACACATACATGGTGTTCACATGGTGTACACCTTCATGAGTGTAAACATATACACACAGAGATGATAGGACTGCTTTTTAGTGTTCAACTCTGATAAAGCCATTTATTCCTATTCTATTTTTATCCCCTCTGCCAGAAGTATTACTGCTCAGATCTCTAAGAACATGAGTTTTTAGACTTTATTGGGCCAAGAACTTTATTGGTGGGTCAGGTCATGAATATCAAATGGAACAAATAAAATCACTTATTAGGAGTTGGAATTAGAGTTATTCCCTTGATAAATTAGAGTCTTTTCTAACCCTTATAAGAAAAAATTTAATGAATAGACTTGTTTAACTTCAAATATTTCATGAGTCTATTTCATCTTTTGTATGAATATATTTCTATGCATTTATCTTTTAGATGTTCATTTGTAATGCTAAGATTCAAGTAAATGAAGATACTTAATTATAATATTACATTTTTCATTATTTAAATTTAAATTATATCTTTGGTTTTAGTTTTGATGAATAATTATACATATTTATGGGGCACAGTATGATGCTCCTACAGACATACTCATTGTGTTATTATCAAAACAGAAATAATTAGTATACACAATATACATAAATATAAATATATATTTCTATTGCTATGGTGGCACTCAAAATCCCTTCAGGTGTCTTGAAATATTCAATGTATTATTTTTAACTGTAATTTTCTCACTGGGCCATAGACTACAGGTCTTACTTCTCTCTAACTCCAGCATTTTATCTACTCATCAATCTCTCTCCTAGGCTCTAGTAACTGCTGTTCTGTTGTCGACTTCTCTGAGATTCATGTTTTTAGCTTGCACATGGGACCTACCTCATCTCATCTCTCTTCATAATCTCTGGATTCATTCATGTTGCTACCGTGACAGGGTTCCAAATTCCATTTAGGCAGAACAGTGTTCTATTGTATCCATACCTATCACATTTTTCTTCATCTGTTTATTCACAAATGGACATTTGTAGAAATAAGTCATGAGAAAAAGCAGGGGTTATTTGGGGGGAAACTTCTCCGATACCAGCATGGAATTTAAGCAGAAGAATGAAAAAGTGTTACTGAGGGGAACTGAAGGGCCATCCATGAGGAATGAAGAGAGCTGAGAAATGAGAACGTCTGAACAGTAAACACAGGCTCCCACAGAAGGACATCTGCCTAGGAAAATAGATTATTTGAATACATTTCTCTGCCTTATTCATTCTTTAACTCAGGAATACTTGGTTTTCACTGTTACTATGGAGGCATGAAAAAAAATGAACACACTGATACAAAATAAAAAATAACTTACTTAAATGGCAAGAAGATGAGAAAAATCACTTTCATTTTTTTCTTTTTAGTATAAGCTGTAATTTTCCATGCTCCTTCTTTATGCACAGAGTATTTATTAAGAAAAACATCTTAGTGAGGCTATTAGAGTCAAATCAATATTGAAATTAAGTGATCAATGAGTAGTATAAGAATGGTTGCCCCATGGTAAATTTTGTAACATTTTAAATCATATTGGTAAGGCATTTGATAAGCACACTATTTGCTTTTATGCTGGCATCCTCATTTGTTTTGAATAAAGCTAGAAAACAAATAACATTATTTTGCAGAATGAAGCCATTGAAAGTAAATCGCTGTCATTCATCAGAGGTATCTGTACCATTTCTACTTACACTTTAAATTCATCCAAATTTCTTTCTTCCTTTATCCAACTGAATGATTCCTCTGATTTATCCTTGCCATTGAGTGTTACAGGAAGCAAAGGGTTCCATTAGTAGAGAAGCGGTTTGTCAAGTAGCGTCTGTATAGAGGGAGACAGTCTCTTTGACGCGTTTTCAATTTGTTTGATTTTCATTTTGCTATTTTAATTTTCCCACATGCCAGTGATGATAAGAGGCCATTTCATTCTTACTTCTTTAGCTTGCCAAGGCCACATTTTTACTTGGTAAAGGATGGTCTACCTATTTCCAGCAGGCATGGGTGTCAGCTTAGCAAGTGATTCCCTGTGGCCACAAGATTGGTCCAGCTACCAGTCAGATGAATTGTCCACCTAAGAACCTGATAAGTCACTGAATCTTGTTCCAGGGGTAGATGGAAACTGTTAGAGATGCAAGAGGCAGTGTGGTTATCTGTGCTGAAGAAGCTACTCTTCATTTAGGCCACCATTCATGTTTTGGGTACATGCCAAATGTTCACAGAGTCTTCAGATTTGAGGCCCTTGGACAGAATTCAAATGATCTGTAACAATTCCATCTTTTTCATAATTAACCACTAACTGAAATTTAGCAGTTTCTTTAATTATGTATGTATGTACAAATTAGAGCCATATTATTCTTATCTCCAATAGAAATTACAGATATCCTTTAAAATGTACAATATAACTTGTTTTAGGAAATTTTATGATTGATCACTTTGGAAACTATAGTAATGATTAGACTCATGCCAGAGTTTGTTACATGATACATTGTTATATGAGCATGAAGATAAATGAATATGTTTTTGTATGTCTGAGAAATGGTCCAAAGACTTCATCAGTTGGCCAAAAGGGATTGACAATACACACACATGCAGAGAATTCCTGACTGAAGTTGTCAATTTTGGCAATATCTTTTCTCGATTGTGTTTCCTAGAAGATGAGAAAACTTGGAAAGAAGTCCAAATGACAATTTTCATTGTAAATGTTTCCTAGAGGGTACAGTTGAAACAGTTAGCAGCACTGAGTGTTTTGTGTTATGAAACTTATTTTAAATGTTGTTTCAACAATGAAGTCTTGGTTAGCACACAATGAAACAGTTCCTCCAGACATGAGAAGCATCCTGTGGGTATCATGACAGCAGTATCCATGAAAATGGTAAATGTTCCCTGAAAAATCCCCTTGGATGGCTTGGTTTCTCTTGACCAGAGTCCACATCTAAACCAGGCAAAGGGAAGAAGTGTAGGCATTATTACCTCTACCATTCAGGACTCTCTTCTCTTGTGGGTAGGAGGTGGATACAAGGTCAGCTTCCTTGAACACCGTAGGATGACTGATGTACTCAGGGACCTCCCATGTGGTGAATGTGAAATGGTTTAGGTCACAGAAACTGCCAGTGTTATAACTCTGCCAATCCTGCTCAGGGGATCAGAGGGTGCAGCACAGCTCCCAAGAGCCTCTTCTCTTGTCATCTGTGGGAAATCTCTCTAGGGAGGCATTGCAGTGCACAAGCTTTGGATCCTTTCATGCAGCATCCTCACCAGAGCTATTCTGCTCTCCACCCTGGAGTGGGCTTGCTTATTTGGAACGAGGTACTGCAGTGGAAGTATTGTCCACATGCCTTGACTTCCTACATCCCACCTGGCGCTGGTACAGGCCAAAGTCCATCAGGTAAGCCTTCTTACACAGCTCGCACTCAAAAGGCCCTTTTCTGGTGTGCTGCTTTGGTGAAGATGGCAGCTGTTGTCTTTCGAGCACTTTTCACATTCCTTACACTCATAGGGGCTTTCCAGTGCTGAATGGGGGTAGACAGAATGCTGCTTTATGCCCAGGCCTTCTGGGGAGGGGTAAGTGTATTTTTGGTTAAAGTTTTGTTTTAAAATTTTCTTTCTGTGTTCATTGTGTTTTGATGTCTTGACAATCCTTTCTCATCTGTCATTCACTATCTTTTCCTTTAGTTGGCTATCCTAAGACCTTAGAACGTCACTGTACATCTCTTATCTTGTTCCTCATTGGCTGGGTGAAGCTGCTGATTCTTGTCTCGTTCTTCTACGTTTGCAAGTAATTCTCATTTTCCTGGTTTGTTACAAGATGTTAATTCTGTTTTTGATGAATTTAAGGTATTGGTTGAGTGTTTGAAGACAATTTGAAAACTCGTAAGCATTATACCAATATGTAAATTCTACGTGTTCCTGTTACGGACATTATGCCATAGCATGCTGAGTTATTGTCAAGATTTTAAAAGGAAATTATTGACTATCCAATAAAGAGTGTTACGCCATTGTTGGGGGAGGCATGAAGCCTACCTAACATAGTAAGAAGTGCACTTGATGGTCAAGTCTAACTGGAAAATGATACTTGATACAGTTCTCTTTCAGTGTCCCAGGGTGAGTGATCTTGCTCCTACTTGCTGCCTAAACACAGGTCTCCTCCCATCAGTGGCAAACTGATTTCCACAGTTTGTCTGGACAGTGGCACGAAGGGAGGTGGCAGCACCACTTGGCACTCTGCAGAGATGTTCCACCTCTGCAGTTCCCTCTCAGTAGTTACAGGGATTGCTGTCATTTCCCCCTTGCAGAGCCAAGACGTGCTTTGTTAGTAGAGATAAGGGATGTGCCAGTCCGTCTATCTCCTTTGTTCTTTCAGACATCGCCTTTGCAGTATGGCCTACAAGCCGTGGTTTTCAATAAGTACCAAATGTAAATTCTTCCAGCACCTAATACTGCAGAGTGTGGCCAAAAATATGGAGGAAGTTGAGTGTGAATTCAAAACGATGATTGTAATGCAACACCTCCCCTGTCACTTAAATCAATGTTGCAGCCAGTATATTTTACCCTCTAGCTGATGACGATTAGGCACCAATTCCCATGTGCAAATATTTATACTCCTACTCATTATTAATGCCCACCTGTATCTCTGGGAGGCACTGCTGTACCCCCTTTCAGCTCTTCTGAGCTTCTGGGCACAGACACAGACTCTCCTACCTGCTCTTTCTTACTGTGCAAGCTCATACAAGCTAGGATAGCTTTAAAAGCATAAGAAGCATTGATGCAAACAAGAAGCCCCTCCGTTCGTTTAAGAAAGTCCACAGCTCACACTCTCACTACTTATCAGCTCTGATGAGGGCATTACCATTGCCTCCCTAACTTCTTGTGGGTGTTTTGAGCTTAACCAAACAGCAAAGTAGGCAGCAGAGGTTATGACTTTGTGCGCTCCAATAAGCTCCTCAGTTTTACTCCTGCTTAGCTGATATGCTCTGATCCATCTTTGTTGGCCTTGCTATTTCAGACTTTGTAATTCTACATTGTTTCTTTAACATGGACAGCAAAGGATGGAGAAAGGAAGACAGGAAGAAAGAAAGCAGCTTTGGGTTAATTTGTTGACCTGATAAAATGAGGAGAGGCAATTGCTTTTTCACCTGAAGGCTGACTAAGATGCAGACACTGGGAACAAAGAATGACGTAATTAGGAGTCCAGCAACTTTCACATGTACAGGAGAAAGGGGAGTGGTAAACATTGCTCACAGTATAAAGGGGTTTGGTTCACTGCAACTTAATGACAGCATTTACAAATAAAGCCCCTAAGCTATTCCTGACATTCATTGCACAAAGGCATGAACAAATGTACAGAATGTATAGGTCCCAAAGAGCTCTCAGGAGGCATTAATGTAGGATCCATACTTTCTTACTTCCCTTATTCTTCCAGGAAGTCTGTTGCACATGGTGTAAATCCTGGAGCCATGTCAATATATATTTGCTGTGAATATGATTGATTTATAATAAATTATTAAGATAAATATGAGACCAAGAGGTAACTGTTGTTATGGGAAGCTACGTGAATCCAAAGCTTTTCACTGTATCTTTGGTCCAGCTGAGCAACAGGCCCTTCTTTCCATCAGCTCTGTGAGCTGTCATTCAACACATGAGTAAAGATCTTCCTTTAGAGAGTAACTACTTTTTGACATTAACTGTGTCTTGATGGAGCACACAGCATGTGAATTATGAGTTCTGGCCTGGGAACTATGAAAGATGACTCAGAAAATACAGCCTTGGGAACACCTCTGGGAACAAGATGCCCTGCACAGACTTAGCTCCTAAATTTGCTTCTTCCTCAGAGCCCTAGAGTGGCACCAGCCCCATTTCTAATTGCTACCATTTTAGTGTATTGACACACCTTGTCTTCTTCATGACAATGTGTAGAGTCAAGAGAAGGGATGGGAAAGGAAAAGTGAGGAGTGTTAAGACAATCTCTCTGAAGGTAACCAGAAAGGTACAAATTGAATGCAATGATACAAGATGTTAGCATAAAATGTGTTAGGGAAAGAAACAGACCTCAGGAGGCTTGGAATATGAGGACTTTTAGTAGCAAACAAATTATAACCATGAAGACCAAGATATGGGGTAGGGATACTGTGCAATTGTATGGCACTTTGCCTACCGTGTTCCAGATCCTGCATTCAATCTCCAGCACCATGAAGAAAAAGGAGACCAAGATGGAATGTTCATAGGATGCAGCAAAGTTTCTGAAGTAAAGAAGGGAGGAAAACATCAAATGTGAGACCAAGCTCTGTAACAGTCACAAGGATTTTATTTCATTGCCATCTGCTCAGTTTTCAATGGACAGGAGAAATGGCCATATACCTAAAAAGGAGTTTTAAATATCAACACAGAATAAACAATGGAGAAAGAATGAAGTAAGAAATGAATACAAGGCTTTAAGGGATTAGTTTTTTCAGCAACAAGTTATTATTAAAACAGGAAGTGCTTAGCTAAAGGATTATTGTGGGTTTTGCATGTTTAGATACAGAGGTTATTAGAGCTAGCAGGGCAGTAAAGATCCTTTAGTGTCTCTTTCACTTTACAGAGGGGACTAGAGACCAGAATTGCTATTCCCAAGGCCACAAAACCAATTTATAGTTACTTTGGTACGTAAAGGTATTCTGGCTCTCAGTTTAGGATCAAAACAGTTTCCCTCTGTCCTCTGTGAAAGCAATAGGAAAACTAAAGGTCAAATGCAGCCTTGAATTGCTTGACATCAATCAACACATTGGAAGCAAAGAGTCTTGTTTCTGGTTCAGAGCATGAGTTTACTTGACATGACACTATCCAAGGTTACATAGGTTGGGTTTCCTGGGATTACATCACATTATGGGATAGGAAGTTTCTTAGATAATTTTCTTGGAAATCAGTTTGGGTAGAAGGAAGAACTGAGCTGATGAGCAGTTTACTGAAGACCAAAGGTGATCAAGATTGTTGGGAGTTGGGGCACACAGGCCATATCTTATGAAGTACCTTGAAAGGAACCATTACTTTGACTAAAGATGTCCTTCCATCAAGGAACTTCACAAATATAAATGGCAGCCGAGGCCTGGCAACATGTCCAGAAACTGTAAGAATTGTGTTTTTATTCCTAATGCCACCTGGATAGCATGTTTTTGCTGTGAAATAATCCTCTCATAATAAGTAATAAGCCTGAGCTATTTCATAGACGTACTAGGAATTAATCTCCCGATATTATAGTGCATTTCTTTTCCTGTGTGTGTGTGTGTGTGTGTGTGTGTGTGTGTGTGTGTGTGTGTGATAAAAGCATAGTTGGTAGCACAAACTGTTGTTCTTGGTGTGATATCTAGTTTCAAGATTTCAAATGATATTATTTCCCTTACTCTCTGACATTCTTGATGGCTTTCATGATGGCAGAACTCTAACTATGCTGGTTACCATATTCTCCTCAATATGCTTCCTTCACCAGCTAACTCAGACATGTACACCATGTTTCTTTATGCCTTTCATTGTCTGTAATAATCACTGCTTTCTCTCAGTGATCAAGGTTGACTAAGAGTAGACCTGTATTACTTTCCAAATATCAGTTCCTAGATTTACATTGTCAACCAAACAGGGGACCAGCACATGTCATCAGTTAGAGACTACTGTGCATCAAGCTGGACCTCTAGCTATAGTCCTTTCCATTGCTTTATGGAGCCAGTAGTTCCTGTTTCACATGATTTGTGACCAGTGATTACATGGTCAAGTATCAGGTAACAATCCCCACACTTGTGTGATTTCAAATGAATTCTTTGGACTGATCCATATTATGTGGGATATCACACTGAAGTACCTACCAAACATTGGAAGTCCTCAAATATTAGTACCAGCTGAATTAATATGGGTAGAAAAGCCAATTTGGTGCTCATAACCTGTGCTTATTCCTATCAAAGTGAAGTACTGCTATTTCAAGTCAAAAGGTCTGTTTTAACTTCTTTTCTTGCTTCTGAGACGAGAAAAAAAGCCTGATTAGAGCTGCTTAAGGAAAGGTTGTTTTAGGCCATAGTCTGAGGGTATGGTCCATCATGGCAGAGAAAGCATGACCACAGGCACATTAGGCATCTGGTTACATTGTGCCTGCAGTTGGAAAGCAGAGAAAGGTGAACACTGGTTTTCTATTCCTTTTTTCCATTTTATTGGGTTCAGGAACTCATCCCATTGATAATGTTGTTCATATTCAGGGGTCATGATCTTCCCTGTCACCCAAACATTGCTGGCAACACAGCTAGATGAGTTTCTGTGGTGATCTAAATCCAGTCAAGGTGACAATGAAGACCAACCATCATAAAGATGCCATCTTCAACTAGCCACCAAAAGCATGTTTTGTCCCCTGCAGAGATGATGCGATTCTGGGGAGTTAATGTTGCTATCTTTTTCTAACAGACTGAATACTGAATATTTTATGAGACCATTAGCTTGAAGAGCTTGGACAGCTTGAACGGTAGAAGCAATACTACTGAGCCCATCTATAATTTCTGTCCCTGACACTATGGCTTTGTCATTAATGCTTTATCTTAGCCCTGGGGAGGCTGACTACAGAAACTGGCTGATGACTTCTGCCCTGGTCCTATTGTCTCTCCAGTTAGTAGTTAATACCTCCTCTTCTGTGGCAGGTACTGTCTGGTAAGTATTAATAGTGTGTGTGTATGTGTGTGTGTGTGTGTGTGTGTGTGTGTGTGTGTGTGTTTGTGTTTGTGTTTTGCTGGGCATCTAATTCAGGGCCTTACAAATGCTGACTAGATATATATTCTTATCACTTTTTGGTATTTCTTAAACTGGCTATTTTCATGGCACTTGGCATGCAGTTTGGTAATGAACTAATGTTGTCTCCAGGTAATGGATATGCCTACCAGGCCAAGTGCTTTCTTTTGCATGGTAAGAGAGGAAAGTTGCAACTATTTACCATTTATTTGGAGAAACTTTCTAAGAATGGTCAAGACCATGGGATGTCTAAAAATTTCACTGATATAGACCTTTAGACCTCATAATATTCATCTCCTACCCTCTACTGTGCATATATTTTACCTAGGCCTATGATGGACTTGCCATTTTTCTTCATCTGACACAATTAACATGACATTTTACATATAGTAGAGCAATGATATTTTTGTGATATGTCTAATCAGTCAAAATTTATTAAACTAAATAGACACAGCCCACCAGGTAAATAGACTTGAGGACAGAAACTATAGATCATCTCTTTAGGTACAGAAAATTCTTTGACAAACTCCAATATCCATAAAGTCCTAAAGAATCTGGGAATAGAGGGAACATATCCCAACATAATGAAGGCAAGATTAAGTGAAACTACAGTCATATAATATCTTTCTAAGCAGAGAAATACTCGAAGAATTTCCACTAAAATTAGAAACAAGAGGAGGGTGTTCTTTTTTTTTTTCCAGCCCTATTCAACACAGAACTTGAAGCCTTAGCTAGAGCAATAAATTAAGCTAGGGAGATAAATAGGATATAGAATACAATATGAAAAGAAGTCAAAATAACAATATCTGTAGATGATATGGTTTGATGTATGAAAGAGCCTAAAGACCACCACAGAAAATGCCTAGTGATGATAAACACATTCAGCAAAGTATCAAGATAGAAAATTAATACACAAAAATTAGTAGCCTTCCTATATACAAATGACGAACACAGAGAGAAAGAAATCAGGGAAACACTTCCATTTATAACAGCCTAAAAAATGTCTTGGAAGTAAAAGACTTTGAGACACTGAAAAAGAAATTAAAGAAGATTCCAGAAGATGGAAAGATCTCCCATACTCATAGATTGGCAGAATTAATTGCAGAAATAGCTATCCTACCCAAAAGCAACCAATAGTTTTTAGTGAAATCCTCACAAAATGAAATTCTTCATAGCAATTGAAAAATAAAAATCTTAAATTTTATATGGGAATACAAAAGGCTCAGACTAGCAAAGATAACCCTGAACAATAATAAAACCTGCTTGAGATATGACCATACCAAATAGGATAAGTCCTGCTCAAAATGATGAAACTGATACCTGGCACTATTATTGGCACAAAAACCTGTGGCTAGATGGGTCTTTGGTCCTAGGAGAGAACCTATTGCTATTATTCTTCTAAATGGAAATCAATTAAACCAACTCCTAATGATTTATTGTTATACCTATAGATTAATGTGTCTCTCAGCCATCATTACAGAAGCTCTTGGTTTTAGCAAATGGTGACTATTGCAAAACTCTACAACGGGCTAAGATTACAGGAGTAAGAGATTACAGGACCCTCAGCCCTAATGGGATCATAAGCATTACACCTCCTCTTCCCAAGGCTCAGGGAGCATTCCCAAAGAATGATCTGAAAGATTTGAAGAGTCAGGTGGTGGATGACTACAAGGAAATGTGTGTTCTAGACACAGAGGTAAGTTGTATAGAAAGGCTCATAGTAGTTATGACAGCGTATATAAGACCTGTGCAAAACAAACAAACAAACAAACAAACCAAACCAAACCAACCAAACAAAAAAGACCTGTGCAAGCTTTAGCCAGAAAAATCCAGCATGGAGAGGGCAGGTGGGCATAAAGTCCCACCCCTAGCTGAAGAACTGTTAGTATTTGATAAGTTCTGCGGGAGACAGAATCAGTTTTCTTTAAAAATCTAGCCCCTGGTTGGTCCACCATACTCTGGTAGAAGGTCACACATCAAAGTATATATTGGCAGCCCACATTAGAGCTGATGGGTCTATTAAAAATAGGACAGAAAGGCAGGTAGGTAGTGGATTGGAAATGTTATCTGGGAAGGTGTATGAAATTCTTGAAGAACTAGTTCTTAAAATGAGAATAAAATGATCTCTTAGACTAGAGGATGGGGAGATAGCTCAGTGGTTCAGAGCCATTGTTGTACAAGCATGAGGATCTGATTTCAAATCCTCTGCTTGCATGTTAAAAAATAAATCAGGCATGGCCATGAGCTCCAATAACCCCAGTGCTGTGGGGGCAGAGACAGAAGGATTACCAGGGTTTTCTAGTCAACAATGTAACTCCAGTATCAACAAGATACCCTGTATCCAGGCAATAAAGTAGAATATGTTAAAACAGAACATTCAACATCCTCTTCTGGCCTCCTCATGGGTGCATGCACCTATACACACACTATAAATATACACATAAAAAGGAAAAAACTCAGACTGTATTATAACACAGAAGAAGACTTAGCAGTTATCGGACAAGATTAGAAATGTCTATTGATTTTTATAATTTTTTTTTTTGTTTTTTTTGAGAAAGGGTTTCTCCGTGTAGTACTGGCTGTCCTGAAACTCACTCTGTAGACCATACTAGCCTCAAACTCACAGAGATCCACCTGCCTCTGATTCTTAAGTGCTAGGATTGAAGGCATGTGCCACCACCACCGAGCCAATAAACCTTTTTGTTTTTTTAACTTTGTGACAGTTTTTTAATTATGTATTTATTTGTTATGTAGTGTTCTGTCTGTATATATGCCTAAATGCCAGAAGAGAGCACCAGATCTCATTCAGATAAGATTGTTGTGAGTCACTATGTGGTTGCTGGGAATTGAACTCAGGACCTCTGGGAGAGCAGCCAGTACTCTTAACCTCTGAGCCATCCCTTCAGCCCGAAAAATCTATGGTTTATTTCAAGTGAATGGGAGCTCCTTCTGACCTTTTATTCTGTATTTTTAAATTTTGTTTGTGTATTTATTTATTTATTTTTGGTTTTGCATCCAGACCAACATTTAGCCTACCTCCTTTTCTGTTTTAAGGAGGAATGTGTACATCCTCTATCCCTAAGAACATGGTCATTTTGTGTGCTTGAAAAGATGCAGTTGTCATTACTGCTGCATCTTGTGGTATCTACCCACTGCTGTCTACCAGGATCCATAGTATTCATCAGGAATAAAGGGGAGACGTGATGGGCGTCGGCACTTCTGTATCTGGTGGGTCTCTGATAGTGGTCATTACATATCTACCACTCCTCCTGGAATATGATCGATCGCTTGTTCGAGACGCCCTGAAAAAATACCAACCAAGGAAAGAAGGGAGGCAAGACTGGGCAGAAAGAAAGGCTGTACTGGTCTCCAGCGTGACTGTGTGCTGCCATGTAGGAATTCTTGGGGGAGATTATTCCTGCAGTTTCCCTGAGTTGGGGAGAGGAAACTGGAACTTTGGAGTCTTGTGCTAATGGCCTCTGGATATAGGATATCCAGGGAAGGACCAGGACCCTAAAACATTGAATAACACATTTCACATATGTATTTATTAACAAGCAAAGTCTCATAAAAACTTGTTGTATATTTGAAATGAAGAATAGCATAACAAATGGACACAGTAAGAGAAATGACCCTGTTACACCCTAATTACAGAAAGTACACTATTTGCATACTGAACAGACACAGAATTCCAAAGATGGTACTTGTAGACTGATAGATGAGTCTGGAATAGAATAAGCCACTTCCCATAAATTGCCTATGTGTAGTTGGAGCTAGCAAAAAAAAAAAAAACAAAAAACAAAAACAGTTGCCCGAGGCTGACTTCTGTGTGTAACAGGCTAACAAGTGCCACTTTACATTATGGAGCTCACTGAGGTTGGAATATATTCCAGCACCCATGAAAGAGCTCTGTGTATCTGTGGACTGAATTAATAATCCACAATCACTAACAATGCTCTTCTCTTTAAACATTTGATCTTAGATGAGACTTCATGAAATTACAGGTATAGGTTTATGTGTATTGTAATCAATGTTTCACATGCTTGTAAGTGGGAAAGAGTTAAGTTAGAAATTTCAAATATGACTAAGCTATCTGAGAGGACTTTGAAGAACGCTTCATTGGAACAGCACTTTTCTGTTTCTCTGTCTCATTTGGTCATCATAGTTTTCACTATATCTGATACTGTTGATACTATTCCCAGGGAAGATGTGTAAAAACCTCTACTCAGCCCAGAGAGCAAACCATTGACAGAACAAAGTAACAGTGTCACACAAGTCCAACTTGATCAACCAATGAGTTTATAAGAGTTACTCTCAGGAGTACGGGTGAATCATCACTTACAAGAGCAGAAATGACTCAAAGGCAGCTACATCACTGGAAGCTTACCCTAGCATGAGGAGGGACAACTCAGAAGCTAGAACCTTGGAGCACACTCAGGACTTGAAGGTAGTTCTAAAGGTCAGAGACTGTTGGTTTTTGTTTTTGTTTTTCTCTCAGCAGCTATCTGTCTATTCTCTGTCTCTTGTAGTCAGCCTAGTAGCTTGGGGAATATTCCCCAGCATTCCTTATTAGTTATATAACCCTGGGAGATGGGAGGGGGCTCATGCGTCTGGCTGGTTTCAGGGACCTAAAGCTTCTGAGTTTACTTCCTGAGTCTTAACAAGCCTCTTTAGAACTTCCCGAGTCTTTAGGCACTTCCCTGCAGGATGGGATTTTTCACCAGTCTTTAGAACCTCAGTCTGAAGAACTGCCTTCTGAAACGAAATGTATCAACTCAGAAGAAGCTGCTATATAGCTGACATATAATGCAGAGCATTTCTTTACAGAATGACTCTGTCATCTCAATTTGGAATGTGTTTCGTGAGAACAGGGAATTTGCCTACTTGGTCTATCTTACTATCTAATGCCACACTTAGGAGATGTGTGGAACATAATAGACCCTTAAATTTGGACCATACTCTATTTGTTCAATGTATTTCTATATTTTGGGATAATATATATTATTATTAAAATTATGGTCATTAGCGAATTAATTAAGTTAATCTTGATGAGTTCATTGTAGCTTTTTCTTCATAAGTTTTGACCAGAATAATTGAGCATGGTGAATTAAGAACTCTTGGGTTTCATTGAGAACACTTCAGTTTCATCTACCACATTTTAAAATCAGTGATTCTGACTTTGTGGTTCCTGATAGTGATGAATGATGTTACTGCAGCCTTCATGGCAGTGATGATGCTGGTGGTAGTCAAGGTGACATGAGTAATAATCAATGATTAGGGCTTGGTTTTTATTGTATTAAGAGTTATTAAACTTCTTTTAAAAACATTTAGCATGTATGTGCATGCATGTATGTGTGTGTTATATGTGGAGGCCAGAGGACAATTTATTTAAGATAGTTCCTTCTTTCCACCATCCTCAGAGATTGAATTTAAGCTTAGAGGCAAGTTCCTTTACCAGCTGAGTCATCTCAGTAACACTTGTATAAAGATTTTGGTGTTCAGTAATTTCCGTGGTGCTTCCTATAACTCTAAAGTACACTTAACTACAATCTGATATGAAAATGGAACTGCAGAGAACTACCCTTCCAAAGCCATACTCATGGTTGTAGAACTAGCATATTGATTGTTGTGATACTTAAGCCAACGCTTGTTACTGTGACATTCTGAGAATAAAGAGACAGCACATATAATTTAAAGTCAGAAATTCCTCTTTCAAAATTAAAAGCACTAGTTTCTCAAAACTCTCTCTCTCTCTCTCTCTCTCTCTCTCTCTCTCTCTCTCTCTCTCTGTCTCTCTCTCAGTGTGTTTGTGTTTGTGTGTGTGTGTGTGTGTGTGTGTGTGTGTGTGTGTGTGTGTGTGTGTGTGTTGTGGGAGCTTGGGACATTTAAAGGCTGTTGAGAAACACCCTGGCAATTGGGTAACCAAAAGGCTGAAAGAAAGCCCATGGAAGCAGAGGAGGAGACTAAGTCTGAGCAGAGACAAGGTAAGATTATAGAAGAAGTTCCATCTCAGTGAATCTAAGAAGTAGAAGGACAGACCACAGAGACTTGAAACTCTGAACATATTGTCCAAAGTGACAAGTATAAAGTTGTGTATCTGTGCAATGTGCTAAGAAGAATAGTGTTGGACCTAAACTAACTTCACTCTCTACATGAGACCCTGCAGTATATTCTAAATATTATATATAGTATGCCTAGATGCTGTTTGATTGATGATAGGGCCATACCCCGATAAACTCATTGCAAGCTGAAGATATCAAAGGGTGAAAAAAAATACAAAATTAAAAAGAAAACCCAGAAAGTTAAAAATGTATCTGAGATACCCAGTATACTAAAATCCATGCCTTATTTTAGCCTTGTCTACTTAAACATGCTCAGAACATTTAGACCAGACTGCAGATAGACAAAGTTATATAGTGCTAAGCTTAAAGTAAAACAGCATCAAACAGTTATTGTAACTTACTATGAGAATCATGATCCTTGTAGGGATACTTCCTGCTAATGTACATGTGGTGGTGTGAATGAAAGTGGCCGCCATAGACTCAGAGGGAGTGGGCATTATTGGAGGTGTGTCCTTGTTGGAATAGGTATGGCCTTGTTGGAGGAAGTATGTCACAGAAGGTGGGCTTTGAGGTTTCGTAAGCTCCAGCCAGGTCCAGCATCACTCTCTCTTTCTGCTGTCTTGATGATCCAGATATAGAACTCTAGGCTCCTTCTCCAGCATTATGTCTGCCTTCATGCCATCACACTTCCTGCCATGATGACGTGGACTAAACCTCTGAACTGTAAGCCAGCCCCAATTCAAATGTTTTCCTTTATAACCATTGCTGTGATCATGGTGTCTCTTCACAGCAATAAAATCCTAAGACAGTACACAACAAAGGCACCCTGGGTTTGAGGATGCCTGCAGCACTGAACTGCTTGGTAGGCTGTCAATTTCTCTCTCTTCATAGGAGGCTTGAGAATAGCTGTTACAAATCACTGCGGGCATTGGTACTGCCTAATGGCTTAGTGAGCATGATATTCTTTGGAAGAATGTCAAGTGTTGACTGAACAGTCTGCTCTTTTCATTGCACATTTCTCTACATCAAGCAAGAGCAGCCTACATCTGCTTGAAAGTGCTTAGAAATCTCTCAGAGAGGGCTGAGATCCATTTATTCTAATGTCTGCACACCACTGCTGATGCCAGCAAATGCCTTAGCGGCTTTATTTGTTGTGAAATTTCTTGTTGTTTGGGGTCTTACTCTTTCTTCTTCCTCACATTCTTACCCACTTTCTTCCCCTGTTCAATCAGCACCTCACTGGAAAGCTGCTCACTTCCGTGACAACAAGCTCATGAATATTCTCCTTATCAATGCGCTGTTCTGTTTCCCAAGCACTAACACGCTGCTCTTTACTATTTCATCAACAGAAGAATCTTTGTTGAAGCCTTTGAATGTCTTCACATATGTCTTCAAAACTTTCTTCCAAATGCCATTCATGCGTTTCTGTGAGGCTTCTCATGCCTCATGATGTTCTGCATCTCATTTCAAATGCTAAACCTTTCCAAACCTCTGAGTGCTTTGGAGAGCGATCAGCCGCTCTAACATTCTGCACAAGCGTCCAGAGTAAATAGCATATCATAGTCAATAGCTGCTTTGAGTGTAGCTATTAAGTAGCTGTTGCACTTTGATCTATTGGTTGAATGAGTGGTTGGAGTGAGCAGCAAATACACAAACTTTACATCAGGTTGTATATCGCAAATATGTTCTGAATGCCTTGAAGTCTGTCAGAGGTCAGATGATTCCTAAATAGGGTATCATTTTGTCTACAATATGCTCTTGCTTGTGGAATAACACTGTTCAAAACCAAGTCATCGATGCTAATGTCTCCCAGGTTTTCTTCTTATGCTGATCAGAGACAAGAAGGGCAGGGTTGATCACATTCTTGAATGCTCTAGGGATCTCTGAGTGACAGATTAGGAAAGGCTTTAATTTGGACACTGCAGTATTCCCAGGGCAAAGCCACACTGAGTGATGCTTAATCTTGGCATTGTCTTGGACTCTTGATGAACATATGCATGCTCTGGCATGTGCCTCTAGAACAAGCTGGATTCATCAACACTAAATATTTGCTCTGACAAATACTTTTCTCCTACAATTATCTTATGCAGCTCTTCCTTCAAAGCTTTGGCATTTTTGCTTTTGGCATGTGTTGCCTCACTGCTGGTCATCACATTATTAAATTTATTATGCCTTTTGGAACGTTGAAACGAACCCAGGCTTTCTGTGTTTGCATACATGTAAGGTCAATGGCATGCTGTTTTTGTGTCTTGAAATGGCTTCTTCTTCTCTCTGGACCATAAGGGAACATGTAGTTCTGTATCTGGTTTTCCATCCACATGATGAACAATTTTACATACTATCAATTAGCCTAGCTCCTTACTTTATGATGATAGCAGTTTAACTTGTTTCATTGTGTCACTGATGAACTTAACTCATGGACAAGATTGTCAATTGTGAAAGACCTAACTCATGTGTAATGGCTGTTATTGGCTTACCTTCTTCATGCTGGACGATTATCTTGACTTTCCTCTCAAGAACAATTGCCACTTTGTTCTAGCCAGAAGCTGGGCTTTTGTCTGGCTTGGGCTTGCACAGGATATTGTCATAATGAATGTGAGTTCACATGTGTATTTTTCTACCCTGTTATGTCCAAAATATACCGTAGACATGATGGAATGCAAAAATACAGAACACAGTATCTAAAACACAGAAGTAACACAGTACACTACAGAGGATTGATCATGGACACTGGGGCTCACTGCTGCTGTCCAAACTAAGAGACCATATTGCACAACACATCACCAGCCTGGAAAAAGATGAAAATTAAAAGGTTGAACTTTGATTTCTATTGGACATGTATCATTTTCACATAATCACGAAAAAAAAATCATATGTCAAATCTTTGTAAGTCAAAGTCTTTTCATAGAAGTATAAAGAATATGTATATATGTATGTTAGTGTATATTATTAAATATACTACTCCATAAAAGGTATGCAGCAGTGTACTGAGAAAAACAATAAAAACCTCTGAGCCTAAAAATAAAAACATTACCATTAAGAATTTTGTCAAGGGCTGGAGAGATGGCTCAGTGGTTAAGAGCACCGACTGCTCCTCCAGAGGTTCTGAGTTTGATTCCCAGCAACCACATGGTGGCTCACAACCACTTGTAATGAGATCTGGTGCCCTCTTATGGCCTGTAGGGACACATGCAGGCAGAATACTGTGTACATGATAAATAAATAAATCTTTAAAAATAAAAAAAGTCTTCTCTCTAGCTGGGCGGTGGTGGCGCATGCCTTTAATCCCAGCACTCGTGAGGCAGAGGCAGGCGGATCTTTGTGAGTTGGAGGCCAGCCTGGTCTACTGAGCGAGATCCAGGAAAGGCGCAAAGCTACACAGAGAAACCCTGTCTCGAAAAACAACAACAAAAAACCAAAAACCAAAACAAAAAAAATTGTCAAATAAAATAGCCTGTGGAATTATAGTAGCATTTTGTTCCTGCAACAACTCACATTCCCTTTTCCTATGTAATCTTTCTCTTTGTTTGTCATTTCACAGTCTACACACACACACACACACACACACACACACCCCTCTCCATATTTGTGGGGAATTGGTTTCAGGACCTCTGTGGTTCAAATATCTACAGATGTTCAAGTCCTTTATTTAAAGTGACATATGTGGCTGGAGAGATGGCTCAGTAGTTAAGAGCATGTGCAAGTACTGCTCTTCCAGAGGACCTGAATTCTGGCCCAGCACTCATGTCCAGTGGCCCGCAACTGCCTGCAATTCTAGCTCCAGGGAATAACACTCTGGCCCCTGTGGGCACATGAGCTCACATGCATATATCCCACACAGACACACAAATATGCATAATTAAAGTGGTAAAAATAAATATTTTTAAAATGACATCGTATTTGTATATAGTGTATACATAACCTTCCATGTACTTTACATCATCTCTAGATTATGTAGGACATAAGATATGTAAATGCTATAAAGCATTCTATGCTGTATTGTTTCAAGAATAATGAGAAGGAAGAAGTATTTGATGTAGCTAAATACTTTGAGCGTTTCAGACTTAGTGATGCTTCCCACAAATACTTCAGCACTTATTTTCCAAGAACAGAGACATTCTTCTGCCTAACCATGACAAAATTATCAGATTCATAACACTCTCCATGGATACAGCATTAGCATCTCACATATAATACATTTTCAAATTTTATTTACTATCCCAATAACTTTATCACAATTGCTTTCCTACACTGAAGCCAATATCACACTGTATTGAATTTACATTGCCTTAAGAATATTTAACTCAGAGGCTGTCCTCAGTCATCTTTGCTTTCATAGCATTAGCGTTTTGAAGGGTGAGGCCAATTCTTTTGTAGAATGAGCCCCCATTTGTATGTGTCTGTTTTATTATACAGGTAAAATCTGTTAGGATTTTCTATAGAAATGTATTATTTTCCATGCTTCAAAATATTAAAGCATCACAACAAAATTGTACAAATGGTTGTAGCACCAATTAACAACACTACACACACACACACATATATAAATTAATAACAGTGAATATACTATTATTAAGTGGCTGAAATGTTCTAATTGTCTTTCATTCCTTCCATTATTTCTTAGTTGGTATTCCAAAACAATTTTTGAATAATTTCTTACTTATTGGAATAAGATATCCTACATTTATCTTGCACTCTTCTTTCTCTAGAATCAGCTATTTCTTCAAGTATCATTTATTCTTTTTTTCATCATAGTTTATTTTTTATTATTAAGAACATTTCTATCCATTTTACATACCAACTACAGATTCCCTGCTCCTCCCTCTTCTCACCTGTCCTCCCCCCAAACCCCCACCCCCCATTTTCACCTCTTCCAAGTCAAGGTCTCCCATGGGTAATCAGGTAGGGGGATCAGGACCCATCCCTGGTACATGAGAGGGCTTTTTGGAGCCCAGTGCTTAAGATGTGACACTTTGTGCAGCCTTGGTGCAGGGGAAGGTGCTTGGACTTGCCTCAACTGAATGTACCAGGCTCTGTTGACTCGCTTATTCTTTTATTGGTAAATGGTGTCTTGAAACCATGAGCTCGGATGTGCTCAAAGGACATGTGAGTGTTGAAGGTGCAATATTTCTGTAAGTTATATAAAGAACTAAAATCCAATTAGAGTTATGAACATATAATTATTATAGATTTAATATGACTATAAATGACTACATGGTCTTTTAATATCATCTTGAAATAAATAATCAAATCTCATGATCAGTTGTTTGGTGAGCCATACTCTATAACCTTGGCTTTCTGAGTCATTGTTCTTTGTCCTTTTGATTTGAGAAGAATACTGTAATTCCACTATAGCATCAAAGATAGTCCTACCATAACCTTGCAGTATGTAAGGAATTCTAGGAATAATAAAGAAAATTAAGAAAATTAATCAAGCATGTGTCATTAGTGTTCTAGGACAAGCTTAAGTATATTTAAGAAGATTATATTTCTATACTTTTTTCTATTAAGATACTGTAAGTATTTAAAGGAATTAGTAACTCAATTCTAAATTATTTAAGCACATTTAACTTTCTAATACATTTTGAAATAAAATTAATTTAAAGAAAATAATTTAATAAGCTAGACATCTAAAAAGTACATCATGGGAAGAATGTTCTCCCTGCAGAAAAAGCACTTGGTTTTAGAGTTGAATAATGTGTGTGCTGGCTAGTTTTTATGTCAATTGGACACAGCTAGAGTTGCTCATCTGAAAGGAGAGAAACTCAGTGAGAAATTGCCTCTATATGCTTTGTTCATAGGCAAAATTGTAGGGCATTTTCCTAATTAGTGATTGATGGGGAGCAGGTGGGGCAGGAGGAGTGCTTAGCCTACTGTAGATGGGGTCATCCTGGATGCTATAAGAAAGAAGGCTGAGCAAGCTTTGAGGAGCCAGCTAGTAAGCAGCACCCCTCCATGGCCTCTGCATCAGTTCCTGCCTTCAAGTTCCTGTGTGCTTTGAGTTCCAGCCTTGGCTTCCCTTTATGGACTGTGATTTCAAAATGTGTAAGCAAAACAAACCCTTTACTCTCCAAGTTGCTTATGGTCACAGTGTTTTATCACAGCAGTAGAAACCTGAACTAAGACAAAAATTGGTATTAGGAGAGTGGAGTATATTGCCATGACAGACCTGACCATGTTAATTTTGGGAGGGTTGTGGAAGGACTTTGAAACTTTGGCCTAGAAAAGCCACGAGAGTGTTGAGAGCTCAGTGGACTGTTCTATGAGAGCTTGGGAGCTAAGAGTGTTGAGGGCTGTACAGATGCTGGGGGCCTGGCTTATGAAGTTTCAGAGGGAAGTTTGCTATTTTGAATTAAGAAGCTGTGGTTCTAGTCAGCTAGGGATGAAAATCAGCTGGGATTAACAAGAGACCAGCATCACTGAGGTGAAATCTTTGTTTAACTGGGACAACTGATGCTGGTCAGCTGGAGCTCAGTAATTGGTCATTAAGAAGAGCCCAGCATCACTGGGAAATCTTCTGGGAAGTCTTTCAGAGTCAGCACACAGAGGCTGTGTTCCAGAGATAGCAAAAGTTGTACCTTTATGCCAGTAACCAGACTTGGTAATGTGTTAGAGTGTCCTAGGTGGTACTGGTTTTAAAGGCATGAACAGGGTCATGGAGAACAGCTGAGGAGTTGTATGTAAGCCAAATAAGCCTTTTCTTCCCCAAGTTGCTTTTGGCCTTGGTGGTTTTTATCATGTCATAGAAACCCTAACTAAGACAGTGTGGCTGTGCCCTCTGGGAGCAATCTGGACAGACCATCACTGTATACACTACAACTGCTACTTTGATTTCCCGTGTGGAATCAAATAACATGTTAGAACACAGATTTATAAGCTACCAACTATGGCACCAACCCTGAGGGGGACTTAAGTATCAGTCAGTCATTTTACTACTTGGAAACTTAACACAAAGAAATTCAAATACTCACTGAATGTCATTCTGTCACAGTATCCCAAGATAAGCTAAGATAGTTATGCTTGTGGTCGTCACTCTTTTTCAGTATTCCATAATAACTATTAAGACACCCGAGTGTGGTAATCCCCGAAGGCTGTAGTATAAGGGTTACTCTCAGGAGTTCAAGGTCAGCTCGGATAACATATTAGACCATCTAGTGCCAAATCACAAAACCAACCAAAAGAAAGACTCTAAAAGAAACCAACATAAATACATTAACTAACTAAGAATCTTGAGGCAATGTGACTTGCCTTCCATAGTCTCAGCGTGGGATGGGCCTGGAGAAAGTGAGTCACGGAGGCAGTAAGACTAGACAGACCTCCACTCACTTTCTGTCCCCTCTCTCTCTGACTGTGAAACAACGTGACCACCTTTGACTTTCCTGCAGCCACGCCTTGTCTGTCATGATGGGCTGTAGCCCCTTGCCCTGTCTACCTGAAGGACTCTTTCCTTCCTTTGCTTCCAGTTAGGTATTTGCCACGAGCAAAGTAATTCCTATAATGTGTTTCTGGCGTGATGCTGAATTTTATGGTAGCACTGTCACTGAGGTGCAACAGATGAGGGAGTGGGCAGACAGATACGAGTTATGTTCATTTCTTCTGCTAAGATTTAGAGGGAGGAAAAAACAAACAAACCGAAGCAAAGAATACCAAGAACTGTAACAGTGGGAAATGGCACATTTGTTTGATAGAGAAACAGCACATAAACAGGACTTACAGGTGGAAAAACCACCTTCGTTATCCAGAGCAGTAAAGTTAAGTACTGCCCAGAGGCAAGGAGTTAAATCAGGATTGGGCAAGGTTCCCTCAGCAGTGCACCGGAGAATGAATTGAGAAAGTATTATTGTTTTTAATTGGTTCCCATTTGACCTTATTAAAAGTTTAAGTGTGCTTTTTCTCCAACCTTTTCTCCTTTGGCATTTCTTTCCTTGTATTTTATAGTTTCTTTTGCCTTTTTTTTGTGATAATTTCCCTTTTAAACTGTGCTCTCTTTGCTTGGGGAGTGGGGAGGGCTATCTCCTGAACTTACTAAAGGGACCAACAGCAAAATATTCTTGAGAATGAAATTGCCTTTATTAGCTTAGTTACTAAGAGAATGATATGAGGCAATTACTTCTTACTTCTCCAAGACCTTGGCCATGTATTCCAACAATAATTCTTTGTAAATGTGTTTGTCTTTATGCTGTATCTGTTTGGTACCAAGAATATTTCTTCTCATTATTGTTTTCTCAACCTTTGCTACAATTTCTGCCACATGGTAAGTGCTCATTCAATAAATGTTTGTTGAATGAGTTAATAATTGCTAATATCATCATTTGTTCAAGTATTTGTCTCAAATGCTGGACAGAATTTGCAAGTGAGGATCAAATATTATTGACCTTTCTATTCCTGTCTGTCTTTCACAAACTACCCACGTGATTTATACTCAATCACAGTTCAGTGAATGAAGGAATTAAGAAAGAAAAAAAAAAGGAAACTGAGTTAGGGACTCTCTACTTGCATTATTACTTGAGGATTTGTAGGGAAGCTTCCTTTAAGATTGGTTTTCTTTGTATCAGAGATGTGGGCAATTCCACTTTGCAGTTCTGCTCTGTCATTGGCTAAAGGGGTCTCGGGATGGAGGAAGCTCATTGTTTAGTAGGAGTGAAAGGTCAGATCCTCTTCCAGCTTCTGGTTATCTGCAGGGGAAAAAATGACTCAGGAGATAATCCAGAGGAGGAAAGCATTCCCCTTGCGCTGATCCCTGTGTCAAGTCTGGGCACCACCATTGAGAGTCACAGAGGCAGTGTGGACACTAAAGCCAGAGAGCAAGTCCATGTGCATCAGCTACACAGGAGTAAAGAGGAAGGAAACTATTACAATTTGGATCTGAAACGCTGTCACATGCTTGCGCATGTCTTGAACTTGGTCCCCAGCTTCTAGCGATATCTTGAAGGCTGAAGGCCCAAGAGAACATATTGGATGCTAAGTGTGCCGCCTTTGCTGTGATGGGGGTGAGGAGACAGATTTCTGGAGATACGCTTATGCTAGAGAAGAACTACAAGGAGGTTGGTTTGAAGTCTGTTGACGAACAGGGTGAGGAGGAAGGAGAGAGAGACCAATTACATAATCCTTTCAGCCCTGCAGGGTCCTAGTTAGTCTGATAGGAAAGTTACGGACTATATGGTCTTCACTCAACTGTGATCATGCGTGCCTTTGCCCTATGTGGTTGTGATATCAGGAGGGTGGGCCTGCCTGGAGAAAGTATAAGTCACTAAGGGTGGGTCTTTAAAGCTGATACCCACCCCTGCTTCTAGCATGTTCACTCTGCTTTCCAAACTATACCATGTGAGCAGGCTCTGCTTCATGCTCCCGCCACCAAAGACGGATACTGAGCCCCACCGTCCCATCCGTGATTGAATGACATCAACCCGAAACACTGCCCAAATTAACCTGTTCCTCCTTAGGTTGCTGTTGTTGGGGATTTATCTGCTCACAGTGACTCAAAAGCACTAATATGAAGTAAAATAAGGCAAAGGAAGTCATGGGGGGGGGGCTTTTTTGGGCCCTCAAATCAAAATAGTTTTTAGATGTTAGTGTTCTAGAACCTGCAGATGCTGCAGCAAACCCTGAGTGTGGCACTTTGCTCAGGTGCTCTTGCCGATTTGCAGAGGCATCTCAGGCAGGGTAAGGAACCTTACAAAGAACACTGCGTGTTTACAGCAGGGCAAGTGACAGGAAGGAAAAAAAATGCCTGGCCTTTGATGTATATAACAATAGGACTAACCTAGTTTGAAAGGTCACCGGCAACCTTCCCAAAGAATCTCTGAAGATAATATGGCAATGAAAAAAATAGGCCTTAGTGATACAGAGAGGGAAGGAAAGGGCTTTTTAGAAGGGAAAGCTTGTACAAAGACCCCAAGGCAAGACAAGCACGAGTTTTTCTGGAACAGCAAGGAAATGGTTGTGGTTGCAGGTCGGAGAGAAAGGATAAGAGTGGAGCCAATTAAACTTGGATAGGAGAGCAAATGCTTGGGACAAATTATTCAGTGCCCGGAGGCCAAAGAGCTTGGTTTTATTTTAATGGGAAGACATTGACTAATTCAACCCAATTTGTGGGAGGGGTAGTGCCCGACTTATTAATTTTTTTTTTTAAAGATAGCAAATCATCCTCGACCCTGTTGCCCCTCAGAGGCCATCGCCAGGTAAGCAACACTGTACCACTCAAAGCTCCTTGTGGTGACGGTAAATTATAGAGGATCCAGTCAGCTTAACGAAGGCTCAAGCAGAAAAAAAAAAGATTCAAGGTTATCGAAAATGTGTGGAGTCCTTTTCCCTTCGCCCTACTCTCTCCCTGGTACAGAAGGGGAAGAAGAACCAATTCCAGGTGACTCCTCCAGGATACCCTATGTCTGAGCTGAGCTTAGTGGAGACAACACAGCTGTATGGTTTTTACTCTCCTTGGGAGCCGTTTGGGAATTATGGGTCACTTTAGTGACCAGGTCCTGGTGACCCCATAGTTGTGGGTAGAGCTTCCATTAGGAGTCACATTTGTCCTAGTGTATATACTATGTCACTTGGCTGTTCCACAGATTTCGGAAATTTGCATTATCTCTTCATTATTCAAATGAGGCAATTAGAGAACAGAGGTTTGGTATTAACTCAGGTCACATATTACATGGCAGAATTGGACTTAATGCAGGGTCTTTCTTCCTTAAGAGATTGGATACTTTTTGTCTCTGCCAGTTCAGGTAAATCTTTGAAAGAAAAGGCAATAGTTTGCCGGGGGTGGGGGGTGGGGGGTGGGGTGGGGTGGGGGGGTGGGGGGGTGAGGAAATTTATCTTCTCTTATTTTTCCACTTCATTTTCATAAGAGAATTATTGGCTTACGTTTTGGCTGTTTGTGAGTAACCTGACCCTCCATATAGCTTTACCGGCCTCTGCATGTGACTCTTTTCAAAGTTCATTTTTCTGCACGTGTTTTTGACACTAATATTGGTTAATCCTGTGTGTCATACTAGTGTTTTTTTTTCCCCCTAGAATAGTTTCCTCATATCCCCTCTGCCATACATATTTACTTTATTTATAGTTTACATGTTTAAAATTTCCATGACCACTTTGTTAATTTTCTTCCCCCTCCTAGGTCCTTCATTGGTATCAAATTTGATATCATTGCATTAACAATATCTACTCTGCTTTCCTGTGATGTGACTATATTACCTCCAAAAAAGAGGAAAGAAATATAAAAGGGTTAATGAGCTACATAAGTGAAAGAGGTCTGAAATGAACAATAATTCAGCCTGAAATCCAAGGTCTCATTTACTAGCAACATTTAATAAACATGAAAAATATACTTTTTTTTCTCTTTAGGTTTGGGCACGCTTTTCTCATGATCAGGTGATAGATTGGGGTTGGGGAAGGTGGCCTTAGCCCACCAGCACGACTTACCATTGTTTGTCTCTGTCACCCAGCTCAGATGGTGTTGTTTAAATTCTTCCCTGTACATCCCCCATCCACCCCCACCCCCTGCTAGTTTGTCTGACTGTATTCTGGAAATGAATCAATATGCAAAGCTAACATTTAAGAAGTGGGGTAGCATGTTAAGCTTGCTTGAAAGCAGAGCAATTACATAGATTATTTGGGATTCTTCCCATGAGAGAGTCATCTTTCCTTTTTATTCCTTCATTGATTGAGTTAATATGAACTCGGATATTCCTTGACAATGTAAGGAAATACACATATTTGATAACTGTAAACATCTCTAAAATGTTCCCCAAAGTAAGGGAATACACAATATTATTCTACTTCAAATCTAATCTGTCACCAAATAGATTATTCCATTTTTTTCTTGCTTGTGGCCTCCTACTCCAACAGTAAGAAATTCAGCTTGTCACGGTTTCTGTGAGCTCATATGTGCATCAGTCTTGTTATGTCTGGAAGCACTATTTCCTTGGAGTTATACATAATCTCTGGCTCTTATAATCTGTCTACTTCTTCTTCCACATAACTTCCTGAGCCTTAATGGGAAGGGTATATACAGATATCCCATTTAGGGCTGAGTGCTTCAAAGTTTTCTTTACATTGTCCATTTGTGGGGGAGTCTATAAAGTTCTCCAGATAAGGATTGAGCAAGACACTGATGTATGGGTATAGCAATATGTTGTTACCTCTGTTCACTTATTTGAACATCAATTGGATGTATCATTCAATTTATTGCTGTGTTTATTTAGCAGAATAATTATAGTAGGTTTTTCCCTAGGACCTGTGACAAATCTAGTCTCTGGTTCTTGTCCTAATTAGTCATGTCAGGCAAAGGTTCCACTTCATGGAACATGCCTTAAATCCAAGCAAAAACTGGTTGGTTATTCCTATAACATTGTGTCACTATTGTGTAGTGCTTCTATCTTGCAGGAAGGTTGCTGTTATAGCTTGTGAGGGTCATAGTTGGATGAGGTTAATGATTACTTTTTTTTCCTCCAGTAATGTGGTGGAAGGTAACCAGTAGCATTGGTAAGAGCCTGTAATATTTGGGGCAGGGTGTCTGTGGGAGACCTTTGGCCAATGACTCAAGAATATGTTACCTGTTCCTGGTATTAGGGATTTATTTGGTGGCATATGATGACTAGTTGGGGCAGTGTCTCACCCAATATATGGTAACTCCACTTTTATATGTGTATGTTTTAGGAAGCTTATACAGTAGTAGGTTTTGATAAGGCTTTGAAAAAGCCTTAAATGTTAGTTATCCCTCTCTGTATTACCTCTTGTACTCTACATTCCCACCCCATCCTCATTTAATCTTCCTATTCTAGTTTCACTTTTACTCCTTATTACACTATGTTTTGTTTCTGGTTCCTTGGAAGATTCTTTGCCCCTCCCCGGTCCCTTACTAGCTACCTAACCTCTGTAAATATTCTGAATGAAACACACATATCTAAACCCTAAAAGCTAACATCTACGTATAAAAGAAAACATGCAATGTTAGTTTCTTTAGGTGTGGGTTACTTTACTCAGGATGATTGTTTCTTGTTCCATCTACCTGGAAATTTTATAATTTCATTTTTTTCTAACAGCTGAATGATACATTCCATTGTGTAAACGTACCACATTTTCATTACCCATTCATCTGTTGACAGACACCTAGACTGTTTCCAATTTCTAGCTATTATGAATAGAGCAGCAATAAACATAAATGGGCAAGCATTTCTGTAATAAGATATAGCATCTTTTAGGTACATGCCCAAGAGCAGTATAGCTGGATCTTGTGGTAGATTTATTTTCAACATTTGAGTAACCTCCACAATGATTTCCATATTGGCTACATTAGTTTGTACTACCACCAGCAATAAAGTGTTCCTCTTGCCCCAAATCCTTTTCAAGATATGCTGTCATTTGTCTTATTGATCTTGGCTATTCTGACTGGGATAAGATAAAATTCTCAAAATAGTTTCAATTTGCATTTCCCTGGTAACTAAGGATGTTGGACATTAAAAAAAAATGTGTTTTTCAGTCATTTGTGTTTCATCTTTTAGGAATTCTTTGTTTAGTTCTACATTACATTTGAAAATATGGTCATTTGCTATTTATTTATTTATTTATCTATATATCTATTTATTTATTTAAAATCTACTTTTATTTATTTATTTTTCATTAGTTTAAATCCAGGAAGGGTAGAGCATCACACGGGCTCTGTGTCCAATGGCCTTTGCAGGAAGGTTGCTTCAGAATTTGGCATAAACCATGCCACTGTTTTCATGGGCCCAAGAGTTACTTTTCCCCAGAATTCTGGTCTCAGAATTCTCAAACTGCACTATCATGTGAAACACTATAAAACAGAATACAGTGTATCTGCTTTTTTTTTGTTGAGGTCTTTGATCCACTTGGACTTGAGTTTTGTGCAGGGTTTAGATCTCTTTGCATTCTTCTATATGCTGACATCCAGCCCCATTTGTTGAAGATGCTTTCTTTTTTTTTTTCCGTTGTGTATTTTTGGCTTCTTTATAAAAAATCAGGTATCTATAGGTATGTGAATTTACATCTGGTCTCCGATCCAATTCTATTGAAAAACTATTCTGTTTTTATGTCCATGCATTTGGTTTTTACTATTATAGTTCCACAGTACAGGTTGAAGTCAGAGATGGTGATACCTCCAGATGTTCTTTCATTGTAGAGGATTGTTTTAGCGTTCCTGTTTTTTTTTTTTTTTTTGTTTTTTGCTTTTCCATATAAAGTTGAGTATTTTTCTTTTTCCTTCAAGGTCTGTAAAGAATTGTGTTGAAATTTTGATGGGGATTGCATTGAATCCATAGATTGCTTTTGGTAGGATGGCCATTTTTACTATGTTAACCCTACCCATCCATGAGCAGAGGGCATTTTTCCATTTTCTGATACTCTTTCAATTTCAATTTCTTTCTTCAAACACTTGAAGTTCTCGTCATACAGGTCTTTCACTTGCTTGGTTAGAGTTACCCCAAGATATTTTATATTACTGTGGCTCTTATGAAGGGTGGTGTGTAAAAGAGGGCTACTGATTTATTTTGGGTTAATCTTGTATCCAGTCACTTCACTGAAGGTGTTTATCAGCTGTAGGAGTTCCCTGGTAGAATTTTTGTGGTTCTTTATGCATACTATCATATCATTTGCAAATAACAACACTTAGACGTTTTCTTTTCCAATTTGTACCCCGTCGATCTTCTTCAGTCGTCCTATTGCTCTAGCTAGAACTTCAATTACTCTATTTAGTAGATATGGAGAGAGTGGACAACCTTGTCTTGTTCCTGATTTTAGTGGAGTTGCTTTGAATTTCTCTCCATTTAATTTAATGTTGACTATCAGCTTGTTGTAAATTGCCTTTATTATGTTTAGGTATATGTCTTTTATCCTCAATTTCTCCAAGACTTTCATCATGAAGGATTTTGAAAAAAATGCCTTTTCAACATCTAATGAGATAATAATGTGGTTTTTTCTGGTTTGTTTATATGGTGGAAATCAGTATCTTGGTTTCTTAGAAAATTTGGAGCTGATCTACCTCAAGACCCAGTTATATTACTCTTGGGGATATACTCAAAGGACACTCCACTATACCACAAGGACACTTGCTCAACCATGTTCATTGAAGCTTTATTCATAATAACCAGAACCTAGAAACAACCTAGATGTCCCTCAACCAAAGAATGAATAAATGAGAATGTGGTACATTTACATGATGGAGTATCATTTAGCTGTTAAAAACAATGACATAATGAAATTTGCAGGCAAATGGATGCAATTAGAAAAGATCATCCTGAGTGAGGTAACCCAGATCCAAAAGACATAGTATGTACTCACTTATAAGTGGATAAAGGATAATCATGTTATCATCTACAGACCCAGAGAGGCTGATTAACAAGGAGGACTCAAGGGAGGGATGCATGGATTTTTCTGTGAAGGGGAAATAGAATAGATCTTTGTGGGTGGACTAGAGGAGCATGTAGAGATAGGAACAGGAGGGAGACAGTATTAGAAGAAAGGACTGGAATTGGGGGGCATTTGGGGGGTGATGTAGAAACCTAGTGCAGCCGGGCGGTGGTGGTGCTTGCCTGTAATCCCAGCACTTGGGAGGCAGAGGCAGGTGGATCTCTGTGAGTTAGAGGCCAGCCTGGGCTACCAAGTGAGTCCCAGGAAAGGTGCAAAGCTACACAAAGAAACCCTGTCTCGAAAAACCAAAAAAAAAAAAAAAAAAAAAGAAACCTAGTGCAGTGAAAACTCCCTGGAATCTACAACTGACCTCAGTGAAATCTAGTAATGGGGGATACAGAGCCTGAACTGGCCATCTTCTATAACCAGGTAAGCTCTTAGCAGTGGGACTGAGACATCAACTCAGCTCCTGTCCTGCCCACAAGATGTGCTGGGGTAATGGTAGCACAGAACTTGTGGGAGTGGCTAATCAATGACTGATGTAACTTGAAGCCCACACCAGGAGAGGAAGCCCATGCCTGATACTGCCTGGATTGCCAGAGGCAGGACAGCCCAGAGACCCAGGATGGAACCAAACATAACTGTGAAAAAAAAGTCAATGAAATGATTCATAATGATATTCTGCAATACTCATAGATCAGTGCCTAACCTAATTATCATAAGAAAGGGCGTCATCCAGAAACTGATGGGAGCAGATCCACAGCCAAACACTAGCAGATCCAGAGGAGCCACACAGAAGAAGGGGAGGAAGGATTGTAGGAGCCAGAGGGGTCAAGGAAACCATGAGAACACAGCCCACAGAATCAGCTAAGCAGGGCTCATGGGGACTCACAGATACTGAAGTGGCAAACACGGACCCTGTATGGGACTGAGCTAAGTCCTCTGCACATACCTTGTGGATGTGTAGTGGGGGATGTCTCTGACTCTTTTACATGTGCTTGGGACCCTTTTCTTCCCACTGTGTTGCCTTGTACAGCTTTGATATCAGGGTTTGTGTCCAGTCCTAGTATATCTTGTTAGGCCATGTTCAGTGGATATCCCTGGGAAATCTGCCCTTTTATTTTTAGGGGAAAGGGAGAAGGAGGAATGGATCTGGGTTGGGGAGAGGGGAAGTAGGGATAGATACTAGGAGGAATAGAGGGAGGGGAAACTGTCTCTGGTCAGGATGTAATGTATAAGAGAAGAATAAAAGTTTAAAAAAATAAAATAAAATAGAACACAGAGCTAATACAGGTTCTTCTCACTCCATTCATTTCCAGTGTGTTATAGATCAACTGTATTCTCATCTCAGGGAAGTTATCCTAGATATTTGTAATACAGTTAGATCTTCTACCACAGTGCACATTCTGTCCTTGGATGCCTTGAGCACCTAATGATTTAACAATTCGCATGTATTAATGTTGTAAAGTTCAGTGTGTTTTGACAAATACAGTGTGTCATGTGTCTACCTCTATAGTGTCACACACTAGTGCCACTGTCTGAAGACATTCATCGCTTCATCTGCCTTGCATTGTCTCTTCTAGGTCTGTAACAATAACTCATATGTTTACTGTATGTATGGTTTTTAAATTTTTTTCTAACTTGTCCTATGTACAGAATCATACACATGGAGTTCTACAGATTGTCCAGTTCCACTTAGCAGTGCAATTAAGGTTTATCAATGCCTTGGAATGGCTTAATAACTCTTGCTTTTATCACTGAATGATATTCCAATGTATGGATTTGTTGTGGTTTATCCAGTTGCCTTTTGGAAGGCATCTTGCCTGCCTTTATGTGGGTATGAGGCTATCCAGTTTTGTTAGCACCATTTCATGGAAAACAGAGTTAGATCTTGTTTTTTAAAATATAACAGTTCATCTGTGGTCTTTAAATAATGAGTTGAAGCTATGTGTATGTGAGGTCATTGTTGATAATGGTGTTCTATTTTTTATGCTTTTATTGGTAGTTGTTCTGGTTGGCTAGATTATTGGTAGCATATCTCCCCTCCCCGCCCACTTAGTATTAGGGTTTTGCTGGTTTTCTGTGTTGAAATTACAGATTTCTTTCCAGCATTTCTCTGCTCCATAGTTCTTCTGAATCGCATCCTTTCTTGGGTTTTCATGGATGAGACTGTCTTTGTTCTCTGATGACCTTTAGAAGGTTGAGCAGATTTTCATATAGACATTTTCCATCTACATATCTTCCTCTGTAATTGTATACTTACATCTATTGACTACTTGTAAAATGAGGTAGATTTGTTGTTGTTGCTGAGGTTTATGAGTCTTACACATTTTAAGATACAAGCACTTAAGATTTTCTTCCTGTTTGTCTCATCTATTTTGTAACCAAATGTTTCTTAAAGTAAATTTCAAATTCATTAGTATTTCTTGCATGGAGGGTATTTTTGTTATGGTATTTGAAAACTCATTCACACTGAGGTTTTTGTTGATAGTCTATGTCTATGTAATCCCAAGTGGCATTCCTTCATTCAAATTATACACACCCACACATACACACGCATATATATGTACATACATATGTATATACATACAGTTATATATTAAATGTGTATTTTAAGTAAGCATAACATAAAATTCACCAACAAGTCCAAGGCTATGTAGATTTTTCTTCAATTTTCTTCCAAAATTTCTAGAATTTTGCTATTTATGTTTGGGTGTGTTATCCATTTTTAGGTGATTTTCTTTTTTCCAATTGAATTGCCTTGTGGTTTTTGCTTTTTTTTCTTTTTCTTGAGAAAAATGAGTTGACAGTATTTGTTTGAATGTATTTCTATGGCCTCTAGCCTGTGTGTCTTATTTCACCAACACTATGCACACAGTTGGATGGTAGCCCATGATTACAGGGACAGAACTTAGAATGCTGAGGCAGGGGAAGCATGAATTCAAGGCCAATCTGCAATACAGAGGAGGACCCTTCCCCACAGGACAAAACAAAACAAGCACCAAAGTGTACAGCAAACATTAAAATGGGGTGATATGAATCCTGTGATTTATTACTCCTTTGCAGGATGGTTTTTCTGTCCTAAGTCTACATCCTTCCCACATCAACTTTAGACTAGATTACTGGAATGTGAATAGGATTATCTTAACTTTATAGATCAAACTGGGAGATCTGACATCTTGACAATGCAGTCTTCCAGGACAGGAACACGGACTACTTCTCTATGTTGATTAACTCCCCTTATTAGGATATTACAGTTTTTCTAATTGTATATATTTTTATTTTATTTGTGTCTAAATATTTATAATTTTCACATGCTGTAGCAAATAACGTTATTTTAAAATTTTAAATTTAAATTGTTTATTGACGATGTGTAGGCGAGCAATATACTTTTAAGTACTGACTTTGCATCTTAAAATAATTTAGTATAAGATATATTTAAATTAATTTTGATATATATTCTATACAAATGTATGGTCTTCATATTTCACATATTTGGGGATAGTTATAGTTGTCTTTATGTTAAGCAATACCAGTTTAATTCCATTGTGGTTTGAAGGAATACTACTTATAATTTATATTATCTTTATATTTTTTAATGTGTGATTTATAGCCTATAATGAAGTTCATCATGGTGAGTGTTCTAAGTTTTGGAAGAATGTAGATTCTGCTTTTATTGAGTGAAATAGTCTATAAATATCAATCAATCAAGTTGATTGATGAAGACTGATAGGTGGTTTGTAAGTTGTACTGATTTTCTGTCTTCTTGACTTATTACTGAGCATGGTAATGAAGTCTTTAGCTGCAATGGTGAACTTGGCTATTCATGCTCTTAGCTCTATCAGGCTTCGCTCGTGTTTTTTAATACTCTATTGTTAGATGTGCACACATCCAGGGCTGCTATGCCTTCCTGGAAAATTGACTTCACAATTTTGCAGCACCTGTTCCTGCCCTGTCTGTTTCCCTTGCTTTGAAGTTAGGTTTTTCTGACATTAACATACTTATTACAGTCTCCTCTGGTCTGGATTAATGCAGTATATCCTTCTCCACTTCTGTGCCTTCACTGTATTGGAGGGTCCAGTTTTAGACTTCTCAATATGGATGGTTAGTTTTCTCAAAACTTCATTGAAAAGATTATCCTTTCTGATTGTGGAGTTTTGGCCCCCTTTAAAAGACCAATTGACATTGCATGTGTAAGTTTATTTCTATGCTTTCTCTTTCTTCTCTCTCATTTGTACATATGTCTGTTCTTTTGAATATGTATGTATGCTTGGCGATACCAAGCTATTTTGTCAAGTGGTGTCATAGTGCCGCCTTCGTTCTCTTTACTCATAATTTCTTTGACTTTGCACACTTCTCTGTGGTTGTATGTGAATTACACAGTTACCCTTTCTATTTCTGTGATAAGTGGCAAAGGATTGTTTGAATTTATAGAATGCTTCAGGTTTTATGGATATCTTAATATTGATTGTTCTAATCCAGGAAGACAGAATATATTTCTATTGTTTTTGGTTTTCTTCAAGTTAATTCACTGATGCTTGATTTTTCAGTAAAAAGATCTTTCACTTCCTTGGTTAAATGTTGCCATGGTAAATGATATTATTCCCTTGATTTCCTTTTTTTTTTTAAAGGTGATTATTAAATGCTGTATTTTATTTTGAGACAGCATCTCTCCCTCTGTAGTCTAGGCTGGCTGGTAACTAACTATGTAAACCAGGCTCAAATTCATGGAAATCTTGCTGGGTCAGCCTCCCAAAAGCTGGTGTTATAAGTGCAAGCAACCATACCCAGGCAAAAAGTTACACATTTTCAACTATGGATTGTCTGGGGGCCGTTTTAGCTTCCAGTGAAAAAGTTTAAAAATATTTTTTCAGTTAGACAGTTAAATCCTTTAGATTATAGTGAGAAAAAATGCGTCTTGGGGGTTAGGAGAAGTACATTGCTGTTTAGCAGCTGTTCCAGGACAAACATTTAGAACATACATATCTTAGCAATTGGGAACAATAATATCAATAAAAGATAGGACACAGAGAAACAGCAACCTAGCTAACTGCAAAGTAAAGGTGCTAGAATATTGTATCAGAGGATGATAACAAAAATCTCTCCCTGGGACTGGAAACTGAAATGGATAAAAGATGGCATTAACAAACAGTAAGATTTTATAATTAAAAAAATTTGTTTTTATTTATGCATATATGTGTGTGTTTTGTGTATGTGGACACCACATACATAAGTGTCTTTAGAGGCCAGAAGAGAGTGTCAGATCTCCTGAGACTGTAGTTACAGGCAGTTGGGGCCAGCTGACATGGGTGCTGGAAACTGAATTTGGGTCCTCAGAAAGAACAGTAAGGGTTCTTAAACTGCCATGCTATCTCTCCAGCCCCAGAAGGTATTTTTTAAGCATCATAATTCTTTATGAGCCTCCATTTCAAATCATTTCCTGTAGCCACTAAGTAGTCAGGTCTACATGGTTCATTTACAGACTGTTGACAAACATGAACTTTGACCCAGCATATTTTCTTTTCTCCCAGTCTGGGACCCCACCAACCCTCCTCTTAGTCTCAGATGATGGTGTCAACCTCCTCTTGGACTGTAAAATCACATGACTAGGGTTAGAAAAATCTTCATGGTAAGCATAGGTTCTACCAGAAACTTTACATCTTATTTATTCTGCAAAAATGACATAGAATGTAGTTCATGCTCAATTTGTCTTTTCCCTCTGACCAGAAATTACTACCAGAGTCACAAAGCTCTTTGTTTCTGCCATCTTTAAGATTAAGTCTGCTTTAGTAGCATCAAGTATCTTGTTTAATTTCTCCTTAGACTGCATCATCTTTTAATATACTTACGTATTTTTATGCTTCATTAGAATGTGGATCAAAAAAAAAAATCCAGCAGTACCATGCACTATAGTAATTAGTCTTCTTGAGGGATCCTACTCTTAATTTGGGAAACTCTGCTGGTATTTGTATAAATTGCCATTGTTTGAAGTTAAGCATAGACAGATATGAACTTTTAGGGTTTGCCTACCTTTTCTAATTGTCAACCTTTTCTTTCTTTTATCTCCCCCCTTTTCCTCTTACCCTCCTTATCATCCCCATTCTCCTCTTTCTGCTTGGAAACAGGTTCTCACTATGTTGACTGGCTACCCTCAAGTGCCTAAGCTCAAGCGATCCTCCTGCCTCATCCTCCAGAGTTTATGAAACTATAAACATGTAACACCGTGCACAGATGCAATTGCTCTATCTTAAAATGAAGGGCACCAGACAAGGTAGAAGGATTTCCCCAAACTTGTTCGGTTCCATCCTGGCCTGAAGGGAATCTTTTCTATAGGTTATCAGTGTTCCTTCAACTTACCAGCTTAGCTTTCATTCTGTGAGAGAAAATTAATCCCTTCTTGATACTTTCCGTTAAAATGGGATTCTAGTAAAAAGTGGTATGTCCAGGATTTCTCTTTGGGGAGGCTTAAGAGACGAAATAGGGTAAGAGAGACGACTCATAGACTGGTTTGGAGTTACATTTTCATGGCAAGGCATGGTTTTTATTTATAGTCTCAAAGATGAGGGGGTAACTCAAATCTGTGCAAAATACCACTTGCTCTCCCTACTGACTAATATCTTAGTTTTTTTTGCATGTGTATGTATAAATGATGTGTGTATGTGTGTTTACATGTTTGCAGATGGATATAGATGTTAGTACTTATGCATATGGCTCATCTCTTAACCTCTTGTAAAGGCTTAAAGTTGACTTTGAGGTTTTTTTTTTTTTAAATCATGTTCCACTTTATTTATTAACTAGCCCAATTGTCTCAGGGATCCCATCTCTGCTTTTGTGGGGTATCCACCAGAGAAGACTACTTGGTCATGGGGTTAAGCCAATAGAAAGTCTTTATTAGCTGGCCAGAGACTTTGCTGGATGTTTGGGACCTGAGTGCAATCCCATGCCTTTCTCAGGGTAAGCTTTTAAGAACAAAAGCTAGCACAAAAGTTAGCAAGAGCAGTTAGCCAGAAGTGGTACTACAAAAGGCAGAGAGCAAGGTTAGTGCATTTAGGGACTTTCCTAGAACTATAGACTTTGATGGAGTAGGTCTTTATTCTCATTTTGACAGGTGGTGTTGACTCCATGCTGGGTTACAAAGCTTGTAGTACTTCCATCATGGTATCAGTTGTGCTAAGGTCTGTGGGCTTGTTCTATTTCTCACTGGTCCTAAGGGCATGAGTCAAACTGTGGATTCATTCAGGGAGAGGAGGTTATATTGTCTTCTTAGCATTAGTAGTTCAACAGAATTTATTCTCTGTTTGATCTAGCTAAGTAGGCAGTTGAGCAAGCAGGGTCTTATAGTGAGAGCTAGTAGCAAAAGGATTAATGACTCAGCTAAGGCTGCAAGTAGTCTTTAACAAGGGGACCAGGAGAACAAGGATTTGTGCTAGCTGTCAGATTCTTGATGTCTCCTTTCTCTTTTATGAAGGTTATTTCTGACCATGGCTAAACTTTCTCTAATTATCCCTGACTGGTCAACATAAAAGCAGTCAGTTTCTCTCAGTGCCATACAGAGATCTCATAAAGAGGAGAGCCAATCCTCTTCTATTCTGAAGAACAACCTCAGCTAAGGAATCTAACTGGGCTTCTAGATGGGAAGCAGAATTTTCTAGATGTTCCAGGTCTATATCTACTTGAGCATTGAGTACCTTAACGTTTTAATCCCCCATAGCTAGGGCTGAAGTTCCAACTGCAGTGGAGCCCACAATGCCTGCTCCCACCAGCAGAGAAATGAGAATGGGGATAGTTTTCTGCACACCAGGAAGCCCAGAATCCACATTTAGGTTGGCCCTGTTCTTTTTCCATTACAGTTAACTCCTGTGGTGTAACATTTGTGGGGGATGCAGTGGAGTGGGTTCTCTTCCAGTGTGAACACTTTTAGGACTTTGAAGGGATCTGTGTGCCCCCAGAAGGATTGTTTTGCAACCTCACTGAGCACAATGATATTTACCTGGCTTTTAGGAGCTTGAGGGGATGGAGATGTCAGCTAGGCAGGCATAGTACTAAATAGATCTGAGCCCCTTCTCTTTATTGGTGGACTCACACTCCTGGAATGTGCTCCTTCCAAGGAGTAAGCAAACCATCCATCTCCAGTTGCCTATATATATATATATATATTTTTTTTTTTAAATAGAAATCTATGTGGAAGGTGGGTTGGGTCTTAGTGAATAGAATGGCTGTGAGATCCCCATTTTTGCTTTTTTTTAGCTTCTGGGGTGTGATGGTTTGAATAGGACTGGTGCTCACAGACTCATGCTTGGCCCATGTAGAGTGGGCACTACTGGGAGGTACGGCCTTGTTGGAATAGGTAGGCTTGTTGGAGGACTTTGAAGGGGGGTGGACTTTGAGGTCTCAGAAGCTCACATCTGGCCAGGGTGGAGGTCTCTCTTCTTCTGCTGCCTGCAGATCAAGACGTAGAATTCACAGCTCCTTCTCCAGCACCATGTCTGTTTGCACGCTGCCATACTTCTCATCATGATGTCAGTGGACCAAACCTCTGAAGCTGTAAGCCAGCCCCAATGAAATGTTTTCCTTTATAAAAGTTGTCATGGTCATAGTGTCTCTTTATAGCAATAAAACCCCAACTAAGACATTGGGGTTTTAGGTCTTTCCTACAGAGAGATAAACAAGACAAAATAGACAACATTATTATAGGGCTTGTGTCAGTCTTATCTTCAGGGAGTTTGGAGGACCTGGTGATGATTTATCTGCCATTATCTTATGTAGCCTCCTTCAGAGGGTGTCCTGGGTTCATGGGTGGTGAGGACCACAGGATATAGCTCTTTTCACATTGTTAGGATTTTTCTTTTTAAATCCATATAAGGTCTCCAGGCAGGAACTTGTGTGTAGGCTCAGACATGGGAAAGGTACAACCTCTGGAACTGTCTGATGACCAGTCCTCTGAGTCTATGGCAGCGTCTATAAGGACTTGAGAAGGGAATGGCTAGTAATTCCATGCCTTATGGTATGAGGTGCATCTGGTCCTTAGGAGGGCAAAAGGTAGGAGGTCGATCCAGTTTTCACTGGTCTCAAGGAAATATTTCGTTTATCTATATTGAGTTTTGTGGCCTCTAGGCACAATGAATTTTCCTATTAACATTTAGGACCTTTGTCAGATTTAGAAAAACTTTAGCTGTACAGGCCAGGCCACTGTCAGACAACAGTTAGAGGGGCAATTCAATTCTAAGAATAATGTTTGGGATTAAGTAACTTGGCAATTTTAGGTCCCCCGCAGATGTGTGGCTTGGGGGAGTTTGTGACCATCCATTTTCCAATAACAGCAAGGAGTGTGGGTCTCTCATCCAACAGGAACCATTATCAATTTGCATCCTGTTTTATCACTTGGTTTCTTTGTGTATAGATTGGGCTTGGAGTAGTTCAGGTTTAGGCAGGGTCATCAAGATCTGGAGAGATCCCATTGGTTTTAGGGCTGTCTTCTGGGCCATGTTGCCATAGCAACAGCAGCAGCAACTACAGCTGCAGTCATAGTCTTGGCTGGAAGTGGGGCATGGTCCAGGCAGGCAGCCTGGTGGCTGCAGTCCCAGGATAGCTCATTCTCCCCTTAAACATTAGATCTGTTTCTCCATCCTGTAGAGCTGACAGAAAGACACACAGTAAAGACAACCAGGGGTGAGGTTATGCATTCATTCACCTGAATAGACCTGGGGCTTCCAGTGACATCTCACACAGATACTAGACACTGAATCAGTAGCCACATCTGGCCCTCCTTTGTATCCTAGACAGAAGGTGCCTTAACCAGACTTACCTCCAGAGGTGACAGATGGGGGTGACTTTCAATTTTTTGGTGGCAGAGGTGTAAGACAGCAATTGATCAAAGGGGGCCCTGGGGCCCTGGAATGTCTCAAGTTGCTCCCCCTAGGAGTTCCTTGGTTACTGCATTCTTCTCCCCTCCAAGGGGTTTTGAGAACCCTGGTGTCTCAAGGTCTGGTCTCTGGGGACCTCATGGGGACCTCCAAAAAGGTTATGAGGTATCCACTGGAGAAGACTACTCAGATACAGGTTTCAAGCCAATAGAAGTCTTTATTAGCTGGCTGGAGACTACACTGGATTCCAAAGCCTGAATGGTGTTTCCATCATGTCAGTTGTACTAAGGTCTGGAGGCGTACTGAGGTCTGGGGGCCTAGTATACTGCTTCCCAAGTGCTGCGGTAACAGGTGGTCACCACACCTGCTTATCTTTGCATGAGTTCTGGATATCCAAAATAATATGTTTACATTAGTATTTTATATTTAGAATATTTATGCAGACTCATATAAAGTCAAAAACATTATGAAACTCCTTATTTTTAACCAGTTTGCCACAAAGTACTTTGAAAAGGGAACATTTCACCCGAGATTCTGTTATGTGTATTTACCTGCTCATCTCCATGGCTGTGTTTCCCAGCGGTGTTGTGCGAGCTCATTTCTGCCAGTAAAGAAAGAGACTGTGGTTCTTAAGTAGGCTGTTTAGGGAAAGAAAAGATACCTAGATGCAGCTTTTTAGGAGTAAGCTGATAGTAACATTCAAGTGTTTTTTAACAAAGCAAGCAATTTATGTACACACCTGTTTTAAATCAACATCTTTCACCAATCTATGGATAAAAGAGCAATTCGGTGTGGATTCCCCATGAAGCACATACAAGAGCAAGTCTTCAATTTAAAGGATGTAATAGCCCAAGAGCCCCTTGAGAATCTAGATTAATGGAGGTTGCTTGGGGAACAGCAGCACGGAGGAAATCCAGTGAGTGAATGTGCAACACTTGGATCCAAAGCTAGAATGCTATCTCATGAGGCAAAAGCACAGAGAAAAAGGTCTGCAGATGTTATAAAATACTGATGATGTCAGTTTTTCCCCTTGTGTTTCTGGCTTTGCAGATGCCGTGGAGGTTTACATGTAAGCATGTCAATTGTAGCGGTATAAAGTGAAGATTATGGAGGCAATGGTTAATTATCACAACTCAGTTTCCACATGCTCTTGAGATCCTGCCACCTGTGATTACCAACAAACCAAGCTGGCTCCCACCTGTGGGAGTTTATCCCTGACAGTAGCTCTTCTTTTTGCATTTGAGTTGGACTCTGACTTAAAACTCGAAGTTATAAATCACAACAGAAGAAATTACTGCAATTGCAAAGGTAAACCACAGGTCACATCCTCATAGGCAAGATGGGTTTATTTGTGCTGCCTCCTTTTAAGGGCAGTGATTCATAACCTGTGGGTTATGACCCCTTTCACAGGGGTCCCCTAAAACCATCAGGAAACATAGATATTTACATTGCAGTTCATAATAGCAGCAAAATTAGTTATGAAGTAGCAATGCAAATAATTTTATGGCTGGGGTCACCACAACATGAGGAACTGTATTAAAGGGTCACAGCATCAGGAAGGTTGAGAACCACTGCTCTGGGAAGAGAAATCTATGGTTCAAAAGACACAAAGAGGTGCTGGTACCGAGCTTTGCAACGCCATGCTTGGCTTTGTGAAGAGTGCTGGGGATCTGAACTCAGGTCTTGATAGTAATGTAGCAATCACTTGACTGATTATATGATCCATCATCCCCCAGTCCATGATCAAGTCTTTTACAAGGTGGCTTTAGTGAAGTTTGATGGGAATTGTGTGCATTGTCTCTTAATGATACTCCCAAAGCCTCTTTAATTGGCCAGCATAAGTATAGCCAAGGGAAGGAATATATTTGTGAAGAGAATCTGATTAAACCCCAAAGTACAGGGATTTGTTTTCTTCTTTAGGGGTAGAGGGGGAGGATTGCTGGGAACGGAACACTATGCTTAAGCAGGCTGGGTGAGTACTCTGCCACCTGAGCTATAGTCTCTGCTCTGTTTTCATCAAATAAACAGAAGGGCAAATCAATTCAATGGTTTAATTGCCAATAAGTCTCAATAGAAAGAAAAGGGGGCTAATTTCAAAAAGAGACAGGAGGCAGAGACAGGAGGCAGAGGCAGGAGGCAGAGGCAGAAGCAGAGGCAGAGGCAGAGGCAGAGGTAGAGGCAGGGGCAGAGGCAGAGGCAGAGGCAGGGGCAGGCAGATCTTTGTGAGTTCAAGGTCAGCTTGTTCTACATAGAGAGTTCCAGGACAGCCAGAACTACATAGAGAGACCCTGTCTAAAAAGAAAAGAAAACAAAAAACAACAAAAAAATGGTTCAATTCATGATGAAATCTAGAGACTTAGTCCTAACTGCAAATTGTGTTATGGTATGCCATTGAAGCACAAGTTATTTTTATGTTTGTTTCTCTGAGCTGTTGAAGCACAGGGGTTCTATATTCTGCCTTATTTTACTTTCTTGAAAGGTGATTTTGTTGTCAGTTGTCAAGAGTTCTGATATAAAAAGCAGAATTTGCTGCTGGGGCAGAGAGTGGATGCAAAGGGATGGGGAAATGAATGGGATCAAGACACATGATGTAAAAGGTGTATAGAGTAAATAAAAACAGAATTTGTGCGTCTTGTTCGTGTACACAGATCAGAACTGAAGAGTTTGCAGTGCCCTTCATTATACCTGAAAAACCAGCTCCCACAACAACCCTTTGTCTTTCTTTCTGTTCTGTGACCAGTTTGTGTTTATACCTTCCTAACTTACTTCTTGAAGAATGATTTCCCAAGAGTCAAATCCTAGCCAAGTGTAACCTTTATATATTGAGATGGGCATAAATACTAGCTTGAGGCTTTTTCAGAAGTTGTAAAAGGTTGACGACGGGTTCTTTATTGGCTGGCTCAAGAATGAAGTTGTGGAGGTTTTCATATCAGAACAGCTGCACTTAAGTTTTCCACCCCAAACACCCCCATTACATTCAAAGTTGGAGGATAATTAGAAAACCAGCTTCCTAAGAGAAGATGCGATTGCTTTAAAGCATACAATGGACATTGTTGACCATTGACCACTGACTGTTCTGCCTTACATAGTTGCAGTTGTACAGTCTCTGCCTGCCTGTTTATGTTTGGCATCTGCATCTGCTCTCTTTCAATTATGAGATGCCCCTTTTATTGCCGTATGAACAAATTCTTTCCATACTTATAGGGTCAGAGATAACAGGGAAACCTTCATTATATACACAGTTGTGTGAAACTGTAAACTGAATGGATTTTCCTGGACAGAATTTACATGGCTACAACAGGACATTGTATCTCTGAGATAAACATCATCATTTCCTTTTTGTTGTTGCTTTGTGATTCTTATGCCAAAACAAGCTTTTAAAAAGCCCAAATGAGAAAGTCATTGTTTCTCTTAACAAAATGGCAAATGCATCCGTCAAATTCCTTAAGAACTGTAAATGGCTTTTATTAGTGATGTTTAAGTCTCAGATGTAATTACACTAAGTAATTTTGTTTCCAGGGAAGTCTGAATAATTAAAAGGCACCTGCTGATCTACTCCGATAGAGTAAAAATATGTTTTAATAATACACAAGCAGAAGGAACTGAAAAAACAAAGAACTTAAGTAGAAGGATTGTGTAGTCACTGATTTCCGAATTTTCAAGTTTCCAGCTTATCATTGGGCTTGTACCAAGACATACTACATATTAGTTACAGATGGATGACATTAGCAAGAAATCAGCTGTTCTGTTCTGTTCTTTCTGTAGCTCCATGACAAATATTTCCCCTCTTTCCCTTTGGTCTGTCTGTCCACTATCCGCGTGGGAGACGTGAACTCCAGTTGACTCTGATTACCTATGGAATTGTGGTGAGGGCCAGTATGGATAAATGAAATTCACAGATAATCTTAAGACACTTTAGTCTCTCCCCCTCAACCTCCAATACCTCCAAATCATTTCAGAGACACAGATACAGAAAAAAGCGTACCAAGTGTGGTTCCTCACCCCTCTTTCCTTTCATAGGTTGATGACCCTAACAGATATCAAAAGAAATTGTAGCTACAAAGGGAGGGAAAATCACTGATTTTAATTCCTCAGCATTAGGTAAACATGGTTGGTCTCTTTCCCTTGACATCCCACTCTCGCTAGCACCAACTAGCCATTACCCGTCTTCTGGTGAGGATAAACCTTGTCCATGCTGAGTATTTCTCAGAATGAGATTAAGGGCCCAGCTGAACATGTTCATGGCTTTAACTGTCAGCACGTGTTTGGGGGTTGTCTTACCAATTATCCTAACCTTTCTATGGACTAAAGGGTGTTTCTCACCTCGTTGTGTGGTACAGCTGAGACTTGAGTGGTGGGGGAGGAGCTTTTGCCTTGGTTTACCTTACCAGCTGAAGAGAAGACCAAATACCTAGGAAGTTGCTACCTAGCCACACAACTTTGATAAGACAAGTCATTATCTCTCTTTGGGGCTGTAAGTATGACAAGAATATACCTTCTAGTTTCTGAGCAGTGATCAGTTATTTTGGTGGATAACTAAAAATAAATTACTTAAAAAAAAATTCTGATGTCATTCCAGCTGGAAACCAGCTGTTAAATTGTTTTCTAAAGTGGGACTATTCTGTTAATAGGTGCCCCCCCCTTTGGAACAGCAAATGGACAATTGAAACCCAGAATCCCTGCTTGTTTATTTTCAAACAACTTATAAGTTAATTTGTTCTGTATTTTTTTTATCATAAAGATGTCATTCTAATTTCTCTGGCTTTAGGAGAAACAATGTTTTGGGCATCTAACATTTTAATCTTCAGTATCTAAACACCAGGAGGTGCTGTAAGATAACATTAAGTAACACATCCAACTCAGAGTTATAAATTCCAGTTACATAAAGATTGGTAGCAAATTTTCTCTTATGGGCCTGGGTGTTCAGATTTTAATACATACATTGTAGCAGATCATGTTTAGATCTGAAAAACTCCCACAGGGGAGGAAAGTGGTTGTGTCAAGATTTTAGGGACATTAGGAAGCTTTGCATAGAGGGACTCTCCACAAGCTTACAATCAGACACTATGATAGATGATAGAGAAGAATGTTCTGGTTCTTTGTGCTTGTGTGACAATTTAAAAAGAAACGAGAAAGTCAGCTGATACTGCAAAGTGAAATTCCTTTAACTGGTGTATTGGTTTGTGCCTGAGTGACAATTTCTTCCATAGCCAGTAAGTTAGGAGTCCCAAGACTTTTTTTTTTATAGATGTATAGTGAGAGGATATTTGTGTTTCTGTGGTTCTTCTTCTTCCTTTTAAAGAGATTTTATTTCTATATTTATTTATGAAGATGTGTGTGTGTGTGTGTGTGTGTGTGTGTGTGTGTGTGTGTGTGTGTGTGTATGGATCTGTGCATATAAGTGCAGTACCCTTAGCGGCCAGAAGATGGCGTCAGGTTCCCTGGAGCTAGAGTTACAGGCAGTTGTGAACTGCCTAACATAGCTGCTGGAATCTTAAGCACAAACTCTCTGCTGAGCCACCTCTGTTGATGCTCTATTTATGTTTTCAAGTGAGCCAATAGCATTTCTCCTAGGCAGAAGCATTCTAATAAGTAAATACAAAATTAATTGTGTTGACTTAAAATTTATACAAGATGAAACTAACAAATATGAAATATAAAATTTGCTGAGTGTTGACATAACATTTCTATCACCCCCTACCTCAAATAGAACTTCCTATTCCTTTTCTGCTAATAGACCAAAGCTTTCTTGCATTTTGTACTCAACTGTTTTAATGAGTGAAATTTGTTCTGTGATAATAATTTACGTGTATAATGTATTTTGATTATTCTCACTCTCCACCATTTTTTTTTTAGCTTCCTCCCACCCCTGCCAATCCCTACAGATCCATTCCCATGTTTATATCTTTTTGTTGTACTTTCTGATTCACTAAGTTTAACCAGGGTTGTCTGATTGGTAGTATATAAAACTAGACAGTAGAACCTGGTGGATTAGTCAGGGAAGAAAATACCCCCACTCCCTTAGAATCCATGAGCAACCAATGGTTCATGGGGCTGGATGAGGTCCTATGAACTCTCCTCCTATCTATGTCAGGCTATTGATGGGTCAGTCTTGTGCAGACACAGAACAGGCTGTAGTTCATAATTGCAGTATCTGTGTCATGCTCAGAAGACCACATTTTACAGGCCTTCTTCCCATCTTCCAGGTCTCAAATGCTTTCATGACCAACACTTATTTAACAAGTTTTTGAGCATCATCTGTATTGGATATACTGGTAGTTTATTCCTTTTCATTGTAAAGTGGTGCTGCATTTTTGGGTATATTAAAATTGGTTGTGCCTTCACAGCTTGATGGACAGTGAGTTCTTTTCAGTTTGGGTGTAATCTAAATCAAGCTGCAATAAAAATTTATGTTTTATAAATAAATAAGTTTATTTGTAATTTAATTATTTATAAATAAAGACTTATTTATTTTGCATGGATTTATGGTTTTCCTTTTTCTCCTGGGTAGATACCAGGATATAGAGTGGCTAGAAATATGGGCTTGTTTTTAACTTAAAAACGTATTGCAAACTCTTTGAAAATGGCTATAAAATGTCAAATTTGTGCCAGTAAGATAGGAAAGTTCTAAGCCTTGGACTACTACTTGGGGTAATTCCTTTTACTTTTAGCTCTTCATTTTCCTAAAGGCGATGATCAATTTTCACACCCTGGTTTGATAGCTATAAATCTTCTTTGGAGAAGTTTTAATTTAAAAAATGTGCCAAATTTCAATTGAGTAGGTAGGTTATTTTTTTCTTATTGAGTGTTGGCTGTTTATATATACATATATATATATATATATATATATATATATATATACATACATACATATATGTGTGTGTGTAAGTATATGTATATTATGTATATATACACAAATACTTTATCAATACATATATGTATATGCTTTGATAATATTTTCTCTTTTCTGTTTTGTCTTCATATTCATTTTGACAAAGACCATAAAATTTTAGATTTGATGTCTTATCACTCTTTTTCTTTTATGTTTCATGTCTTGTGTGTTGTTGCATGGAAACCTTTGATGCAAGATCACAAAGGTTATTTCTGAATTTACCTCTAGAAGTTTTCAAGTTTTAGGTTTTGCTTTGGGCCTATGTCTTGTGGTGTGTGTGTGTGTGTGTGTGTGTGTGTGTGTGTGTGTGTGTGTTAATTTTTTATATGGTATAAGATAGATGGGCATGCATTTGTTTTGCTTGTGAACATCGGGTTTTTCTAACAATTTTTATAAAAAAAAACTACAGTTTTCTTACAGATTCTATACATATCAAAAATAAGTTGTATGAACAAAGTTTCTTCTCTGTATGTACTTCTGGATTCTGTACTCATCTAGTGGCCTGCTTCTCTTCATGCAAGTACTAGTTGGGCCGAATCCAGGTGAACTTCCAAGATCAGAAGTGTTGAGGGTGGTTTGCCCAGATAAGTGACCTGCTTTTGTCTTTACAACATCATCACCACCTGGGGTTAATACTTGCAGTCAGTACTAGCCACGTAATTTTTCTGGTGCATTGAAAAGTGAAGATAAAAACTCCTTTGTTTAAGAGAGGTCATGAACTGTAAAATACATATATCATTGCATGAAACATGGGTTCTTTTAAAGATAGGATCTTGTGCAACTACCATATTCATTACTTTTCTAATTATATTGATTATTGCAACAATACCTTTGGGAAGCAACTTGGGAAAGGAGAGGTTTATGTTGGTTCACGAATTCAGTAGAGCTTCAGTCCATCAAGGTAGGCAAGATGGGGCGGATGGCAGTGGGAGCATTAAGACACACCTCCTCAGCTCACAGCAGCTATCAGGAAGCAGGAAGGCCACAGCACAACCAGAGTTAGAAAACCTTCCTGGCCTGATCCAAGTCACCTACTTCTACCAGCTAGTTACCACATCCCAAAGGTGCCATAGCATCCCTAAGCAGCAGCAGCAGCTGGGGACCAAATGTTCAAATACAGTAGGCTGCAGGGGACATTTCATGTTCACTGTACAGTTACCCAGGTTGAGTACACATAGACCAGAGGCTCTGACAGTAGCATTGTCTCATACCTTTAAATGAAAATCAGGATAGGTGACAATTAGGCTTTCTTTTTGTGTTCCAATGTTATTTTGGTTTTTCTGGTGTCTTTGCATTTCCATATGAACTTTAGAAATACTTGGTTGATTCCTTCTTCTTCTTCTTCTTCTTCTTCTTCTTCTTCTTCTTCTTCTTCTTCTTCTTCTTCTTCTTTTTTGTACTTAACTTCGTTAACAGGAGTTGGTTTTGGTACTCACTCTTTTTCACTGTGTGTATGATTTCTGATAGCAACATATCTCTCATTCCTCAGACTGGTGATTCATAGTCTCTTTTTCCTGGAAACCATGACTGGACTTTTAAATCTTGCAGATTTATCTCATAGAACATCTTTGGTCTCACTGATTCCAGGACATAGTCTCCTGTCTCACCACATTGCTAATGACAAGAAATCTGCTGTGATGAGCTTGGTCCCTTCTAGATAATGAACTATTTCCTTCTTCTGGCTGCCTGAAGATTTTTCTTTACTCTTGGTTTGAACTATAATTTGCCTTTGGGTAAGATCTTTTCAAATGTCTTGTGTTTATTTCTTATTGAGGTCTGTGGGAATAGTAAATTTCATTATCTTCAGAAAAATTTCAGCCACCATGTTTTGTGATCTTCTCTCTATGCCTTTTTGGAGAAAGCCTTATCACATAGGGCACTAGAGCTGTTACATTGCCTGCTACCACTTGGGTTATGTTTTAGATGATTTCTTTCTTTCATTTTGGGTAGTTTCTACCATGATGTATTTAAGCTCATAAATCTTTTCTTCAGAAGTATCTAGTGTGCTGTGAGTCCCCTTGAGGTATTATTTTCATCTAGAAGTTTTGTTTGAGTTATTTATAGATATTTCCTGTCTGTTGTTGACTTTCACACATGTGGAATATAGTTATTCTAATGTTCTTGCCTTCTAGTTATAACACTGGGGCCATATCAGAATAATTTTTATCATCATGGTTCATATTTTCCTGTTTCCTTGCCTGTCTGCTAATACTTGATGGGTTGCTAGACACTGTGGTTTTATATTGTTGAGTGCTAGATATTTTTCTGTGTTTCTTACTAGTCTTGGCCATTGATGCAGAATGCAGTTAAGCTAGTTGGAAATAGTCTGATTTTTTTTCCAGACTATGTTGCAACATAGGACCAGCACAACATTTAGTTTTTAGCTAATTAAATCTCAGCATTAAGACAAAACGGCTCTATGAGCTACCCTATGCCACAGAGCTTTCAAGTCCAGCAATGGGTATGGACTGCTGCTTCTCTGAGATTGTTGGCTTCCTTGCCTGGCATTCATTAGCCTGAGAACCGCTGCCACATATCCAGTCATCAGCAGCTCTTTGCTGAAGGAGCTGAAGGTTTGGGCTGAGAATTGTCCATCATTTCTACTGATAGGGAATGAATTCCTTCTTTGCTACTTGCAGAAGAATGAGTAGAAGATTTCAACCTTGTATTTTTCTTTTGGAGTGCAAAGAAAATTGTTTGCCCTATTCCCAAAGCCTTTTGTCTCTGAAATCAATATGTACATTGGAGTATAGATTTTATTTTGATTCTGAGTCATTTGATTGTTAGTATTTATGAGAATTATAAATTTAGATCTTAGCTTCTGGGATTCTTTTCTTGTGGTAAATTTTTAGATGTACCATGATTTACATTATTATATAAATACTTTTCCTTTTTGAGTATTACTAAGTCAATAATTTTACAAACCATCTAATTTCTCTTTATTGTTAGTTTCCAGAATTAAAACTCCAATGAATTTACAGTGCAACAATATCTTAAGTCTAACAGCTCAGCTCTGACAAACTTTAGTTTTATTTAAAGAGGTTGGCCTAAGGTAAGATCTCAAATAATATAAAATTCCTCTTAAACTTTGGGTGTCTGTAGTCTTTGGAATGTCCACGGGAAAGCATCACATCCATTCTTTCTTACTTTTTTCATTAACATGTTTGGAATAGTTTTCCATGTCACCTTTTACAGTTCTCACTATTCCCACAGAGCATGCCTTATATGCCATGTATCACCGTGTGTATAATCAATTTCCTATTGGAGTTTTAAATAGAGCTCCTTGTCCATTTAATAAGAGCAGTCTCAACTACCCTTTTCATGTTTATATTTTATTTACTGAGCTTTCTGGAATTTTTGAACCATACTGATTGGCACAGACATGGTCATTTTTGATGATGACAGGGTGAATGCTTTGTGAAGTCTTCAGAAGCGGACTCTGTAACAGCTTATGCTGGCAAAGTAGACCTTAGATCCAAGCCAACAGGTCTCTTCAGCTTTGCTGTATTGTTTTGAGACCTACCCCCTGCCCCAGTGTCAGCACCCTTTCTGGAAAATGCTTCAGCATGCCTCAATCTGTGCCAAGTTGGTGGGGTTGGGTACTCTGGCTTAAGTGAGCACCACAAATAAGTTCTGGTCTAGTGAGTGCACATCATAAAATTTTTGGATTCATGCTAATGTATATTTGTAAGCTTCAGACTGGAAAACATATTTATTCTAAGAAAACGGGCATATTGTTTGCAAATACGAGGCTGAGAATGACCTGGAAATTTCTACTATTTTTGTGACGGACTTGAAGAAAGGGCCTTTTTGAAACAAAGAAAATTAAGAGGAAAGAAAGGTAAGTTTAAAAACAATACAAATGGGCACACTTTATTTTCCCTAAATGATCAATTACTTCTTAATATAGTATCAGATTAAATATCACTATAGCCATGGTAGAAATGTTAATAACAGAAATTGCAGGCATCTGTGAGCTGTTTTCCTAGGGGCAAAGAAGAGAAAGCTAGTGCATACACATTCTCAAAATGCTTCGATGGGGAGCCAGAATAGTGAGAATAGAAGGCAGACACAGGAGCTCATGGTGAGTACATTCAAGGAGGCAAAGGGAGGAACAAGGAGTAGTTGGTATGGTTTCACCTGATTCGCAGATCTCCTAACTGCTCGTGCAGAATCCAGAGCAAGAGTAGAAGGCCGTGCTTCTCCTGTAAGCAGAGTAAGACTAAACAGCAAAGGAACTGGAGCTCTGAGAAGCATGGCTGGGAGCCTTGAGACTGTTCATCTTCTGTGTTAGTTTCTTTTCTGCTCTTGTGATAAAATACTGCAAAAGCAACTTAAAGAAGAGTTCGTCATCTTAGCCTACAGTTGGAGAACACCAGATGTCCATACTGGCTGGGAAGGTGTGGACCCCCAGGAGCAGGATACAAAGATCACATTTCAACTGCACCCCAGAAGGAGAAAGTCTTCTTCCAGGGACATTCTTCCTCCAGCAAGGGTGCATCTTGTAGTAGTTACATAACCTCCCCAAACAGCACCACCAACTGAGGACCAAATGTTCAAATATCTGAATCAATGGGGCACTCCTTCTCATTCAAACCACCACAGCTTCTCGTAGTAAATGGAACGGAAACTTGATTCTAGAAACTGGAGATTCTAGGGATGGTGTGTGTGTGTGTGTGTGTGTGTGTGTGTGTGTGTGTGGTGTTGGGAGACTTAGAAGGGTCTGATTTAAGAAACTGATATGGCTATCTGGATTCCTTATTTGGGTTGTTATGAATCACAAGAACATGTCTGAAGTTGGCCTTGTTATCTCTGAAGTGGAAAATTGTTTATCAATAAGGTGTCAAGCTTATGATTCATTTTCTTATAAGAAATCAACATGCCTGGGTGGCTATCTCTCTTTCTGCCCAACATCTTTCTTTTTGCATATATGTGTGAGATGGGCAGGCTCCCTGACATATGGCAAATGACTTGTCCATGTTGTTTCAAAGCCGTAATGAGCATGTTGTAGGTTTTAGAGATAACTTTGTCCACAGGAAAGACTGAGAACTGATACCTAAAAGAGTAGCTTGTATCAGAACATAGTTTTTCATGTCAGCATGAAGTAGAATAGCTTGCACTGTCTACTAAGTTTCCTATGTAGTCATTGCTGCTACTTCCCCACAGTCAAGTTAAGTTGATTTCCTGTTGAATTTATTGATGAAAAAAATCAACATAAGAAGGTTAAAGAAAGATTTCATTTTCCTTTTAGTGAAAATTAAATACTCCAATCCAATTTATAGAAATATGACTTAAAATAGCTGTTTGGTAATGAGATATTTCAATTATCTATTCCTTTGAGCCCTGTTCTCCCCATTAAAATTTGATATTAAAAAGTCTTAACTAGCTAAGAAACTTTTCTTTTTGTACGAGAGGATTTTTTTCCATTTTCCCAAGAGCAAACCATCTCATCTTTTTTTTTTTTTTAACAAAGAATGCTCTAAGAGTGCCACTATAATTCTTATTTAAGTAATCTTGCCTCTATGCAACTTAAATATATAATGTTTTATCTTGCCTTCCTACCTCATTCAGGAAAGTAGGACATCGTGTCCATTGGTCCACATACTCACTAGAAATGAAACTGATAGTGTAAGACTATTTGAGTAGTTGGAACATTTTCTTCTATCAAATGGTAATAAATTCTTATAGAACTCGACAGGACAAGAGGCATGTGTATCATAGTTAAAAGGATGGATTCTGAGGTGAGATGCCTAGATTTGAGGGCAAACTTTACTGTTTGTCAGCTGTATAATAGTAGACAGGTTCCCTGGACAAGTTTTCTTTTCTGTCAGTATATGGTGACCACATCTGGGCAATGGCATTAAGTAGCTCATCCTGTAACTCGCTCATCCTGTATCTGATTGTTGTGAGACTGAAGGAGTTGATGCGGACAGAGACCGAGAAAGATGCCTGTGGACACAACTACTGTTTAACATTGGAAAAATGATTGCCTTACAATGTTTTTAATCATTGAAAGGAACTCTGAGAAGCAACTTGACTTAATACTTAACTATAAAACACCACCTAAAGTCTTTTGTATTTAATACGATGATGAGTGGATTCACATCTTCTTTGCTGTTATCTGCATTATCACAATTGTAGGATGTTGCTTTGTGAAAACATTTTCTGTTAGGCAAATTGAAAAGGCATAACTATAAAGTATTATTAAAAAACACATGCATATAACTCTGAGTTCAGTCTGCTCTGTCAGAATACATTTAATGAGTGGCTTATAAAAAAGGAGGCTGGGAAGTACAAAATCAAGGCACTGGTTGTAGATGTTGTGATTGCTGATAACACTAGTCCTGGTTTGCAGATGGCTGCATTCTCTTCTTTCCTCATATGACAAGGAGAAAAGAGGGGTTAGGAGAGGTGGACAGAGATATGGAAATACCCTTCCATTGATTGTCTGGTCTAGGAATCAAACCTAGGACGTCACACAATTTTGGCAAATGATCAACACCCCCAATCACATGTTTACATCACTTTCCATCCATTCATGCAGGGTAGCTTTGTTCTGTAGATTCTAGAGTGACCTCATGACCCCGAAGTCTTGGTATACACACCAAGCAGTCAAACCTCCCCTCTTATAATGTAAGCATGACTTGAGAGTATATTTCTAATCAATAAAATGGAGCGGTGGTGATGGGATGTATGTGATTACATGGATGCCATTACATTACATATAACTTTTATCCTTATCTCACACAAAGACCCATTCTCTGCCTTGTTCAGTTCACAGAAACTGGCTGTTATATAGAAAGAAGTGTTAATCACAAAGCCTTAAGTCCCCAGTCTCCAAACAACAAGCCAAGTATTGCCAACTATCAAATGAAGAAATTGTGGGGGTCTTCATCTCTCATACTTCACATGAGATTACAGAGCTTACATATTGATTGTAGTCTTGTAAAATACTTGACCAAGCTATACTCAGACTTCCGATATGATGAAATAATAAGTATGTTTTTATAAGGTACTAAGTTTATAGCAATAGATGAGGTATCAGTTTTTTCAAGTTATAACAGAATACCTAAGGATAAATGCCTTATGAAGAAAATGAATTTATTTCACAATTCTGGAAGTTCAAGGACATTGCACCAGCATCAGACTGGCTCTGATAAGGGCCCCTTGGCTATATCACACGGGGCATGTTACCATATCAGGACCATGTGTAGTAGGAGAGATCCCATGGCAAGACAAGAAGTGAGTGAGCAAGTCCAGGGTCAGCTCTTTATTTATTTATTTTTTAACAGCCTGTCTGTCTCATGATAACTAGCTCACTTCAAGAGTCCCCAGTAACCTAACTAACTCTTAACACTCCCCATCTCCTAACAATTCCATCACCTTTGAATGCAGTCATATTGAGGACTAAACCTCTAACATACACTCAAGCCACACCTAAACCACAGCATAGAGGTTGGTAAAGAGTATAGATTGTGACATTAGGAATGGGTTGATATAAATAAAAACTATATACTATATAAAGAAAAGTCTAGGAGTGATTTTGGAGCTGTACAATAAGTAGAACTGGCGCAGGAGCCTCAGGTGATCTATGTGCAGTAGTAGATCGTGCATAGAAATCTAGACTTTAATGTTGTGTGGATTAAGATCCAAAAGGAAGCATGGGAAGTGTTACTGGAAAGCAAAGGGAAATCCTGTTGTGGAGTAATAGAGAGCTGAGCAACATTATCGGCTGGAATTTATGAAAGGAAGACATAGGAAGGATACACTGAGTTACATAGGTAGTGGGGATTTCACGGGGAATAAACTCACCTACCATTTTATTTCTTCAGGCTGCTTATGATAAAATACAGCATGAGAGAGATGAGGTTAGAGAAAAATGGCTAAGTAAAAATCTACCATCCCTTGACATTCCAATAAATGCTCAGTCTTGATAGAGGACAACAACATTAAATGTGAGAAATAGCTTCAATTCTGTCATAAATGCAAGGTCTAGAGGAAAACTAGGTGTGTCTGTACAATGTAAAAAATGCTCAAAAGACTAAAAGAATGGCATATTGTTAGCATATGTACACTTTCAAGATAATAAATGTGTGTCTCTTGGAACTTTTAAAAAAATCAAACCATCAGTTTTCTAGGGAGCTAACACACACACACACACACACACACACACACACACACACACACATACATTTACATATGTTGTAAATCTTATTTAATGATAATAAACATTTCCTAGTTATTTTTGAGAATTTTGTACAAAAGCCTATAGCTGTATCACTCTTTATATTTATGCTCTTTTTCCCCTGCTGAAACTCCTCCTGTATGCCCTCATACAAGATCTCATGCTTTCTTCTTTATATTGTTGCTACATATATTTACACATGTCTATACACACATATACATACACACATATACACAACTTTGTTCATACATATGTCCTGAGCTGACCATTTGAGATAGGGCATTCTTTGGTGAACCTGCTCTTAGAGAAAACTGATCCTCTCTCCCTCCTTCCCTCCCTCCCTCCCTCCCTCCCTCCCTCCCTCCCTCCCTCCCTCCCCCCTTCCCTCTTCTTCCTCTCTCCCTCCCTCCCTTTCTTCCTCTATCTCTCCATCCCTCAGCAGCCATCAACCACCTGTTTCTCTTCATCTAGAAGTGGGACTTTGTGGAATTTCTTGTATTCATGCTGGCATGTCAACTGATAAATATTTTTCACATGGTTCTCAGTAAAATTCATAGGAAATCTATAGAGTACTTAAGAAAAACCACTTCAGTAGAAAGAATGTTAACTTAGATTGAAGGAAAAAGGAGATAGATGTCAGTCACTGGAATCCCAGAATGTTACAAGTAGGTTGTAATATGTTGTAGGTTGTAATAGGTTGTTCAACAGGTTGTACAAGAGTAGTATGTGCTACTCTTTACACAGAAGCATAGGCATGTGCACATTCACACACACACGCACACACACACACACACACACACACACACACACACACACACACGCACACACAATTTAGAACAGATTCAAGAATTCACTGGCCAGAGATGCGTACTATGAAAATTTCTCACAGATTTTGAAGCATACACAAGGTACTCTCAATATGTTTAACCTAATTTCTGGTATTCCAATGGACTAGTAGTTTATCTGAACTTCACAATTCTAAATCTGAATAGGAATATGTAAATGTATAGATATTTTCTTAATCATTGTGTATGGGTATATGGAGCAGATAACTTGTCTCTTTCATTTTATACATTGACAGATAAACTTTGAGCCTTTATCAACACCTGGACTAGGTTTAGATAATATTCCAGAATTTATATAGATTCTGTAATGGGACAAGACTGATGATCTATGGAGGTGGTGAGAAAATTTCCTCCCAGGAAAAACAATCATTGGAGTTGGAAGGTAAACTCTTGCAGATAGAATGTTGAGTGTTCCAATGACACATCCATACCTCAGTATGTGTGACATTATGCAGCCACTTCCTCTTGAAGGGGGATGAAAACTTGATGGATGGGCATGATTACATGAATGTTATTACCATGTTACATAACAGTAGTCTCCTATCTTGTGAAGAGAACCTTTCTCCTCTGGCTTTGAAGAAGTAAGGTACCATACTCTGAGGCGCTGTAGAGAGGATGACACAGAAGGGATCTGATGGTGGCCCCTGGAAAATACTTGATTGGAAATTGAAGTCCCCTGTCCAGTGTCTCACAAGGAACCCAATGCTGCCAACCATCACACAAGCAAGAAAACATCTTTTCCTGTTTTACCCTTAGATGAGAATGGAATCTTGGTCCACACCTTTGTTTCAGATTTGTAGGTGATCCAGTTAAGTAATATTCAAACTCCTGACCCACAGACTCTTGTGCATCCTTTTAAGGTAAAAAGTTTGGGGCATTATTGCTGCATAATCACACACTGCATCCTGTGAAGCTGGCCCTGGAAACCTTCCTAGATTGGTGAGGGGGATAAAAAAGGACAGACATACAGAAGCATGTGCGGCAAGGCTGGACTCAGGCGTGTGGCTCCCACTCTGATGGAGTAGCACCACCAGCAGAACAACCCAGAATCTTCACGTGTTCTCTGCATATTTATTATGGGTTGTTGTCAGATATTTGATTACACTGTGTAAAGATGTGTCACTGTGATTGGTTTAATAAAAAACTAAACGTCCAATAACTAGGCAGAGACAGTACGTGGGCCTTCCAGGCAAAAAAGGAACTGGGGATGAATCTAGGCCTTCAGAGGAGATGCCAGGAGATGGAGAGCAAGTTGGAGGTACAGAATAAAAGAAAGACAAAAAGCCATGTGGTAGAATGTATATTTTAAAATATAGGTTTATTTAAGATATACTAGTTAGGAACAAGCCTAAGCTATAGGCTGAGCTTTCATAATTAGTGTCTCCATGTCATTATTTGGGGGCTGGTGGGATGGAGAGACTCCTTACAGTGGGTAGGCTGGCTAGTTTTTGTAGGAGGTTTCTGTAGGAGAGCAGTGTCAGGCTGTAAACATCCAAGAGGAGGAAGCTGGTTTATCACACATTAGTTTATCCTTAGTAACTGCTTGTGCTTGGACCAGAGGGAGGCTTTACCATCCCTCTGAGCCTCACCCTGGGAAGCCTTTGCTACTCTCGTAGGTCTGAGGCATTGGGACCCATGACATGAACAGTCACATCCATTCAGGGCTTAATTGGCTCTTTACACACTCACTAAAGGCTTCTGCTTCCCACAGCCACAGAAATTCATGCATGGAACTTACTAAACTATAAGTTATTTGATTAAAATATAATTATGCCATATACTTAGAAAGGCTTTTGAAACAGAAAGGTGTTCAGGCAATAGAAAAATGGAGGGAAAGGGGAAGAAAGGAAAGAGGAAAGCAGGGGGAGAGGAAGGGGGAGAGAGGTCCAGGAACTGATTGTAAAGTGTGGTCTGATGTTTATGTGACTTTCTATATCCACGGTGAGATTTCTAACATGTTCTAAGAAAGTTTTTCTTGGTGTTTAGGTATCCACGTCACATCAGTCTGGTTATTTGAATACTCAGCTCAGATGTTTGCATGTACGTGTTTGGGGCAGTTTGACAATTCCAGAGGTGAGAAGTCATGGAACTTGCTCTTGAGATTGGGAAAAGCAATCTCTTCACAACATTGGAATATGCCGGACTTAACATCCATATTCATTTCTTCACAGTGGGTGACTGAAAACATCCAGTGACTTGTCCTTGGGGATTATACTGAGGCTTCTCAGGAGACATGAGGATTAGGGCAAGGTTAGCTAGCCCTTTGTACATAAATTTTCATCATGTGTATCAAAGAGCTTTATTTGGGTACATATGTACCATACACTTACTTATACTATATGTATAATTTAATGATTATTTTATTAAATTTATAGACTTGAGCCACCACCCCCAAAGTAAAACTTCAGAATGTTTTCCAACACTGAGATAACATAGGGTGTCCTTTGTAATTATTTTCAGTTACTTCTCATTCTTACTCTAAGTAGCCATGTACTGATTTACTGTCTCTTTTCCATCTATCTCATGTAAATGGGATTTTACAATATGTGGTCCTTGGCAGATGGCCCTTTCCACTTCCTGTAGTATTTTGGAGTTCATCCTTACAGTACCCTTAACTAAGTAGATGGTTCTTTTCAGTTGCTGAAGAACCATTATGTGGGTGTATCACCTTTGTTTAATCTTCCTGAAGTTATTGAACATGTGAATGCTTCAGTTTTTGCTTACTATAAATGCTATCATAAATATGGAACATGTTACATGCCAGTCATTGTGTATACATATCTGCTCATTTCTTTTGGGGAAATTCTTAGTCATTTAATACATTTATGACTCATTATCTTTAGGACAAGATTAAGGGTCCAAAATGAACTTTATAGGGAATATTTTTAAAGTTCTAATCTACTCGATTTGTATATTTGAAGAAAAAAAGAGGAAGATTGGATTCTTCCATGATGATAAGTAATAAAAATACTGAATACATTTTGTGTGTATGCACCTGTATGTACGTACATGTTTATGCAATGTGCATATACATTGCATGCATGTATATGTCAAAGCCACAGGACAACCTTAGGCATCTCTCATTGGGAGCCATCCACCTTATTTCTTGAGACAGGGTCTCTCCCAGAAGCATGAGTTTGCTGATTTGGCTATGCTGGCCAGCCAATGGGTCCCAAGATGGTTCACCTGTCTATCCCACAGTTTTGAGATAGACAAACACACATCACTATGCTCACTTTTGTTGTTGTTGTGGTTAACATTTATTTCTTTTTATCTTATGCATATGCTGATTGGTTGTTTTATTTTTTCCAACTTCACACAGAGTCACTAGGACAAGGGGGACCTCCACCAAATTGGACTGCAGGCAAGTCTGTGGCAGCATTCTGTTGACCAGTGATTGGCGTGGAGGGCCCAGCCCACTCTGGGTGGTGTCATCCCTGGTCAGGTGGACTTAAGTTACATGAGGTAGTAAGCTGAATGAGCTATGGAAATTTATACACTAAGCAGTACTTCTCCATGGTCTCTGCATCACTATCTGCCTCTGGGTTCCTTTCTTGTTTGAGTTCCCAGTTTGGCTTCTCTCACTGATGGCTATGATCAGTGTATGTAATCCAAATAAATCCTGTCCTCTCCAAGTTTCTTTTGGTTATGGTGTTTATCACAGTAATATAAGGCAAACTAGGACAATGTGTATGAGTGTTTTTCCTGCATGTGTGTATGTGTACCATGGGCAAGTCTGGTATCTACAGAGTCTAGAGGGCGTCAGATACCTAGTACTCACTGGATAATCGTGAACCACGTGGGTTCTGGGAGATGATCCTGGATTACCTGCAATATCAGCAAGTGCTCTTTCATTTATTAAGTTTTTATTATTAAGAAACTTTCTATTTATTTTACATACCAAACTCAGATTTTCCCTTTCCTCCCTTCTCCTACCCTTCAGCCTTCCTCCCCAACCTACCAACCATTCTCACCTCCTCCAAGGCAAGGTCTCCCATGGGGAGTAAGCAGAGCCTGGTACATTCAGTTGAGGCAGGTCCAAGCCCCTTTCCCCTGCATCAAGGATGCTAAAAATGTCCCACCATAGGCATTGGGCTCCAAAAAGTCCATTCATGTACTCGAGACAGATTTCAATCTCACTGCCTGGGGGCCCCCTAAACAGTTCAAGCTAAACAACTGTCTTGCCTATCCAGAGGGACAGCAAGTGCTCTTAACTTCTGTTCTGAGCCATCTCCCCAAACCAGAAATTTTATTTTATTTTTTGTCAGTTTGGTGGATTGAAAAATATGGCTCCTAAAGGGAGTGGCACTATTAGGAGGTGTGGCCTTGTTGGAGGAAGTATGTCACTGTGGGGTTTGGCTTCGAGGGAGGTCTCTTGTGCTCCAGCTGTGCTCAGTGTGGCACACTGCCCTCTCTGGCTTATATTCCATGGAATATTATCTAGCTGTAAATAAAAATGAAATATGAAATTCATAGATAAATTGATGGAACTTGAAAAAATTATATTGAATGAGGTAACCTAGGCTAAGGAAAACAAATGCTACATATAGACCCTTACGTGTTGAATCTAGCACCCCCCAAAGACATTAAACTATTAAAGTAGAAATGGAACTATTATGAAAGAAGGAGGTTAGAAGAGAGAGATGCAAGAGACTAAGGGGTGTTGATAGCATTTTAAGCATGTATGAAGGTACCACAGTGTAACCCATTATTTAATGTAGTTAAGATATACTAATAAAAATTTTATGAAACCCCCTTTACTATGTGAGGTAACAAGATACCATCTACAAAGTGGATCTCATACTGTATCTGTTGGCCTCTTGCTGTTGGATGTCTCAACATCCAGAACCATGAGGAAATAGGTCTGTGTGGTCCCTAAGCCATCCAGTCTATGACATAAAGGATCATAGTCTAGATGGATGAAGACAAAAAAATCATAATTATTTAATTCTTTGGCTTGAGTCATTAGTGAACTATTCAATAAATCAGCAATTGGATTTTTTTTAAAAGGGTGATTGACATAATGAATGACAGATGGTGACCTGAAGCAAGATACTGATTGTTGTACATATTTGTAAATGGCCTAGGTGGGTTATATGTAGGGTGGCTGTATTCCCCTTTCAGCCTTCTAGATATTTTCTTGAGCTACAGAGGCCCAGGTTACAACTCAGTGTGTCAGTTCTTCTAAGATCAGGGTACAAAAGGCTGAACTATTCAACAGGTCAAATGTAAGTGGGTCACCATTTTTCACAATACTAAGCTTTAAAAAAAAGCTCTTCAGCTTTTTCTTTTTTTAATCTCTAAATGTTACACTCACAATTTTTAATGGTAGGAAGCTTTGGAAGATTATATATATACACTTAAGCAAACTTGAGTTCCTAATACTTCTTGAGTGAACTCCATGTGCTAGGCATGGTTCTCACACCTTTGTATGTAGGGCTGCATTTTTTTTAACCACTATAGTAATCCCATGATGCAGCTGTAATGAACCTTTCCATGAACTGAAGCAAGAGCACAGGACAAAAGGAGTCATGTAAATGTATCAAGGTCACACGTTGGGAGCAGGTGAGGTCAGGATGTCTTTTTCTGTCCCACCAGCTAGCTCCCAAATAATGACACAGAGACTTCTTATTATGAAAGCTCAGTCTACAGCTTAGGCTTGTTACTAACTAACTCTTATAGCTTAAATTAACCCATTATATTAATTTATGTTTTATCACATGGCATTACCTGTCTCCTAAGCATCTCCTTCATGCCTAGATTCCTCCCCATCTTCCTTTCTCTCCTTGGAAAACCCACCTATACTTCCTGTCTAGCTATCAGATGTGCAGCCTGTTATTACACCAATCACAGCAATACATCTCCACACAGTCTACAAAAATCCCACAACAAGGACATGAACTTTAGCCCTAGAGCCTGTGCATAGGCCCAATATGCCCTGCCATCATCTTAAATAACACAGCAGAAAACTTATTTATAGGAAGCAAGATATACCCATGTGTATGTCTTGCAATAAAGTGTTTAAAATTTTCCTTTTCAGTGTAAACATTTATAACTGTTTGAGAAGTATTAATGAAATTATTCAATATATTTAGAAAAGCTATTTTACAACTATGTAATGAAAACATAATGTTTCTATTTAGTATGTCTTAACCACAAATATTTGCTGGAGTCATGGTATCATTCTCACTATAAGTAAATTAGCATTGGGATTCCCTGTTTCTGGATACACCACAGACAGATTCTGGGTTTATTGACTTTGTAGTTCATAGTGCATGTAAATGATTGTGTCCTGGACAGTGGAATCAATTAATTATTAATGAGGGAGACATATGGTGAGGAAAAATCTTAACTATACACAGTGGGATTATATTTAGCTTATGAGTAAGAACTGAATTATGTCATCCACAGCAGACAGGACAAAAGTGGAGGTCATCAGTGCTATAAGCCAGACTTGGAAAGAAAAATATCACATTTTTATCTGATATGTTAAATCTAGTCTTAAACATATAAAACATGGAGGTAGAAGGAGTAATATTTAGGGAGAAGGGGACCAGCAAGAGAGGGTTGTAAATAAGAAGGGATAATACAGAAGAGGTGAATACTAGCAAAGCAAATGAAAAACATGTCTGCAAATGTTATATGGAAACACATCATTCTTTACAGCACATATATGTTGGTAATGTAAATGTAATGGAGAAAGACTTTATTATACATAAATAAACCATCTTTTAAAACCCAATTTAATTACACATATATCATTTATTTTTATTGATGCTTATGATTTTGATTACAAAATTTATTTATTTTTTAATGTGTATATTTGTGTTCATGTGTATGGGTGCATGTGAAGGCCAGAAGTCAACATTTGGTTTCTTCAATTTCTCTTTATCTTGTTTTTAGTATGTATCTGTGTGTATGTATCTGTGTATATGTATGTGTGTATCGTGTGTGTGTGTGTGTGTGTGTGTGTGTGTGTGTGTGTGTGTACATGTGTGAGGGTATATATTGAGGCCAGAGGTTGATACCATCAAGATTTTCTCAATTGTTTCTCCCCCTTATTTTTTACAGTGTCTTCCACCGAATATAAAGTTCATAGAATTAGTCATACTGGCCAGCTAGTAAGCCCTAGGCACCCTCCTGACTCTGCCCCATAACCCCTAGCATTGGGATTATGGAGCTGAGTCACATTAGGCACATTGGTGTTGATGTGTCTAGCTTTTCTTCATGCATGGGTGCTTGGGGAATCTGAACTCAGTCTTCATAGCTATGCATTAAGAATTTTAATAAGTAAGCCATCACTCCAGCACCAGATTTTGTTTTGATAGAAGGAACATTGCTGAATAAAATGGCATATAATGCATCTTCAAATAAGCAGCATGAGGTGATTTAGCAATGGACACTGTGAGGGCACCCAACTGTGGCTTTTCTGAGTGGGAGGCATTTGCTTGGGAGAGAAGGAAGTCATTTATGGGCTGTAAGTATATAAAACTCAGAACACAGCTAGTACTAAACTTTTATCATATCTAAAAAAATCTATAAACCAAGATTGCTGGTAGGAAAGATCTTGAATTTTTTTCCAGTGAACAGGTAATTTTCAAATAACTTAAGCTAGGACAGTGGTTCTCAACCTACCTAATGCTGTGACCCTTTAATACAGTTCCTCATGTTGTGGTGACCTCCAACCATACATTTATTTTCATTGATACTTCACAACTGTAATCTTGCTACTGTTACAAATCATAATGCAAATATCCGTGTTTCCCAATGGTCTTAGGTGACTTCTGTGAAAGGCTCATTTGACCCCCAACCTGCACATTGAGAAATGCTGAGCTGGGGTAAAGGAAGAAAGCAACCACTTACCCACAAAGAATTGATATGCTAATCTTAGGTAGTTTTCCAGGCTTTAACCAACCCTCACTGCAACCCCTATTAAACATTGTTTTTTAGTTAATTTGACTTGATCTTTTTTCTCAAAGATTACACTTTTCTGGAAATTGCCTCTAGTTTAACATCACTTTTGGCTGCTCTTTCTTTGGTTGCTTTACAGGGCTTCTCTTCAGCATGACCATAACACACAGGTTGCATGTTTTCTTTTCTACCTGTGTGAAAATAATGCAATTTTTTTCCATTGGGTCACAATACAATTGGAAAAAAAAAATATATCCCAATGGGGCATCAGCATAATTTAATTTTTTTTCTTTTTCTGGAGCTGATGACAGCATAATTTAATGTATAATTAATAAAAATAAAGCAGCCAATAAGAACTGTAATTCTTTAATTTTAATTTAGAGATTATAATGAAGTTACAATGTTTCTGCCTTCCCTTTCCTCACTCTAAACCTTCCCATATGCCCCTCCCCATTCTCTTTCAAAGTCATGACCTGTTTTTCATTAATTGTTATTGAGTGCATAGATATACATGTATACACATACACATTTCAAAATATAACCTACTCAGTCAGCATACTGTTACTTGGTGCTGAACAACCAACTAGTATGCTCTTTCCTGTGGAAGAATACCTCTTCTTTCTGGCTCCAAGCTTTCCTCAGTTGCCTGTAGTTCTTTGTGTAGAGTTGAGACTTCTGGGCTTTCCCCCATCTACCTTGGTGTGTCCATTGGTGTCAACCTGGTTCAGCTCACATGTGGGTGGTCGTGTTGGTGAAACTTTGCAAGTGTAGTTCTAGAGATTTCTAGGAAACACAGTCTCACAGCAAACTCCCAGATCCTCTGGCCCTTACAGTCTTTCTACCTCCTCATCTGCAATGTTCCCTGTGCCTGAGGTGTGGGAATGTTTTGTAGATGTTATCAATTTAACATGAGCTCCATGACTCTGCATTTTGATAGTTGTGGTTTTCTATAGTGGTCTTTCTTGCAAAGAGAAGTTTGATCAATGGGGGGGGGGTGAAGACAACACTTATTGATGGGTTTAAGGACAAATGGCTACAAACTGCTTTTAAAATTTTTGATGGTTTAAGAAATTAGTGGTTGTAGATTCTCTTTCAGTAACCACAACTTCACTAGCACTGAGTAATTAAGCTAGATTTCCAGCACCAGGTTTGTTTTCCCTCTTGTTGAGTAGATCTTAAATCCAATTAGAGAGCTATTGGTCACCACCATGGTATGTGTACCATGACTCCACCCTTAGGGTTATCATGCCACACTCATCATTAATGTGGTCCATAGATGTCAAAGTTGGGTAAGAACATTGGTTGCTTCCCTTCTTGGGAAGCTTGCACAGTGGATTCTGGTACTGAAAAACTAGTCCTCAGGGAGGGGCCATTCAGATCAGTTCCAGCTCAGGGAGTCTCAGGGCCCTGTTTCTGAAGTACATGATGACTTCACTAGTAGGGAATTACCTTCCACCTGTGGGGCACCAAGGGAAATATCAATAGGATATAAATTATAAATTATATATATTATAGATATAAATAAATATTATATCTGTACATATATGTACATATACATATATTCTTGAGTCTCTTGGACAGCCCTGGCTCACAACTCAAAAGAAGGCTTTTTATATCTGGTATTGGTTTTATTATAAAGTGATCTTTGGCTTTTAGAGGGAATACCATCAACCCAGATGAGAAAACTTCATTAAACCTTATATATACACTATACACAGAATTATATATATTATAGGCTTTTAAAAGGTAAATAGTTAATATTATGATTGCTCGTGGCCTTTTAACATCCTTATTGTTATTTTATACACCTCCCTCCTTCTTTAGGACTGTAATTCTTATTTACATTTTGAAGAAATGGTAAGAAGGATTTTGATGTATGTTTTATAACTATAAATCATACACTAATTTAAGTTGTTTTCATGTCCTTTGGACTATGGACTGCTCAATTTTCAGTGCTTGTTGCTGGATTCACACTCTAATTGCTGAATTCAACTTTCTTTCATTGGGTGAAGAATGAAAATAACTACTATAAAAGGGAGAATATAAAATCTAATTTTTCCCGTATTCCCTGTAATATTGGCTATTATTCTATATCACTATGTGGTGAAGATTTGTAAGCAGAATGTACAAGATGCACGCTGTGCATACATCAAGGTAAAGAAGGCAATAATATTTAGTTTAAACTCCATAGATCCATTAGGCCCTTTTTGGTTTTATAATGTGTTCTGTTTTGTGGATGCCTTTATGATGTTTGTTTATTTCAACTTTCAAAACATGTATTTCTCTTTTGAGGAAATGTAGATAACATATATTGAAATAGAGCTTAAATTGTGAGGAATATGCAATTTTGTTAAGATGAACTCATGGAACTAATACTTAGCTGGCTTAAATTTTATTAGGATTGGGTGTCAAGAAAGCTAAGATGGCCACAATAGTGCTGAGTAGTTACAATTTAAAATTTGGGCTGTATTTGTCAGTTCTTGGAGATCAATGTAAGTTGTCAGTTTTCAACAGCATTTTCATGTATAACTAAAACACAGAAGCATATAATGATTTCAAAATAAGGATACATGGCTTCTAGTCTCATGGAACATCTATCTTCATGAGAAAAGAAGAAGCATTTCCATTTCCACCTGTAAGTATGAACAAATACCATAATAAAGACCAGCTATCATTTTTATATATTAAATATGTACTTCCTTCTTTGATTTTTTCCCTGAATTTAGTCTTAGCTCTAGGTAATACTTAGGAGAAATTAAGTTACTGATTTCACTTGAGAAAGGTTAAGATTATTGTAGCTTCATTATTTCCTGAGGGGTACCACCACTCCTTCTCTAGATATCCCAGAGATCTTCCTTTAGACTGTATGGTCTGTGAGAGTCTAAGTAATTCTTTGTGTGAGGTGCATGTTTCAGACCAGCGCTATTAATTACTCTCTTGTGTCCTGGAGAAATGTGCTCTGATGCTCTTAAAGTTACATGAAGAAATATTATTGGGTAGGTGATGCTCTGAAGAACAGTGTAAGAAATTAGGAAACATCAAAGGAAGAAGTTGAGCTATGATGTACATTTAACAAAAGCCCAGCCAAACCCATAGAGGTGAGCCTGACTTTTGATGGGGAATATCCCTTTGCCCATAGGAAATTCCCAAAGAACATACAAAGTTCAGAACCTTTGACAGTCAGTGCTTATGGTAGCTGGTAAAAGCAGAGTTTGAAAGGTATCCTCCATAATCCATTCAGGAGTCAAAAAACTGGGTGTTTCATAATACAGCTTCAAACACCAAACAGGTTGAACCTTGTTTTTACCAGAACCTTGTTCTCACCATACATGAGAAAAATACTAAATCTTTTTCTTCCCGTTAAGTTGGAATGACAGTACTGTGGATAGTTTTATTGATTTAATATAAAAAATGGATTCATTAAGTTATACAAAGTATATATACCTATAGTACCAAGAATGAGTGCCCTTCCTTAAGGAGTCCTTAAGTACTATTAGAAAGCTGTTGGTTGTCTCCAAGACAAAAGTGCCACTACTGCACCCTTGTGGATAGTTTGCTGATCTGGTTATTGTTGTGGTTCATAGGTTTACAGCTGGGTAGAACTATTGATTACTTTCTCCCTTGCTGGCCTGCATAGCACCTTTGACACAATGAGAACTAGTCCTCAGGAATGATTCCAGGTCAGTTCCAGCTCAATTCTTTCAAGTTTTCTGTCTGAAGAATATGGTGTTTTCAGCAAGATGGTCTTTACTTTCATGTTCTGGAGGGCAAAAGAGGTCATAGACTCTAGAGGAGAACTATTACAGCCATTTTCCCTGAGCCAATTCAATTTCTACTCGAGTCTAAATACTTATCCTTAGACTCACAGCTAAGTATAGCTTTTATCCCTCATCAAAGAAGCCTCTTTTTGAAGAAAAGAAAAGGAGACTATTGCAGAGATCTACAACTGGTCAAGATGTAGAGAATAATTGGCTGGGGTTACCCAATGTAAGCTGATACATTGCAGCACAACCCTTACACCTGAGTCTTAGGAGAAACCGGAAGATGGAGCAGAAAGACTTTACGGGCCAGAGGCTCAGGATGCCTGCTGCTATATAGTGTCACTAGACATGAGGGAGAATGCACCCACAAAATCTCAACAATATGGCTGCCTGAGTAAGACCAGTATAATGACACTGTTGGGGGAAGTTCCATGTGGTCCCACCCCAGATCAAGAGCTACTTTTCGTCAATGGCGGTGGAGAGAAGGAGAATTCGTTTCCTCTAGGAACTAGCCCTTGAATATGTTGTCCAATCCCAAGTGGTTAGCCCTAGACATATGTACATATGGGCAATAGTAAATTGGCTTAGCAGGCTGTATAGGCAGGCATATGCATTTAATGGACTTGGGAAAGAAAGGTAGGTACATGGGAGAAGTTGTAGAGGAGGGAGGGGCAGGAGTGCTCACATATGAGGTCTTAAAAATATAAAAAAAACCCCACCATACAGCAGTTCTTGGAATATGGTGAACACCCAATAATTGTCAGCTATTATTAGGGCTTTATATAAAATAATTTTGAGGAAACTAACTTGTATCAATATTTGTTTCTATATAGGTCAGGTATAGATAATAATGAAAACATACAAATCTCTAATGACTGAAAACAATAAGATATTGTTTCTCAGGCATGTTACACATGCAGCCTACATAGGCTGGTGTTTTGCCAATTCAAGGACTCAAGAAAAAGAGTTGTTGTGGCAGAGGGAAAAAAAAAAAAACCTTATATTTGAAATGCATGTTGGCTCTTACAGCTTCCACTGTTCCATGGTATGCACCATTTCCACCCATGTTTTACTTGTCAGATGAACCACAGGGGGGTATTCCCCCTAGGAGTGGGGAAAGAAAGGGTGTTCTACTCTTTGCCTGGAAGAGAAATGAGAAAAAATTCAAGAAAGGATGAATCATCATCACAGTTTATTTAAACAAAACGACTTAGGAGGATGTAAACTCTACTGTGAAAGCTAACTTTTATTGAATAGTTACTATGTGCCAGAAAACATATAAAAGTTATATTGTCAAATGCTATTAGTATTCCAATATTGTACATTAAAAAAAAAAAAAAAAAACAACCAACCAACAGGACTTAGAAAAACTGGAGCAAGCCTGCAGAGCTAGGTAGTGGTGAACACTGGCTCTAAGTCAGGACTATTTAATTGCACAGCTTATACTAACTCTGCTTCAATAATCTGGGCATGTGATGCATGCCTATAATCCCATCACTCTGGAATGGAGACAGGCAAATCAGGAGTTCAAGTTCATCCCTTGCTATGTGACAAGTTGCAGGCCAGCTGGGCTACATGACTCAAAATGGATACTCTACTAGTATTATTTTTGGAATTGTTACACTAGCCTATGATGTGTCTATTCCCCAAATGTATGACATTTATCATGTTCTAGAAACATTTTTTTTTCTTGTTTTAATTAGTGACAGCGTTGGATAGGCAAATAGGTCAGTAGAGTGGGTTACCATTGAATAACTCAGATAACGGACATGTCGTTGTCTTCAGTATGAGGCATCCAGGAATCATGTTTTTTCTTAGCAGAAGGCTGACAGGGGTACAAGACCTAGATGTGATACACGGAACTTACATCCTTTTGGTTAGAAAATCAATCCCAGTGATACACCTGACCAGCTGTAAATCCAAGTAATGTAGTCCAGCTGTGTTCCTACTGAATCTTGCTCATAATACATGGACTGTGCATTGTATTTTCATAAACACTCTTGAGGGTAGTGTAGACTATCTCAAGTCACTTCATTGTCTGCAATTTACTCTGCTTCCTTTCAGAATTCTAGAATGATCTATGGCCACACCACTGAACACATCTGATTTCATCAGAATTCTGTAACAGTATCTTTTTTGAATTGGTTCTATTTTTAAACATGTATTATCTTGCATTTTGTTAAATGTTAACCATTTGCATGTCCTATTACTTAAAACATTCCAACAATGTAAAATTGTTAAGAATTCTGGCAAAAAGCTCCATAAACAAGTCAGAAGGTAAACAATGAACCAGTGTCGTAGTTATTTTCTCTTGCTGTGATGAATCACCATGACCAAGGCAATTTACAAAAGAAAGCATTTAATTCGGTTTACAGTTCCAGAAGGTTAGCATCTATGATGGTGGAATAAAGGCATGATGGCAGGAACAGCTGAGTGCACATGTTTCAAACTGCTAGCAGGAGGTAGAGGAGAGAGCACATGGGAAATGGCATGAGTCTTTTGAAATCTCAAAGCCAGTCTCCAGTGACACACCTCCTCCAAGGCCACGCCTCCTAATCCTTCCCAAACAGTTCTACCCAACTGGAAACCAAGAAGTCAAACACTTGCTCCTATGGGTGCCATTCTCACCCCAACTTGTACAACTACTGAAAACAAGACAGAGACAGTGCATTTCCTTATTAATAAAAATGTTTAGAATTTTTGAGAGAAGAGCAAAGGAGAAAAGTGGGCAATTTTAGAAGAACAATATAATATAAAGACATGTTTGAAAAGATGCAAGGCTGAAGAAATACTTAAAATGATATGTTGTTTTATGGATTGGAATAGAAGGGGAGAAGGGGAGCAGAAATTTCAAGTAGTATTGGCAATATGAAAGATGTATCGTTTCAGCAGGGACACTTGGTGCCATCCAACACAGTCAAACAATTCTGTTCTTTCTTTCCCTTTTAATCCTGCATCTTTAAAACCATGTTTTATAGTTTGCCTTTGTGCTAATGGCAAGGTGGTTGATGGAATTCTGTACTATTCCATTAATTTCTACATGGTATCTCATAATCTCTTATCACTAATATAGGTGATGTGAAATGCAATCTGGTCAGAAGCCATAAGCAAGGCTGTAGTTGACCCCGAGGAGAATAGCACATGGCCCTGGTCTGCACTGCATGCTACAGGGACCCAGTCATCTACCCCATAATTCAGGCCAGATAGGACAATGCAGATCTTGCTTCCAGACTGTCACTTGCAAACTATACACATTTCAGAGGGGAAAGTGTGGGGAGAGAGTTGTTGAACTGGAAGAAAATTTGAAACTTGGAATGTATCAGGAGAGTGGTATGGCACTGATTAACATTTTAGAATCTTTCTCCTTAAGGGAGGATGAGCAGAACCATAGTGTCTAATTCCGGGATTAATCACAGGGTTAATAGAAAGTCACAAGGTCAAAGTCTGTGTTATACTACAGATCTAGTTTATGGTACCATCAATACCAGAAACATGAGGGGTCCAGTAACAGTATTTTATTAAAAGTTTAAGTACAGTATATTATGTTTTGTTCCCTATACAGCAGTGGTTCTCAAACTTCCTAATGCAGTGACCTTTTAATACAGTTCTTCATGCTGTGGTGAACCCCCCCCCCCATAAAATTATTTCATTGTTACTGCATAACTGCATTTTGCTACTATTATAAATCATAATGTAAATATCTGATATGCAGGATATCTGATAGGCAACCTTTAAGGGGGTCATGACCCACAGGTTGAGAACCACTACTATAGAGGGGTTTTGGGTGTTCATTCTTCCTACTATAGTTCGCAGTGACTTTTAGTGAGGATTCTTAGGAAGAACACTTGTTTATGATTTGACCTTTGAAAAGAGGATGTTTTTAAAGGTGGAGGAGGTAGTTACTGGTATCTCCTATGCATGATGTGATCAGTTTAATCTGAATCTTGCATCTGCCTATGAAACAAAGAACATTTCTGTTTTCAAGATGAAGGAGAAGCTCATGATTTTTAGGCACCCACTGAAGGTGACATGTTTAGAATTACATCATTGTAGTGGGAGGGAATTAGAATCCAGCTCTATCATCTCAAAGCCAAGGTTTCTCTCTCATAACGCCACTCCTTTGAAAGCCACGTGAAAAGGGTGAAGGCAGAGGTGAAACAGGGGGAAAATCAGACAACTTGTAAGTGGCTGTCCTGTGCCCTACTCCTTGCAAAAGGAGAAAGCAAAAACCCCACAAATCATAGAGATCGCAATGGAAAGAAGAAACTGTTTCCCACTGGAAGACTGTTCACATAGAAAACATACAAGATTTTCCAAATCAACTTTGGGGACTCTTGAATGTAGCAAAGGCACAGAAATCAAGGCTAATGCTCTTAAAATACAAAGTGTTTGTTTCTATAAAAGGAGAAAAGCATGACAGCAACTTTAAGTTCCATTCAGAAGATAACCAAAACTATAAAGTGTTTGTGAATAAATTTAACAAAATGGCCTAAAACCACTACATTCAAACTATCAAAAACAACTTCTCAAAGGAAAATCAAAGCAACTGGAATAGTTGCTCATGGGCTAGAAGATTTGAGTCCATGAGGCCTCAAACATGCACAGAACTACAGACAACTAAAGAACGCTCGGAGTGGGAGAAACAGTCTTCCATAGGGAAGAGCACACCAACTGGTTATCCAATACCAAATGGTCAGCCTCAAAAATATACATACATAGAAGTAGCATATGGACCAAGAAGCTTGTATTGCATATATTATATGCCATACATATGTATATATGCAACATATGTGTATGTATCTGCAATAACAATGGATTAAAAAGGGCATAAATTTGAAAGAGAGCCAAGAGGGGTGGGTAACGGAAAGATTTGGAGGAAAGAACAAAAAGGAGAAATGTAATTATATTATCTTAAAAACAAAACAAAATTGTAAGTCTCTCCAAACTTTGTCTCTAGAGTCAGTGTGATTCTAATAGGAGTAGACATTTTGGTTGAAATAGACACATTGATTCTAAAATTTATATGGATCTACACAGTTCAAAAGAACTTAAAAAATGGAGTTGAGAGAACCATCTTATGTGATTTTAATGCTTATAATAAGGCTTCATATCTTAAGACGTGTTTTGGTTAAAATAACAAAAGTAATTGAAAAAACCCCTACCTGTATATGTAAGAACAGAATCCAGAAAAAGATCATCCACAGTTGGCCACAGGATTTTTTTTTTCTATAAAAGTGTGAAAGCAACACAATTGGAGAAAAGTAAGACTTCAAAAAAATGATTCCAGATTAAATTAAATTTGTGAAGATACATTTTTGCCTCATACTATCTTCAAAATTTAAGTTAAAATGGATTGTAAACTTAATGAGAAAGTCCAAGATTACAAGCCTTTTAGAAGAAAGTATGGTAGAGGAGAATATCTTTACACACCTAGAATAAGTAAAAGACCAATAGATAAAAGTGAAAAGGTAAAAACCAAACGGAATACCCAACAAGCTGTATTTCATCATCAAAATGAAATATTTTAAGAATATTCCACAAAATAAATGTAAATGCAAGCCACAGACTGGTAGAAATTATTCATAACACGTACTTGAAGATAATGACAGCACAGATATGTAGGAAACACTCTCGACTCAATAAATGAGACAAACAAATAGACAAATGAGCAAAAAATATAGACACTTCAATAGGAAAAACATGGATAAAAATAAGCTCATTAGGAAATCATTGGAGAAATATCGCTTATAACTAAAATGAAATGCCATTACATGCACACTAAAATAGCTAGACATATTAAAAATCTGACTGTGCTAAATGTTGTAGAGAAAATTGAACTTTTGCATACTACCAGTTAGAATATAAAATTGTATTCCAACTTTGGAAAACCATCTTGTAATTTTTTAAAAAAAAAAACTTTTCAGAGCTGCCCTATAGTTGGACTTTTCCTTTGGACTATCAGTCCCCAAATAATGACATATAGACTTCTTATTAATTATGAAAACTTGGTCTTAGCTTAGGCATGTTCCCAACTAGCTTTTACTACTTAAATTAATCTGTTTATGTTAATCTAAGCTCTACCATGTGGCTCTTTACCTCTTCTCCATAATGTGTGTCCACCTCTCTCCATGTTTGGCTGGCAAAAGCTGCATCTCTTCATCCCAGAGTTCCAATCTCTGCCTGGAAGTCCAACCTATCCTCTCTTACCTTGTTGTTAGACATTCGGCTCTTTATTAAACCAATCAGAATAAAACGGTACACATTTTCACACAGTGTGATCAAATAGCCCACACAACACTGTGCTGTATGACCCAGGCATTTTACCTCTAGGGTTTACTCAAGGTAAACCAAAGCCTATGCTTACCTAAATTTAGTTTTCAGTGCTTAAGTTCCCCCAGTAAAGTCGAGGAGAGCATCAGAGGCTAAATTCCACATAAAAGTGGAATAAATCTACTTTAATACACTCTCAATGCCCAAGCAATAGTAAAAGTGTCTTTTTCAAAAATTGTAAATGAACAAGGATCACAAAATAACAAGAGAATTTTGACTGTTAGAAATCAAGTGAAATAGCAGTAAATGGATTGAAACTGACAAAATTTTAGTTCACAGTAGATAAATTCAAAATCCAACTCAATTAATCTTGTGAGAGAGTTGGGAATGGTCACCCTAAGAACTTTTAAGAACTCTTCAGGAGCTATTTTATAAGCAGTCCGATGCCTACGTTTCCTGTTTCCTTAGGCCTGCTCTATGATCCTATGGTATGGCTCATTCTCCATATGAAACATGGAGTTTATTTATTCAAATGATGAAGAGAGTACTTGGGCTTGGATATCTGACATGATTGAGAATGGAAGCTTCCTACTGAAAACAGCAGTTCAAGTCATGCACGCACAATGAATGCTCAAGCTTCCATTTTACTTCCCTCCTGGGCTCATGCAAGCTTAGTCCGGAAGGAGATAGGGAGAATCTTCTCCATGAAACCCCACCAGTCTAAGAGGAAAATGTCTACACACACTGATGCTGATGATCCCAAGTGATTTCTCCCCCTAGGTTATAAAACTTCATACAACCGCTTTGTCTTTGTGCCAAGCAGATTTTAGCTCCTTTTTTCTCTAATACGATGAGACAACCAAGCATTCCCAGACCTCTGGGAAGTTTCTGAATCAAATATAACAACTAAAATAGAAAGGCCAGATTTGGTATAAAGACTATTTTAAAAGATTTATCATGAGTACCTCAAGAGAGATAGGAACAAGGTTTTAGTTATGGATGAAGAACAGGATACTTCAAAATGAGCCTCTGCTATGGTTTGAATCTGAAATATCCTCACAAGCTCATGAGTTTGCACACTTATTTCCCAGCTACTGATGCTGTTTGGGAATTTGGGGGAACCTATAAAAAGTGGGGCTTAACTGGAAAATAGGGACTTGAAGGGGTGGACCTTGATGTTTATATCTGGACCTGCTTCTTATTCCATCTCTGCTTTTGGTCTCTTGGAATATGAGGCAGAAACTGCCTCAGGTTCTAGCTGCCACAGGATTACCCACCAGTGTATATTCCACATCATATTGGATATCCCCTCCAAACATGAGACAAAATAATAAAACTCTCCTCCTTTAGTTTCCTGTCATATCATTGGTTACAGTGATGTAAAAAGTAACTAATACAGAATGAGTCACTGCTATGACAAACATGTTTTTGCACCTATGGAATGGGTTTATATCTAGAGAAGTCCCAGAAGGCTGTAAACAGCTTAATGGGTTACACTGATGGGAGAATAGAAAAACTGAAGGCCCATAGAAAGACAGATAATAAAGAAAGAATTCAACAATGTTTTCAAAGGGAGAATGCATAACTCTACCAGGAACTAGACTAGAGGCTATTAATGCTGTATTATGGCAAAGAATCTTACTGTTTGTACTCATGTCCTGATATTTGAGGTGAGGTAAAATTCAAAAGTAATGCACCAATTTGTTTGTTAGAGGGAGAGTCTGGATAGCCTAACTTTCAGGCAGGGCCATGGTTAATGCTCACTGCATTGACCCAGATTTACAGAGAGGGAGAAGAGGAAGAGAAGATTGCACAGAAGAAAAAAATACCAAGTTTGATAGGAAAAAGATCATGAACCTGGTGAAAGCTGTGGACAGGAAAAATACTAAGAAAGTGGTTGTTGCTGTTGAAGAGATTAGTAACCCCACAATTGGCACTGGAACAATCGGAAACCTGCCCCGAAGGCAGGACACCACAACTCCATCAAAGGACCTTAGTTTGCAAAAAGAAAAAAAATGCAAATGCTGTTGCATGAGATAACCTCCCACCTCCCACCTCCCACCCCAAAGAGCTGCCTTCCCAGCTGCCACCACAAAGACATACAGAAGCTGCTGCTGCTGTAGTCCAAGTGAGCCTGCTTCTAGAATCTCCAGTCGGAAGCAGAATTTGTCATCCATGTGGTGCAGGGTTTATAAGCCTGTGAAATGCAAACACAAGGTGGGTGTGTCTTGTGCCATGGCACTGTGTAGCAGTGTCAGATTTCTTGCTCTGAGCTTTGGAGTTGGCTAGTGCAGCCTTGAGGGTGAAGCCTAGATTGCAGTGTGGATTTCAGGAGGTTAGAGAAGCCCAAAACATGAGATACTTGCTAATGAAAGTTATAAGCAACAAACTGAGCTGGTAGAGGCAGTCACTGGTAGTGGTGGCCACAGAACAAGGAACAGGGCTCCTAACGTCTCTTGGGTCCCAGATGATGCCACTGAAGGCCTCAAATGCCAAACACAGAGCTGCAAGACTTGGTATTTGCTCTGCTCTGCTTTGGTCTTCTTTGGACCAGTATTTTCTTCTGTCCCTGCCTTTTGGATTATTAATGATTCTTCCATGCCATTGTGTATTGGAAGCATACATTTGTATTTTAACAGGGACTCACAGTGGGGAGACTGCCTTGAGTCTCAGAAGAGACTTAGAATTTTGGTAATTTCACAGCATTGGAACAGTCAGACTAAGGGGCTTTTGAAGTTGAGCTGAGCACACTTTACATTAGGATATGGCCATAAGCCAGTGGGGGTCAGAGGTGGAATACTGCAGCTTAAATGAGCCTATTCCCTGTAGTGTATGAACACTTGATCCTTCTTAGTTGGTGGCATTGTTTTTAGAGGTTGTGGAATCTTTAGGAGATAGGTGGGGTATTGCTGGAGGATGTAGATCACTAGGAACAGGTCCTTGGGTCACATGATTCTTGGCTGCCTCTTGTTTTTCTTTCTCTTCCTCTCTCCTCCCCTATTCTGCTTTGTATTTTACTGAGATGTGAGCAAACTGCTCCATGGTCCCTCTACCACAACCATGAGCCAATTCTACCACCATTCCTTTCCCATTATGATTGACAGTAGTCCCTGAGCATGAGCCAAGGTAAATTCTTCCTCTTTTAAGTTGCAACTTGTTAGATTTTTGGTCACATGGATGAGAAAATTAATTAATATAACATTCAAAAGTATAAAAGAACTTAAAAATTAGAAAAGACAATGAAAGAATGTGGTAGATGGAATAAGAATAATTATATAATGCTATGAACTTAAAACCCCAAACAAAAACAGAAATGAAAAATGAAAGAGATAAAAAAGAAATCAGAAGACCACCCAAAAGTCAGGAGAGGTAAGAGTGCGGGTTTAAAGAAATGGATACAGGACATTTACCAACAAAATAATTCAAAGTCATTGCCTAGAACATGAAGATACCATTTTCTAGAATGAAAGGATTTTGAAGAATTATTACAAATGTATCCGCACCAAGGCCCATCATATTTTAGAGCATTGGGGATAAAGAAAAAGTTCCATAAGCTTCCAGAAAAGGAACCCAGCACACAAAGATAAGAGAATAAGAGTGGTTTCAGATTTTATAACAAATATTAAGAACAATGGAGAACAGAGCAATATAGTCTATAATCTAAAGCAAAGAATTGTCAACCTAGAAATTTACACTCAGTAAATGATCAATGAACTATAAAGGGAGTCTTAAAACATTTACTCTCTTGTACTCTTTCTTGGAAAGCTGCTGAAGGACAGTAGTGTAACTCCACTCCAAACAAACAAACAAACAAACAAACAAACAAACAAGGACTAGACATTGTGTCTAGAGGCTAGTGGCTCTGGAAATGAGAACGCTCCCTGACAGACGGTGAATAAATATGTTGAATGGATATTTAGATGAGTAGGGAGGGGTTTGAGGTAGATTTAGGAGTATGCATGCACACACACAAAAGAAGTTAAACAACTTGAAAAGAAGTCCAAAACAACAGTTAATTTTAGGGTAAATAAAATATTTGGTTGGAACAGAATTTTAATCAGTTTACTGTATAGCTCACTTCTGAATTATAGGCATGGTTATAAGACTATAATTTCTGAATATTGATAATGTAGTACTTGTATATAAATGTTTGATCTCATTATAAGCCCAGGTTGTCCTTGAACTTGTGATCTTCTTGTCTTAATCTCCTGGATACATGAGGTTTTAAAATTGTATATATGTATATTTTTATATTATAATTATATTTAATATTATATACATATATATAATTTTCAAAATTATAATTACATTTCTCCCTTTCCTTTCCTCTCTCCAAAGGCTCCCATATACCTCTCTTTGTTCTCCTTCAAATTCATGGCCTCTTTTTTTCACTAATTGTTGTTGCATGCATGTATAATCTGTTTGGTCTATATCATGTTACTTGTATGTATGTTTTCATGACTGACCATTTGGCACTGAACAACCGATTGACGTATTAATACTTCCCTATAAAGGGCCACTTCTCCTGCTACCCACTTTCCTCAGTTGCCTATAGTTCTTTTCTTTGTTCAGTAGCTGAGTATTTTGTGTGCCAGCATGGTAGATCTGGGTATGACTCCTTGTAGAAACATTTGTGGGTGATTGGACTTATATTACAAACCCTCTAATGACTCTTTAAACTCTGCTTGCCACAATAGCACTGAGATAAATGAACATTTTCATGAAAGAGTTCAAATGTGCATTCATACTGAATATCCAGAAATTCTTATAACATCTTCATTACAGGTGATAAAAGTGGAATTTTATCACCTATAAAACTGGGAATAGAAATGCTCTTTAGGGGCTGGAGAGATGGCTCAGTGGTTAAGAGTACAGGCTGCTCTTCCAGAGGTCCTGAGTTCAATTCCCAGCACCCACATGGTGGCTCACAACCATCTATAACTGTAGTCTGATAAGTTCCAAAGCCCTCTTTCTGGTGTACAGATGTACATGCAGACAAATCATCTATCTACATAAAATATGTAAATAAGTCTTCAAAAAGAAACACTCTTTAAAGTTGGGGGATCATGAGTATTAGGAAAGAATACAATATAGTAGTTTATCTTTCTTTTATAACTATCTCCAGTCAGGAAAAAAATACTATCCAGAACCCATGTTGTATCTGGTTTGATCTTACAACAGATAAAGATGAAGTTAGGAGCATATCTAAGTAACAAGTTGTAAAGATGTCTGAGATGCAAAGGCAAGTTCCTTGGTCATGTGACATTTGAGTTTAATAATCTCTCTCTCTCTCTGTCTCTCTCTCTGTATGTGTTGTGTGTGTGTGTGTGTGTGTGTGTGTGCGTGTGTGTGTGTGTGCATATTGAGGTGAGAGATCCTCATCAAGTGTCTTGCTCAATTTCTCTCCAGATTATGTTTTGCTACAGGGTCTCTCATTGAACATGGAGTTCACCAATTGGCTAGACGCTGGTCAGTGAACCCCTGGACCTGCCTTTATTCACCCCTTAGCAGTGGGGTTACAGATTCAACCACCATACTTGATCTCCAAACTCAGGCCTTTATGCTTTCACAGCAAACACTTTACAGTATGAGCCATCTCCCCAACCCTGTGTATATCATTTGATATCCTATGAACTCAATGAGACTCTATTTATTTGTTTGTTTGTTTATTTATTTATTCCTGTCATCAGCTTGATACAGTACAAATTCTTATCCTAATAGTGAAATGTTTCATTAAGGCTTGCCCAGTAATTGAGTAAAACCAAAACTTATTATAAGCCACAGTCATCCTAGGGTCCCCCCTGCTATATAGCCTCTCTGGTTCTGTGGGTTGCAGTCTGATTGTTCTTTGCTTTATATCTATCATCCACTTATGAGTGAGTACATACCATGTTTGTCCTTCTGCTTAACATCCTTAATCATCAGAGAAATGCAAATCAAAATGACTCTGAGATACCACCTTACACCTGTCAGAATGGCTATGATCAAAAACACTAATGACAGTCAATATTGGAGAGGATGCAGAGCAAAGGGAACACTCCTCCACTGTTGGTGGGAATGCAAACTTGTATAACCACTATGGAAATCAGTATGGTGGTTCCTCAGAAAATTGGAAGTTGATCTACCTCAAGACCCAGCCATACCACTCTTGGGCATATACCCAAGGAATGCTCAGTTATACCACAAAGATACATGCTCAGCTATGTTCATAGCAGCACTATTCATAATAGCCAGAACCTGGAAAAAACCTAGATGGCCGTCAGCTGAAGAATGGATTAAGAAAATGTGGTACATATACACAATGGAGTACTATGCAGCAGAGAAAAACAAAGACAGCATGGAATTTTCAGGCAAATGGATGGAACTAGAAAATATCATCCTGAGTGAGGTAACTCAATGAGACTCTTAGTGGTGAATGTCTTTAAATCCCATAGTTAGAGAATAACAAAATTTAAGGGCTAGAAATAAAAACTAAAAATTACAAAACAACAATTAAAAACTTACACCTATTGATGGGAAGATTTCCAAAATTAGTATGTTAGTTTAACTTAACAAAGAGAAAATAACTATTATAAGAATTGACCATTTTCTAGCATTCTAGAATAATTACAATTGGATTATCATAGTAACATAGCAAAGGACACCCAGTTATTAACCCCAGTTTTAACCATTTCTCCTTTTTCTCTATGTCTTCAACATAAAAAATCCAATGCTCGGATATTTTCCTCAAACATTTTTTTGGTAGACTGAATTTTCATAGATAAAGTAAAGTATAAAGACATTTTCCTTTTGTTTTCTTCAATTGTCCCATAATAGTGTTTGCATTTATGAGGTAGAGTGTAATATTTTGATTCATGTATATATTGTATTATGGTAAAAATCAGCATGATTAATGTGTCTATTCCCTATAACATTCAGTATTGTTTTCTGATGAGAAAATTAAAAATCTCCCTTTATAGTTATTTTGAAATCTATAATGCATTAGTAATAACTATAGCCACTTTACCATACAATAGAATATAAAATCTTTTTCTTCTAATAGGCAATTTTGTCCATCTCTACTACAACTCCTACCCTACTCCAAAGTCTCTTATAACAATTGTTGTACTTTGAGCTTCTGTGATAATCAGGTTTTGAAAACTGCACACATAAGTGAGATCATAATGTCTTTGTTTTGTGCCAGTATTGTTATACCACATATAATGTCTTTGAGGCTCACCTGTTGTTGTAGCTGTTTTTTCCAAATAGAAATATCCTCTTCTAGAGAGAGGAAGGAGGATTATAAAACTCAGAAAATAAACAGAGCTTGCAAGGCTTCTAAGTTCCAGAAATTTACAAGATTCACAGGGTCCCTCCCCAGTGATTGTGCAGGGGTCTCCAGAAACTCAACATTCATTAGCCATCCTGTATTCTGAGATGAGCTTTTCGGTAATACAGTTGCTTTTGAGTCATCCGTTCTCTAGTAGACAATCCGTACCTGTGATTCTTACTTAATCCTTCACCCATGCTCCAGTCAGGATTCATAATAAAGTCACCAGTAGACCAAGCTAGTCTTGAGCGGAATCATCACTTTAATCAGTTGTAGATGGATAGATGTTAGAGATCTTTGGTCACATTTATCCAGGAATAACACCTATGTTATTGCAGAAACAGTCCAAAATTTTATCCTTTTTATTTGTTATTTACAAAACACATTTTTATCCATTCATTTATAAATGGTCACATGGGTTGAAGCCACAGCTTGCCTAATGGGGATTGTGGTGCACTAAAGGTAGACATGCAAACGTCTCTGGAAGTGCTCAAAAAGGACAAAACATAACAAATGCTGGTGAGGAAACTCTTAGTGTGAGGGTAATGATCACAGCCCCTGTGGAAAATCGTATTCAACGTTCAGGAGAAGACGAACCCTATGACCCAGCAAGCTCATCACCGGGGATATAGTACAGATATTTTCAATGCTGTATGCTAAAATGATATTTTCAGATTTGCTTTGGGGAGGCATGTGGGTGGTGCATGTGTGACTGTGGACATGATATAATGCATGTGTGTGTGGAGGCCAGAGGGGGACATCTGGTGTCCTATCTTGTCACACTCTACCTTATTCCTTTGAGACTGTCTCACTGAACCCACAATGGTATCTTAGGCTTTTCTCATGGTCACAACAAGATGCCATCTTGGACTTTGCCCCATGGTGATGGGAACTAGATGGAGCAAATCAACACAGTGGTAGCCAAGTCTAGGGAGAGTCAGGAGACCTTCCCCTGGCATTACAGTTATTACTCCCCTTGGCCAGCTGCAAGTGATCTTGGGAAATAATAGATTATAGATAAAAGGTTGATTGAAAGCAGGACTCTGTGATGCAGATTCCTTGAGATTGTCACCTGTGATAGGGTGGCACTTGATGCAAGTGTGTGAGGATCACCCACACTCCTATAAGTAGCCCTCTACCAAAGAAGTCTTTGTCCTCGGCCACAAAGTTCAATAAACTCAGGAGTTTCACCAAGTTGGACTTTGGTGAAATCATACTTTGGTCTCTTGTTGGTGCATATCTTGGGTGACTGGATTTGTTTGCATCTCTCTAGAATCTATCTCCAGAGATCCCCTTGTCTCCCATGGCGCTGGAGTTGTAGGTGTGCACATAACCATGCTTGGCTTTTTACATGGACACTGATGTCAGAGCAGCAGTAAAGGGCTATTAAGGGAAATCTTTGGCCTGGGTGGAGACGTAACACCCCAGCATGGCTAGGTCAGTCCCTCTGGCTCGGGTACCACCCCTAGGAAGGTGGGCTCAGCTTAAGCCCTGCTGAAGACACAGGCAGAGTAACTAGTCCTTTAATGAGGTCCTGTACTTCTCAGAATTGCTGCCCCTAGTGGAGGAGCTGACAAACTGAACCCCCTTGGGTCATAAGTCGGCTTGTTGTTCTGGGTTATCCAGAAAAGTGTAGCTTTTCGCTTTCCTCTTTCTGTACTTTTTCTAAGCATGCCTTCCTCAGCACTCTGGGCTCCCCCTACCCTAACATCTTGGACTTTCTTACCCTTTCTCTACAGCTTCCTTGCCTGCCACATGCCTGCTTGTCTACTTTGTGTCCAATTGCCACACCAGCTTAGATGGCACGGCTTTTCTTTCTTCTCTCTTCCGTTCATAGCCTTTAGGCAGCTGTTGTTGTTTTAAAGCCTGCCTGCCCTGAGGTTTTTCTTTAAAACTTCAATAAAATTCCTTGCACTTTCATTTGAGTTCATCCTTAAATTCTTTTATTAATGAGGCTAAGAACCCTAAAGGGGGATCCTGATTTCTCCTGGATCACAAGGACATAGTGAGGATACTTTGAAAAAGAAATTAGCATTTCTGTCACCAGCTACAGACCCTGTAGAGACCAGAGTTCATTATGTCTTTACTTGGGGGCTGTGAAGGAGTACAAAATGGTGAGAAAGATCTCGGGAGGGCACACACATGCTCCTTGATGTTTGACATGAGCTTGAATTGGAGACTCCGGCATTCTCTGAATAATTCTAGAGGCCAAAGCAGCCACAATGTCAGAGCAGAATGAACAGGCATCCGGGAGCAAGTTCACCTTTCTCATTTGGCCTGGGGTAGATGTTTGAGAAGCTTATGGCCTAAAAAAAGGCTATGAAAGGTTTGTGCTACCTTCAGAGTACCAGGTCCCAAAAGCGTTTTGCTGAGGCATGAGAAAACTGCAGAAACAGGTTGAGAAAGGAAGAAAAGTACCATTAAGGGAGAATTTCAGGATATAAGCAAACACCATAAACTGTATAGTATAGAGTACTTGCAAAGTGCTGGAGTAAACAGTGTATCTTGCAGAGGTGTTTACATTTGGGTATCTGACCAACACAGTTCACTGATGATCTGGTATTATTAACAAAGAACAGCTAAATTCAGAGTAACTTAACCTCCACCCGGGCTCTAAATAACTATACTTTCCCTTTTATTTCCTCTTTCTAGACCCTGTTCAGGAAAAGCCTCAAGGGGCAGCACACATGAGAAGAAACAAAGTGGCAGGAAAATGCCCATCTGTCTCCTCTTGCCACCTCAGCCCTGAATTGATTGGAGCATCAGGGAAGCTCAGACATGGGTGTAAGAACAAGTTTTAATTTAGATTTTAATTTATTGCTGTATCCCAAGGCCAAGGGGTTGGTGCATTCCTTCCTTTTCTGAAAAATTGTTTTGGTCTGAGTCTATTTGGTTTAAACTATTACCAATAATATTAAAAACGTGTTTAAGAAGACATTAGTTTTTAAATGAAAATCTTAATGCTAGGCATGTTGCTGTGGATATCGCTCTGTGTAAATAAAGTTCTGATTGGCCAGTGGCCAGGCAGGAAGTATAGGCAGGACAAGAGAGTAGAGAATTCTGGGAAGTAGAAGGCTGGGGGGAGACACCGCCAGCCGCCGCCATGAGAAGCAACATGTAAAGACACTGGTAAGCCACAAGCCATGTGGCAAAGTATAGATAAGCAGAAATGGGTTAATTTAAGATAGAAAAAGTAGATAACAAGAAGCCTGCCACAGCCATACAGTTTGTAAACAATGTAAGTTTCTGTGTGCTTTCTTGGTTGGGCCTGAGCGACTGTGGGACTGGCGGGTAAGAGAAATTTGTCCTGACTGGGCCAGACAGGAAAACTCTAACTACAAATGGCGCCCAACCTATTGGCAAGAGTTTCCATCTAAAACCTGAGGAAAAAAAAAAGATTCTAAAACGGAGCTAAAAACAGCTTCCTAATTGTCTCTCTCAAGTTAGCGGCAGCCTGCCAGTTTGAGCTACTATGGCGGGTTCCTGGCGTGTGTGTCTGACCTGCAGTGTGGCGGGAATGAGGAGTCTACAAGTGGCACTTTATTCTGCTGCGTGGTAGATTTAGTCTTTGCTAGTTTAAAAAAAGAAAAAAAAAGTTTCTGGGCTATGCACTGCTTTGATAGAACTGCTTCTGATAGTTGATGGTACACATGGCTCCAGACGCAGACCCAGAACTGGTGGTAAACTGTACCACCGCCATGTTGGGAAGCTGAGATGGGCAGAGCCAGCAGCCATAGCAGCGTTTCAGTCTTACAAAGATGGATATTACACAGAGAATCTGGTTTATGTTGTCTTTGGGATTTTTAACTGCAAAAAGATTTGATCATAAAAGCTGCTGAATTAAACAAATATGTAAATTTTAAAGGTACCTTGACTTCAAAATTTGGATATAAGGATATGTTGCTTTGGAAAGGAGTCTCTGCTTTTGTTTCCACAGAAAGCCAGAGGCTGTGGATTTGTTCCAGATTAAGATACATCAGGTTTGATCACCCAAGACCACCTGAAAGGTCTCCAATGACACCATGGCCCAGATAATCCGACGTCCAGAATGGTTTCAAGGCAACTGGCTCAGAGGTTCACCCTAATGGACTACTCCATAATCCTAAAATTTTCTTTGTGTCCCCTCCAGAGCCCCCCTCCAGCAGGAAGTAGTAAAAACTACGCCCAAATTCCCAGCTGGCTTTGGAGATGGAATTGGCTCACTCCTTCTCTAAACCCAAGCACATTGTTTTAAAAAAAGGTTAAGAGATTCTTGTGTCCCAAATCAGAAGAGCCCTCTGGTGTGGGACAGAGAAAAACCAGTATTTTTCTTTAAAGCAAGTTGATTATAAATGTGATCTCTTTCTAAAGAAGAAAAGAGGATATGATATAGATATAATAGGATAAAAGGGTAGATTAAGGAACTTACTTCTAAAGAGCAACAACTTGTTTAAAATGTTTTACATTGGTATAGACTTTAGTCTATTGATACAAACTTAAAGTTAATTTTGTTATACTGTGTGTGTATTTCTACTCATGTTTAAGGTATTATGTTTGTATAGCTCATTTTAAATTGTAGTAGATAATTAAAAATAGATTAATAATTAGTCATCTATGATAATCATACTTGTAGCCATGTTACTTAAGTCTTCTACATATACATAGACATATTTCAGATAGATAGGTAATCTTCAAATACTTCAAAGACCTACAGAATATGACATTTAAAATATTTTTAAATTTAGACTTTCTGGACAGTGAGGCATGTCTGCTCCTGGCAGCACCGTTTTACTTCAGAGAGGAAGATGGGCATTGAAGACACTTCATATGGAGTTTATCTTCACCTTGGCAAAAAAAGCCATTTGGGCAAGAAACTGTTCTTGCCTGGACTGCTCGATCAAGTGGACATACAAGACCCATAGAAAGGTGACCACTGAACTTTGCTTGACAAAATGGTCCTTCAGGTTCCTGCTTCACAGAGGAAACTGCCAGACATTCTACAGGACACTGAGAGAAGTGACCGAGAGACTCTAGCCCTGTGAGCTGAAGACAAATGCCCCAACTTTACAAAGGAACATTAGGTGACTGTCTAGGCTGCCAGCTGTCTCTGTCTACTCTTGCAAGACTCCTGAAAAATGCTTACATCCTTCTCCTGGTTCTCAGGTAATATTATATCCTTCTGAGGTCTTTGATGTGGTTGAAGACTAGATAGTTATAATTTCCTCAGTTATGATAAAAGATAAGTTAGATATAAAACCTTAGACTCACAAATATAAGATAGATAGGATATCTTCTTTAATATTGTAACTGTAATTCTTGCTTGATAATTGTTTTGTTATATGTAATTGTACTATGTAAAAGTTAAAACCTTCCTTAAAAAAAAAAGAAAAGGGGAAGTGCTATGGATATCGCTCTGTGTAAATAAAGTTCTGATTGGCCAGTGGCCAGGCAGGAAGTATAGGCGGGACAAGAGAGAAGAGAATTCTGGGAAGTAGAAGGCTGGGGGGAGACACTGTCAGCCGCCCCCATGAGAAGCAACATGTAAAGACACTGGTAAGCCACAAGCCATGTGGCAAAGTATAGATAAGCAGAAATGGGTTAATTTAAGATAGAAAAAGTAGATAACAAGAAGCCTGCCACAGCCATACAGTTTGTAAACAATGTAAGTTTCTGTGTGCTTTCTTGGTTGGGTCTGAGCGACTGTGGGACTGGCGGGTAAGAGAAATTTGTCCTGACTGGGTCAGACAGGAAAACTCTAACTACAGCATGTGTTTCCTACCTATGAATTATTGGACAAAGAGGCTCTAGAGGCACACAAAACAATGCAAGTTGTTGCCATTTCTCTTGGTTGCTCACCATAGCTAGATGGTACGACCCTATTGCTAAAGACACCACACACGGTGATTGCAGGAAATAGAGAAATTAACATTGAACTGACCAGGAAACTCCCTCCTGGCTGGCTAGCTTCGCAGTGCTGGAAGGCGTTATGTGGGTTTGGGGAGAGAAAAGACATCAGTGGTCTTACTCAGTGTTGGATCCTGCCAGCTACACCATCAGCCTGCCAGGTCAGATGTGCCCACTTGTTCAACAGTGTTATGATGGTATCCAATCAATTTCTCATTGAATTTGAGGCTTGCTCCACAGGGGAGAATATATGCATGACACTGTAAATGTGGTTAAAACCTATGTCTGGAGAGGTCATAGGTCCTAGACAAGAACCCACTGTTGTTTTGCTAAATATGTTTCATTTTGCTATACAGGTTTCTAAATATTTATGCTTATATTTATATATCTGTATTGCTTCCAACCTTGGTCAGAGAAGCTTCTTGGAGCAATGATTAATGCTGCAACTCGTAACTGGTCAAAGTGCTGAGAATAATTGATTGTATGTGCTATAGATAAATCTATAAATCAACCCCCTATTCAGGGTATATCACAGAAGAGGGGGGGCATAAAGACTGTAAGGGCCAGAGGATCTGTAGGAGAGCTATGAAATGTCTTCTAGACATGACATGGATATACACACACTAGCTCACACTAACTGTGGTTAACTGCACAAGATCAAGGCAATAAAAACTCCTAAATGGATGGGCAGGATTACTGAAGGCTTGCCATAGACTGCAGCAGCTCTGTCTGGAGGAACTGCAATCACAGAGAACATTAGTGTCACTTTAGAGATTCAGCTCTGTGACATCCTTAGCTTTGGTCTGTCACCTGGGGACATAGTCAAGCAGTGTGCTGGCTAGTCTTATGTCAACTTGCCACACAAGAGTTATCTGAAAAGAGGGAGCCTCAGTCGAGAAAATGACTCCATAAGATCCAGGTATAAGGCACTTTCTTTCTTTCTTTCTTTCTTTCTTTCTTTCTTTCTTTCTTTCTTTCTCTCTCTCTCTCTCTTCCTTTCTTTTTCTTTCTTTCTCTCTCTTCCTTTCTTTTTCTTTCTCTCTTCCTTTCTTTTTCTTTCTCTCTCTTCCTTTCTTTTTAATTATTCTATGTGTTTTTTACATCATGTATCTTGATCCCATTCATTTCCCTGTTCCTTTACATCTGCCCTTTGTTCCCCTGCCCCAAATAAAACAGAATTTAAGAGAAAAAGGGAAAAATAAAAAAGAAAGCAAACAAAAAAGAGGGGATTAAAAATCTCAACAAGGAAGCTGCAGTGTGACACAGTGAGTCACACAGTAAACATGTTTATCCACACATCTTTACTTGCAAGTGTTCATTGCAAACAGTCATTGGTCTGGTTCGAGGCCCCTGGTTTCTAATACACTAATTGATACTAGGCTCTCAATGGGACTCTTCTTGGATATCCTGTTGTTACCCTGTGTTGTGGAGATCCTGCAGCTTTGGGTCTGTGGGTGAAGTCCCTTCATATGCTTTAGCAGATCATAGATGGGGCAGATGTTGGGATGGGCCAACTCATAACCCTGGTTCTGTGCTTAGATAGCTGCAGGGTTGGTCAACCCACCAGTTCTCCCCCATCCTCACCATCAGGGTAAGCTCTCCAGCATTGCCCCTGCTAATTCACCTCTTGAAGCAATGAGTAAGTGGCAGGACCAGTATTTCTGCTTTCACATCTTCAGGGTTGGCTCTCCTAAGCCTATACCATCAGGGCCAGCTCTATTGTGTTGCCCTGGAGAGGTACAGGGGCCACTCTCTCAAGTGTAGCAGCTGGAAAGGGGCAGGGACAACCCTCTCACTCTTAGGATCCCAGGGCCAGCTCCTCCAACCTGTCTCAGGCACTGATGGCTGGGAGGTGGGATGGAGGACATCTCTCCCCTACACACGCCGCCATAGGGCAGATGGGTGATGGGGACTTGCTCACTACTTTGGGGCTGGCTCACCTCCACCTCCACCAACAGGGTTGGCTCCATTGTGCTACACAGGCTAGGTGCAGCATCTCTTCTCCCAAGCTGGTGGTGGTCAGGGACAGCTCTCCCACTCTTATGGCCACAGAGCCAGCTCTCTCACCTGCCTCAGGTGTTGATGGGCATGGGGTGCATCTCTCCCCCCACCCAGCCCATGCTTTCACAAGACAGATGGGTAATGGAGATATCTTTCCCATGCTCACAATTTCTGGGCTGGCTCACCCAAACCTCTGCTAACAAGATTGGCTTTATTGTGCTGCCCTGGAAAGGTGCAGGGCCTGCTCTTCCAAAGTTGCAGCCAGTGGGGATCAGGGACAGCTCTCCTACTCTTATGACCAACAGGGTCAGTTCTTCCACCTGCCTCCGGCATTGATGGGTCGGTCAGGGAGAGAGTATCTCTCCCCAGCCCATGCTGCAATATGGCAGATATGGCAGATGAGGGGTGGGGCTAGGTTTCCTGTGTTCACTACTTTGGGGCTGGCTCACCCACACCTCTGACAACAGGTTTGGATCTATTGTGTTTCCCAGGCAAGGTGCAGGGCCTGCTCTCCCACTCTTGTGACCTCAAGACCAGATCTCCCACCTGTCTCAGGTGTTGGTGGGTTGTGGGAGGGCATCTTTCCCCCACCCATGCCACTACAGGAAAGATGAGAAACATCTCTCCCACACTCACACTTCAGGGTTGGCTCAACCATACCTCTGCTAACAGGGTTGGCTCTATTGTGTTGCCCAGGTCAGGTGCAGGGCCTGCTCTCCTGAGGAAGGCACTTTCTCAATTAGTGATTGATGAGGGGAGAGGGCCCAGCCCATCATGGGTGATGCCATCCCTGGGCTGGTGGTCCTGGATTCTATAAGAAAGCAGGCTGAGAAAGCCATGGGGAGCAAACCAGCAAGCAGCACTCCTCCATGTCTTCTGCATCAGCTCCTGCATCCAGGTTTCTGCCTATCTGAGCCTCTACCCTGACTTTCTGTGAACATCGATATGGAAGTGTAAGCCAAATAAACCTTTTCCTCCACAACTTGTTTTGTGGTCATGGTATTTCATTACAGTGGTAGAAACCCTAACACAAGTGGATAGTAGGTTTCTTTCTTCTTGTTTAGGACTAAGTATCACAATTTCATTTGGATCTTAAGCCTCAGAAAAACCTCTATCTATTATCACTTACATCTATACCATGTGTATCTGTCGACATTTACATCCTATAATTTTGGTGTACCACCTTGGTGGTACATTTTAGGAAGAGATAACATTGTATGTTCCTCCAGAGTGGTGGTAAACAAAAAGTCACATGCCCTGGAGAACAAAAGCCTGTAAGATTCCTAAGAGTATGAAACAGTAAAAGAGAGAGTAAACAGTTGCTGGCGATGGAGACTGAACAGCCACACCACAGAAGATAGCCAGAATGTGGAGCTGCAAGCCAGCTTAGAGCACGCCAGGGTTGCAGGTTTGTGGGAGCTGTCACCCATATTGGGGTGGGCTGTCTGGAAAAGAAGTTGCTTTTATGTTATCTCTGCTCCCTGTAAGTAACTCCTCACTGATATTTCTGTTAGTAATCCCAGTAAAAAACTCATGGTTCAAGAAATTGCACAATGGGGCCATTATAACTTTGGTCTGTTGTGGGCTCCCTTTTTGGTGGTAAATAGGTGTGTGTGTGTGTGTGTGTGTGTGTGTGTGTGTGTGTGTGTGTGTAAGAGAGAGAGAGAGAGAGAAAGAGGGGGGTCTTCCCAGGAAGATCTGTCATACAACAGTACCTTTAACACTATCATGTCACAGTTTGGGCTACTTCAGATCAAAGGTACAGAGAAGAGACACAATAATGAGGATGTTGTAGCTTGGTTTTCTGGGAGCAGTGTGCTGGGAACAGAAGATTCAGGAGGGGCTACAGGATGGTGGCTTGTGGTTGATTTGGCTCATCTTATGGGAAATCTCTATAAGGGAAATCTTATCGTCGTCGTCTGCTAAGAACTCCACATTTAGGAAAATTAAGGTGATAAAACCTATCATTCTCAGAAGTAGTTGCAGAAAAGAAAGTCTAGGCTTGCAGCTTTTTAGGGAAGTTTGAAAGAGGGTTTGCAATTAAGATTTCATGAGTTAAGTTTATTTGGTCGTGTGCAAAGCCCAGGACTAGGAAACCAGAGCATGTGTTTCAAACCTCCATCCAAACACAGTCAGCATGATGACCTTCAGAAAGTCAATCAATTCCTCCTAGCCTCTTCCCTTCTGCAAATGTTCTTAAACATAAGGACTTAAAACTATATATCCACGAACCTTTTTAGAGCCAGCATTGCACATATATCTGTATGATTGAAGGTATAACCTCTTAGGGAAAGTTTACAACTTGCTATGATGGTATCGTATGTTGGGGATGGAAAATAAAGTATATTATGCTCATGAACAAATTCAGTGAAAACTGGTGTGAAATTTACCCACAGGGCAGGGAATTGTTACTTCCCATGTTGAATTTGTCTATTACACATCAATGTTCTTCAATGATATAGTAAAGTATCTTGACAAAGTAAATATATTGAGTTACCAACTGAAACTTTCAGAAGTTAGCATGAAGTAGATAGAGCTTTTTCATAGTTCTGTTTATGTGAAGGGGTTCAAAGTAGCAATAACACGTGTGGATCATGTGTGGAAAAACAAAAGGCAAACAAACATACATAATTGACAGTGTTAAACTTATGGAAAGAGGTAAGTGGATTGAAATTCTGTCTGAGTTCTAAAAGTCTATTTGTTTTCATTCCGTGTGGCTGCAAGTGCCATCTATATCCCAACACTTTCAATGGAAGGGTGATGTTGAGCAAAATAATCAGAAAATTGTCAAACTGTCAAAACCTGAATGTCAGGATTCTACCTTTGAGACTCATGATTCATCATGTACTTTCTCCCTTTTCCTGGACTCAGGACTGTTGTATATACTGTAAAGGGTTAGAGAAGTTTTTTTTTAATCATAAATACAGTTGTTTAGTTTCTTAAAAGTTTTTCCATAAGTTTTGTATTAATTTCTGAGGCTCCTTACAGAGTTTTAACACTATCAGATGAATAGCATCAGGACAGAAGGATCCTAAATAGGCTTAGCCATCACTCCCTGTTTTTGTTCAACTTTGGTAAATTTATAAGTAAAAACAGTAAACTTCATAAAGTTGTTCCCAGAAACAAATCAGATGGATATTCATTGTTCTTGAGTATCAGTGGACAGTGAGATATTTTTACATCTTTTTTGGGGGGAGGGGAAATAGGTATAATGTGTGTAGAATCTTAGTATCATATTTATTGTTGGATGCTACCTACTGACAGGCCTCAATCTAAAGCATAGAGAAGATATGTGCTCAAGGAAAAGTGATAAATACAGTGTCTGTTTGTAGCTACTGCAATGGGTTGACAATAGCAATGCCCTCTCTGCATCCCAGTATTATACTCTACTAGTTAAGTTTTTTGCAATGGCATTGATATTCACAAGCTGTGTGTTGGAGAGGGCATTGAGGAGGGTGTGCTTAGCACAGGCACTTAGTACTTCCATTACTTGACATGTGAGTAACTGCAGGGTCTTACTTGATGTTCACCTTCTCCACCAGCTCTTTCCAAGTGTATCTTGGCCATAGCTGGCATTTCCTACCAGAGGGGTAATGCTGTGTTGAACCACATCTGCCGCTATTCTGTGTCTTTCTTTAGGGGCACTGCCATGTAGAGACAGATCCCCATATCCTCTAATGCCAGTAGTAAAACTCCCATTGTGGTGCTGCTCTTGTTCCATAAGGCTCATGTGCAGTGTTTCTCCAAAGCACAACTGGAAAAAGTCATCCCACACACAGGTTCCACCCTTTACCACTGTTTCCCAGCAGCTTGCATTCTCTGTATGTTTACACTCCTCAGTGAGCTTCAGAATAACCTGAACTTGTGGGCTTCTTCCAAGGATGAGCATTTATTTTGAACTCCCATTCTGTTCTCCATTTTCCATATGTCTCCACAATTTCCTCCTTAGGTCTCTTAGTTAGAGAACAGATTCATATGCATACATGCACAACAGCATCAGCGCCATAAGAAATGAATTCAATGCTGTTCCGCATAAAGATCATTAATTCAGCAAATACATGGGAGACCAGTGCCAGGACCAAGGACAATGAACGTGGCTGGTTGGGTCTAAAAAATAGCAACATAATATGGGCACACAATGGAACCACTGTTTGAATTTTATGGCCAGATCTTTAATGAGCATCTTACAGCTTGTTATAGAAAAGTATTTTCAATTAGCTAAATATGTGTAATAATTGAATAAGTACCAGTAGGAAGAAATGAGCTTCCAGCAATAAAAACATTTAAATAGGGCTTATAAGATCAACTTGAAGATAATTTCCAAAATGTGCTTCTCTCACCATGGACTGGAAGAACGCTGAGGGCAAATTACTGTGTCTGGGCTGGCCGGCAGTTGGGACAAATCTCTTCCACTCTCGTCCCCCAAGTAAGCATACAGAGGCTTATATTAATGATAACTACTTGGCTATTAGTTTAGGCTTAGTATTGACTTGCTCTTACACTTAAACTCAGCCCATTTCTGTTAATCTATATATTGCCACGTTTTCTGTGGCTTTACCTGTGTGCCATTACATGCTGCTCCCTGGACAGCGGGTTGGCGTCTCCTGACTCAGCCTTCCTCTTCCCAAAATTCTCCTTGTCTGCTTATCCCACCTATACTTCCTGTCTGGCAGCTGGCCAACCAGCATTTTATTTGTCAACAAATCAGAGCAGCACATTCACAGCATACAGAACATCCCACATCAAATTACCATTTACCTACATTGTATTTTATATAAAATTTCATATATATTAATTTAATTCTCCTAAGAATCTGTGAAATAGAGAAAGAACTGTGCTTAATAATAAATGTGGCTGTGTGTCATGGTTCATGCTTATAAACTCAGCACTCAGGAAGTGGAGGCAGGAGGATTATGAGTTCTACACAGTGTCTGGTTACATAACTAGTTCAAGGCCAGCATAAACTATGGAGACCCAGTTTCAAATGAGCAAACTAACAAACTAATAAATAAATTAATCAACAGTAAAATAGGCTCAGAAAAAATTCCCACAGATTCTAGAGGTGAAGGGTGAGTAATTAGCATAACTGACATTTGATCCAAGCCAGTTCCATTCATAAACTGTACTGCCTGTGTCACTGTTCAGTGACTGCTCATCTCTTTTTTTGGCTCACCATTTCAAAGGTTTCAATCCACAATCTCTGGACTCATAACTCACCTTACATCAGACAGGACAGAAGGGAAAAGGGGCTGGATCCCCTAAAGCCACCCCCAGTGTCCTGTTTCATCCAGCTAGGTCCAAGCACGTGCATTTTCAACACCTCCTAAAAGAATATCACTCACCAGGAATCAAGTTTTCAATCCATGAGCCTTGCAGGGGGTAAGTCATCTCTAGACTGGGTAGAGACTGTTGATGTCTTGGGTTAAGGAAGTCATCTTTCAAGGTGCTACGAAGTTCCAGGATGCCACGAATCAGGAAGGAACACCCGGGGCATCCTTCTTCATTCTCTTTTTCTCCTGCAATCAGGGTTCAGGTATTGTGAAATCCACAGAATTTCAGTCATCTCAAGGGTATAATTTAGTGGCACTAGATTTCATCTCTGTATTTACTCCCTATGGCTTTTATAGAAAGAATATAATTAAACAAATGGATGGATGCAGGTATTGGCTGTATAGATGGGGGTGACTAGGTTGTTACAATCAGTGGTACAAAGAACGAGAAGCATTTCTCCCAAACTCAGAAATGTCTGTTGTGAGTCTTCCTAATGTTATAGCTAGTCCAGTAGAGAGCATCATCTTGCTACGTTTCTTCTCCTAGGTGGCCTCTGGGCACATGTTTGCCTGGTTTATTGTCACTGTGCCTTGTGTAAGTCATCCCAGATCCCGGATCTGCTGCGAGTCAGGCTGTTAAGCACGCATGAGTTCTTTTGGAAACTGTACAATCCAGGACTCCAGGTCCTGCAGTCTAGTTGTTTCATGATTTATGGCTGGAGGTGTGCTCTCCTGCAAGCTATTGGTCAATGATGATAAAGTGGATACTGGTGCCTCTGTGGATTTCCTGTTACCCCTTCTATGGTCACCATTTAGAAACATTTAATAGGGCATAAAGCACTAAGGGTGGAAAACCATTTCTGATCACTACTGTACTGTGGAGCCAATTGCTGACTCCTCTTCAAATTTTCTAAACTAGGAAAAAGAATACTTTGCATTTGCCAATATAATTTGATCTGACTGTTCTTTCCCTGTCAAACAGATAATATTCCAAGTAACATGGTAACAAATGCTCTGGTCCATTATTTTCCCTTTGTTTCCAACTTTGATCCCCAAAGACAAGCTAAGCCCCAGCACCCTTGCTATCCAAATGTGGTGGCTTCCGCATACTTCCTTAACTGTGGAATAGTCTGCATCAGCCTGACCACTAAGGAGGTAATCTACACTGCTTTATTAAAATTGGATGGGGAGCTTAGAAGGAGTGATACTGCATATTGGATCTGTAGGTTTACCCATGCTACACAGTGTTAATTAACAATAAAGTGTTAATCTTGAATTTCTGACAGCCATTCTTTTTCTTTGCAATAATTTCATATATTTCCTTTTTCTGTGGGAGGAGGGGACATGCATGCCAAGGCACTCAGGTGGGACCCAGAGGACAACCTGAGGCAGTCAGTTCTCTCCTTTCACCATGTGGCTCCCGGGATTCAGTTCAGGTGGTCATTAGCCTTAGTAGCAAGTACCATTGCCTGCTGAGCTATCTCTTAGGTCCTGTGGCTCCTTGCAATGGTTCTTAAAGTGTGGTCTTTCTACCAATAGCAAACAGTGTCACCAAAATCTTGATATAAATGCAAATTATTTGTCTGTACCTCAGGCCTACTGATATTAGAAATATCATTCCTCTTCTGATTTTAAAGGTCAAAATGGGTTAACTGTTCTCCTTAGGTGGTACCTTGGTAATGAGGACTCCAGTATAAGCACTGAAATTCAATACATGTGCAAACAATTCTTAGCTGAACTATTCTAAGGCGGCCCACCTTTGCACTGAAAATATCCATCCAAATTATCCCTTTCCACTTAGCAGAGAGAGGAAGGGGGTGTGGGAGTCAGCAAAGGCATTTTAAAAAGTACCTCTTCAGAAAGGGAGCTTATGTTTGATCATAGATAAAATGCTTTGTAAAGTACTAAGAGGAGATAGCTATGCATTTAATGACTCTGTAAGTCAGGGCTTTAACATTTTATTGTTGTTTTTTTATTGCCAGGAATTCCATTTCTTTTCAACAGTGTTGAGGTAATGTGTGGTGAGCACATTACCAAATCAGTCTGTGATTAATTAGCTGACATTTATTGAGTGCTTAACATGTGTCCATAACTGAGTTAAAATGAAAACAGTGGACAAATGGCCCATGCTTTCTAATGCACTTTGGTCCAGGTGAAGGGAGGAGTAGAACCCCTGAAGTATATGAGATCCATAAAGTAATAAATCACAAGTGAAGATGATGCAGAGGAAGTGCATTGTGGGAAATGGCCGCTCAGTTTAGTATTTAAAAGACAGCTCCAGGGAACAGTTAGATCAGAAAGGATGTTTAATGTAAGTGGTGGGTCATTGCAGAAAGAGCCCATGTTCTTTTCTTCTTGTCTCTCTGCCTTCAGCAATGGCGCAACATTTGAGTTTCTTACATGAATGGGTAGCCTACAGCTCCACTCCTAGGATCTAAGATGGCTTCCTTCGTGATGATGACAAGTGATGAGATAAGCCTTGCCTTGCATGCTTCTGGCCACTCACTCTCTTTGGACATAGCCAGGTTCCTTGAACAAGCCTAGGCTGTCTGCTGAAGAATGAAATTGGCTTTAAAAAAAATTTTAATTATCATTTTATCTATTTGTGTGTTTTGCCTGAATCTATGTGCACCATTTGTGTGCCTGGTACCTGTAAAGGCCAGAAGAGGGCATCAGATCCCCAGGAACCAGAGTTAAAGACTGGTCAAAGTTGTGAGCTGCCATGTGAGTACTGGGACTTGAACTCAGGACCTCGGAGAAAGGCCCCAGAGTTCTTAACTGCTGAGCTATCTTCCAGCCTTCTTATGATGTGCGTTTATCTCGGCTAAGGACACTAAAGGTTAGCCATCCTCCCTTATCCCCACCACCAGCAGAAGAACCACTGGTGCTGAGGCTACAAGCAAACACTATAATCTCAGGCAAAATTGGTAGATACTGTTTGGGCCAAGAGTTTTTAGAATGGTTTGTCATGCAGTGTTAGGTAATTGATTGAAAACTGAAAGGTGGAGAGGGAGTAAGTTTTTTGTTTTTTTTTTTTTGTTTGTTTGTTTGTTTGTTTTCCCAGAGCTGAGGACCGATCTCAGGGCCTTGTGCTTGCTAGGCAAGCGCTCTACCACTGAGCTCAATTCCCAGCTCCATAAGTGTTTTAAGTAAGAGTAAAACCTCAAACAGCCAGGCAGAGATACATGAGGTGAGACTTAAGAACAGTATGGGGGGACTAATAGGTTTGGATTCTCAACTTTCAGTAAGTAGAAAGTAAGAATCCAGGAGAGCATATGTTGGAGACCATGCTAGGTAGTGAGTTTTCCTCATTCATCCTATCAGAGTATAAGGCAGTAAGTAACCAATCATCACAAGTTAGAAAACTGAGCATTCACAATGTATCCTTCCAAGCTGGACTTCGAAAGAGTCAAATATAGGATGCCAATAACCAAAGACTTCATTTTATTTGTTTATTTATTCATTCATTCATTCATTCATTCATTCATTTTTGAGACAGGTTTCTCAGTGTAGTTATGGTGCCTGTCCTGGATCTTGCTCTGTAGACCAGGCTGGCCTCGAATTCACAGAGATCGGCCTGGATCTGCCTCCTAAGTGCTGGGATTAAAGGCATGTGCCACCACCACCCTGCAAATCTCTTAGTTTTTAAAGTTTAAAATCATGACTACTAGGGCTGGGTAGCACAGACTATAACCTAGGCTATTCAGGAGGCCAATGCTCAACTCCTGACTGGGCTGCAGGCTGAAGACTGAGTCTCAGCAACTGAGTAAAACTGGATTAAAATTAACAAGTGGTTGTTTTTTAAAAGCCTGGACGTATAGCTCAGTGGTAGAGCACCTGCCTAATATGGGTGAGGCCTTGGGTTCAATGCTCAGCCCCTCAAGACAAAAGAATAGAAAACAAAGCCCGGAAGCTAATATACCCTACTTTAAAGAAATGACAACTTGTAGAATCCCCCCAGTAAAGCCATCAAGAAGCCAGAGTGCTGTCCCAGGCTTCTGTTTTTCACAATCTGCATCTATTGCTCAGGGAGCGACTTTACCTCTGCTGTATTCTGCCGCTGAACACGTAAAAAACATCCTTGAAAGGGAATCATTTACCACTACCTGCTAAAATGTTTTCTTTCTCTTGCATGATATTGCTGGGAAAAAAATATATATATCCATGAGATGTGATGGAATCTTACTTTGGAAGAAGGTCTTTAAGCCTAGTAGTATAGGAGTTAGGGAAGGGCGGGTGGAGGACGCTATGCCTGAGACCTTTTGTTCTAGCAACCACCGAAACTTTGATCTTAAGAAAGGTGCCGGGAACTATATAAAAAATGGCCTTATCTGAGCAAGTACTTGACTCAACTAAGCTTTGATGTGGAAGGAGCGTTAACACCAGTCCTGAAATCATGGCGAATCACCTATTTCAGGGGAGGCAACGGCAGGGATAGTGAAACTGAGTGTCAAACGACCGACTAGAGAGAGGCGTCATACCTGAAGTGTACAGTGACTGTTTGCTGGGAAGAGAGGGGGCGTGTTTTAAAGTTGTTATTTTAATTGCTGCCTGTCTTCCATGAACATGTTGCTCCCTTTTGACTGCCAAGTAACCCGACCATCCAAAACTTTTCTGAACCGAGGACCCTCGTCCTGTGTCCCACCCTGGCTTCCTCCCTACATTGGGGCATCATCCAGCGCGGCTAACAGGTCCCCTGCTCACTGAAGCGTCACCTCTCGTTCCCCAGTACATCTCCGCAGCCCACTCGGACTGCAGCCTTGCAGCAGTCAGGGCGACAGCCAGCTTGAGGGAGGGCCGAGCCGGGCCGGGCTCGGGCTCGGGCTCGGGCTCGGGCTGGGGTTCAGCACCGGGAAGGGCAGACAGCGCGCGCGGGGCGAGTTTCGCAGCACAGGTAAACAGGCAGGCCGGGCGGCAGGGCGCTGTCGCCTCGGCCACCCAGCGATTTCCAGGCACGCAACTCCGCCTCCAGGGCTCTGTCCCCGCGCTCTCGTCCCCGCCGCTTTCGCAGCCCAGCAGCCGCCGCAGCAGCACTCCACACAAAGGACTGTTCCCCGCCGAGCAGCGCCTCCACCTCCACTCCTCCTCCGGTGACAGCATCCCCGACAGCAGGGCTCGGGGCGCGGCGGCAGCGGCGGTGCGGGGGGGAACCTGTCACTCCCGCAACCGAGGCGGTGGCAAAGGCTTTTTTCCCCCCCTCTTTTCCTTTTGATTCCTTCTTCTTTTTTTAAAATTCGCCTCTTTGCCTTTCGGTGGTTCCACCCCTCTCTCTTCCCCCTATAAACAACTCTCCTACCTCCCCCCCCCCCCAATAAATAAATAAAAGGAGGAGGGTCAGGGCAGGAGTGGGGGCAGGCAAGGCGAGGCATCTGGAGCCAGCCAGCCAGGCAGAGTCCGCACCGACAGGCGCCCGCACGCACCTCACACCATGAGATGGCGACGCGCCCCGCGCCGCCCGCTGGGTACCAGCTCCAGCGCCCCGCATCCCCGGCCCGCCGGCCGTTCGCCTCCGCTGCTACCGCTGCCGCCGCCGCCGCTGCTGCTGCCGCTGCTGCCGCTGCTGCTGCTGCTGGGGACCGCGGCCCTGGCGCCGGGGGCGGCGGCCGAGCGGGCGGCTCCCGCGGGGGCCTCGGTGTGCTACTCGTCCCCGCCCAGCGTGGGTTCGGTGCAGGAGCTGGCCCGGCGCGCCGCGGTGGTGATCGAGGGAAAGGTGCACCCGCCGCGGCGGCAGCAGGGGGCACTCGACAGGAAGGCAGCCGGAGAGGCAGGGGCAGGGGCGCGGGGACAGCACGCCCAGGACCCGCCGCCCTCCCAGGACCCTCCGCCCGCTGCCAACTGGACCCTGCCCACCGGGTCCCCAGCGCCCAGCACCGACCAAGCCTGGGACCCCGAGCCCTATCTGGTGAAGGTGCACCAGGTGTGGGCGGTGAAAGCTGGGGGCTTGAAGAAGGACTCGCTGCTCACCGTGCGCCTGGACACCTGGGGCCACCCAGCCTTCCCGTCCTGCGGGCGGCTCAAGGAGGACAGCAGGTACATCTTCTTCATGGAACCCGATGCCAACAGCAGCGGCCGCGCGCCGCCCGCCTTCCGAGCCTCGTTCCCCCCACTGGAGACTGGCCGCAACCTCAAAAAGGAGGTCAGCCGGGTGCTGTGCAAGCGGTGCGGTAAGTGCCTCGCCAGCCCGTCCCCCCACCCCAGCCCGGGGCCGGCCTCCGGGGTCCCCTTCGACGGCTGCAGGGCGCGGGCGCTCCCAGGTCCGAGCGGTCCTAGAGGAGGGAGGTCTCGCAGGTGTCACGGGGTCGGGCGATGTCTCAGTGTTTCCGACTCTCTGGGCTTTTGCTCTGGGTGGAATCCTAAGTTTGGTCCTCGGTTGGGCTGCCTAAAACTTTTGAATCCCTGGGGGTTTGGTTCAGTAAGTTGTTAGGGAATGTGCCTGCTGCTTTCTTAGGTGGTGTGCTGTTGAACTTGACCGTGGTTAGGTTCTCCTTGTGGGGGGCTTCTCTGAAAGAGGAACCCACTGGTTTCCAAAAGCTCTCTCTTTACTTCTGATCTCAGAATGTGGTTCTGAGGAAGTCAGGGGCTGTTTGTGGAGAGTCCGGAGGAGGCTAAGATGCTTCTATGGTAATGGCAGAGTTTTGGGTTAACTGATACCCCACACACAGGTGGAATGTGTCGCTAGTTTATATGTGTGCATGTGAGAATTACAGAGTGAAGTTTCTTGGGAGAATCCTGTTAAGAATTTTGTTCACAGTATTTTGGTTTTGGAGGATGTTTCTCCTGGTCTGGGAACCAGAACAGATGAATGTAATTGTGGCGCTTTTTATCTGGGCCTTAAAGACTCTCAGATGAGAAGTTTAGCCATCGATTTCCCAGACTTTTCCTATTTTAACCACTGAGGAGTATTCGCTCAGGAGTGTCATATTATCGGATTTGAGAAATTAGCTGAGAATATAATTACGTGTCTGAGGTAGAATTGCGTGTCTGCCATTCATAAAATCATTTCTAGGACCGAAATATCTGTATCATTTCCTGATTACCATATAATCACTGACACATAGCAGGATTCCTTCTCAAGCCGTAAATTAGCATGATTACATATTACACACTCTAACATGCCAAATAGCTTTTTTCCCTTGGTCTTTATACATTTGTCTAATAGATGGTCGGATTAATTGAATTTTCACAAAACTTAGCATAATGACACATTCTGTCTGCCTGTGGCACAGAGTGTGTCAGTTATTTTAAATTTGTATCTGGTGATAGCCTATTAAACGCAGATTTCTGGTTGCCATTTGTGGTGCAGTTAATTAATGCCTAATGATTTGGTTTTAATGACAGGGAAGAGCAAAGTTCACCCACTGTTCCTTTATGTTGACAGTGTACTTGGTGTGCTAGAGACCTGTTAGGATTGCACCACTCTGTGGACTGAGGCTATTCCAAGTGACGTTGGGATTCCCCAGCTCTGGTTGATAGATATGTCACTGTCTAACATGGGGAATGCTCCCTGGGAGCTGTCTTACTAGGGACCATGAGAACTTGTCACCGTTACACTGCAGTTTATGTTCTTCTATTACAGAGTCTGAAATAAAACCCATAAGCCACACGAGTGTTCAGCTTTCACATGTTTTATTATATGTAATTCAAGAAGGATTTTGACTTTACCCCAAACCATATGAGTTTCACATCATTTACTGTGCATCCTGGGCTGTTACCACAGAGGGGATTGCAGTTAGCAGTGACACCTGGGATCGAGGTTACTAAGTTGGCAATGCTGTTTGTTAGTCATGGCTTTTAACTAGAAACAAATGTCAGGTTTCAGGAATAATGCCCTTCCACGAATTTAGAGACTGTTTGGACATGGAAAATCCACGCTGCCTGGAGAAATCATGTGGTATTTTGTACCTCAAAGACAAAAAGGACAAACAGCTTTACTCTGTGTAGATAGTGTTGCCCCTTTGGTTTGCCAGGCAAAGGGAATACATAATTGTAAATCATGGCTTATTAGGAGGAGGTGAGCTTTTGGGTGAACTGATACTGTCATCTGCATAGGATTGGGAAGATTCAGAAGTCATAATGTTACTGTGCTAGATTTGAATAGTGACAAGGTTCAGTTATTTCGGTGTTACATAATTTACAGTAGGGCATTATATGATATCTCAGTGTGAGGCTTACCTAAGGACTAAGTGAAAGTGTACCAAGTTTCTTTTGAGTCCCATTCACAAGCTACTTTGTATAGGGTGAGTTCAGTAAGCCCATACTTAGAATGTTGGGTGGAAAGTGAGTGTGTGTGTGTGTGTGTGTGTGTGTGTGTGTGTGTGTGTTTGAAAACTTGTGAATGCATTCAGCTGTGTGTTCTCCCTTTACAGTGCCATTCAGAAACTATCAGGCAAAGTAACAGTCAAGTGGAAAATATCTAAGAGAGAATTGGGGCTGTTTTGTCCTGGTCAAGCAGCTTATGTACTTCCTGGCTAGATTTTAGGGACAGTGAAGGCGAGAGGGCCCTTATCTAACACCAGGAGCTGCCCTCGGGGAGTGACAGTTCTGTGCAGGCTTGAGCCATGGTGTTAGTCTGGGGAAGCAATCTAGCAAAGTCATTTTGTGATATCATACCCGGGGAGACCGTTTCCAGATCTGATGCTCTCAGCTGCAATGCTGTTTCCTACAAGTTGCTTAGTAGAATAGGAGCTCCACAGGCAACGGATTCGCCTCAGGGTTGAGCTAATAGAAAGGCTTCTCGATTTCCCTCTCTCCCTCTATCTACTATATTAAAAAAAAAAAGTGTCTATATTTAAAAAAAAAAAGACATAATAGAATAGACACTTTGAGACGGAAATTGCTAGTGTGTTTAGAAGACAACATGGAATCTCATAAGTTGTTTGCTTGGTAGTTGAAGTTTGAATAAATCACACATTCATGACAATTGTTTGAATTCTTCTCATTCTTTGTTATTTATTTATTTATTTATTTATTTATTTATTTATTTATTTATCTTTCTCACCCGGATGAACTGAGACATGTAGTAAGGAATTTATGTTCAGCTGGAAAGCAGACTAATTGACTTTTCAATTAAATTTCTGTTACTGAAACAAGTTATTGTTTGCTATGCTGGCTTTTTGTTTTCAAAGCATTGTGGCTGTTCGAGGCAGAAACCAATTTCCAAAAAGGACTAACAATACAGATGCTGAATAACATCTACAGTTGAATCGTACAGATTGGTCCAACATATTTTTATAAGCCAATATAAGTCTGTGTGGTATATGATAGAGAACGAAGATATCTCTAGATATGGGAATTGTAAACATGCTTATCAAATATTTGTGATAAATGATACTTACTCTTCCTAATGCCCTCCAATCACTGTTTAATAAAGTGTGCTGACCTCACAATGTTCTGAAAACAAAACAAAATGCTGCAGGGATTTTCCAGTGAGCATTGAAGAAAATTATTCTTAATAAAAGCTGTATTAGGGAAGTAGAATTAGGAACAGATTTTGCTTGACTGCTGGTGTTTCATGAATACACATGTAAATTTAATTTCCCAAGTATTTGTGACTCCTTTTTTTTTTTAGGCCATATAAATCTTGCTGTCAAAAATCTATAGTAGATTCAATCTCCTTCTGTTGAGGAGAAAAACTGTATGTGTATTATTTATGTTTATATAAAAATATGAAACCAAGATAGGTCATTTGGGAAAACAGTTCTTCAGAATACCAGTGTTTTTAAAGTACATTTAGATACTTGAGTTAGATAGTTCGCATCATTTTGGGGAGATCTATAAACCCTCAGAATCTAGGGACGGTTTTACCATATGTCTTAATGCATTATCAAAGACTGGGAAGGTCAGATAACCCCAAGGATCAAACATCAAGCTGTGCCTCCCCAGGCCTGTGTATTTATAGCAAATGAGAGCAGAGGATGCGCTTGGGGCAGGTTGCTGCCCTTGTCGAATAGAACCCATTCACTGTTCAGGGAATCTCCCTTGTTTCCCTGTTACTCATATTCTTCCTGTTGGCTTGAACAACATGTTTTCAAACCCGGTTTTCCATTCCAGTGACAATTTATACGCTGACCAGATATCCAGAGATCTTCAGCTGCCCTAGTATTTAGTAATGCTTAGGTTCTTGTAGTTTGTTTAAAATAAGCTTAAATGATAAAAACAAAAACAAAAACAAAAAAACCACCCCATCTCTCTGTAGAGCTCTTATTGAATGGATATTATGATTAGCCTTATATAAATGCACAATAATTCTGGACGTGATATGTATATAATAACGTTTCTTACAAGGCTAAACAGTTACAAAAAAGTGCAGCATGTTGTAGTTTTTATAGGAAAGCAAAAGAAAATTTTTTAGTGTTTTTTTTTTTTTTAATATATATCTTTAGGCCTTGTGGGTAGCTTTCAAGTCACATATAAATGCTTTAAATCTGCATGAATGTATTAACTCTGTATATATATTGGCATAAACTTGAAGTGAAAATTAAAGTAATAACGTGCTAGAACAAGACTTGCCTGACTACCCCTTCCTGCTCACATGTCACTTTATAATACATGCACAGATGCTTAGTGACACATTAAGCTCAAACGTAATGTTGGATGACTTGAGGATTGGTCGAGTGGAGACGAGTCTCACAGAGTTGAGGGACTGCTCTAGTTGACATAGTGTGGTGTTTCCATGTTGCTTGTGTGGGTTATTAATGCACTTGAGACACACCTGTTTCTAAAGGCTCACTTTCTTGATTTCTATCACTATGTGATCTGTATGTGTTCAAGCAGATTAAAGTTGAAGTTGACAGCTCCAGGTGGGTCGCCTAGTCTCCATTTATGTCAGATTCAATTGTTAGAAAACAATTTCCCCCCAATACTGACCAGCCATTTAGGCATTAAAGATAGACATATAAGTTGTATTTTGTTTTTTGGGCTTTTAAAAGGAAAAGTAAGATATTTTTCCCTATGGAAAATAGTTTCCTAGCAATATGTTTCTTAACTTTGACTTACCCTATTGGACTTAGGATAATTTATGATTTTATAATAATCAATAAAATAAAAAGATGAAAATCTTCCCAGTCAGGGGTGTCCTGGCTCTTCTTCACTTAGGTTTCCTGTATATACCCTTATGAAGATTTGCAAAGTCAGCCTTAGGCAAACACTGGGACCATTGCTGGGCCTCAGTGCATGCATATACAGTTCCTGTTCATCATCACATTGACTATCCATCTTTTGACATCTTGGGATTCAACAGCTTTGGATTGAATACATTGGATAACAGGCAGCTGAGCTCACAAGATTGCGTGAAAGTGCTCTTTTTGTTCCTGATTGGCTCCTTATCCATCCTGTGAGGATACGGTTGGTTACCTGTGTTGTATCTCTTAGTTTACAGGCTTTCTATGAAAAAAAAAAAAAAACCAAAGCTTTGTTATTGGACATCTGCCCTAACATGTTGGGAACTGTTAAGAGGAGTTCAGAGTAGTATGCAGTTCAGGAGCTGGTGGACAGATTTTGTAGATAACAATGAATGGAGGGAACCTATAGAAGAAAATTGTTCATTTGCCTTTTATCCTACTGTAGCAGGAGACATGAGCTAAATAGAGCATATAAATATATGGGAACATGGCCAATCATGGTGTTAGAGTCTTGGTTGTAGGTATACTTAGGAGTCCAGAGCATGGAAAAGAGGTACTAAAGATGTGAGGCTCTCAGAAGTCCTATTTCTGTAACCATGTCTCTCTTCTGGAAACTGCCAATAAAGCAATGGAAGCTGTCGAACTGAGAGGCTAACTAAAACCATGCAGTCAGAACTCATTGACTGCATCTTTGGGAGATGCAGCTTAATTTTTTGTGTGTATTAATAGATCAAGTAATCATTAATTGTTAAGTGGTAAGTGACAGAGACACTCCCAGATGTGTATATGGTGGCAATTATTGACGTAGGCTATATTTGAAAAGAAAAAAAAATGTCCTTCTGATTTTTTCCCTTCACATCACTACTTTGGTGAGACGTGTATCTGTAGAGATTACATTAGGAACCATATCCTTCCGAGATGCCATTGCCTTCTCATATTGACTTTTGGTTTTCTGAGAAAGGTTGCTGAAATTCCAGAAACTTTTTTTTCTCCCAATTATTATTTATCCCATGTAATTTATATCCCAGCAAGAAGTAAAATATACATACGAGTCTCAAAGAGTTAATGAACCCCTGGGGCTGTTTTGTAAAGATCCGTTATCCCATCACCTCACCTCATTCTGAGTACTTGACTTCAGCATTCAGGAATGCTGTGTTCATTCACCTTTGCTCTTTTATTCATGGAATTCAAGCATCTCAGTAGTGTTAAATTTTATTTCATGATGAAATTTGGTTTTAATAACTGAAGAGAAATAGTTTCCTCCGTATGTCTGAGAAGCAAGAAGTTTTGGGGAGGGGTGTTGAGGTATTTTTCTCCTACTCGTCTTGTTTTTAATGTCAGTTCTTGACTAGAGTGCAGGTAAAAGAGTGTGTGACCTTTGGGCTGGGGCGAATGGCAAGGTCCTTCATTGTCTACTTGGCCCTGGAGCCAGCATGGGTGATGAGGGGATTCCCCAAATCAGCTGTTGCTGTATTTTCTGTCCCCACAGGGAATATACTCTTTGGAGAACATGTTAGCCATTACTAAAGCAGAAATAGATGGCTAGTTTGTTCCACCAGAATTTGTCATTAGACTTCATCCTTGGGGGAGGACTATGCAATTGGGACCCTTTGGTGCCCTCTGAGGTCAGGTGGTTCAGGTCAGAGTAGATGTGCCCATTGTCCCGTGTTAGCACTGAGCTTACCCAGGAGACACCTCTGCTCGGGCACTTCTTTCTTCTCTTGTCTTCCTCCCATCACAGGGGTTGATCATATCTTGTCCTTGGGAACACCAGGGCTTTCATGGAAGCAGGTGGTATGTTTACATGGTTGTCTAGTCATCACTGCAATCTGTCTCCAGAAGATTTCCACCTCCCTAACAAATTCTGTGTCCACTGATCATTAGCCCCCGACTCTCCTTCTCTGTCCCCAGAAGCCACCACTCTACTTTCTGTCTTTATGGCTATGACTATTCGGCATATTTGCAATAGAACAGATGTCCCTTTGTGACTGGCTTATTTCCACTGAGTGTTATGCCTTCACCATTCGTATGTACTAGAGCAGGTATCAGAGCCTTCTGTCTTTAACGCTGAGTCGTATGCATTTTATGTTGTACAACACAGTTTTTACCCATTGTTCTCCCATTTGTGACATACCAGTGACTTCTATCGGTGCCTATTGTGGTAAATGCCGCTGTAACATGATCAGAGAAATACCTGCTTGAGTTCTCGCTCTCCATTTTTGGGGGTTTGTCTCCCTGGATGGAATTTCCAGATCTTAGGGTTAGTTTATGCCTTTTTTCATAGCAGCTGCACACTTTATACCCCTACCAATAGAACTCAAGCTTCAGCCTCCTTACCCCCCCCCCCCCCAGCTAATATTCATCTGTGTGGCTTTGATAACAGCCATCCTGGTGGGTGTCAAAGGGTGGTGAATGTTGTTTATTTTGTTTTCTGTACAAAGTTATTAGGTCTATTATTGCCATTAATAGGAAACAGGTTCTCAGAAAATAGGTGTTAATCTATTAATAGCTCTAATTTGTGCAGCTCTTAGAGGCCTGAATCTGAAACCACCAAATAATGAAGTTAGAACAGACAACAGCTTATTTAAAACAAAGGAATACTTAAAGAATACAGTTAAGAAATACTTAATGCTTATCATCAAATTTGCCTGTCAGCTTATACTCTTATCAATTTAGCCCAGAGAGACACCTTATCATATGCACAACACTATCAGAATCTTTCAATTGATTTAATTTATTCATTAAAATTGCCACTTTTTTTTCTTAATGGTTTCCCTGTGTCTGTTCCTATATTGCTCAAAGCCCCATCCATTGACTGCTGAGCTGGAGCCTGAGTCATTCTGAAGATTCTGCTCAGTATCTCTGGATACACACACTGACTGCAGCCAGGGACACTCAGTGTCCCACTCCCATCCCAGTGCAAACTCAGCCTCACCTTGCTCATCTTGCTCCAAGAGCATTTCCATCTAGTCTCACTGCTCCATGGACAGGTGTGTGTTTATTTCCTCTCCCTGTGTCTCTACTCTCTCCCCATTTCTGCCTAGGAGGATTATGTTCCTTTTTAAAGAGGCAACTTAAATACCACTGCTTCCCTGATGTTTCTGGAAATGACTCCTGTGAGAAACACTCACAGAAGCCTTTGGACACAGAATGCCTCCTTACAGCCCACTTTGTGCAGTTACAAGAGCTCCTGTATCATGTCATGTTCCTTAACATTTGCATATTCTCAAACTTTTCTTTGGGCATGTCGTTTCCTGAGCAGTATTCTGATGGGCAGATATTTGCTATGCTTACGGCTCATTCACAAGTAAAAAATACCTTAACCTAAGGAGTGGGAGAAACCTTGCTACTGGCCCTTTCTAAGTATACTGTGTGATTTAGAGCCATTGACTGTCAGTCTAATACATGAAATTGGAAAGTAGAGCTAAGATGCTTTCTGAGGTCCATTCAGATGTACCTAGTGCTTATCTCAGCAATAAACCAAACTCACTAACCACCTCTGCTCCTGTGTGTAGAGTCTTTCTCTTTCTTTTTTCTCATGCTAATATTCTAAAGGGAGTAAGTATGGGAAAACAATGGTAGGAGTTTTAGACAACCCAAGAAAGGAGGGAGAGAGCTGGAAGAAAGGGGTGTGGATGTGTCTGTCTTCCTCCATCCAAATCCGGGGAGCTCCATTGCCTTTTTGCGTCATTTTATTAATCTGTCTCAAACACTAAATTAGGTATATTCATTGGCATCATCTTTACAGAAAGCAAAAATCACCACACCTGCCAACCTGCCTTGGAAATGATAAAGTGTGACTAGCGGATTAACACACAACTGTAAGCTTTTAAAACAACAACAAACTTCAGTTATTTGTGTAATGAGATGAAACAAACATTCATACCGTTCTACCTGGAATTTTTTTTCTAACAGTATAACTGTACCCTAGTTTCAAGTTCTGATAGCCAGTGCTGTTGACGAAATGGATGGTGCCAACACAGAGTCTGAACACTTAGTCTCCAGTGAGTCTGGGTTTGATGGGGCTAGGGGCAGACTTCCTACCATGAGGCAGGGGTTGAGTCCTTCTTTCTCTGTTTATCATTACAATGGTATGGACAGGAAGGTGATGTTGCTAGTCCTTTATGGGTAAAGGGACAATGCAGAAATAAGGCATCAAGAGGGAGATAATTTGATGGGACTTCTCAAACTGCTGCACTAAGAGTCATGACTGGCTTCGAAGTATGGGGCAGGCTGTGTGGAGCTTAGCTGGGCAAGGTCCATTTTCTTCCCCTTTGTTGTATGTAGGCTCAGCTTCCTCTGGGGTTTTCCACTGCAAAAAAAATATTCAGTGATGCTTATCAATAATGGCTCTTCAATCTATATCTCAAGCTTGGAACTTTCCTTTAGAATCTAGCTTTATACATCAAACTACTTATGAGATAACCCAAAATCTGACACACAATGCGTGGTAAACATATCAAAGAAAGCCTGTCCTCTGCCAGTCGTCTATGCATCTATTTACTAGCAATGAAACTATGATCTCCACTATTACACCACTATTGCTATTACTGTCCTCAGTGGTTCATTGATGAGCATTTATTGTATGCTAGATACAGCAGTGGGAAGTGATTAAAAAAAAATCACTTAGCCCCTCTGCATTTTGTAGAATTGTTTTTTTTTTTTTTTATTTCCAACAAAACCTTCTCTTTGTGACATGAATAATTGGCCAAGTATTATAATTAATTCAATATATGTAGGCTTAGTGATTCTCCTTCTTCTTCTTCTTCTTCTTCTTCTTCTTCTTCTTCTTCTTCTTCTTCTCCTCCTCCTCCTCCTCCTCCTCCTCCTCCTCCTCCTCCTGGTTTTTTTTGAGACAGGGTTTCTCTGTGTAGCTTTGGCACCTTTCCTAGAACTTGCTCTGTAGACCAGGCTGGCCTTGAACTCACAGAGATCCACCTGCCTCTGCCTCCCAATTGCTAAGATTAAAGGTGTATGTCACCACCACCCGGCTCTCAGATTCTTCTTGATTCCCAAATTCCATTGTCTCTGTGATAGATCTCCTTCTTACTCTTACAGTAACAACTTCTTGCTGTGGAATAATGCTTCTGTACACTGTGTGAATATATGTCGCTATGATTGGTTTAATAAACAAGCTGACTGGACAATAGCTGAACAGGATAAAGTTAGGTGGGAAAGCCAAACTGAGAACGATGGGATGAGAAAGGGTGGGGTCAGAGGAGTCACCAGCCAGAGAATGTGTCAGACACACAAAATGGGATAGAGGTGAAAGCCACAAGCCTCCGGGCAGTACATAGATGAATAGAAATGGATTAAGTTGTAAGAGCTAGTTAGTAAAAAGCCAGAACTATTGGCTGTGGTGGGTATTGTGTTCCCTGAAATATTGTGTGTTCCCCGAAATAAACATATCTGGGGTTAGAGAACAGACAGCCACTAGAACAAAGCCAAAAATGGTGGCTAGAAAATGGGAAGAGCAAGCTATAGCAGAAGTTGGGGGGTGGTGGTGTACGCCTTTAATCCCAGCACTTGGGAGGCAGAGCTAGCCAGATCTCTGTGTTCAAGGCCACTTTAGAAATAGCTAAACTTGGTGACCCATGCCTTTAATCCCAGAAACCCAGCCTTTAATCCCAGGGAGTGGGGGCAGAAAGAGAAAGGTATATATGGTACGAGGACCAGGAACTAAGTGAGTAAAGCATGTGGTTAGTTAAGCATTTAGTTAGTTAAGCATTTTGGCTGGAGAAGTATTCAGGTTTTGGAGCAGCTCAGTTTAGCTGAGAGCCATTGGAATGAGGACTCAGAAGCTTCCAGCCTGAGGAAACAGGATCACCTGAGGAACTGGCAAGGTGAGATAGCCGTGGCTTGTTCTGCTTCTCTGATCTTCCAGAAATCACCCCAATAACTGGCCTCAGGTTTGATTTCATTAATAAGACCTTTTAAGATTCGTGTTACAATTGGCCAAACATTGGGAATTAATATATGTTATCTGGGTCTGGGCAGTGGGGACAGGAAATGTCAGTTTACAACTTCTTATCTTTGTTTGAGGATTCTCCTCCTCTAAAAATAGTCTTTATATTGATATTAGAATGACCTTTCTAAACAGAAATTATTAAACTATTTAAGTTTCTTGAGCTGTCATCAGAATAAAATTCTTTATAATAGCACACAATGCCTTTCATCATTTTCCTCAAGCACTTAAATTAAAAGAAAATTAGATCAAATTTCATTTTATGTGTGTGGTTGTTTTGCATGTGTGTATATGTCCCTGCAACACGTGCATGTAATGCTGGGCAAAGGCCAGAAGAGGGCATCGGATACTCTGGAGCTGGAGTTACATATGGTTGTGAGCTGCCATGTTTGTGCTCTGAGTCCAGTCAGGGTCCTTTGGAAGAACAGTGAATGTTTCTGTCTCTTTCCAGCCTCATGTCCCAAGTATTTTCATCTGGTTTCTTTTCCTTCCCAGAACCTGCTGCCACACTAATAGCATTGCTGAACATGTGTCGATAGCTCTGGGGCACCATAGTTTTGTGCATGGTCCTTTCAGATGTTTCTCTGTATACCGTTTGCACTGTTACTACCCAGTTGTGTAATCCTGACTATGTTCTTCCTTGGTAGATGGTTAAACAAAACTTTATAGCCAGAGAATAGATTATTCCGAATTCCTTAAAAATCTTGTAAAGCGAGGGACTGGTGAGGTGGCTCAGCAGGCTCTTGACAATCATGTCTGTCAACCTGAGCTTAATACCAGAAACCCATGTAAATGTGGAAATACAGACAGATGCCACAAAGCAGTCCTCTGATCTCCATACCATGCTATTGTGCCTCCATGTCCACTCATTTGTCTGTCTGTCTGTCCGTCCGTCCGTCCCTTCCTTCCTCCATCCTTGTAGAAAAAAATATGATAAGCATACATTTATAGGAGATTGTCTAGTACTCTGTGATTGATTACCTCTCTATCATCTCTCCATGTATCTGTCCCATATCTATATTTGTCAGTCAAAAGAGAAAAAGGAGCCCAGAACTTCATATAGCAAAATGTTAACAGTATTTCCCTCTAGTGTTCATATTACAGATGTTTGGATTTTTCTTCATTTTGTTTATTTGTACTTTGTAATGTTTCTGTAAGGACTAGTTATTGGTTTTGGGACAAGGAAAAATAGTAAGTGCTATCTCTAACAGATAGCACTGTGGGAAGGGCTGTCTTATTTTGTTCCTCTAGACTATTTCCTTTAACACAGAGTATGCACTGTGAGGATAGGCTAGCTACTGTAATCAATGGAACCTCAAGTATTAACATCTCAAGTGAAATAGTTTATTTCTACCCTATGAACAGATCAGTCCTGGGATGTTCTAGTCTCTCCTCTCCTCAGTGAACAATGCTAACACCTGAGTCATAGCTGAATCCCACCTTAAGCAAATTGGTTTAAAACAGTAGAGTTCCAGTTTGTAATAGTCATTTTCTTTTCAAGAATAGAGCTAGTTTCTGAATGTACACAAATTCATTTTCTGTTGCCTCATTGTAGTGGAGAGCCTGGGAGCCATGAGCATATCATCAAATACATCTGTTTATTATAGATATATAGCATATTAACTACATTTCTTTCTGGTGTTCAATTTATCATTTTATGGGTGAGTTTTGCACAAAGTAGTCAGGGTTTCAAGTGCACCATTCCTGTTTTCATTTGCTATCATTGCAAACACAGAGGGTCAGCCCATGTGCCCTGCCTTTCATTGGCATGTAAAGAGGCCTTTCCTAGCTCCATGCTTAGCAAATCATTTTGATATAGGGACTGTGGAGAAATGCTCTCAAGCTTTATCACTCCTGATTTAATTGAGTTTCATGATGCACTTTTGTTTTCCTTAGGAGGATAAATTAAAAATGGCTGATAAAACTGCCTGTAAAAGCAAAGTTGTTAGGTTAAACCTGCCCAGTATATTAAATATATTGATGAGTTATCTGTCCACTCTTTTTAATCACTTTTATTAACTCTGCTGTAGTTTTATTTCTAGTAACTCACTAAATAACAGTCATTATATACTCAGTAATAATTCTTTTTAAAATACTATAAAAAAAAGTCCATGAAAATGATTAAGGTGCCAATATCATCCACTTACTTCCTGTTAGCAAGAATTGTTGGTGATTTTATGATTAGTTGGATAGTTGGTTGTGCTTTTGTGTGTGTGTGTGTGTGTGTGTGTGTGTGTGTGTGTGTGTGTGTATGTGTGTAACCAAGGAGAAAAAGAAGATAATTCACAACAGGTAGGTATAGACAATGATTGGTTTTGAAGCTGTATAAAATAATTAGTCTTTTATTCATCTACATCATATATGTTCCAATTATAAATGTTTTTAACAATCTTTTTATTAAATCTTGAGAAGATGAAGAAAGTAATTATGTATTGCATGTATCATATAAATAATAGTGACAAGATTGTTACTCTTTTTGGTCTTGTCTGTAGTTAGAGTTTTCCTGCCTGGCCCAGTCAGGACAAATCTCTCTTACCCGCCAGTCCCACAGTCGCTCAGACCCAACCAAGAAAGCACACAGAAACTTAAATTGTTTAGAAACTGTATGGCCATGGCAGGCTTCTTGTTATCTACTTCTTCTATCTTAAATTAACCCATTTCTGTTAGTCTATACTTTGCCACATGGCTTGTGGCTTACCAGTGTCTTTAAATGTTGCTTCTCATGGCGGCATCTCTCTCCAATCTACTACTTCCCAGAATTCTCTTCTCTTTTGTCCCACCTATACTTCCTGCCTGGCTACTGGCCAATCAGAACTTTATTTACACAGAGCAATATCCACAGCACTTCCCCTTTTCTTTTCTTTTTTTTTAAGGAAGGTTTTAACTTTTACATAGTACAATTACATATAACAAAACAATTATCAAGCAAGAATTACAATTACAATATTAAAGAAGATATCCTATCTATCTTATATTTGTGAGTTTAAGGTTTTATACCTAACTTATCTTTTATCATAACTGAGGAAATTATAACTATTTAGCCCTCAACCACATCAAAGACCTCAGAAGGATATAATATTACCTGAGAACTGGGAGAAGGATGCAAACATTTTTCGGGAGTCTTGCAGGGTAGACGGAGACAGCTGGCAGCCTGAACAGTCACCTAATGTTCCTTTGTAAAGTTGGGACATTTGTCTTCAGCCCACAGGGCTAAAGTCTCTCAGTCACTTCTCTCAGTGTCCTGTTGAATGTCTGGCAGTTTCCTCTGCAAAGCAGGAACCTGAAGGACCATTTTGTCAAGCAAAGTTTAGTGGTCACCTTTCTATGGGTCCTGCATGTCCAGTTGATCAAGCAGTCCAGGCAAGAACAGTTTCTTGCTCAAATGGCTGTTTTTGCCAAGGTGAAGATAAATTCCATATGAAGTGTCTTCAATGCCCATCTTCCTCTCTGAAGTAAATTGGTGCTGCCAGGAGCAGACATGTCTCACTGTCCAGAAAGTATAAATTTTAGAAGTATTTTAAATGCCATATTCTGTAGGTCTTTGAAGTATTTGAAAATTACCGATCTATCTGAAATATCTCTATGTATATCTAGAAGACTTAACTAACATGGCTATGAGTATGATTATCATAGATGACTAATTATCAATCTATTTTTAATTATCCATTTCAATTTAAAATGAGCTATACAAACATAATACCTTAAACAGGAGTAGAAATATACACACAGTATAACAAAATTAACTTTAAGTTTGTATCAATAGACTAAATTCTATACCAATGTAAAACATTTTAAATGAGCTGTTGCTCTTTTAGAAGTAAGTTCATTAATCTACCCTTTCATCCTATCATATCTATATCATATCCCCTTTGTTGTGGGCCTTTGGTTTTGTGGGCTTTTGAGTTATTTTGACCACCCTCCTCCCAAAAAGTACCTTAAAAGCATTTTCTTGTTCTCAGTTCATGAAAATGGAATAAAAAATTACCATTAACTTTATTCTTGCCCTTTTCTCATCAATTTATGTGGCCACCAAATCTTATTTCTTTCCCCTAATATTAAGGCACTACTACCTGTGAGGGACATTATAGGTGCTTTCTGAATATGTTAAATAGATAAATGATGAGAGACATGAGATCTTTAAACAATTATATGTAACTGATAGGAAGTAAGAAGTAAGGGGTTTATTAACTTACTTAATCACTAAATATTTATTGGGCATCTATTATTAATAGGTCAATACTGGTGTCTGGAATAACAATGAAGAGGTTAGACATGCTCATTATTAACTAATAGTATAGAAATGTAAAACACTTACACAAAATAATGACAGGATATCTCATTACAATTGTACTGTGCCTTATAGGGGAAAATGCAGGATGTCATGGGAACAGAGAGCAGTAGAATTATGATAAAAAGTCTCCATGGCTGGTTTTACCAGATTTAGAATCACCTGGGAGACACTCCTCTGGGTCTGGGTGTGTGTCTTTAATGAATTTTAAATGAGGAGTTATGTAGGTAGTACAATCTCATGAGCTTGGAAGGAATCCGGCTGAGTGGCAGCATACATCTGTCTGTGCTCCCTGACTAAGGACACAGTGTGACTAGCTGCTTCATGGTCCTATTGCCATGACACCCTACCATGAGCTACGACTGTTTCTCTTCTTAAACCAAAAGCCAGTATAAGTCTTTTTTCTCTTAAGTTGTTTCTGTTAGGAACCTTGTCAAAGTGATGACAATGGTAACTAATACAAAGAAGTGGTACCCAGAAGTGGGGATGTTGCTGTACAAACCCCTCTATGCATCATAGCCCTTTGGGACTGGCTTGTGGGAGAGAGTTAGAGGAGACAGGAGCTGCATATTAGAGAATCCTAGAGTTCTGAACATGGAGGTTAAGGGAACATTCTTGTGGGAGTTTGGGAGACTAAAAGGCTAATAGAAATGCACAAAGTCCTGGCTCATAATGTTTTAGAGGAGGACATAGACTCTATAGGGAATTGGGCTAGAAACCACTGATGTTAAATTCTGGTAAAGAATCTGGTTACGTTCTGCCTGTGCCCTATGGTCTTAAGTGAAGCTGAGATCAAAAGTAAGGTACTTAATTTATTTCATGGAGGAAATTACAAGAGAGCATAGTGTTCAGGTTGTAGGCATGACTTTGAATTTTATTTTAATTACCTCTGTGTGTATGTGTCTCTGTATGGGTATGTGCACATGTGCAGTTGTTCATGGAGGGCAGAGGCAGCAGATCTCCTGGAGCTGGAGTTACAAGCAGTTTAGAGCTACTTGACATGGTCCTGAGGAACCTGATTTGATTTCCCTGACTGGACAGTCTGTACTCTTAACCTCTGAGCCCTCTGTTTAGCCCCAGGGTGTGGTATGATTACTACTGACTGATCTTATCCAGTTTATGATGATAGAGAGCAGGCAGTAGAACAGAAGGCTCTGAAAATTGGGCACTTATTCAAAGAAAGGTCTACAAGTGAATTTAAATGTATGGTCAAGGTGGATGATGCAGGTTAAACACCTATAAGTGTTAGAGTTTAGCATCATTAGAGGGAAACCTGGGCTCCACATGGGACCACATCCATGGGAGGCTCCAGTGTAGCTAGACTTTTCCTGGACCTGCCTGGCCCATGGTCAGAACAAATCACTTTCACCCAGTCCTGCAGCTACTCAGACCCAAGTAAACACACAGAGACTCACATTGCTTACAAACTGTATGGCCATGGCAGGCTTCTTGTTATCTAGTTCTTAAATTAACCCATTTCTGTAAATCTATACCTTGTCACATGGCTCGTGGTTTACTGGTATCTTACATGTTGCTACTCATGGCAGCGTCTGGCAGCGTCTCCTGACTCAGTCTTCCTGTTCCCAGAATTCTCTCTCTGCCTGTCCCACCTATACTACCTGCCTGGCTACTGGCCAATCAGCATTTTATTTATACAGAGCAATATCCACAGCTTGTAAAATGAAAGTTCATTGGAAAGAGGAGAGAGAGAGAGAGAGAGAGAGAGAGAGAGAGAGAGAGAGAGAGAGACTGAGAACGAATGTGAAGGGGTTCCTTGATTAAAACCAATCACTGAAGGAAGTCGTTTCCTTGGTTCTGCTTCCTAGGCATTTGGAGATTATTACAGCCCTGGTGTTAGGGGTTCAGACTACATCCTGAGCTTGCAGAAGAACTTGGCAGTGTAATCTATTTTGCAGCAGTTTTCCAGGCATGCAAAATGTTACAGGTTCATGGAGGCTCACAGCCCGGTTCTAGAAAGCTTTGGGACCAAGAAATGTATAACAGGGTGGAATTGCTTATAAAGGGGTCCTGAAAGGCTGTGGCATGAAGCTTTAAATGTGAAGTCTAAGTCGCAGTGGAGACCCCAGGATGCTGGAGATGCCAATACCATCGAGCATCTGGTGAGAATAGCTATAGGCATGGAGCAAAATCAGCCTGAGGGAGACTGGACTAGGGAGAGCTACTCAATCCTATTGAAACATAGATAACACCAACATATGTCCAAAAGATGGATATGGAATTGTAGGATTTGGTGTTTGCCCTGATTTCAATTTGTTTTTTTTTCTCTGCCCCCTCTCCCCATTTTGGAATGGGAGTGTATATTCTATTCCAGTGTATACTGGAAGAATGTGATCTGAGGTTTAAAAAAAATTACAGGGGCTAACAATTAAGAAATTATCTTAAGTCTCAGGAGAGACTGAAGTTTGAGCTTTTGAGCAATGATAGAACTGATGAGGATGGGGACTCTAACAGATGAGCTGTGCAGGAGATGGCCATGAGCCTTTGAGGACCAAGCATGGGATGCTATGAGTTAAGTGATGTATTTGGGTGTTAAGCTGAGGGTTGAACTTGTGATGATCAATCTTCTTTATCAACTTGACTGGATTTGGGGATCTACCCATATGTACAACTTTGAGGGAGTTTCCAGAGAAATTTAACTGAGGAGGCCTGTAGGCAGTACTATCTCAGAGGCAGGGGCGCTGGACGGGATTAAAAAAAAAGATAAAAAGAGGAAGCCAGTTGAATACCAGCATTCCTTTTCATTTCCTGAGTGTGGCTGTATAGCAATAAGCTGCCCAATGTTCCCACTGCTATGTCTTCCTGTAGCAGGAATCTTAAATGGTCTTATTAATGAAATCAAACCTGAGGCCAGTTATTGGGTGAATGCTGGAAGATCAGAGAGACAGAACAAACCACAGCCCCCTCACCTCACCAGTTCCTCAGCTGATCCTGTTTCCTCAGACTGGAAGCTTCTGTGTCCTCATCCACATGAATCTCAGCTGAACTGTGTTGCTCCAAAGCCTGATTGCTTAACCAGCCAAATGCTTCTAGTTTCTGGTCTTCACACCTTATATAATCATTTTCTTTCTGCCCCCACTCCCTAGGATTAAAGGTGTGAGTCACCATGCCTGGCTGTTTCCAATGTGGCCTTGAAAGATCCACCTGGCTCTGCCTCCTGAGTGCTGTGATTAAAGGCATGTGCTACCACTGCCTATCCTCATGTTTAATATTGTGGCTGTTCTGTTCTCTGACCCCAGATAAGTTTATTTCAGGGAACACACAATATTTCAGGGAACACAATACTACCACATTTTCCCACCACAGTGGATTATATCCATTCTTAAACCACAAGACGAAAACACATCTTTCTTCTTTCAAGTTGCTTCTGCAACTTTGAGGGAGTTTCTAGAGAAATTTAACTGAGGAAGCTTGTAGGCAGCACTATCTCAGAGGCAGGGGTGCTGACTGGATAAAAAACAGATAAAAAGAGGAAGCCTGTTGAGTACCAGCATTCACAGTGGCACTGAGTAAAGTAACTGATTCAGTGGTCCATCTTCTTCTAAGGGATATAAGAGAGTCTCCTTGAAAATGGTGCAGTTCTAGCCAGTTAGTGGTGTTGCACGCCTTTAATCCCAGCACTCGGGAGGCGGAGGCAGGTGGAGGCAGGTGGATCTCTGTGAGTTTGAGGCCAGCCTGGTCTACAGAGCAAGATCCAGGAAAGCCAGGTCTACACAGAGAAAACAAACAAACAAAAACCAGAAAACCAAACCAAAGAAACAAAAAGGGAAATGCTGCATTTCTGACAGGGTAAGGTGTTAGTTTTATGTTGCTCTGTGTTATTTACTAAGCACATGTGAGAAAAGCCACAAGGTACAACAAAGCCCACTATAAGAGTTTATTAAGGAAAGATGTGCTTAGGCCTATGGAAATGGCCGTGCAAGGGGAGAAGGAAGAAGAGGAAGGGGGAGGAGTCTGTGACCTGCTTTTTATGGACTCCTCTGCACATGCACATATGGGCTTATGTAGCTACACCACGCATGCACATAGATTACATGATCACACTGCCTGCAAATTACATGACCATGCAGCTCACAGGTTATGTAGGGCGTAAGGCCCTGGGATGACTAAGCCTCTTGCTTGGCTATTGGACAGTGTATGTGTGGTCATATAGCCGGGGAAGTGGTCAGTGGCCAGTAATTCCAACATAAGGGAGAGAAGAAAGGAAGTGTGGAGGAGAGTTTAGTTCTGAAGCAGAAGTGAGGAATATAGAGAAGATGCAGGAATGTAAGGAAAATGAGACAGTTCTCATCTTTTTAAGATTATAGATTTTTTCCCAAAACCATGTAGGGTTTCTAAGCACAAGTCTTACAGAGTTTCCAGTATACAAACATCACAACTGTTATGTGGATAGTGGACTTAAAGGGACTTGAAATATATGGTGGGACTCAAGGTAGAGTTCCATGCAAGACTGTAAGTGGGCATGGACTAGGGTGGAGAACAGAGTGAAGAGAAGCCATGGACTTGAGAATGTTTTGGAAGCAGCTGTGAGACTTAGCTCTGAAGGGGGAGTACTTCCAGACAGACGTGAGGGCTTGCATGGTAAGTAATGCAATCCAGAAGAGAAGGTATGGTATTGGTATATCCAAATAGAAATAGGAAGTAAGCCCTCAGAGGTATGAAGAAGGAGGTGGAATGGATGTCTAGATTGGGTTGTGACTCTGGCATATTAGAGCATGGTTATGATGTTTTTTGGCCTCCAAAGAGTAGATAAGATTGCTTAGTGAAGGAGTGTCCAACTTGAAGAAAAGAGTTGGAGAATAAATATACCCAAGAGTGATCTTTAAAGCTGGGGTGTGGGCATAAAACAGGGTGTCATTGCAAGGGCAAGCAGAGGGGAGATATGGATGTCTGGAAACAGTTTAGAGTAGGAATGGTCAGGTGATCAGCGTCCTTAGAACATTCTTTCTGGATGATTGAGAAAGGATATCCCAAACTGGCATTTTGTGGAATGCTGACACCTTACATCGAAAAGTGAACATTGCTGTTAGCAGCAGGGAAGATTTCTAAGACAGTTTTGGCCAAGCACCAAGGGTGGATCCCAGACAGGAATGTGTGAAAGTACTCAGAATAATTAAGATTGAGACAGCCATAGTTTATTTATTTAAACTTAGCAGCAAGACAAGACACTTTTTAAAGGAGGATTTTTTTTTTTTTAAGCAAGGAAAAAGGGATAGCTGTGGAATAGTTATACACAAAAGATTTGATGGATAGCCTGCATAAAGTTATGTTTTTGCAAAGTCATCATTAAGCTATGGAGTGCCATTAAAATGTTGCTGAAGGTCACACACACACACACACACACACACACCACACACACACACACCACACACACATACACACACACACCACACACACACACACACACACACACACACACACACACACCACACACACACACCACACACACACATACACACACATACACCACACACAAACACACACACACACACACCACATACAGCACACACAACACACACACACACACACACACACACACACACACACACACACACACTTTCCCTTAAGCTGACTTGACAATTACTGTCTCTGTAGCTGGTACCCAGCTCCTATGAGAGTATGACACAGTGTCCCATGAATACCTGTGAAGTGGCACCTATCGATCTAATTCAAAAGAATACTTGAGTCAAAGAGTTCTCGAACCGTGTCTTAGGTGGACATAGGAGCTAACCTCTACCTAAAACCACAACTTAGCATTTTAATGAGTAATGAATTTTGACCAAAATCAAAATTCAAAGTTATTCTGACAGTAACTGAATGCCTTTTCTTGCCCATCTGTATGCAGCCTTGTATTGCTTAGGAAGAGGCTGGATCACTGTACTGGTAACTATTATGTATATAAGGAGTTTGAGCCACCATGGAGGAATGCTTGTGAACCCCATGCTTTCATTGGCTAGGAAACAATTGAAACAACAACAGTGTTTCCATAGAAGGATTTTTTTTCTTTTTTCTTTCTTTCTTTCTTTCTTTTTTTTTTTTGGCTTCATTTGTTTTTAGATTGGGTTTTCCTAATTTTAATACATTGCAATGAAGCCAGGGCTTATATTTTTGAAAACTAGATACTATAAATCAAAGGAAATGGAGAAAACAACAAAAAGGAAATCTTGAAAAATTAAGAACAAATGCTCTGCGAAGTCTCACATCAGCCAGGGGCTTCTCAGTCTGGTAGATCCCAGGGAATCATAGATTGATTATTGGGCCAGAAGTTGTGAATTTGGGGCAGACTAGTGGTTTGTACATCAAGATATGCTGGTTCCCAATATATAGTCCTAGAGATAATATTTCATGTGAACTTTCATGGCCTAGACTCCTAGAGACAATAATCATTTGGTCCATGGTTTGTCCCAAGAATCTGTAGTTTGGAAAGTAGTTAACTAATAAAGTACTTAGGTTTGGGAGCCCTCAGACTCTGTGTTTCCTAATAATAAAGCTGAAGATTCTCTGGAAAAGTATCAGAAAGTGGGTAAAAAAAATGCAGACTTGGAATTTACTGAGTTTGTATTGTACTTTAACTTAAAAAATATTTTACCATGCTTATTCTTTAATATCAATCTTGCAAGAGATATCATTTTATTCCAATTTTAACTCAAGATTCAGAAAGATTTACAGAGTTTTAAAGGTCATGTCGTAGCTGCTCAGAGGCAGAACCTTTATTTGCATTTAGGTCATTTGATCTGCTGTTAGAACCATAGGGGTTTTCAGAACAAGATGTTGATAGAATTTTAGTCCTACCCTCCGGGAGGGGATGTTCCCCTGCCTCTCTATTGCGGTGTGGCCACTGCCAATGGCTGACTTTCTTACTGCTCTGTAAAGAATGTATGTACATGTAGCTGGACAGTGGTGCTACACACCGATAATCCCAGCACATAGGGGGCAGAGATAGGTGGAGTTCTGTGAGTTCAAGTCCAGCCTGGTCTACAGAGCTAGTTCAGGACAGCCAGGCTACACAAAGAAACCTTTTCTCAAAACACCAAAAATAAAACAAAACAAGACAAAAAACCAACCAAACAAACAAACAAAGAAAGAATGTATGTGTGGATAGCTGAGTGGGGAACTATTCTATGTACACTGAACATGCTAAAGTCAGATGTAGTTGGACAAACTTGTAGTTTTAGAAATCTACAATAAGCATGCTGTTACTGTGGCCAGACTCATGCATCTCTCATAGATCTATGTGAACAGGTTTGTTGCCTAAAATAAACAACTCATTCTACACATAAAGTAAGGGAAAACAGACATGGTAGAGGCCCAGGAGGGCGAAGCCTGAAGTCTAGAGTGGATTTCACACATTGCTTAAGCATTAGGCTTTGGCTTTTACATCTCCCTCTGTTGCTTGGGAAGATTGTTATTTCTAAGCTTTACTTTTAGTTTTATGTTTGTAAAATGAGAATAATCGGGCTGCTTTAGGGATGAGTATATGCCTGTTGAGATAATACATGTAGTGGACCCAGGTCATAGGGGAGTGTCCAGTCAATGCTAATTGGGAGTGGCAGGAGGGATCATGGAACAGGGCTGTATGTAGAAGCATGCAGCAAAAGGCACTACCTCCTCAATTGCTGGGCTCCAGGGCATTCTCAGAATGAGTGCACCAGAGGTCCCTTAACATACCGTATTAAGGTTTACAGCCCTGTACCAACCCGGTGTCCATCAAGGTTGCAGATTCCTGGGTTGCCTCCAGATCCATCACTTTCTAGGTGTTTGCAATGCTCACTGAAGTTGGAGAGGTACCATTTTAATAGACGACACGTTTCCTCTGTGTAGATCACAGCTGGAGAAGATACTTCATCCGAGAAGAGCATCTGAGCTTTTGCCCAGGTTTAGTGGGGATCAGCAGTGCTCTTCATGCTGTCTATGCAGCTGGAGTTCTTCCTGCAGAATACAGTGCATCATCGTGCTAGCAGCAGTAGGTGTGAGTGGAGGGAACAGGGAGGAAGAGAGCAGGAGGGATAGATGGGTGTTAGATAGATAGATAGATGGCATGTATGTACATAGGTATATAGGTATCCTAGACTAGACAGGTTAAATATAGAATATTCTTTATGAGACACTCTGTAATGATCATCCTCAGAAGAGGAGCTGAAGCCCGAGGAGAAATCAAGATACTGGGAATGGGCTAAGGAAGTATGGACTGATCCCATGGGAAGAACAGAGGAGACCAGTATGATCCTCATACTGAATCCTGAGTTCAGGCTGTGGTAGATTGGGACAGGTACCTTTGCACAGAGGGATGGAAATGGCCTCCTTTCAAGAATGACTTTTTTTTTTTTTAAGCTGAGGATCGAACCCAGGGCCTTGCGCTTGTTAGGCAAGCGGTCTACCACTGAGCTAAATCCCCAACCCAAGAATGACTTTTTTTTTTCTGAGACAGGGTTTCTCTGTGTAGCTTTGCACCTTTCCTGGAACTCACTCTGTAGCCCAGGCTGGCCTCGAACTCACAGAGATCCACCTGCCTCTGCCTCCTGAGTGCTGGGATTAAAGGCTTTCACCACCAACTGCCTGGACATTTTTTTAAAATGTTTTTTTTTTTCTTTTCTTAATTTTTTTTAATGATTTATTTATTTATTATGTATATAGCATGTTTGACTGCATGCCAGAAGAGGGCACCAGATCTCATTACAGATGGTTGTGAGTCACCATGTGGTTGCTGGGAATTGAACTCAGGACCTCTGGAAGAACAGCCAGTGCTCTTAACCTCTGAGCCATCTCTCCAGCCCTAAGAATGACCTTTAAAGTATTCATCCAGAGCACACAGGGAAAACCCAATCTGTCAGATTTTGCTTCCCCAGTGGGAGGACAAGGGTGCTGCTTCAAACACTTGAGGACTTCAGATGTGGGGAGGAGTTCCCATCTTGCTGTGTGGTTTGAGGAGTGAGGGCTAGAGCAGGATTTTGATTTCGGATGTCGTAAGGGACTGAGTAAGGTGAAAAGCAATGTTTAGTAAGTACGTTAGATGGGAAGAGGACACGATAGGTGATCCTGTCTTCTCCTTCCTAATGATGGGGCATTCTTCAGTGGGTTGTCTCCCTATCTATAATCTCCATGAGCCCTGATGAGAGCCCAGAGTTGGGCATCATTATATCTACTTTAAAGATGAATTGACTTGAGACATACAGCTAAGTGAGTACTAGTAACCCCAGGTTTCAGGACACAGTAAGGCTTGTTGGAAACTACCCCTACATAGTAAATGAAGTTTCCCTCTAGGGTTATCAAAAATTACAAAGAAAGAAAGAAAGAAAGAAAGAAAGAAAGAAAGAAAGAAAGAAAGAAAGAAAGAAAGAAAGGAAAGAAAAAAATAAAAAGAAGCCAGGTGGTCGTGGCACACACCTTTAATCCCAGCACTCGGGAGGCAGAGCCAGGCGGATCTCTGTGAGTTCAAAGCCAGCCTGGGCTACCAAGTGAGTTCCAGGAAAGGTGCAAAGCTACACAGAGAAACCCTGTCTCGGACAAAAAAGGAAAAGAAATGGAACTTAGTATGTATGTGGTAAAACTGATGCTGTTTAAATCATGCTCTCCTTTACCCCCCAAAATGATTATTCATGATCCATTGCTCCTGTGTCTGCTATCATTGAATTCTGTTCTGTGGGTTATGGAGAAACATGAAGAATTTCTTTGATTTTTTGTTTTTGATATAGGGCCTCACAATGTACCCTTGGTTGGCCTGGAACTTACTATGTACATTAGGCTGGCCTCAAGTTCACAGTGATCCACTTGCTTCTGCCTCCTGAGTGCTGGGTTTAAGGTATATGCTACCATGCCCTGGTAAGAATTTCTTTTTAAAAATAATAACTTTCTTTGAAAGTTATGTACATTTATAGAACATATTTTGATCACATTCATCCGTTATTCTCTTCCTCTAAGTCCCCTTAGTACCACTCATTTCTTCCCTAAGTACATATACTTCCATTTTTATTTGTTATTGATAACCACCAGAGTCCAATACATGCTGCCTACATGGCAACGGATGTGGAACATGGGAGGAGCCTCTGAAGTCTCATCCTAGGCAGAGGAGCTATTGGTAGTGGGTGGTTACTGAGGGAGGGGGGTAGTTCTTCTTTGGGGACCTGGTGAAGAATCTCTACCCTGCCCAGGAGAAAGGACATAGGTATGTTTGACCAGAGAGTAACCCTATGTCAAGAGATGCTTGGACAAGGGAAATGGTATCTATGCTTGGGAACCACAGGGAAATCTTAAGCTGAATGTTAGTTTGAGATGATATTTTGAGGATACACAGAGAATGTCTTATTTTATGCTTCCAGAGTGTGGTCGTTTGAATGCAATTGGCCTTCATAAGTTCATTGGGAGTGGCACTGGTAGGAGGTGTGGCTTGTTGCAATGGATATGCCCTTGTTGGAAGAAGTGTGTCACTATGGAGGTGGGCTTTGAGGTCTCATATATGGTCAAGCCATGCCCAGTGTTTCCGAACACTTCCTGTGGCCTCTTGGATCATGATGTAGCTCCTGTGTTCTCAGCTCTTTCTCTAGCATCATGTCTACCTGCATGCCATCATGTCCCCACATGATGATAATGGACTAAACCTTTGAAACGCTAAACCTCTGAAACTGTAAGCCACCCAATTAAACATTTTCTTTTATAAGAGTTGCCATGGTCCTGGTGTCTCTTCACAGCAATAGAAACCCTAACTAAGACACAGAATATAGTTAGAACTATTTGCAGAACTGTGTTGCATATATTCGTTGTTAGTTGGAAAAACAAGGAGAACAGAGAGTCTTCATAGCAGACAAACATTTGCGTCTTCTCTGGATAGTTGCTGTACTAATATAAGCTCAACCAGAGATAATAAAACCCTCACCAATTGGGGGAAAGTTTATTTTTGATTTCTTTTTGGATGAAAAACCTTATATCAACCATTTTTCTTGGAAGAAATATAATTTCTGTTTTAGTAAAAGAAAATTGAATACCACTCTGACTTAAATTCTATTACTGGAAGCATATCTTTGTTATAGTATGAGGTGAGGTTTTTTTTTTTTTTTTTCCCCATCTACTGTTGGAGTCTGTGGATACACAGTCATGGTTGATGGTATTATTTGGTCATCATTTATTACTTTAAATTCATGCCTCTGGTCTCATTAGCAATTATGTTCACATTTTTTATTATATTTAACAGAGACCACCCATTAAAACAATTGCCATCCTGAAGTATATTATAAATTTATCTGACATACTTTTGCTCCTTGGATTATATATTGGAAAGTAATTAAAATTTTTGTTCTTATTGTAATGTTATTATGATGATGATTTAGGATTTCCCCAAACAGTTTATTTAATTTGGTCTTTTGTTTCATTTATATGTTTCTTTATTTGCAGGGTAGGATGTTTTATTAGTTATACTCAATAGGAACACAATCTCACCATTGTTGATTTCAGAAATCCTTTTACAACGCCATGTTAATCTGTTGGACTCTCGGATATTCCTTAGCAGATCAAAAGAATTTCTTGGCCATTCCCAGATGTCTGACTGACTTCTATTTGTCCTAAGGAAGGTAATTAGATTCCTCAGCTCACTCATGTCTGATCTTGGCCTTGAATGGATTAGTCCCTATGCTGCTTAAATTTGGTTAAGTTGACACAAATCAGTCACTGGGTGGATGGGAACCCTAGTCAAGGGATTACCTCCATCAGACCTGTGGGCATGTCTGTAGGGCTTTAGTTGATTAATTATTGATGTGGAAGGATCCAGACAACTGTGAGTGGTGCCACCTCTGAGCAGGAGGGCCTGGGCTGTATAAGAAAGTCAGCTAAGCAAGCCTGGGAAAGAATGCCAGTACAGTACTCCTCCATGGTCTTGTGTGTCAGTTCTGGTCTCCAGGCTTGGGCCTCACGTTCTTGCCTTGGCTTCCCTGGATGAGCTGTAAACTGGAAGATGTAATAAACCCTTTCATCCCCAACTTGCTCGTGGTTTTGTCAACTCAACAGAAACAGAACTAGAATAGTTCCCAAGAGAACACTGGGACAAGTGGGCTATTAGGCTGCAACCATTTCCAAATCTTTACCGTTATGTTTTAGCAAGCACTGGCTTAAGCAGTTCTTACAGAGTTCATTCTGTGTACTTTGTAGTGGATAATATTTTACAGAAATATGGGTCCTTCCTTTTCAAACTTTGATGGTTTCTCTGATTCTGGTATTGTTCATCTCAGTTGGAACTATGATACTTTGTAGGCATACATGAACAAAGAAAATGGACCTCCAGCTAATCATAATCAAAACAGCCTGCATACATTCACTGTGGCATTGATTTTCATTGATAGTTTTATGGCAGAAGACTTTATATAAAGTCATTAATTAAATGATGTGCTTTGACCTTTTCAAGCTCATGTCCTGTGGATGTCCACAGTTTTATATCCTCAGCAAGATGTTCAAGTCATCAAAATGTACAATAGCATTGTTCTCAACCTCTATTTTCCAGTCATTTATTGAATAAAGAAGCTTTGGGAACTGTCCCAAACACCGTGCTGGCTGCTGCAGCTACAATGCTTGCTCACATGTGACAGTCTGTCAGCCTAACTGTTCTCTGGAAGGCCATCCCCCCATCCTGTAAGAGTTTCTTAGATTAAAAGGTGAAGTATCATTTTGAGGTTTAGCCTGAGTTCTAGTCTTTTTCCTGACCACACAATAGGACTTGGGGAAAAAGAAGGAACAGCAAAAGCTGACTTTAGCAGAGTAAAATAGTTTCCATTCTGGGCCATGGGTTAGAATTTTGCTATGTGAAGTTATAGCATTAAGTTGGGCAGTGAGTGGACAGAAGCAGGCAGCTTGTGAGCACACGGAGGATTCCTAAATGGTCTTGAGCATCCACTGTCCAGGAACTCTAAACCGCATGTAAACACCATTCTTCATGAATTCTAAATTGAAAACAGCAGCATACCAGTTGGTAATGAGCAGTGAACTGAAAATGAGCTGTCTTTAATAAAGAGAGCATTTATTTCCAGTTTCAGTGTCTGCTGATTTGCATGAGTTTCCATACTTCCTGTGCTTACTTTGGTCAATGCCTGGGTCCTATTTGAACTCTAAATGTCTGAGTACTTCCCAGGAGCTCAGTGATGAGTTAAGAACTCATTGATGGGGCTAGAGAAATAGTTCAGAGGTCAAGAGCACTGGCTGCTCTTCCAGAGGACCCGGGTTCAACTCCCAGCACCCACATGGTAGCCCACAACTGTCTATATCTCTGGTTCCAGGGGGTCTGATGCCCTCACACAGACATACATGTAGGCAAAACACCAATGCACATAAAATAAAAATAAATAATTAAAAAATAACTCCATATATTCTTTTTTTTTTTTTTTTTTTTTTTTTTACTTCATAGGCCTTGAACGCATGATCATACTTCATTAGCCTCTCCAATTCTGGAATTATAGGCATGCAACACCAGGCCTGGCCTTCTATAAACTTTGTGATAGGTGCTGATGGACCTTTCCGTGTGTCCTGATATATAGGATAAGTACCCTTAGTCTTTTTGTCATCACCGCTGGGATGGAAGAGATGTCTGAATGTTAGAAGTACACAGAGGTTAGATAGGGAACATATCAAGAACTTGTTATTAGGATATGAGTGGAGTTCAAAGGGAATTCTTTGGGTCTGTCTTCCCTCATCCTTTTTCTCCTTTTCTTCTCATGACAGAGTTGGTTTCGTTATTGATACAGCTGTCTTTTACTGGGTCTTCCTCCTTTGTCTGTGTTCAAGCAAGGGAAGGCTTGTCTTCCCAGGGATGGCTTGACTATCTCTTGCTCACATGTGCACATTAGACCCTCTTGTCTTCTCACCTACTGTGTGGTGTCCATGCGTGCTGCTGTCAGGGTGGTTTGTGAAGAGACTGTTGTTGGTCTGCTCCATAAACCTAGGATAAACTAGGTTGGAAAAGTAAGTGTTCCACAGTGTTTATAGTTAACACACTAACACGTGTACTGAACAGTGTTCTACCAAAGAAGTTCTAGATGTGAAAGTTTCCAAATATTCAAAATTTCCATCATTCTATATTTGTTGCCCTGAGTGGGGAGTCCAAGTTTCGAAGGGAGGCACAGCAAAGAATGTAGAATCCACCTTTCCCCCTTCTTCCAAAACACCAAAACAGTCCAAAGAAGGTCTCACATCATTCCCTGTATTGTTTGTAGGGTACCTGAGATTGATTCAGCTGTGGACAGTGTGGATGTACTTTATTTTCTTGCTGAGATTATGAGTAGGAGAAAGAAATCAGTTCTGTGAGTTTTACACTGCACCTAATGAGTATTTTATATGAAACATGACCTGGGACACCATTTTTTTTTTCAGATATGTAAGAATTTTCTATAATTGTGTAAAGAATTGGGAGTGAGGGTTCAAAAGGGCAGAGGATGAGTATGTTCCCTATTGGGCAGATTGGAGGTTACACTGTGCTTTTGAGTAGGTAAAACCTCTTCAAAGCACCAGTGTGTTTTCTTGGGGTTTTATTTCTCACCTTTTTGTTTTCCATTTTTTTGCAGTTGCAAATCAAGGGTGCTGTAACACAAACCTAATTGTCCTTAATATTAAAAACCTGGAGTCAGATATTGGGGTAAATGCTGAAAGATCAGAGAAGCAGAAGAACCAGCCATTAGAGAGACTTCTTACCTCTACTGAATCCTCAGACTGAAAGGGCAGAGCTCCTGTCTCCACCCTGCCTTATCACTTCCTATCTCTGCCCAGCCATACCACTTCCTGTTTCCTTCTCCCAAGTGCTGGAATTAAAGGCCTGAGCCCCAAAGTGTTGGGATTAAAGGTGTGTGCCACCACTGCCTGACCTCTAGTGTCTAGCTCTGCAAGCTGATCTCCAGGCAAGCTTTATTTGTTAGAGCACAAGCAAAATATCATCACAGGGTGCTACTGTTTGAGGTGTTGGGGGACAAAGTGGAAGAGAAAGTGAAGACAACAGGTAGATGAACTCAGCCTTGTTTATTTCATCCATGTCTCAGGCTCTGACTAGGAGAATGTAGCTTTTCTTTGTAAATGATTAGTAGATTCTCTGGATGATTGATTGACCAAGAGCAAGGCAGGGAGAAATGCTTTGTGCATTTGCTGTTTTGTAGACATTTGTCATTTCATCTGTCTAGAGATTATCTTCTTAGTATCCACACTCCTGCTTCAGAGTCGTCATCCTCTCTTCTTCAGCAAGGATAGGCAGGCACCAGGGAGCTTCCCACAGTCCAGACGTCACACACCTGGGAATTCACACAGGAAGGAAAGGTCATTGATAAGCAATTATACTTTTCTACTCCAGGATGTGTTGGTCTTCCTTTGAAGGTAGGATGATTTAAATGAGTAATGAAGTAATTATATGGGGTTGAGGGCAGCAGAGATACGCTGGGAAGTTATTTACTGCCAGTAAAGGGGTACTCTACCAGTTTGCTCAGAATTCTTCTCCAAACAACCTTCACTATCTTAATTTAGTGTGTTCCCTTCACACTCCTAAAAGGGTAGTCAGTATATGGCTATACTTTATAGTACTTACTTGGTACTTAATTTTCATTTCATTTAGCATTATAATGAGGAAAAAAACCTTAAGTACTTTACTAGATTCTTTGTGTCAAGTTATAGAAATTTCAGTGAATAATGGAGTGGAGTGAGCAGGCAATGGTTATTGATGTGCAAAGTCGGGGTGGCAATCCTTAACTCCTGTTGCATTGGGAAAAAATGAACATGCCATATACAACTGGGAAAACACAATTCAGTTATGAATTAGTCAGGGTCACAAAATCAGTGTCCAATACTGTCATGAGTAAAGTGATAGAAAGCAACACCCTGAGGGATTGTGGTCAAATTATGGTGGGGTGGGGATTTCTCTTTAGCTAACTATGCTTTAACATTATTTTTTAGAAAATATTTAATGAGCAGGCCATGGATTTGGACAGACAATTTAAGTTCTCAGGGACATAGGACTCACACCTGTAAGGATCAAAACTGATATTTAAGGGAGGGGACACTAAAGGTGAGTCCAAAGTGTAGATGGTAGAAGTGGATTCATTAGTCACAGGGCTGGTATTTTACATACCAGTGACGGAGCTGACCACAATTCTGGAGGAATGCTTGATCACATACTTTAAAAAAAGCTCAGAAAATAGACATATGACATTCAAATGTCCTTTAATGGCCATTAACAATAACAGTTCTTGCCTGGATCTTAAACCTAGGTCCTTAGCCCAGTTCATCTTTTCCTTGCACTACTTGCACTATGGCGTTCTGAGCAAAGGCATGGTCTTCCAGAACAAAGCAAACATTTTGTATCAGCAGGGAATGCAAGGCATCTGGGTGAAGGTGCATGCGATTTGGAGAAAAGAAGACTGGAGTGTTTGGAGAGTGTTGAGCTGGGCAGGAATAGAGACTGGAGTTGCCCCTGCCAATTCCAGGCAGAGTGGGCTCAACTACCCCAAAATTTACACCTCTTAGAGGGATGATCTATGGAGGAAATGATCTTAAATGCCGGATAGAAGTGTTACTAGTTAGGATCTGCATCTGAAAATGAATGACCAATACAATCAGTGTTCTTCCTGGTTTCTTTTATTGGCTAAAGTAGGAAGGCTCAGGCTTCCTTTATTTAACTTTTTAGTTCCTGTGCCTTTGTTTTATTACATTGCATTTATCCTGGATGCATTAATGAGCTGGTGAGCTATGACCCGCAGCTCCCATCTGTTTAATTTTGCTAATTTGCTCCATTTTCAAATGAGCCTCCCCCCCCCCCCCCCCCCTTTGCAGGAGCGCCAGCCGAGCATGAAAGGAATTTCCGACTCTCCTCTTGTGTCACCTCTGGGGCCTTGGATAATTTTCTTATCGTCTTTTTGCCATTTAGGATGCAGCCATGTTGTTTGCAATTGAAATATAGTTTTTAAATGTACTCCCCTACTGTGTTTCTATGGGAGAACCTCCTCTTCTGGAAAATGAAACACTATGGATTGAAGCAAGAGCCTTTCTAAAGGGCTTTAATGATTGCATTAATTGCAAACTTTTGCACAAACGTGGCAGCATGTTAGGATCAGCTGACTGGACTATTGCAAAGGGAGTGAAGGGGCCTCTTGGTTATAGGTGGCTGGAAGTGAGAGGAGTGGGCTCAGGGGAGGAAATATATCATATCTCTGACTGATATGAAACGTCAGTTCATCAACAAAGATATGAAAAAGGAAAAATGATAGTGTTTAAAAATAATCTACCACATTATTTTCTGATTTATCAATTGAGAAAATGACCACACTTCAAGGTCATCGGATGGACCACTGAGAATTATAGAGGATTTCTATGGGGACATTGGATACTTTTCTATATACAAGTCATGGGAGATGACAGAGCAAACAGCTTGTATTCTTTTTGGAAGTGGAATAGGATAATGACAACGGAGCTTCGTGTTCTTGGATCATTGGTTTAGATAGATCCCAGACTGGCAATAGTCAGAATTTACTTCAATTTTATGTTTGCTTAGTGGTCAAAGGGGGTTATCATTTTTCTTTTTGTAGAACAACTCTCGAGTCACAGAAATTACTAATGCTAACTGACCCTCCTTATATCTCCCCAGGTATTTTTCAGAGAGAGGGAGAGAGAGAGAGAGAGGGAGAGAGAGAGAGAGGGAGGGAGGGAGGGAGGGAGAGAGAGAGAGAGAGAGAGAGAGAGAGAGAGAGAGAGAGAGAGAGAGAGAGAGACTGAGACTTTGTTCTAGATGTCCGTGTTATTGGGCTGGAAGGGACCGTGCACAAGAAGTATTACTGAGAAGAGCAAGTCAAATTTCAATTTATTGCAAAGTTTAGTGACTTACAAAGTGCCATGCCACTAGCCAGAAGAGGCTGGTTAGAGAATTATAAATGGGCTATTTTATATGGGAATGCCTAAGTGCTAGAGGAAGACAAAGGTAGCTGTGGACCTGAGTGTGTTTACTGTAAGCTGTTATTTGAAGTTTTATTACCGCCTTGTATACATGGTTCCTGCTGTAATGTGGGGAATATAGGTGTTCAGTAATTGTTGGAAGAAAGAAGAAATGATGCCAGCATTGAAAAGTTTTGGCTCTTTTATGTATAACAAAGCTCATATATGTATACAAAATCTTGGCATCGTCTGTGTATTATACAAATGAAAGTTTTTTGATATCAGATACAGACAGAAATTCAAGAATAAGGTTTTGATTTTCTGCATTAAGTTCAGTTTTTTTTTTCTTGCCACTGTCTCTAAACCAGTGTCTGGCCTTGTGTCTTACAGGCCTACAATCCATGAACACTTTTGTATATGTCAGTTTTCTCAAGGGACCTATTTAAAGCAATCCATTCAGCACCGAGTCATTGCTGACCAACATTACCACCATGGTTTAATTTTTTCCACTCACAGGGCTCCTAGGCTTTCCTTTTGCTTTTTGTTTCTTTGCACTAGCCAGTCTATCTCTTACAATCAAAAATTATTAAAGAATCATGTGTTGCGATTAGCTCATTTTAAAATAGGCATCCCCCCCCCCATTCTATTACCTGTAAATATGATATCAGGTAGAAGCCAATCCTGGTGACATGGGCATGTGATTTCAACCCCTAAGGAGGCTGAGGCAGGAAGATTGTAAATTCAAGGCTTGCCTGAGTTCCCAAATGAGTTCAAGGCTAGCCTGTGTAATTTAGTGTGACCCTGTCTCAAAATAAAGAGATAAGAGGGATAAATATGCAATCCACAAGTATAGCACTTGCCTAGTAAACAAGAGGCCCCTCCAGTAAAATATCTATACATTCACATATATGGACACATACTAAACAGGATATGGAATTTTTATTCCTTGCTTTTTTTATTTAAAAAGATTTTTTTATTCATTTTATATACCAACCACAGATCCCTCTCTCATCCCTCCTCCCACCCTCACCCCTGCCTTCATCTCTCACCTAGCACTCAGCTCCTCCTCCAAAAGGGTAAGTCCTTCCATGAGGGGACAAAAAAGCCAGGTACGGTAGGTTGAAGCAGGACCAAGCCCCTCCCCCTGCATCAAGGGTGAGCAAAGTGTCTGACCATAGGTAATGGGATCCGGAAAGCCAGCTCATGCACCAGGGATAGATCCTGATCCCACTACCAGGTGGCCCTCAAATAGACCAAGCTACATAACTGTTTCCTGTATGCAGAGGATCTAGTCCAGTCCCATGGAGGCTCTACAGTTGTCTGTGTAAAGTTTGTGAGTTCCTATGAGCTTGGTTCAGTTGTCTCTGTAGATTTCTCCATCATGATCTTGCCCCCCCCCCCACTTGCTTATATAATCCCTCTTCCCTCTTTTCGACTGGACTTCTGGAGCTTGGCCTGGTGCATATTTTTTTTTTTAAATAGAAATGGAGGAGATCCTAAATGTGAGTTTCATGTGAGTGTGTATCAAGTTTAAGAGATGATATATTTCCTTAGTGTTACCTGATATTGAAATGTAGCAATACTTGAGGGCAATGTAGACAAGTGTCACAAAATACCACAAGGACAGGAATATATATATATATATATATATATATATATATATATATATATATATATATATATATATATATATATATATATTTTTTTTTTTTTTTTTTTTTTTTTTTTTCTTTTTTCCCCCTAGAACCAAACCCAGGGCCTTGCGCATGCTAGGCAAGCACTCTACCACTGAGCTAAATCCCCAGCCCTGGCTTTATATTTTCACCATCTTTTCTTGTGTTAGGTATTGTCTACTATAGTACCATCCTTTGATTTTTGCATGTGAATTTTGGGGGTGAAGTCTGTATAGAATCTGAGTACCCCAATCTAAAGTGACTAGAATGACAGGACACATGGGAAAAGTGAAGACATTTTACATCTATTTGTTTATTTGTTTAAAATACCCTTGTACCACTTACTATAGTATTGCCCACAAGCTTGGAGTGTAAAGTGGATTTTGTTGTGTGTAAGTGCCATTGGAGATAAGAGGATCCTCATAAACATGTTTATTGTAGCAGTGGATTTTTTCTTTCTTAACAGATTCATTTCTAAAGGATGTCTCTGTACTTTGGCTAATGCTTGGTTTTATTCTCACTTCCTTCTAATACACACATTAGAAACAAGACAAATCTAGCTTTTTGTGTAGCTAGTGATTTAGAATTGATGTTTTGGTGCTCTTAATCAAGAAATGATTTTATCTTTCTACATATCTATTGACTTATTTACTCGTGTGTGTGTGTGTGTGTGTGTGTGTGTGTGTGTGTGTGTGTGTGTGTCTATGTGTCTATGTGTAATACCCATGGAATCCAGAAGAGGGTAGCGAACTCCTTAGAACTGTCGATAGAGGTGGTTGTGTGCTGCCAGATGTGGGTGCTGGGATCTTGTCTTCCTCTCTAAGAGCAGTCCATGATCTTAACTGCCAGGCCACCTCTCCATTCTCTTCACTACTGAGCAGCCTTTCCAAGTCCAGAAAATTGTTGTGAAATGCACTGATGGCATCATGAAAGAAGCAAAGAGAGCCTTATAGGAAATGAGAACTGCATGAGATGAAGGAGTGCCTAGCCTGTTACTTACTGGATAGGAGGAGACTGTAAATCAGTGTCTTATATACATGGGGATGGCTTCCTGATTTTCTCAACCGCAGAAAATAGAACTGTTCTCGGGATACATGTTAGGTCTTTCACAGTCCATGAAAAATGACAAAAAGCTAACAATATGAAGACAAAGGAGAGGAAGAGAGCCAAAAGGTTGAGTTTGATAGGATGTTGCATATGAGAATGCATTAAATGTCACCATTGGAGAGGTCTTACTGTAATTGTGTTTCCTGTCTATTTGGATTTGCTCATCTTAAACTCTCTCAACTGTCAGTTTGAGAAATGTCTTCCACCAGAGTCTTTCCCTTCCCTATTAGATACATCAAGCACAATTCAGGGACATTAGGTAGGACAACACTGAGAATGTTTCTTATGCCTGTGAGCCAGAATACCTCTGTTTGGGAAAAGAGCTGTTTACTGAGGTATCATTCATTCATTCATTCATTCATTCTCTGTCTCAAATGTCAGATACCATCCTGGTGTCAGGTGAGCTATTAGGTGTCACTGATCTAGGCACTGGGAAGTTTTAGCATCAGCATGCATTATTTATCTCTTTAAGAAAGAATGGCAGGCTCATTTGAAAAGATGGAATGTAGATGATTTCCTTTAAGCTGTGGGCAAAAGATTCCCACGAAGCAGCAATCTGGAGCAGTTTCAGCTTAGGATTTCTGAGGTTCTGTGCAAGAGCTATGTCTGCCGGCTTGTTGGATGCACTTATGAAGACTGGATACACACACAAGTGTGACTTGCAACACTGGAGTTACATGTCTTAAGCAATAGTGATGACCTAATGCCCAGTGACTGAAAAGAACGCTACTGCTTCTTCAGAGGTAGCCACCACAGTGCAGCCTCCTCCTCCCTCTCTTCCTCGTCTTGCTCATCCTCTTCATCCTCCTCCTCCTCCTCTTTTTCAAATGATTTTGGTACCTTCTGGAAGAAGGTAGGTTTGTGGCAGAAAGTGTAATAGTCAAAGGGAGCATACCAACAATAAAAGGTAGTTCAACTGTTATGATGACTCATTTAGTTGGTGTTCTTAGGTAATGAGGTGCTCTGGATTAATTTTTCTGAGAGCAGACACCTCCCCTTAAGTGATTAAGCATTTTGTCTTCATCGATCTCGGAGGAAAATTTTTCCAAGCTACACTATGCATTCCCACTCGCCTGTTTCAGTAAATAGGCTGGACTTACAGGACTCCAGCTGTTGGCTCTTTGGTTTAGAGTTTAAAGAAATAGAGACCATGGAAAGTAGTATTGCCCAAGATACTATACTATATATGGATGACTGTGTTTTAGCCAACATCTGGATGTTTTTTTTTTTTTTTTTTTTTTTGCTATTGTGGCTAACGTATGCATCTTTTGTGGGGATACATTTTTGATTTCATCTTTGTGGTTACCTAGGACCAGCATTATTCCATCAGAGGTGACTCTCTGTTTCCAAGTTACAGTTTCAAATGCCACAGCTCCCTATGATGTATAAAACTTGTAAGTTTTCTACACCCCCGTCAATACTAATTGTTGGATACAGTCACTTAGGGATTTGTACCTTTCTATTATTTTTCTCTTATCACCCACTCAACAAGAGGGAAATCGTGTCTGGGACTGGACACCTAGGTGACCACTCAGTGTTAGTGAAGTCATGGTTACTGGAGGAGAATCTCCAACCACTAATTTACTGTACCAGCACAATCCCTAACAACAATCTATGAACAATGGTCTTTATACAAATGTATACTCTTCATTCTCCATCAGAAAGCCCTCTGTGCAACAGATGGGGACCACAACAGAAAACCACAGCCAATCAAAATGCAAAGCTGCAACTTGTTATTTCATTTTTAATCTTTTCTTCTACTGTTTCTTTTTCCTTTCCTTCCTCCCATATTTCACTTCCTCCTTACCCCCTTTCCCCCTTTTCTTCTTCCTTTTTTTGATACAAGGTCTATTATGTATCTATTATGTAGGCTCCAAGGGGGCCTAGAACTGTGGGTTCTCCTGACTCAGGCTTGCAAGGGCTAGGCTTACAGGTGTATTTCCCATACTTGGCTCTTTTTACTTTCTTAATGATTTCCTTTGAAATATAATATTCTTCATTTTAATGAGGCCCAGCACATGTTTGTTTACTGATGTTCTTTTAATGTTTTATTCCAGGATCTTTATCTCAATATCCATGGCCTTTTGCATCTTACTTAAGATCGTCTAGACTTTGTTTAAATATCTAATGGGCCATGATAATATATGGTGTCTTGTATAAACGAATTACAGTTTGACATTCAAAGTCTGTAACCTGAAGCTACTCTAATTAAAACCTGGGCCACAATTACCTGGAGGTCCTGGAGATTGTCAAAGCCAAGGTGCATTGTCCAACAATGGAACTGTCTCTTCTGCATCCTTCCTAACCTCTGCTATCAGCAAATAAAGGAGAATGTGTGTCATCTGCTTTATTGTACCATGGGGCAGCATGATGTCCTCCTGTATTTTAAAGAATTTTTTAAAATTCCTTTTACAGACCAACCACAGATACACCTCTCATCCTTCCTCCCACTCCTCCCAGCCTTCCCTCTCCCTGGCTCCCCCCATCCAAAAGGGTAAGGACTCCCATGGAAAGTCAGCAAAGCCTGGTACATTCAGTTGAGGCAGGACCAACCCCACCCCCCCCCCCCACATTAAGGTTGTATATGCACCACATTTTCTTTCTCCATTCTTCAGTTGAAGGGCATCTAGGCATCTAGATTGTTTTCAGGTTCTGGCTATTACAAATAATGCTGCTATGAACATATTTGAGCAAGTGTCCTTGTGGTGTGGTTGAGCATGCCTTGGGTGTATGCCCAAGAGTCGTATCATTGGGTCTTGAAGTGTAGTGATTCCCAATTTTCTGAGAAGTCACCAGACTAATTTCTTCTTTAGTTCAGAGCCTATAGCCAAGATCCATTTATGGCACACAACTTTATTTTATTTTTAACTACACATTTATTTATTGTGTACGTGTGTGTGTCTGAGTTCATGTGTGTACACCTGCATGGGTTTTGGTGTATATGAGAGATCACAGGACATTTGTCAGGAGTCACTTCTGTCCTTCTGCTATGTAGGCACTGGTGGGGATTGAGCTCAGATCATCACATGTCTAAGCAGGCCCTTTCACCTGCTGTACCACCTCACTGGCTCTAGCTTTGTCTGTCCTGATTTTAGAGCTGGATTTCAGGTTAGCAGTTCACAATCAGGAATGGCTCCATTAAAAGAAAGCAGACTGCTGCCTTAGAGCTCTAATGTATGAACATAGTGGTTGGAGGATGTGTAGGCAGATGTCAAGCTTTGCTAAGGACTGGATGCTTCCGCTCAACCCTGCTGAGTCATCCAGTCTTTGCCATCCTAAATGGCTTGCTTCCTCTTTCAATTCTGTATTAGTTCAGCTGAACTGAGTTGCAGAGCAGGGTCAGGCTCCAGTCTCACTGATGCCTCATTTATACTTGAAAGTTTTGTCTCCTGGAGCCTAGATGGTAGTAGCTCTTGTTTATTAGTAAACACCAGGCATTATTACACAGCATAACCCAAATATGTTTTCACATCTAGTACCACTTTGTATCAGCTGTATTATTCCTAAAAGTTGGAGTCACAGTGTATAATCCTCAAAGTGAGCATGCTCACAATGGTTTTCACAAATTTGCTTGATTCTTGTGTCTCCGAGAATTACTCTTCTTTCATGGAAGCTCAAAATGACTTGTCAACAGTAATTTATTTTCAAATGCAGAACTTTTGACACCAAATTTGTGCCTTGTGTATAGCACCGTGTGTCTTCTCCAAAGTACTAAGACTGAAGTTTCATAATTTTAAGGAAATGAAGTGTGCCATATTCTATTAGACTTAGGATCAATATGTAAGCATAAAAATGTAAACAGCCATGATACATTCTCATTTTCTAGAACTCCCTTCCTTCTCAGGCTTCCATCTCTGACCATAATGTGCAGTTCTAGGTGTCACATTGCAAGTGGGTAAAACTGTTGGGAGATTTGGGCATGAGGACATCCTTTTGCTCCTAACTATACTGTGTCCAAAGATGGTGTGAGTAGTTTTAAGCTGCTTGAGGGACAAAGTGGGCTTGCTTCCTCTTGGTAGAAAGGACTCAGGAGAATTTCAGTGTGAGCTGTTGCATCTCCAATACCTCATTCCTCTTTTTCTTTAATCCACGCTGAGACGTGTTCACCCAGATGTCCTCCCATCTGGACCCTACAGGCTATTGTTATTGGGGTCTCCTTTGTCTTCATTCCCTCACCTCTGGCTTAGCCAATTTAGAGTAAGGCAATAGCCTTGCAAATTCATACCAATTAGCACCAGCAACTGGTTTGAAATGCCAATTAGAGCCCCAGCCCGATTCGCTTAACCAGAAATGCCAGGGACCTGGGCACAGACACATCTGTATCTATACACTTTCTAGGGGGTTTGGATGCATGTTCACATTTAGGAACTAGGGCTGCCACGGTGAAAAGCAAGGCTTCTCAGGTCAGCAGCCAAGTTTCAAGCCTTCACTGTTGCTTAACAATTACTGCTTGTTACTCCCTATTTACCTTTGTTTTCTTCAGCAAAGGTATTTTAAAGAAATTTTAAAATTATACTTATTGTTTATATGCATGGTGCATGTGTGCACCATGACTTCTGTGGAGGCCAGAGGGCAACTTGCAGGCGATAGTTCTCTCCTCCCACCACATGGGTTCTAGGGATCAAATTCAGGTGGTCAAGATTGGTGGGAAGCTCCTTTACCCACTGAGCCATTTTGCCACCCACTTCTCTTTTTAAAATTTGTTCTTCTGTTAGGTAACTTGTAGAATGGAACAGCAATTACTTCTGTAGAAAGCTGAGAGAAAGAAAGAGGATGATGTAGACAGAGTGGTTTAGGAGACATCTGGCATGGGCTGGCATCCATGCATAGGAGTTTTCAAGGCTAATGGGAAGTACTGACCTTTGTCATTATCTGTTACTGAGCAGTGGCAGTCCGCTCCTATTGCTTATGCCTGGCAAGCTGGAATTTGACTAGGCATTTCTCAACCCACATGTCTGCTCTGTGCTCCATTTTCAGTGGTAATGGACTGCTCCTTTCTGAAGGGGAAGGGAGGGGATAGTAGATTTGAAGGACCGGGGGATATAAGGAGGAGCTGGAAGGGGTGGGAGGAGGGGAACTGTGATATGGATGCATTGTATGAGAGAGGAATCTATTTTTAATTAAAAAAAAGGAAAAGAAAACAAGACTAATTTCCACATTGAAATCCCTAGATGAACAGTGTTTGAAATTTTGCTTAGGTATTTTGTTTTCTGCAAGCAAGCCAGTTTTCTATCTGGGCCAGAAAATCTCTTTTGATAGGGATTTAATATTTAATGCTTTTGTTTAATGATATCTGAATGCATGTTGAAATTCCCAATAAGCATTATTTGCTGCTTGCTAGGGTGTGAATGTAGGATCCACCAGTCCATGTACTAGAAAGACAAGTTCTAAGTTTAATTAAAGATGGTATTCAAAAGTGGGGCCTTTGGGAAGACGTTAGGTAGGGGTAAATGAGGTTATGAAGGCATGGGTCCCATGATGGGACTAGTGGCTTTATAAGGTGGTAAACCCTTACTATAAGGTTTGTGGTACAGTGCTCTTCTGGCTAGAAGGCTCTTAAACCATACTGTTGCCTCTAGAATTGTGAGAAATTAATTTACTCCCTCCCACTCTTTCTCTCTCACTCCCCATCCCTTTCTCCTTTTATTTTACTTTCATTTAAGACAAGGTCTTACATAGCACAGGATGGCCTTGAACTTGAATTCTTACTGTCTCAGCCCCCCCCCCCCCCAAGTCATCAGACTATAGGCATGAGTCTCCATCTACAGCTAAATTTATTTTATTTATAAATTGCCCACTCACATACTATGCTGTAGCAACACAGAATAGAATAAATTATTGTTTCAATTTATTTACCAAGCCAAAAAATTTCCTGTTTTATATTTATCTATGCCTATTTACAGTGAGCTTCTACTCATAAATATAGAATTTGTGGACGCCAATATGAAGTCTGTCAGGCTCTATAACTTTTCCCATGGCATTACTTCTCTGAGATTAAGCTTGCTTCAATGTCACAGTCTACTATTAATCAGAAATGAAATCAGTATGTACTATACTTCCAAAAGAGCCATGCTGAGTTTTAAGTTATTGACATATTTCAACACTGTTGTAGAAGCCAGTATTTAGGTATTTGTGTGACTCTATAACTTTGTCTATGAATTCTTAATTGTTTTCAAGTTCATCCAGAGCAGGCTGGGTACCAATCCAGTCTGACGAAGCTTATTTATCAGCTAGGCCCCCTATATCACTTGCATTTATCTTTCCCAGGTTTACATATTTGGATTTTTATGTAACTTATAAATTAATATGTTTGGATTTCTTGCAGCAGAACAGAATTTGTGTCCAAATACCATGTTTTATATGATGTGTTAGCACTTTGACTTTCTACTTTCTTATCTTAGATGCATTCATATACTAATTTTTGTTAGTCCATCTAAGTTTTTGGTTGGCTTTCTGCCAATGATAAAATGAAAAGACAAACATTAAAAATCAACTAGAAAAGCCTTTTAACTGGTTACATGTTTATTTATATATTTAACAACTTTTGAACTCTTCAAAGTCTTTTATGAATGTCACCTGACCCCACTAGCTCATAGGGCAATGTTTCTCCATCTGTGGTTTGTTTTTGCCTGGAATAAGGGTTCCATGGTCAAGTTGGCACAGGAAAGGCTACATACTTATGCATACTTATGCTCTGCCCCCTTTCACCCTAACTCCTGATTCATAAGTCACAGTAGCATTTGAAAAGTCTCTGAGATGTCCTACATAAAGAAACCGATTAACTTGGCTTGACCTATTTTTTCCCCTGCCTGAACACTTATTAACATCCCATGAACTGATGCTTCATAAACACCTTTGTGACCCCTGAATTTAAGTGCTTCTTTGCTCTTGCTTACTTTAGCTTATATTTTTAGATGTACTTTTCACTCTTTACATCACTACTTTTTTCTTTTTTTACTCTAAGCCTATTGTTTATATTTTATATTTTTATATTTATTTCTGACAGGTCTTTTGTGACCTATATTAAGCATTTCTAGTGTCAGTAACTTCAACAAAGGAAACTTTTAATTTATTTTCCTAATATATATATATATATATATATATATATATATATATATATATATATATATATATATAGTTATTCTCATGTGGTGTGTGTGTGTGTGTGTGTGTGTGTGTGTGTGTGTGTGTCACGCAAGTTCAGGTACATGCAAGTGGAGGCCAGAAGTAGGCTTTGGGTGTTGGTTGGGTCATTTTCTTTGATGTTTGAATCAGAGTCTCCTATGGCTCAGAGCTGGTCAAATAAGGTGGGGCTGGCTGTTCAGAGAGCCTCAGAGATCTCTGTCTGTCATGAGTTCTCCAAAGCTGGCATTATAAGAACATGCCACCACACACTTTTTTCTAACATGGGTTCTAGAGGTGAAACTCATGTCTTCTTGCTCGCAAGGACAACACTTTGCTGGTGGAGCTACATGCCCATTCCTAGGAATAGTTATTTTGGTGTTTTGTTAAGAATACTTCATTGGTGGTACTAATGGTTGTTAATTCTTTGCACTGTTTCTGCTATTCATGCCATAATTCATAAGAGATAGTTAAGATTTATTGCTTCTGATAGGAAATAAATAACTGAAATTATATATTAACACAGACATTTCTCAGTTTAATCCATTAAAACAGTGGTTCTCAACCTATGGATTGCAATCATGTTGATGAACCCCTATCTCCAAACGTATTTTGCATTGTGATTCCTAACAGTAACAAAAATCACAGTTATGAAGTAGCAATGAGATGATCTTATGGGTGGGGGTCACCACAACATGAGGAGCCATATTAAAGGGCCACAGTGTCCAGATGGTTGAGAACCACTGTACTAAGATGTTTGCACTTTACACTGCTTCATAACATTTTCTCCCATTGCACTTTTTCCTTTGCTCCCAGGGTCTCATGCCAACTACCTACCCAAAAGTCTGTTTTCCTCTCCTCCCTCAGACCTCAACTGTCATCATAGTGAGCCTCCCATGAATTATTTATAGATTTATTTATAAACATCTCAACATCCCACTGCCGTGCGTGTCCCACATCAACACAACCTACACATTCTGCTTGTTCATTTGTATATTTTATGTATTGTGTTTGCTTGTCTTTCCTTAACAAAAATGACTCCCCTGAGGGCATGGGCTTCTATCTGAAATGTCCCTACACTGTGCTCTAGAATAGTATAATGTATTTTAAGTGCTTGATAAATATTGGTTGTGCTAATAAATATAATAATCCCAGTAGATGGGCATAATACATTCCACAAAATTAAAGCTTCACTTATGATACACAATTAGCCAATTATGAGTAAAATGTAGAAACATAGACATGTAATAGTGACACATAAAACACACTATTCTCTTTCTCTTTTTTTGTTGCACATGGTCTTGCTACAGAGCCCAAGCTGGTTTGGAACTCATTAGGTAGTTCAGGCTGGCTTTGAGCTTGTTACCTTCTTGACCTCTCTTCTTGATTACTAGAATTATATGCATACATGACTATTTCTGACTCAAATGAATTCCCTGTTAATATCAGTAAGAAGAAAATATATCCTTTATCTTTTTTTTTTTTTTTGAGCTGAGGATCAAACCCAGAGTCTTGCACTTGCTAGGCAAGTGCTCTACCACTGAGCTAAATCTCCAACCCATGCTTTATCTTTAATAAGACAGAAATTTCTCTATGTAACTGTATATAGGAAGTCTTCGCTAAGAAAATAACTGAAGAGGAAGAAGTAGAGCTCTGAGCAGGGTTGGTGAAGAAATAATAACTCATCACAGCAGAAATTTTGTCTCTGTAGGAATGGAAAGAAATACAGATAAAATATTATAAGGAATAGAAAAGGATATCATACATGCTACTAACAAAATAAATACATAAAACAATTTTCATGTCAGTACATTGTTACAAATATTAGAAAATAATAAAATTATGTCTATAACAGTATCAAAAGTATAAAGCATCTGGGGGACAACTTTAAATACAATTTTCTCCATGGACATAATGAAAAATGAGATACTTAGAGAAATTTGGATGAAAGGAGAAATAAATCATGTATGAACAGAAAAATCTCAATCTCTAAGAGATTTGACCCTCTAAAATTATTTTATAAATTTATTCCATTTATATGTCTATGTATAGGTATGAGCACATGTGCTACAGATGGTCAGAGAAACCAGAGAAAGTGTCAGGTCCCCCAGAGCTGGAGTTATAGGTGATTGTGAGCCAACTGATGTGGGTATTGGGAACCAAACTCTGGTCTTCTGTAGGAGCAACAAGCACTTTTAATGCCTGAGACATCTCTCTAGCTCCTATTATTTCTTTTAGAAATCTCATCAAACTAAACTGCAAATCATTATAGCCTTCCACTACTCCTCCCTTTGGAATATGCAAGTATATTATTAGCAAATGGAAGGATGAATGAGGAGTCTTGTATTAATAGATATTAACACTGTATTATATATTATATTATCCATCAATTAAGACAGTATATACCTATGTAGAAATGGAAAGATAGAAAATACAGAACCCAAGAATATATGTTTAAGGAAATTATCTTTGTGAAGAATTAACTCTGATTATAGGTTAAAAATAGATTTTTTTCAATGATGTATGCTAGTGGGTGGATATCCCACATTATGTGTTAAAGAAATGAACCCAGCCCAGGTTATAAGGCAATTCATAGTATTAATTGCTAGGAGAAAGTACAGACACAAAAGTTTTTATCTCAGGTGAGGAAGAATTTATATGAGAAAAACATGAGCCACACAGCAGGAGTTTGTTTCACCACATGACTGTTCTATTCAGCAAGATCTCTGTGAAGAAATCATCCAATGGGAGGAGATGGTCATAACATACATGTTACTGTTAAAGGAACAGTAGACGATGAGGTCCATGTTTGAAAGACAATTAACCCACACATACCACTCAAAGACTTGAAGCTGCATCTTACAGAGAAGACAGAAATCATTGCCATGGTGAGAAGATACACGATCTCCTTAGCAATTAAAGGATCACACATCCATCTGACTCTGACAGCATTTCTTAGCCAGCATCTTGGAAAAGCTTACATTGGTCATAGCTAGAGTTGCAGAGATGGGGGAGAAGTGCATACTCATGCAGTGCTGGAGAGAATGTTTCCAACTTGTTACAACCGAGTTCGAAAACACTGTCTTTGTCTTCACAAGTTGAGGACATCCTCTGACCTCACACCCAGGTACATTCTCTGGAGAAACAGTTAGTATTAGGGTCCCAGACTGGTGCTGACATTCTGTCACAAGTGTATCCTGTGCAGCATCATTTTATCATCAAGTAGAACATTTCACTGCCCCAAAGACCCATGTATTCTGCTCAGTCATCCTCACTCTGCCCTTTCCCACTAACCCAAGTCAGAGTCGCCTCTTGCAGACTGTTATGTAGTTGACATACAGTGTGTAGTCTTTTGGCTGGAGGCCTTCTCTTAGTAATAGGCATTTAAGTTCCCACCATTTGCACCTGCAAAAAATGAAGATTTCAGTTGTTTTCTATCTGCATTAGTATTTGGTAATAATGGTGCTCTTATTCCAATAGGCAGAATAATTATAAATTAGGGAGAGATGAAGGAATTGACTGAGATGTTCATTAATATAATGTTTTAAAGAATGAGATTTATACACATAGAAAAGTGGCAAAAAGTTTAGGTTCACATTTTGGTTAATTTGTTGCTCAAGATTTTGTACTATAATTAGGTAAGATGCCAGACTTGGTCACATACACCTATAATATCAACTATTTGGGAGGCTAAGGCAGGGAGGGGGTTTGTGAGTTCAAAGCCTGTATGGGCTATAGAAATTCAAGGCCAGCCCAAGCAGATTAGTGATACTCTGTGTCAAAATGAAGAGTAAAAGGAAGACTGGGATATAGTGTAATACAGAGTACTTGCCCAGTGAAAACACTTTGCTGAAGGTACACAGAACCTCTATTCCACCAATTTTCTGCATGCCTAAAATTTTTTCAAAATGAGAATGAAAATAAAAATCTATTAGTGTTGTTTTCTCATAGAAGAAATACTATCCTGCTATGAAATCAATGAACCATTGACAAAAACTACAGGGCTGCAAAACATCATCTCAAAACATCTCAAAAACACCACAGGGAATGGCGAGAGGATACTGCATTTAGGAAGGCAAAGATGCAGTTGCTGGAGAGAGGGCTCAATGGTTAAGAGCACTTGCTACTCTTATAAATCACTGGCATTCTGTTCCCAATATTCACATGATTGCTCACAGTTATCCTTAACTCCAGTTCCAGAGGATCTGACACCCTCTTTTGACACTGGAGGGCCAGACATGCACAGCATGCATATACATACATGCAGGCATATAATGTCTCCCACAGACATGTTGTCAGACCAACCAATCTCTACACCTCACACTGTGACTCTATTTCCAGGTGACTCTAGATTGTGTCAAGATGACATTCAACCTGACCACCATCTGCTTTTATTTCTCCTCTATGTAAAGACTCAACAATGAGGTACCATTTTTGAGGCAGAGCAACAGCCCCCATCAGACACTGGTTCTGTTGCTGGCCAGATTTTACATTTCTCATCTTCCATAACTGTGAGAAATATATTTCCTTTTCCAAGAATAATCTATTCTTGAATGTTTGTTACAGCAGCAGGAAAAGGTAACACAGGGGCCCAGCCATCTGTGTTTAGCATAGATCCTCATGACGATTCTGATGTGCACAGATAATGGAGACATACTGTTAGGACCAACTTGATTCCCTCTGACTTTAGTACATTGGAAACTAATCCATTCTTTCTATGATGGTGTACAATTGCCAATGTGAAAAATGTTTTTTAGATGACATAAATAAGAACACTTTAAGTTTCACTATCTAGGGGCTGGACAGGTGGTTAAGAGCATTTGTTGCTCTTACAGAGGACCCATGTTTGGTTCTCAGCATTAACATGGTGATTCACAACTATCTGTAGCTCCAGTTCCAGACTCTTTTCTGGTCTCTATAGTTACAAGACATACATGTAGTACACATATCATGTTAAAACACCCATACAAATAAAATAGATGCATCCAAAAATAATTTAGTTTCACTACCTACATTTATTTTAAATTTTATTTAAAAATGTCTTAAACCTATATTGCTTTAAATCTGGCTAAGTTTTAGAAAAAGAAATAAGGAATTGATTTGACCTTATAAAAATTTTAAATTGTAAATCAAATTCCCAGAGTGGTAGTGGAATATCTAAGATTTAGCAAGTCATTTCTCCTGTACCAAAACTTCACTAACTCTGAACTGGATGGATTTATAAAGTGGTTCCTGTTCTAAAATTATGACTTTTTATTTTTTAATATAAATTTGCCTCCTTAATTTTAGTTTTTAAAATTTGAGCTCACATTAATCAGCTCATAATGTTTGTGCTAAGAAGTCAAATACTTTTGTAGTCAGGGGTATTTATTAGAGACTCAACTTTAACCATGCTAATACAAAAATAGTCTGGCTCATTCTTATGAAAATTATCAAAATTGAATACATTAAGGATCAATCTGTTTTGGAACACCATTTAATTTTAGAAGCATTTTCTTCTTTTTACTGTGTGTATTTTTAGTGTGATAGGCAGATGCCGTAAATGGAAATACCATGACACTTAGGCACAGTGACAAACATATTTTGGTAATCAAGTATTTACACTTTATAAAACTTTGCACAATATAAATAGCCACAAAATAGTTTGCCTTCTCAACTGACATTTAAGTAGGTTTATTGAGATATGATTCATTTATCATACAGCCTACTGATTTGCAGTGTGCAGTTCAGTGTTTTCTGTAATTCAGAGTTGAGTAGTCATCACTGTGGACAATTTTTCAAGGTCTTCATTCTCTCAAAAGAAACCTGATGTCCATTGTTAGCTGCTCCCATCTTTTCCTCCACTTACCTCAAATTCTAGGTGATTTCTTATTCATTATTTGGCTTACTGGGTTTATATACACTAGACAGTGCACAAGCTCAGAGTAATGCAATGCACAGTTTTTGTGATTGGTTCCTTGGCTTAACATGTTTCCAAGGTTAAATCATTGTACAGTATGCATCATTTTATTTCCTTTGATTCTTAAATATTCTGTTGTATAAATATGTTTGTTGATAAACATTTAAATTTTTTCCCCAGATTTTTTGTTGTAGTTTTGTATAAATAGTGGTACTGTGACTGTTCATGTACAAGAATCACCTTATCTGAGAAACTTTTCTTTTGCTGTGATAAGACGCCGTGATCAAGGCAACTTAGAAAAGACAACATTTAATTTGCAGTTCACGTTGTTAGAGGCTGAGTTCATGACCATCATGGCAGAGAGCATGGTGGCAGGCAGGCATGGCGCTGGAGCCGTAGCTGAGAACTTACATCTTTATCCACAAGCATAAGCCAGAGAACTAATTGCAAGTGAAGTGGGTTTTGGAAACCTCAAAGTCCATCCCTAGTGACACACATCCTCCAACAAAGCCACACCTCCTAATTCTTCCAGAACATTTCCACCAACTGGGGGCAAAGCATCCAAATATATGAGCCCACAAGGGCCATTCTTATTGTCACACACCTGAACATTTTTTTATTTAATTTCTAGGGGTGAAATTGCTGATAACTATATTTAGCAACAAGGAACTTATGGAGTTAAAAAAAAAGCACTCTGAATGTAAAATTATAATTTTAGATTAGATTTCTATATTAATTATTAATATGATATCAATTTTGTTTGTCAAAAGTTCTATATAAAATGCTTCCCAAAAGTTATTTTTGGCAAAAATCATTAAAATACTGTTTTAAAACAACTGCTTATAAAATGTTATTCTACATCACAATTTATCATTATTTATCAAAATTGACACAGCCCTTTATGACGTATTTCATTCTTGGGACATTTTATTACTCTCTGTGCCATTTAGAATTTAGAAAAAAAAAAAAAAGATGGCATGGTATCTACTCCCTGACCTGATACAATTCACTATTATGCAGATCTGTGTGTTGACTTCTATAAATAAATTATATGTTCTTAGGAAAATGATGGCACTTTTCTTATTCTCTTAAGAGTCCCATTTCAACAATAATAAAAGTATATTTCTGCCATAAAACGCAATACTTTTGTATCTATTTGTATCTGATACTCTATATTTTCAGTGATTTCTATTTATTACTAATATTTTACAAAAATGTTGAGGAAGAGATTCTTTAGTGGGCTTTTCAGTAAATTGTTGGTAATTGAACTCCACTGAACTATTTCTTAAAGATGTCTAAGTTGACTATCTTCAGACTTCATTTTAGGATAGGTCTTTAGGATGATTCCTTTTTCTTCTACTTACATAATTACATTTTTGTGCTCTGTTGTCAGAGCAGAATGTTTCTGAATAAAGAGAGCCAACCCTAATGTGGCGAATAGCTCCTGGTAGTGGAGAAGAGTGAACGTGTGGAAAAACATGCTTCTCAGAGAAGAGAAAGCAAAAATAACCTCATTGGCTAGAATGGCTTAGATTTGTTTTTTGACTGGGAAAATCCACAACACAGAAACTTGGGAGACATTTGATACCCTTTTAAACTAAAGAAGATGCATCCTTAGTTCTGGGTGTAGAGACCTGTATGACTGCAGACTACTTGACCGAACTTGAGTTGGCTGTGTTTGGTGTGGAGAGGATGTGTTCTACAAATAACAGAACAATGATGCCACATGGGAAATGGGCTCTCAGATGGGGTTTATTAGGTAGAGTGTTAGCAAGTGCCCTTGTTAACCAAACGATGGAAGAGAAGCAGGAAGGTTAGGGTTGGATGGAGGGACCAGGCAAAGTATTCCCTCAGAAACTTTAGAGGGAGCTTGAGAGCTCAAGGAGGTCATCGGGAAGGTTTTATGCATCACCACCTCCTTGAGCCAATAGTGAAAAGCTCCCTTCACTGGTTCAGCATTTTGTGCACTTCAGACCTTTCATCTCCAGGCCCCATACCTGGGACTGTTCTTTGACAACCCTCTCAATGGCTGGACCAGGATGTTTTCTCTTGGATATTTGTCTCAGTGGCCTTTCTCCTTATTCACCGTATTTGACATAACCCCCTCAACTTTAACAAAAGCTTTAAGAAATATCTTTTGTTTAGAAAAGTAGCATAATTACATGGAAGTGGACATTCAGTGTAGCCGTGGTTAAATCCATTGTTTTACAGCTTTGCAAGCAGAGACTGCATATTATGATGAATGCCCCATCCCTCTTCATTTCATTAGGAGTGAAAACCTGGTTCCCAGGTGATGGTATTAGAAATGAGGATCATAGGAGGCATACTGATCACGAGAATCGAGTGGACAAATGGGATTGTGCTTTTATAAGAGAGTTTGCTTGCATCTTCCATTACACAAGAGCCCATTTTATTTATTTATTTATTTATTTATTTATCTTTTTATTTTTTTCATTTTTCTTTATTAAGAAATTTTCTACTCACTCTACATACCACCCACAGGTCCCCCTCCTTCCTCTTCCCACCCTCAATCCCTCCATCCCTAGCTATTCCACATTCCCACATCCCCCAAGTTAAGGTCTCTCATGGAGAGTCAGCAGAGCCTGGCACACTGAGCCTAGGCAGGTCAAAGCCCCTCCCCACTGCCACCAAGGCTGCACAAGGCATCATACCACAGTCACCAGGCTCCCAAAAGCCTGCCCATGCACCAGGGACCGATCCCAATCCCCCTGCCTGGGTACCCCCCAAACAGTTCAAGTCAAACAACCATCTTCCATATCCGGAGGGCCTAGTCCAGTCTCATGGGGGCAAGAGCCCATTTTAAAGAACCATCTGTGAGGAAGTCATTCCTCATGGAATCTTTTGGCACCCTGGCCATAGGCTTCTTGGTCTGAAGAATTGTGGGAAATCAAGTTTGTCTGTTTATAAGATACCTGGTCTATGGTGGTATGGTCTAGCATCTCTTATAGACTAAGTAAAAATGACATTAAAATAATGAGGTAACATATATACTGAGAATTAATTATATGTGCAATATCAAAAGATAGAAATGCAAGGTTGCAGAACACTGTGCTTTGATTATACTTGTGTTTATTCAAAACTATACAAAGGCCTGCCAACCATTCACAGAAGCTCATTCACCAAGGTTTTAACCTTCTAGATTGGGTTGAGGTAAGCAAGAAGGTATGATATTGGTAATTTTTTGCCTTTTATATTTTCTTTTTGTTTGAAAAGTTGACATGGTATAGTCACGTGCTCATTGGATGTGTTAGTCTACTATTTTTGGTGTTAAAAAAATCACCAAGCATCTGACTTAAAACAACAGGAATTTGTTACCTTCAGGTTCTGGGGGTCAGATGTCTGGAAATGATTCTTGGTATGCAAAAATCAAGCTGTCAGCTCTTCTTAGGATCTTTTAAGGGAGAATTTGTCTTCTGGCCTTTTCTAGCTTTTTGAGGACAAACGATCCAATTCATTGCATCATTACGGTTCTTTATCTATTTTTAAAGTATGGATTTACTCTATTTCTGTGTATGAGGGTTTTGCTGCATGCATGCGTGTATGTGCACTTCATTGATGGCTAGTGCCTGTGGGGGCCAAAGGACAGCACCCAGTCATCTGGAACTGGAGTTACAGATGCTTGTGAACTGCCATGCGGGTGCCGAGAACCAAACCCCAGGCCTCTGCAAGAGCAGCAAGTACTCTTAACCATTAGCCATCCCTCCAGCCCCTTCAGGAGTGTTTCTACTTATATCCAGGAGAATGTGGAAAAGCAGAAGAACCCTGTTAGAGAAAAAGTTATCAGGAGTTTGTACATCGCCTCTTCTTGCCCGGCTTTTCCTTCTATCATGGCTTTTCCATCTTCTATGGAAAGATAATGATCACTTTTCTTGTTTACCTCTAACTTGTCTGGGAGATTCTTAGTTTTTTTTTTTTTAAACTTCAGTTTTACCAGTGGATTCAACAATGTTTATTGAGGACTGGTCATATACCTTGTTTTTCTGGAACGGAACATTTGCAATACGTTAACACACACTGAATAAATAAATAAAAAGTTTCAGGTTTTTTTTTTTTTCCAGTTGGGAAAGAGAGACCATACATATAGAATGTTATGACTGGAAAAGTGTAGACCAAATGAAGAAGGTTTGAGTGCCAGGGACAAGCAATGTCTGTGATAGTGAAAGATTGGCCACCCAGGGCTCATTAGGATGGTGATATTTGAACACAGACTTGAAGGAATTAAAGAGTTAGTCATGGATGTCAGCGTAGGCTTCTGGAGGAGTGTGTGTCTTAGTAAAGACTTGGAGAACCTTGAAAAGTCATGTGAGTAACTGGGGGAAATTTTATGGAGGTGGAAGGAACATCCATTACAAAGTTCCCAAGGAAACAAAATTCTAATACTTCTAGAGAACAGTGTGTGTGTGTGTGTGTGTGTGTGTGTGTGTGTGTGTGTGTGTGTGTGTGTGTTCATGCCTTTGGCTATAATGTCAACTACACACTGAAGGGAGGAATGTTGGGGTTGGAGCAGGGAGATCATACCATGGAAGTGATCCAAGAGACCTGATGTGGCTTAGAGTCAGGAAGTCATCATGGGAGTCACATGAACTCATCAGACATTCTGCAAGCTGTCCTTTGAAGACAAGGCCAGGGAGGATTCTGACAGCCTCGCTGTGGGATGTGATACGACTGTCAAGGAGGAGTTCTAGTGCATGGTAGGATTAAACACAAGGGTGAAGTCAACTGAGACAGAGAAGGCTGTGGGGGAAGCAGAGAGAGTTTGGAGTTAGTGTTGAGTATAGTGAAAAGGAGAGGTCCTGAAAGTCTTCTAGAGGCAAGTGATGAGCAGGCAATTCTATCCATGAACCCAGAGATAGGAAAGAGTTTCAATATACAGAAATATGGGATCCATCGACTTACAGTGGATGCTAACTAAGCCAAGAGACTATATGAAACCTCCACGTGAGGATGTGTAGCCTGCTTGAGAATGAGGGTAAGGGTGGATTCTGGGGTGGCTCCTGTGCTTAAGGTTAGAGTAAGATGTGAAATCAGCAAAGAGACTGAGGAAGCACCCTAGTGCTCTGCACATTGTTTGACAGAGTATGTAATAGATGCTTATTTAGTGGATAAATGCACAAAGAAGAGGGAAATTAGCATAAGAGAATGGTGAATTTTATGTTTTTATAATAAATTAAAAAGATAAAAGGTAGGATCAGTTGTATCTCATCAGCAAATGGGTGGGAAGCAAGTTATGGAATTAAAGTAAAGCTACATTCATTTTTCTGATACATTTGTCTATAATTGTGTATAAGGAAAGTTATATGTGTGTATAAGGAAAGTTATATGAAGCATTAATTTCAGGTGTAAAAGTGGATTTTCTCAACACAATTACTTCTTTTTAGTCTTCATAGTACTTAGTATACTGGCGTGGTTAGTTCTTGAGGCAAACATGTAAGATATGCCATAGAGATAAATAGAATTTTTGGCTTGATTATTTCTATTGTCTGCAAAGTGAAATATACTTTAGAATGGCCACACTAAGTAGATAAAACTCACGTTCTAAAGCACTCCCTAAATGTAATCTATGTTCCTCATAAGGAAAAAGAGAGCATTCTCTAGAATCTACCCTGGGAGAACTAGCAGAAGGTTCTCATTCATGTGAATTTGTTTCTGTGTTGTCGCTAATTTCTACTAAAATCATTAACCTGCATTAGCATAATAACAGGCACTAAAAGTAACTTGGAAAATGCACTTAATATGAAAAAGTCAGATGTTTTCTTCAAGGATTTTATGTTCTAGGTTAAAAAAGTGGAAACACTTACGTAGATGAGCATATAGATCATTTAGCTGAAACATGCTCTGGGAGAATTGCAATGCTGTTTGAACCCTATCGTAGGTTCTCATTTGAGAAGAGGATTTATGAAATAGACCAAGAAAGTAGCAATGTCATGGAGCTTGCATTCTGACAGACTGGAAGAAGAATGGAAAAGGAAAATCACAGACTCAGCTGCCCTGCTTTGGATAGAGAGGCTGGAAGGACAGCCACTGTACTTGAATGGCCCGCCGCAGGTACACTTTGAAAACAAATTAAATTTTGGTAGTTGGGCCTGACCTGTTTCTGTCTCAGTGGGGGAAGGAAGGTAAATCTGCTCAGGGATGAAAAGCCTGGTCAGAGTGAAATGTACCAGAAAGGTAGACACTAAATTGGAAAGAACAGTTTAACAAGCCTGTCTTAAACCAGAACCCCCAAATTTCATGAGAATTTTAAGAGCATTTGAGTATATAAATGAGATTGGACTGTTACCGGAGACCTATTAAATATTTAACCTTGTTGGGCGAAGCTTCTCACTTCTGGTTAGTGGTGTTTTGTTGTGTTTGTGGGCCTTCAGAAAAGCCTTAGTGGTTCTCTAGGCCAGTCTGTAGTATTAGCCATGGCGGCACGATTCCATAGCTCTCTCTGTGTGATGTTCTTCATTCAGCCTTTGTTGTCAAACCTCCCCTGCCTCTACAGAATAATTTCAAATCCCATATAAAATGCGGAAAAGTGAAATCTTCCATCTCCCTCTGTGAGTTGTTGGTTGGGTGGGTGGGGGTGGCAATCCCTTACATATAACATATAAATTCTGTAATCTTTGGACCTGTCTGGAAATGGTAAGTAGAGAATCTCCTTAGAGTGGAATCTGCCCCCACACTAATTTGAGAAAGCACACAGGGAATTAAAATTTACATTTCCAATTACAGCAGACAAGAACTGTTTACCACAGAGATCCAGAAGTTGATGCTATTGTTTATTATGCTATGTGATAGTTATAGACCCTCATTTTGCATTTATCTCTCTGAAATGCAGTGGGAAAAAAGAATGCCTCAGACCATAGCATCCCCCATGAAATGAGGCATATGCTGTTTCTAAGACTCACAATATGTTTTTCTTATACTGTGTTTGCTCATAAACATGTTTATTATAGGTACTGTCTGAGGCAAAGCTGTTTTTTTTTTTTCCTATAGAAATCTTCATTTGAATGTATTAGCCTCTGGCTCTTTGTAGGAATGAATTCTTTTGGCTACTTGGAAGTACTTTATACTTAGGTATTGATGCCATAGTTGGAGGATGATGTGTATCTTGATGACTTATTATAATACTAGTCTGTGCTCTGAGATGGGGGAAATAGAACAAAAGGAAATGTGTGTGTGTGTATGTGTGTATGTATGTATATGTATATATACATATATATACATATACATATATATATATATATATATATATATATATTTGAAAAGGAAAAATACATATATTTGTTTTTTCAAGATAGAATTTCTCTGTGTAGCCCTGGATGTCCTGGAACCAGCTCTATAGACCAGACTGGACTCAAACTCACAGAGAGATCCACCTGCTTCTGCCCCCGAGTGCTGGGATTAAAGGCGTGCGCCACAGTCTAGTTCTTTTTATCTCTTAAAGTTATTGTATATATCAGAGTGGCATCTGAGGTATTGTCTAACATGTGCCCACCTTCTGGCTTTTCCACCGAAACCTTGATGACCTTGGTGTCCATACCTTTCTGATTCTAGAGAAGTCTATGATATCCTTTTGATGTCACTCTCACAGAAGCTGAGTCCCAAAGTTATATTCATTCTTTCAGTAGCAGGAGCTCCTAAGGGGAAAGGAAGGATCGAGAGATGGAAAAGATGGATTGAGATAAAATGCTGAATTGTGCAAGGAAGACCTGTGAGGAGGTCAGCATTCTCTAGATATGACTGGCATTCTGTTGCAGGAAATCCCTGTTAGTGCCTGAAAATAATGTTCTAGAGCTGTCAGAGCCTGGCAAAGTTTGTTATAGTCTAACACGTGCCCCTTTCCCTTGGGGCCAGGCTGGGAGAGATGCCGGCCACAGTGCCCTTGATTCTCTTGAAGTGGAACCTTCCAAATATTGTTGAAATGTTTTCTTGGCGGGGGGGAGCCTGGCTAGGGGGGAATGACTACTTCCATATTTCTAATAGCACTATTGATTGTTTCTTTGGTTTCTTAATTGGAAAAACATTATGGAAATTAAAGTTGAAGAAATTACTTGAGAGAATTTCTTAAAAATAACTTAACTGAGGAATGCTAAGAGAGGGAGAGAGTCTTTCCCAGGCAAGAGCACACCAATTGGTTATCCAATGCCAAATGGTTGGCACTGAAAACATATGTACAAGTAACTTTATACAGACTTCATAGGCTATATTTAGGAACATGTATGTATGTATATTTATGTACATGCATATAACTACAATTAAGGAAAAAGAGTCCATGTATTTGAAAGAGAGCAAGGAAAGGTACCTGGGAAGGTTTCAAAGGAGGAGAGGGAAGGGGTAAATGTTGAAATTATGTTATAATTTCCCAAATAAAAAGTAACCAAATTTTAGATGGTATATATATCATGAACTTTACTTATGAAGTGTTCTACTTAAAATCTCAAATATTTTATTTTTGTTAAAGATGGAGTAGTAGAAAGTAGATTCTATAGTTTGAAGATATTGCTCATTTAAAACTAAAAACCAGTAAGCGTAAGTAACAATCACTTAGGAATAATAATACCATAATAATCTGTCACAAACTATTATAAGAATCTTAACTTTGTAGATTGGATGAGACCGATTTGCTTATTTTATAGACAGTGTCTAACTAGTTACTCAGTCTCCTTGATTTTGCAATGGTGAAAAGATTACTTGATTCACAACTTTACTTTAGAGTTTAAAAGAAAACTTATCATTTTGAATATATTCCTTCATACATGCTTATTATATGCTAAGGCTTATATTGGTTCAGAAGGATGGATCAGTGTATAGAGAAAAGAAAACTGGGCTTCACTGGGTTTTATAGATTGTACTAGTGGTTCTCAACCTATGGGTCATAATTACTTTGGTAAACCTCTGTCTCCAAAAGCATTTGCATTTACAATTCATAACAGTAGCAAAATTACAGCTATGAAGTAACAACGAAAGTAATTTTGTCATTGGGTGTCACCACAACGTGAGAAACTGTATTAAAGGGTTGCAGCATTTGGGAGGTTGAGAACCACTGGACTAAAGGAAGGAGAATCTTCCTGATGATGGCAAATGTGACGGGGACTTAAAAATGCTTGCTGCCACAGTGTTAGAGTAGACACCAGATGTGGTAGTGGAGGAGGAAGGGAAATATGGAGTGCATCTGTTATCTCACTGAATTATCACAGTGGTCCTATAAATCTGGCCTAATTCTTATTGTTCACAATGGAGACACAGGTATTCTTGCAGTTCTAAGTTCGAAGAAAGCTTAAACAAGCCAGTGAGTAAACTTAAATATAGATTAGTCATGCATTCTTACCAAGGGTGTCAATCAGCAAGACAGGGTCAAAGCTGGGACACAAACTGTTCCTGCCTCTTGTCTAGTGTCCTTGGAGTATCCAGATGTGTGAATGCATGGTAGATGAGGATGGTGCACAGATTTATAGATTCCATACCGAGTAACGTGACAACTGTTTTACAATAAACAGATAATAACAGTAGAGTCAGGGCTCTAGTTAACGCATTTTTGTTATCTATGAGAATACTCAATTTTTCATATAGATTGACAGTAACCTGTGCATTTAGTGTGTTGACTAATAGTATCCACCTCTAGTTGAGTTCTCTTTAGTAAGCTATTGGCTATGAGGCAAATTCAAGCCAGAATTCAAGGCCATTCATCCAAAATTTAGAGTGCTCTGAAATAGAAGGTGTGTGTCATCTCATCCAATGTGTGGGTTGTGTGGGAGATTCTCCTCTGAAAATTGAATCATTTGAGACCTATGATCCTGTCACTGCATTTGTAATCCTTTTTCTGGCAGATGTTCAGTAATTTTAATTTCTTTTTCAAAGAAAACATCTGTTATAAGTATTTGTAGCCTATTTGTCTGTGGGTTATACTTCTTAATTAGTAGAGCTATAAAAACTCACAGGATTTTGTAGAAACTCTGGTACTAGTTGAGCAAGTGAACATTTCTGATTCCCTGTAAGCATCCTAGAATCAAATATGAAGTCAGTTTATATCCTAATCTCTCTCTAAAATAACTTCAACACATGCGCACCCCCGCGCGCACACTCACAGGCACACACTTTTGCTTAGAAGGGAAGCTGGGTCTTTAATCTTGAAGAGCTAGTTTCAGACTTGTGCCTGGCAAGCAGTCTTTTCATCATCAGAAGGAGACATTGCCCCCAAATGAGACATATAAATTGGCACTGTTCTTTGGGCAAGACAAGCCCAGCCTGATTTAAAAGCTTCTGTTACAGGAAGGTGTACTGTGGTTGTGTGTCTTCCTCCAGCATCTCCTGGCTTCTCTGAAGCTTTCTTTCTTTCCTAAACACTGGAGATGTGTTTTATTCCTGCCCTTGCAGCTGTGTTACAAACTCATGCTGACACACACAGTTTCTCCCATGACAAGGACCGATTGTGATTTATGACCGTTTTCAGGGTACTAGTAGTGTGTGGAAAGGGTGGATTTTTATCCAGCAAGGCTACATCTTTTTACTTGGTAGTAAACCCATGTTACAAATCAGTATCAGGGTTAAAAAGAAGATCATTCATTGCAATTTCTGTTTTCAGGCGGAACTCCTTGACTAATTTTCGATGATGTTCACCAGATATCTGTGTCTATTAAAGTCCTGCAATAAGCATTTAGCATTTCCTCATGCAAGGTATACTATGCTGCCTGAAGGGAGAGATTTTATGAAAAGCCTGATGAGTAGAATTGGAAACTTAAAACAAAGGATACTAATAGAGTTCTTGTTTGCTGTAGCTGAGTAGAAATTGTAAGCAATGCTGCCATTTAGGATGAAAGCCTGATAGTTGAACTAACTGTTAAACCGAGTTACAGTGTGGTCTCAAAAGTGTCGTGAAACAATTCCCCCTCCCTTCCAAAAATATGTGTTGTGTAGCATCAAAACAGCTCAAGAGAAAAGGAAGGTATAGAAACCTCTGTTCACTTTTAGTATGTATGTGAACACCCATTTTTCTCTAGAAAATTTTACATATCTTGATTCTATTATAAGACAGATCTGGGTTTGCTCTGAATATAGACATAAAGATTCCAGGGAAGTATTGCCCCACAATCCTTGGGAAAATTGTCTTAGACGTGGAAGAACAGTGTTCTCGTTGGGCTCTTGACCTCTGCCATTGTGACGACTGTGGTATAACCTGTGGCATTTGAGTGATGACCCATTCAATACTGTTGGTAATATTACCTTCTATTGTTATTATATATGTTGGAAGTCTTTACTTCCCATGATTTCCTTTACATTCTCTGTTACTGCAATTGGTGCTGACTTAAGACTTCTTTTGCCATCACCCAAATTCTCAGAACAAATCAAGGTCAATTCAGACATCATTTTGAGACTGGAACTCTTTCAGAGCCAATTTGGAAGACCTGATCTTATAGATGATTGACCCAAATATGTGACTATACCTCCATACAACAAAGACTGAGAAAATAAATTTATTTTAGCCTTGACATCTGCATAGACACCAGAGTTCTGATAACATGAAGGTCACTGCTCAGCTGCTTAATTTGAACATTTTAAACAAATTCTGTCTCTGATTTTTTTCCCTAAAATTAGAAGGAAGCTCTGGCTATTTTACTTGACCTCTCTGATGCGTGATGTTTGTATTTCATGACTGTCTTTCTTCCTGTGAATACATTGTGTCCCTTGCAGCTTTCAACTGCTTTGGCTTTATAGGAGCAACCTTGAAGCAAAGTAAGAAAAGGGTCTTTCATGCCTCTCCGTATTTCAGATTTAATTCAGAATTCTAATTATCAGTGCAAACAGATTCATGCAGAAACATGTAATTCTCAGGGGCAAGGAGAGCCCTGGGGCAAAGACTTGAATCTGGAGACAGAGGCAGAGGAAGTTTTCAGATTGCCTGGGATCAGATAAAGGGGCATTGTTCTGGAAAGGAAATGATAGACAGCCATTCACACAGGTTGGCTTGGCTTCTTAGAAACATACAGTTCTTTCTCTAGTTTTCTCAATCTTTCTTTAAACGTACTGTGAAAGTGTAGTTGGCATAGGTGCTTTTTTTTGTGGATAACATTGGTGGTCTTTTAAGAAGGAAGCTACATGTAGCCATTCTTATAAGCTCTCTGTTTTGAAGAAAGAAAGACAGTCATAATACACACATACACACACACACACACACACACAACAATCACACACACTATATACCACACTGCACACACAGATACACACATACCACACACACATACACACACACCATGCACACCACACACACTACACACACATACTACACACACACTATACACAAACACTACATATACACACACTACACACATACATGCACATACTACATATACATTCTACACATACCACATGCACTATACACATACTACACACTCATACTATATACACTGTATACATATTATATACACACTACATACACACATATGACACACACATAACATACACACATACTATACACATGCTACATGTACAAAGGGCATACACATATTGTACACACACACTATATACATTATACACATTATATACACACACTACATACACACTAAACACACACTATATACACACCATACCACACATACACATGTACACACACACACACACACACACACACACACACACACACACACACACCTCTTTTGAAATTTTTCTGGAAAAGAACCACCTTTGTCAGCTACTTCCAGATGACATGTTTAAGGCACAAGGCTGACCTGGTATTAAGAACATGTGTAGTGACATGAAACTTCAGCTCCTTAGACTGATCAAGATGCTTATGCCATGGGGCAGCCTCGCGGTTGTCTCTAGCTTTCCAAATGCACATGTACCCTGTTCATTCATAGTCTGGTGAGTTTCTTGAAGGTTCCTCTGCATAGAACTTTGATTCTGTGCTCCCTGCAAGGTACGGTGCCATAGCACACTCACTTTCTTGGGGAAAATGGGATTTGTGAGTTTGGCAGAACTGGGACCCCCTAACCCCCACCTAGCAAACCAAACAAGATGTCAGAGCACAGGCCCAGGAGACTTGACCAGCTCACCAGTGACTCCAGAGCATCCCTGATGTAGATAGAATCTGTTCTCTGGTGTTTTCCCAAGGATTCCCCTTGATGCCTGAGATTTACATCCTTCAGTTCATATTCAGCAACTGAAACAGTTGAGCAGAATATGCCCTAAAGGCTTCAGCAACTGACTGTTGCTGCCTGAAACTTAGTCAGCTCTGTTAAAATGTTTGTTTTTTCTTCTCCCACTACCCACTAATACAAAAACCATTATCCTCTAAAGCAAACATACTGTTGCACATAAGTATGCACATCAGTAGAATAGTTTGACACCGTTATATAACACATGGCAATGCTATTAAAAGTAGAATGAAAAAATTACCTAAAATTCACTACATCAAAATATTTTTTTTGCCTGTTTTTAGGTAGTTATCTGGCTCTTACATCCTGATATTAGTTTAGTTCAAATTCATAGTTATTTTCAATCTTGTAAATGACCAATGGCCTAATGGCATTATCCAGATTCTTTAACTGAATGCCCAAGAGTCTGATGAATTCAAACATGCTTAGCAATGTCTTCATTTATGCTGCTACTACTATGGAAAGATGAAAAAATGTTATAATTGAGATGAGATTTTCTAACTAGATGTAAAAAGAAAATGATGTTTTCATAATGTCTCAGCAGCTGTAGCTTTTAATCTCGGAAGGTTTTGTTTACTTCCTCCAAAGGCCAGAGGTTTGGAATTGAATGTTGTCTATTGCTATTTTTTCAAATTAAGAACAAGGGCCTCTGGTGTGGATGTGTTGACTGTTTGTGGTTGTCTGCTCTTATCTCATGAATCTCTATGAAGCAATGAGAGGATTTACAAGGCTACTCACAAGTTTCCATTGAGGAATTTACATACATTTTTATGGTGTTATGTTCTCCATATCCACATCTAAATTGAACATAAATACATACGTGAACACTCATTCAGATTTAAGAGTAATACATATTCTTCTACAAGTTTCTTTTACCTGAATTCATATAATGTGTTTATAGCAATTTTGTGAGTTTTCCAGAGACACACAGTGTGTCCACAGTCCTCTTTTACATCATACAGAAATGTGTCCATTTTATGTTGGAAACTGGGAAGGAGCAGATGTTCATTTCTAAACTAGAACTTTGAAAGCTGGTAATTAAAATAAACATGTCTCTGCCAAACCTTGAACTAAATTAAAAAATTTAGCATATAAATGAAAGCTTAGTTACAACTAAATTTATCAAGGAAATACATTTGTTTAGCATTACTGGTTTCAATTATTCTGAAAGAGCTTTTATTTTTATGGAACAGTAAAGGTTTTTAAAAAAAGTTTTAAATAATTGACTGGGCAATTGGACCATTTAAAATGATGTATGAATGTTGAACTTAAATATATGAACTTAACATGTTGTTGATTAGCTTAGAGGGAGATATTAAAACAAGATTATCTTGTACTTTAGCTACAGAGTCCCAGGTGTCTTCAGGAATCTACAGTAGACACAAACCAGATAAAGCTTCAGGCTCAGGCTCAGACTCTGTAGTCTCTCTGCTTTCCGGTTTTTTTTTTTTTTTTTTTTTTTTTTTTTTTTTTTTTTGTGTGTGTGTGTGTGTGTGTGTGTGTGTGTGTGTGTGTGTGTGCTTTCTGTCGGAAGTCGGAAATCTGACTTTTGAGATATCTGCAGTGAATTATTCCAAGTCAAATAATTCTACTTGTAGCTTACTGCTGTGGGATGTTCAAGTATGTCAAATGTGTTGCTCTGATTGGTTAAAATAAAACACTGATTGGCCAGTAGCCAGGCAGGAAGTATAGGTGGGACAAGCAGAGAAGAGAAGTCTGGGAAGTGGAAGGTGGAAGCAGAGAGACCTACCAGCCACCACCATGACAAGTGAGATGTAAGGTACAGGTAAGCCACAGGCCATGTGACAAAGTATAGATTAATAGAAATGGGCTAAATATAAGAGTAAGAGCTAGACAATGGTAGGCCTGAGCGAATGGCGAAACAGTTTAAATAATATAAGCGTCTGTGTGTTTATTTTATAAGTGGGCTGTGGGACTGCCAGGGCTTGATGGGAGCTGGAGAAACTTTCCAGCTACAGCTGACTTTTGTGGGAGAAAAGAGAGTGTTTCCTTGCTTTTAGAATGGTTTGGTTCCCACTGGATTTGTTTACTGTTGCTCTGTAAATCTTTAATTCCCTCTCTCTCTCTCTCTCTCTCTCTCTCTCTCTCTCTCTCTCTCTCTCTCTCTCTGACAGCTAATTCTTTTCCTAACACCTTCATTGAGTCCCATGGCAGAGCCTCCCTTCTACCCTGCTTTAACCAATCTCTAGCTCTCCTATGTCAAGTGTGCAAAGCACCTCCTGGGTAGACATGCCCCCCTTTTTTTCTACAAAGATCCAGTGAGATCATCAAGTATGACTGTTTCTGAGATATAGAGAAGACACATTCAACACCATTTTAGAGAATTTTGTTATGAAGATTTAACTGAAACCCTTCACAGTTTAGTCAGTCTATTGGATTCTTTGGCTAGGCTTCTGAAATGGAGATGCATATGGAGATTGGTCTTTTTCAGGTAATTTGGGGTGATGTATGCAGTATGAGTGAGCTTTCTGAAGTGGGTAAGACATTAAGGACTACTTGTTCCTGGTTCCATTGGCCCAGGCTGAGCTTTGCTTAATTTTTTTTTTTTTTTTTTTTGTGTGTGAATCTCTTTAATACTTTATTTTTCTCATCTTTCATTGTGTATATCCACTGTCCACAGCACTTAAGGAAAAGTATATGTTGGACCTGGAACCTATTCTCCACTGTGCCCTCTCCCCTTCCCTTCTCAGTCTTCTCATTTGGCCATGTTCACATACATAGCATCTGCTCTAATTTCATGTGATGGAGATATACATGGTTTCTGTAGCTATCCACATATCAGACACCGTATATGACATTTTATCTTTCTGTAACTATAAATTGGAGATAATCATGGTTTTTGACCACCAAAATTTTAAGTAAAATTTTAATAGTTTTATATACACATATGTATATGTGATATATTATAATTATATACACACCTCTATTACTCTCTGGTATTCCCCTTCCTTTCCCTCTGAAGCCTTTTTTATTACCACCTAGTTTCAAAATGGCTAAACCATTAGATAAAATGAGTCTCCTGCTGGAGCAACCATTAGTACCTCAGAAAGGGATAGAACCTTCACTTGGGTGCCTCCTATATAATTTGTATGCATGCACATGTATGCACACACACACACACACACACACACACACACACACACACACACGTGTGTGTGTGTATGTGTATGCTTGTGTGTGTGTGTGTATGTGTGTGTGTGTGTGTGTTTCCTCTGTGCCATCAGGGTTTGTACTTACATTATAATCGAGACAGAAGAATTTCTCATTGTAATGTATTTTTTCAGAATTAAAAGTTACACCAAATTTTAACCACAGGAAGAATAAAAGCACTAAGAAACTACCAGCTACAATGTATAGGCTCAGTGGTACCTTTTGTGTCAGCTTTTGGATACAGCTTTGTTATTTGTTGATTTCAGAATTCTTATCTATAGTTATCAAAAAAGGAGCATATCTGTAATTTGAATAGAAGGATGCAAGAAGCACTATGTGATGTGATTTTTTTTTAAGGGATGCCTACTCAAATTTTGATTGGTTTATAACTATGGTCCTCATCAAGTCTTGAAAGTTCATTACTAACACATGACTCTCTTTGATTGGTAAGAAAACTTCCCATTTCCATGTCTCAAATAAAAATTTGGCCATTTTTTTCTGACTAATTATAAATAGATCTGTTGCTGACTCACAGCTTCAGGAGATGGCCTTAAGGTATTTGACAATAAAATTCTGTAAAATATGGAGCTGTGGAGGAGAGCAGTTTTCCAGAGACTGAAAATCCTGCTTCTCCTTTGCTCTTTCAGCCCTCCTTCCTTCCTCCTCCTCCACCAGCCCTCTCGCTGCAGTAGGACAAAAGATGTGATGAAAGTTGGAAAATAGTAATTTATGGAGAAAGCCTGTGTTCCATGCTTTATGAAAGTAAATTGTAGAAAATTAATGTTGTGACAAGATGATTCTATTTTGATGAACAAAATCATTGAAAAGCTATCAAGCCCCACTGTTTCTCCACAGAGAGAATTTTTCTCAGTGTGTTCCTTATTTGTATTCTTGGCTTTCTTCCCAATTAGTTTTTACAAAAGAGCAGTAATTAGGGAGCTAGGATTTTGACCTACCTTGTGAACAATAAAAATTCCTGCCACCCATTTTCCCACCTGCTAAATCTATTATTAGCATTCTGTGTGCTCCGAAAGAAAACCCCACACAAAGATTTTCCCACTTAATAGAAGAAGTAATCTAATGTACAAATAAAAACACTTTGTAGATGCTTTATGACCATCTAAGGACAATAGCCACAGGAAGTCAATTGCTTTTCTTATGTCAGATGATTGAGTTCAAGCACATTGGATTTATATGTTTTTGTATCATCTCAGGTTGCTTAGAATAATATCAGTAAATGAAAATTATTTTAACTTTAATTGTAATTGTTCTGTGTTATTGTATGCACATGGTCAGAGACCTAAGTGTAAATAAATCTATAGTTAAACAAATCCCTTCCCAGGTGTGTTCCTTTCTACCTTGCTTAAGTCTACTTATCAGCCCCTTAAAAACTGTTACTAGTTTCTGGTGTGTCTTATAAGTTTTGTAGTGCATGTACAAGCTAGAAATAATTCTTATATCCTGACAAAAATGCAGCACATTTTACACAAAATTTCACTGGATGCAACACACCTTGAAATATTTGTTTACACACACACAGAAAAGTTTGTTTTCTCCTCCTTTCTCCCTTCTTCCCTCTCTCTTCTTTTCTCCTCCTGCCCCACGTCCTTTTTGAGATAGGGTCTCACTATTTAGCTCTGGCTGGCTTGGAACTCTCTATGGAGACCAGGATGGCCTTGAAATTATGGAGATCTGTTTGCCTCTGCTACCTGAGTGCTAGGACTAAAGAATTCAGCCACCATACCCAGATTTCTATTTGTTTTTAACATTTTATTTTAGTGTGTATGTGTGTGTGTGTGTGTGTGTGTGTGTGTGTGTGTGTGTGTGTGTACATACACACTTATACACACTTGCTTGTGGACCTGATATGATCCATCTTGTTGGCCCAAAGTTTTTATTTTCCATAGTGATTTTTATTTGTACAGAAGTAACAATATATAATCACAATTTCCTTACTGAGAGGTAATCTTTCAATATTTAAACAGTATTACAAGTGAGAATATTGATCATAGTGTATATTTATATTCATGTACTGCAGAATAAATCTACAGAAGCAGACTTCCTAGCTTAGAGGATATAGAAGATGTTGGAGTAGACTTTCAAGTTATCTTCTCTGTGGGTTGTATTAATTTGCTGTCCTAACAGGTATATATGAGATCATCAATTCCCATCAACCATGCCAATAGAGCTTGTCACTGAATTCTGGAATTGTGCTAATATGATAAAAATAATATATTCTGTAAATGTTTTTTTCTTACTATGAGTGAAGTGAGAACTTTTTATAAATCTGTAAACTATAAAGAGCTTTCATTTAATTTTATTGCTCCTTGTTAATGTTATTTCTCATGGTCTCCTGAACACTCTGAGATAAAGTGGAAAATGTTTTAAGGATTGTATTTTTGTGCTTTGAGTCTCAACCCTGCCCTCCCTCTTCATGTGTCTCTTTTCTTACTGAATTTCTCTAATTAAGTGTATCTGTCTTCTTTTATGGCACCTGGAAGGTTTTAGGTGTACATAGAAAAGTATTTCACCCCTTTAATGTTATAAGGAATTCTCCTGGATTTTCTTTATTTCTGGCATGTATTATTTTTTTATTAAGAATTTTTTTATTCATTTTACATACCAATCACAGATCCCCCTCTTTCCTCCTCCCACGCCTCCAGCCTTCCTACCCTCCTATCTTGCCCTTCTAACAAGAAGGTAAGGCCTCCCATGGGGAGTCAGCAGAACCTGGTACTTCAGTAGAGGCAGATCCAAGACCCTCCCCGTGCCTCAACGCTGTGCAAGATGTCCCACTATAGCTTGGCAAAAAGCCAGCTCAGCATCTATTATTTTAAATATCTCTTAAATCTTTGGTTCATTTAATATTTCCCTGTATTACTAAGCATACTTTTTCTTTGTATGAGTAGTGTTTGTTGAACTTTTTTCTCATAGAATGAGCAGCTACCTTTAACATGCTCATTAACTTCCCTGTACATTGGAGCCATAGTTTTGATTTTCATTGTGTCATTGCTCAGTCTATGTATGTGACAGAATTAGCTGATGCTAAGACTTTAAAATGTGTTTCAACACGTAGACTTTCTTGTTATTTTTATCTAAGTTGTTCTATTTACCAATAAAGACTTGGGAATCAGATATTGGGGTGAAAACCTGCTAGATCAGAGAAGCTGAGAAGCGACCAGCTGACCTCCTTTTCAAGCAAGAGAGCTTTTTGCTACCCATCCCAACCCCAAATGGCCTGTGGTTCTCTAAGTCCCTTCCTGCTTTTTCCTGTGAATCTCTCTATCCATCATCCTGGGTCGTCTGTACTCCCTATGGCTAATTCTTGTCAACTAATTGCTGGCTCTGCCTCCTGATCCAAGGTTAATTTTATTAACATAGCCTCAGAGTTTCACAGTGTGATCAAATATCCCATAGCACTTTAGCTACCTTCAATAAATGAAATTGCTAAATTAGTTGCTTCTTCTTTAAAAACTTTTTTTCTGGATATTAGTCTTTCAAATGTTTCCTTTATGAACCTCAAGATTGGAATTTTTTATTAAAACATTTTTCTGATTTTATTTAACTCTAATTTGGCTACTGTTGTATGAGTATTTTGCATTGTAGCTAGATATTAACCCTTGATGGGGTGATAATGGTTATCTCATCTTGTTCCATGTTCAAGATATTTCCTAGTGTTTTGTTATGAAGCAGGGTGATAGGAAGCATATATATATAGAGAGAGCAGATAGAGTTGTAGCTGGTCATGTGACTACCTCCTTAGACACATTTCTCAGCTCTTCTTGCATTGAAATGTAGCCAATGTGTGCCTGTCTTCAGTGTACTGAATGGGAAAGCTGAGTGAGTTGTGTATTCCACATGCTTATTTCTCTTCATTTTTGGTGGAATACAGGAAGTCACCGCAACCCAGACTCAATTGTGTAGATGAAACAAGGTCACCAGGGATGGCAAAGCAACTCATAAGGACCTGGGACCCTGGGAAATCTCTGCTCCATGGACCATTTCCCTGGAACACCATTTCAGATTATTTTTTGCCAAAGAAGAAAACACTTGTCCTTAAAAATAGTTATTATTGTCCTTTGGTTACACTGCTTTACATTTTATGTTCCACCACTGAGCCACAGGCCCAGACTGAGTCTTTTTTTTTTTTTTAGTGAGTTTTTATTTTGGTGAAAGGTTCTTTTACTACTTTCATGGATATGATCATGTTCCAAAGTCACTCAAAATCATACATGATTTCACAGCATGCGAGTCTTCTTGTTTTCTTGGATAATTCACACGGATGTGATGAATGAGTTTTTAGTGTTTCACAGATACTAATACCTAGGATGTGCCATTTGTTTTCATTTTGTGCAATCTTAAATGTGGCTTTTAAATCAATGTTATTGTTTCTTTGTATAAAGAATGATCCTTCCCTTCCTAAGTTTTGGGACTATTTTTGACATTGAAACTTATTAGTCTTTAAAACTGTGGGAGAATTCTTCTACAAATCTTCGAAGGCCTAGGAATTGTGCCACATTGCTAAGAAAAAATATCATTCCAAATATCATTATCTTTCACAAGCTCATTTGTTGAGATCAGACTATTAAAATTTTCCTTTTTAAAAATTTATTTATTTTTAGTTACATGTACATACTTGTATGTGCCTATGTGTGCATGTTGCCGTGTATGTGCAGAGGTCTGCAGAAAATGAGGGTGTTTACTCCCCAGAACTGGAGTCAGCTGGTTGTAAGCTTCCCTGTGGGTGCTGGGCAATAAACCTTGATCTTCTTTAAGAGCAGCAAGTGCTCTTCACTCCTGAGCCATCTCTCTAGCTCCTGTTTAGTTTCTATGGCCTCTTGACTCACTTTCAATTAATTATCTTCCCTAGAGTATTACACATTTCAATTGTTATTTTTAATAGAATTGAATAGATCCTCCAGTTTCTTTGACTTTTCTGTTTTCATTTCATGTTTCACTCCTATTTTCTTGCTTAGTTTTGCTATGCTATATGTATTCATTTTTTTCTGAAAGAGCAAATCTTAAACTTATTAACTCTATTTTTTACACTATTTACCCGCTTTCATTTTTAGTTCTTTTTTGGGGGACATGTAATTATATTGTAACAAGTGCAAACCATTTCATAGATCCTTTAAACAAACAGAATTACATCATTAAATTAACAGTTCTTTAATCATTACCAAATATGACACTAAAATAAATGTACACACACACTATATTATCAGCCCTCAGGGATAATGAGCAGTATTCAGAATTTCATTCTTTCCTTATACATTTAACTTACATGATCAGATTTTTTTCCTTGTTTTAAATTTTTTTTGTAAAAATTAAACATCATGAGATTGCCTTTGAATAGTGATTTAGCCATATCTTATGATTTCAGGTATAATGTCTTTTTAATATTATTTCTACACAAAGTCAGAAATATTAGTCTTTCTATTTTCTTGGTGGGAGGAATTATTTTATAGACAGTTTTAAAATTATCATGAAAAAATTTTATTGTTCCCAATTTATTTCTAGCTTTAGTCTATTATCCTCAGAGTATATTTCTCTGTTAATTTTAGAAGATGTATATTCTGATTTTTATAATTCTATTATTTATTTATCTTAATAGCAATTTTCAGAAGCATACCAGAAATAGGGATTGTTAAAAAGATACATTTTGTATTTTTAATAGATAGTATTTACAATTTACCAAACACATATAATCTGCCAATGACACCACTGTTCTCATAATTTGAGAGATGAGAATTTTCTAATTTCATCATTATAGATATTTTACTATATCATGGCTATTCACAGCTGTGACATTTTAGCTGAGAAATCTTTCCAGTGGAGCTCTATCTATACTTTGCCTCTTTGCGTCACTTTGGGCTCTGCTTTCTACTTCAATAATGTAGATCCAGGCCATCTGCTCAGGGGCTTTGCCATTTGGTTAGTATATTTTCATCAAATTTTAATTTTAATTATTGTGCTATTGAGCAATGCGTGTTAGGTGTCTGGCATAATTAGTGAATGAGGTTCACTCTCTGATTCAATCTTTAGATCTTTTAATAAGTTCAACCTATTGGCATCCATAGATATATTTGCTGAGTCCTGTCCTATTTTAATTGTTTGCCTCTTTCTTTGGGTTTCTCAGTGGCCTATTGTAACCTTTAAGTACAAACCTTTTCTTATTTTATGATGGGTCCATATTTATTTTACTGTTTTCTGTATGCCTGTGCATTTATATAATAGCATTAAATTCTTTTTGTTAGTACACTGATTTTCTTTTAGGTTTCATGGTAAACCCACATGCCATCAATCTTCTCTTTCTCCTCCTTTTTCTCTGAGAATGGACATGAAGTCTTTTTTGATGTTTTCCTCATATAAAATATGATTATGCTTTTATTCCTGTTTTTTGGACTGCTTTGTTAATATTTGGCCTTTAGGCATACAACGGAAACCAATAAACATTTCCAGCCTTTTGGTTTCTTTGTCCTTCCTTCCGTTCTATTTACTGCACCATTTCTATGAGCACATTGTATCCATGTTGCCTTTCATCCTCCTCAGTCCTCAGTTCCCTTACGCCATTTTCTTCATGTTTATTTTATTGAAATTCCTCTATTATTATTTTATTGAAATATTAATTTTATGTGGCTGTTTTCTTTTTTCCCTCTCCTCCTTTCTTTTTCTTTTAGTGTGACAATGCTTCACAATGTGTTGCATAAACTACCACCAGGACACTCTGTTGCCTTTGATCTTAAAGGACAATAGTACTGATTTCTTTTCTTGAGGATGTCATAGTTAGTTTTCATCAACTTGACACAAACTGAGACATATCTGGAAAGTAGGACTCTCAACTGAGTAATTTTCTTCCATCAGACTGGCCTGTGGATGTGTCTGTGGGGTGTTTTCTGATTGTCAATTGAACATAGGAGGGCCCAGCTCACATATTTCTATGCAGATAGGCTGGGGCTTGCAGAGAGGTAGCTGAGCAAGCCAGCATTCCTTCACTGTCTCTGCCTCAGCTCGTGTCTCCAGATGATTGCGTTGGCTTCCCTCAATTGTAACCTGTAAGTCAAATATGCCTTTTCCTCCCCAGGTTGCTTTGAGCTAGTGATTGTCACAGCAGCAGAAGACAAATTAGGGCAAGACTAAGTACTGTGTTGATAGTGTTCAGCGCAAATGTGGAAAAATCTGAATTTCATCTTTAAGTTATTTGTACTATTGGCTGAGCTGACATAAGAATCTTTGCCATTTGAACTCCAGTGGCATTACCAGCCTACCTCTCTGGGTTGCTTTTCGTGGCTTTGTTTTTGCTGACTACAGTGTGCCTTTCAATGTTTCAAATACTTTTCCTTGTATTTCAAGGGATTGTTTTAAATTATATCTCGAAGTCTCTAAAGACAACTGTCGTTCTACATTCTTTTAAACAACCCTATCTTGGTGTATTTGAGCCATTATAATAAAGTACCATAAGCCTGGTAGCTTATTGCAGAAATTTATTAGTGGGACTAGGAAACCCCAGGCCACGATGCTGGTGAGAAGCTGCTGTCTGGCTGTCTTTCTGCTGTGTCCTTGCACAGTAGAAGGGGTGAAGAAACTCTCTGAGACATCTTTAATAATTACGCTTGTCACCTCTTAAGGTGATGATCACATTGGAGAGTAGAGTTAAACATATGCATTTGGGGAGGCACAAGCATTCAGTCTGTAACACAGGTCACATATATACTGTTATGTTCATTTCCCTGTGCCCGATGTCTGTCATCAAATCTGTAATTCTTTTGTCATTTTATTTGCCTTAAATTTTATTTATTAGCTTTTGGGACCTTATTCTCTTTTTCATCAATATTTTGATATTGCATTTTTATTTTTATTATCACTTCTGTGATTTTTCTCCTACAAGTTCCAGTAGCTGATGTTTAAATACTTCCTGTTAATTTCTTATTCTTTCATGATTTTCTTTTATAAAGTCTAATTGTTTTATGAATAAATGACAAAATTTTGAGCATTTTCATCTTTTCTATGGTTCATCTCATCGTTATTTCTTTCTTTATTTAATGGTAGCTTTATGTCAACTTTATGTTACCCACCACCCCATTTAGTAATAGTGTCTCTCTGCTGGGCGGTGGTGGCGCACGCCTTTAATCGCAGCACTGGGGAGGCAGGGCCAGGTGGATCTCTATGAATTCGAGGACAGCCTGGAGTGAGATCCAGGGCAGGCTCCAAAACTATACAGAGAAACCCTGTATCGAAAAACCAAACCAAAACCAAAACCAAAACAAAACAAAACAAAAAAAAGTGTAGTGTCTCTCTGGCTTGAGATGGTTCAACTTGTGACTGTTCATGTTTCATTGCTACAGATGCACCCAGTAGAAGCAATTGTTTGAATTTGAATGTGGATCACTTCATTAGGCTTGTGATAGTGAGTACAGTACTTACCGATGCTGAACAGCCGCAAATGGAACTCCCAGTCAGCTATGAGATCAAGAGCATGAAGGACTGACATTTGACAATGCACTGCACTGCTGAGTTATGATGGTCAACAGGTTAGGTATACCAGATATATTTTCATTATTTGATATTTGAAACGTAAATTGAGCAACATCTCTAATCAATGAATTGGGCATTCCTGCCTTGCGAGCTAAATTAGCACAGGTAGATGTCCAAGCCTTTCCCCTTCCCAGCTTTCTCCTTAGTTCCATAGGAGCAGAGTGCATGCTGCTAACAAGACTCCTTTGCTCACCTACTCATGCACATATGTCCCTGAATGCCAGCTGCCTTCTTGAATATGTTTGCATGATTCCAGCTCTTCTCTACTCTTAACTGTGTCTGGGGGCTGCAGCATTTGGCCACACCAACTTTCTCCTAATTCATACACAGCAGGTAGCGGTATCTTATACTTTTATCCTAGACTTCTTGTTTTTGGTGGTCCATTTTTGCTGATGTTTTCTGAGAACTGTCATGATTTAAGTATTTAACCTCATTCTTTGCTTATTTCTCTACTTTCTTTTGGCTTCTCTCAGACCTCTGCTTTATTGACAGAGAGTTTTGTTACACTTTTACACACACACAAAAAAAATAGTTTTAGAGCTGCATGGTACTATCCACATTGAGAAAATGTATTTGTCAATATCTGAAGAAGTCTGCTAGGGGAAAACTGATATCACTGTCCTTTAAAAAAACAGTTTCTCTGGAATATTTCTGCCCACTTTCAATAGCTTTGGTGAAGCATGTGTGAAGACTATACCCTTGTCTAAGGTTGCTTTTGTTTAATGCCTAAGAAGTAGGTGATTTAATCCCTTGATGCCATGTTCATGCTAGAAGATAAAAATGGACATCTTCTGATTTTGTTCACATTATCAGTATTTTTGTATTGATGCCAATATATGCAATTCAGTTATTGGTTACAACATTAACCATGGTTTAGAATGGTAAGATATAAAAGCATTTTATCTTCCCCCACCTTGAGTCTTATTGAGTATTATTTCTAATTTTCATAAGTTCTGTGTTCCTGGAGTAACTTTTTGTATATGACTTTAATATACTAGAATTTAGACCTTTGTAAGAAAAGTGATCCTTGCTGTGACATCATTATGACTGAGTCACCATATCATGTATCTTAGCTAGGATGTAAAAAGTACTGGGGGTCTAGGCATAATCACTGAAAAGACATCTCTTTCTCTTTCTCTCTCTCTCTCTCTCTCTTCATCCATCATCTATCTATCTATCTATCTATCTATCTATCTATCTATCTATCTATCTATCATTAGTATGTCCATCTATCAATAACCTATTCACTTACCTATAAATTGCCTTTCTGTTTATATTGTCTAAAGTCATTTACTCAAATTAAGGAAGACTTGATCCCTTCTTTACAAGTTGCTCACTCTCTAATGAAAACAAGTAATTCCTTAAGTTTTGAAAGCCTAATATTGACAGATTTTTAATGATCCTTGCAACTATGATAAACAAATGAAGAAATGATGACACACCAGGAAAAAACCAATTGCAGTCTTTGATAGTCTAGTGGTTTTCTTGTTTCCATGTTTTGTTCCTTTAAATATTTTCTGTGTCCATATGCAGAAGGATCTTGCAAATGTTAACATTTTATAAGGAAAAATTACTTCTTTCATCTCCATATTTTTTCTTCTAAGCTACATTTTACTTTTAACTACTTTTACTTTTGCTACAGTTTTTAAAGGATGAAACAGAGCTCAGGATTTGGATCATGACAAAATCATGAATGCAAATGTAGCACGGAGTAAAGGCTTATGAACTAAGTAATTGTAAGAATGGAAAGAGGGAGACTTTGAAAACACAAAAGTAAAAATATACAGAGAGCTTTGAACCAGAGCCTGGCTAGTGCTTGGAAAAAATATATCATCTAATCTAGATAAAATGATCCATGATTAGATTCCAAGAAAGTCTAGTCTTTTCATTTGAGTTCACTTGGTGACTTGATATATTGTCATGTTATTTGCCAAAGCATAGAGCAGCTTCCTGACAGAGGTGTGGAAGTGATGCACTTATGTCAATCTCTGATACACTTTCAGTATAATTTAATCAAGAAAATAATTAACGTGTATAATAGACTTCTATTTAAATTTGCTCTTAATGGTGCAGTTTCTCATTTGTTAACTTTTGTGGTATGATTTAATTATTTTTGTCAAGATTTAAAAAAATCATTATTATAACCAGCTGGTACTATAATTGCTTTTAGGAAAGGCACTGTGTCTGGGGACAAAAACTTGATAAATCATTTAGAATGAAAGGTGAGAGACTTGGAGGACTGTAGCCCTGGCAACAGGTTAAGCTGTTCTGCATGAGAAAGCAGAAAATGTTTATTTTAAACTATTGTAAAGTAAGGCATTGGAGGGCTGAGAGAATCTTGAAAAATTATGTGTTAAAAATACCTAATGTATACAGTTGGAGACTTTGGAAATATGTGTGTATGTGGGATACAATTACTACACCAAAACACAATTTGTGTGTGTGTGTGTGTGTGTGTGTGTGTGTGTGTGTGTGTGTGTTATGTGTGTGTATGAGAGAGAGGCAGAGAGAGAGACAGAGACAGAGAGACAGAGAGTTTTAGTACAAGATAAATTTTCTTAACCATTTTTAAATGCATCACACTGTGCTGTGAATTATAGGCACCACAGTGTATAGCAAATGCCAAGATCAACTTGTAGAACCTTAGATTTTAACTACTGAACAACAGCTCAATGTTATCCACCTTCCTCCCATGTCAATCACCATTCTATTCCTACCTCTCTAATGTTTATCTATTTTTATTAATTCTTAAATAAATTATATTGTGTATATTTATGATGTGCTGGATGTTGCTACGGCATACATGTAGCTGGTGAAATGTTTGCCATTGTGAAGCAAGTGAATAGATCTATCAACTCATGCTTTTTCTTCCTTCTTTGCAAGAACAACTAAAGCTACACGTTTATCAGGAATACCAAATCCACTTTGGTTACCTGCAGTCTCAGTGCTGTGCTCTGGTCTCTGGACATATTCATCCTACATTAGCAGCTCTGTTCTGTTTCCACAACTATACCTCACTATTTCTCCTGTCCCTGCTGCTCTTGGTAGCCATCGCTTCCTCTTCTATCTCTATTTATTTGTATATTTCAGGTTACATGTACAAATGAGACCAAATGATAGTTTTTTCCTATATCTTGCTCAGCCTAATGTTTTCTAAATTCAACTATGTTATGGAAAGACCTCTTGAATTTTATCAGTTTTATTAGTTCATTGAGAATTTCTTCATTTTTAAATTTTATATAATGTATTTTTGATCATATTCACCTGCCTGAACCCTGCCCAGATCCACCCACCCCTCAAGTTCTGGGCCCTAATAATGTGCCAGGTACGGGTTTCAACTTGTGGATTGGGAACATCACTTTCTTTTGTAGGGATAAATAATATTTCATTGGGCAAATGTAAACATGATATAATTTCTTAATTCATTCATCACTTGACAACACTTGGTTTATTTGTATAGCTTGCTTATTATGGATAACTTGTCTTTATATTGTGATTATTATATTTGCATGGGTATATGGCCCAAGGAAGCATTTCCAGATTGTATAGTAGTTGTATTTTAATAATTTCATGTAATGGCTATACAGTCAAAATACTCACTAAGAGGGTACAGAAGTTCACCTTTTTCTTTCTTGTCCTTGACTTTTGTTGAATTCTGACTCATGATGGTCATCACCCTAGTATATGTGAGAGTGTCTCATAGTGGCTTGGATATACATTTCCCAGGTAATTAAGATCTTAAATGATGGAGAGGCTTTAGTTCACATATGAGTTTTATCATTTTATACAATAATTTTTTTCAAAGTTTTCATAGCTAGTTAGGAATTTAAATCAAACACAAAGTTTTAAGATAGTGAATTTTATTAATGAAACTCTATCATTTATTTTTGCCCACATTGTATAAGTTTTTGTTGTTGTTATTGGATATCAGTAGCATTGCTGAAAACTATATAAATATTTCAGATTCTCTGTAAGAGATAACATCATAATAGGGATAGTTGGTGCAATGTCTGTTTTTCCAGGATGGAGGGTCCTTGGGATCATATACAAGAGGGGATAATTTTGACAACCAACTGCCAGTACCTTTAGCTTATTGTCATTGTAGTGTTTCATGTTTGACTAGTTCTAGTGAATTGCCTTTTTTGTTTTTATGTGTGCTTTGGTTTCTTTTTTAGTTATAGGATGCTAGTTGAACATCCTTAGATGTTACGAATGTTAATGTTGACATGGCTTTTATTTCCCTTCTCTGCTGATAGAGGTAACACATAGTGGTTTTCCCTCAGAAGTGCAACTTGATTTTACATTAGCCAGGTGTGAACAGTATGTGCTGATGATAGCAGACGCTTTGGTCCTAAAGATTTCAGACTTAGTTCATCGCATTGTTTCAGCATCTGTAAATATTATCCATCATAGAGGGAAGGGCAGGCAATGATGTTGCCTTGAGGCATGCATTTTTTATCAGCTAGTCCTTAACTTATGTAAGTTGAGAATTTTATTGAAATATTTAGGAGACTGTTGTATAACCCTCCCATCTTTAGGGTAATACCTTAGAACCTGGCAACGGTAACCAAACAGAAACACAATCACTTGGAGAGTCTACATCCAAATAATACCAATTATGGAAGATAGAAGAAGAAATTATTGAATTTCTGATTCAGAAAATTTTAGAAGTAGAGTGTTCCCTTTGGTCTTTTTGTTGTGTGGGTTATAGAAACTGTAGTGCACAGAGCAATGAAAATACGTGCTCAAGCTCACACCGATCATCTGTGTCTGAACTGTCAATAACACATCTGTATTTCCCTTCTGTTTTCACTGTAGTTGTGTTCCACGATTTATTATTATTAACTTTATTAAGGGAAATAAATGTTGTTCATGGTCAGGAAAGTTGTTTCCACATGGGAGCCTGGTGCAAGAGGGAAGTGGTCAGGAACACAGCTGTGCAGATCTGAAGATCCATGTCTTCCCTGCCAATGTCTGCTCTCAATCGTCCCTGGCCAAGTCTTACAGACGGGGACATCTGCTGAGTGCCTCGGGTGTGTTCACTTCTGTAAGCCCATCATTCAGTGCTATTTAAAGCTACACATTTCTATCCATTCTCCTCACACCAGTGAAAAGTTCGTTTCCCTCTCTGCCATCTTGTTTTGATGCTATCCTTGAGTGCTGCCCCAAAGCATGATGGAGGGCAGTATCCCTTTTGCTTGCTGTCATTGGTGCCAGAGACATTTTGGTTGCCTTCTTTATTATTTGTTTTTTATTACTTTGATTTTTTGAGGTTATATTAGAATCACATCATTCCTTCCCTCCCTTTATTCCCTCTGTATCTTCCCATATACTCCTCCTTGTTCTCTTTCAAGTTCACTGTGATGTGTACATGCTTGAAGTGTATATGTGTTTTTGTTTGCATGTGGGTACTTGTGCATGTGGGTGTACACACCTGTAGAGGCTATGTTAGGTGTCTCATTAATTGTCTTTTTTTTTTTTTTTTTTTTGAGACATGGGTTCTCAGCGAACCCGGAGTACACTGTTTGACAACACTGGCCAGTTCAGTGAACTCCAGGGATCCGTGTGTCCCCTTCCTTGCCTTTTACATGAATGAAGGGATGCAGACCCAGGACCTTGTCCTTATTTGGCAAACACTTTACCTATGCCTATGAATAACCCAAGTGTTTGAAAAACTCTAGTAGGGAATTCGCAGTCTGGAAACAGATTGCTATGGTTACTGTGTTTGATGCTGTGCTTAATGCTTCCTTGAGTCTTGCACAGGGGTGTGCATGTGTGGATTTAGACATTTTTGTTCTAGCTTAGTTAACATATAAAATCTTTTCCTATTGGTCAGAAAAATGAAAATGCCTCTAATGTCTTAAAAACATGATTATTTACATCCTTTATTCTTACTAAGCTACGTGCGAGGAGTGAGCTACTCAGAAAATTAATCTGGTTATAGAAGGTATCTGCTAGTTCTGCATTTCTTATCTGAAAGTGGGTTTGAATTTACTCTCTTCTGTCATACTGTATTAAAAGAGCAATAGGTACATTATGAAGTCCAGCATCACTGAGTAATCCTTAGTTTCAAACAATGGATGCAGCTAGGCTGAGCAGGACTGTGTAGTGTAGAGAGAATCTGTTTCCATTTGATTCGGTCCTATAAATCCTCTACTGCACTAGTCACCCAGTGCTGTTACAAACCTAAGCTGCCTCAGTCTTTACTTCAGCAAACACTCTGGAACAAAAGGAACTTCAAAAATATTTAATAAACAGTCTGCTGCACAAATACTATGTCTTCCAGAGAAGTCCAGAATGTCTGTAGCAAGATTTGTTCATTGCAATCCAAGTCTTCACTTCCTGTCGTAGTCTTGGTACACAATTTCTTGATTTTTTTTCTCCTGCTAAAAATAATGCTAGTACCTTAGACATATCCAAATAGAAACCTTTATGTGGAGATGTGTATATAATATTAAGAATAAATCTTTTGTGTTGCCAGTCATGGTGCCCAGGCATGTAATTCTAACTCTAAGGAGGCAAAGGAAGGGGGATTTTAAACTAACTTGGGGTGGAGTGAGATAATCACTTACAACAACAATAATAGTAACAACAAACATTTATATTTGAGAATGTGCTTTCAGAATAGTCTGTTTTCAGTGTTTTATATCAAGAAAAAACAGTAACCATAAAAAAACAAAATCCTGTTAGTTAAAACATTTCTACAATAAAATTTTTCAGAGTGTATGTGTTTCTTCCTATTTATATTTGTGTGTGTGTGTGTGTGTGTGTGTGTGTGTGTGTGTGTGTGTGTGTATCATGTGGCTATTTCAACCAATTGTCCTTAATGACCTTGCTTAATGAATGATTCTTCTAACAAAGAATATGTGTATATGAATGACCTGATAAAACATTGATCACTTCAATCACATGGTTTGATTAGTTTTCTGTGATTGGTAGGTGCCATTTCTTTTTTTACAATCTATAGTCCATTGTAATGATAAAAGTAGGTCAAGTATATCTTATCTACTATGAACCGTCTTTGAAGTAGTTCTAGTTATATTTTCTTCTTTGGGTATTTCCTGCTTGGTTATTGCCTTAAAAAGAGGAGAAATAAAAATGTCTTCAGAGTCTTAGGATAATATTGTTTCCATTTCTTAATCAAATTTTCATTTGCTGAGAAGTAAAGTGAGAAACAGAAAAGGGAAAAAAGTAGATGATATGCAGTAGTTCTGTCGTTGCTGTATGAACCTGTGTCCATTTGTTTTGTTTTCTATTAGAAGCTCTGTGGCCTGAAGGAACTTCTACAACTGAGATTCGGAAAGGGAGTCATCTCTGAAGTGAGAAGTAGGAGAGATTGGTACTTGGTTGCTCAATTCTTGTGTACAACTTGTATTATCTCTATGATCAAGACAGCTGACAGAATGTACTCAAGGGAAGAACAGTTTACTGTGGCTCATGATTTCAGCCGGCATGTTATGGTAGGCATGGCAGTGATCATGGTGGCAGGAATGTATGGTGATGGCACATGGCATCATGGGGGAGCCAAGGAACAACAAGAGACTGGAATGAGGTGCCATGCCTAACCTTTGGAGGCCAACTCCTGATGACACTTCTTCCAGCTGGACTCCACCTCCTAAGGCTTGTGTAGCTTCATAACACAGGGACGCAGCTGAGGAACATGTTTTTGAACCATGTGCATTTGGAGGCCATTTGAGATTCAAACCATAACACATTGTCTAGTATAGACCTTTGACAGTATGAAGTTGTTCATTAATTTTTAGAAAGGCTTTATTTACAATGCTCTTACTACTCTTCCATTTTAAAGCTGCACACAGGACATTTCTTTCAAGTATTGATGGGAAGAATGAGACACTTGCTGCTGGTGCATGAACACTTGCACATGAATCACAATCACTATGATCTGTGTCAGCATAAGAAGACATGGTTGACAGGGGTTGGAAGAAAATAATTCGGCATGGGGAGAGTGTGTGTGTGTATATACACATAATCAAAATACATCACATACATGATGAAATTGTCAAAGAACAAACTCAGATCATAAAAAATAAATTATTTGTAGACTTCAATAGGTTATATATGAATTTCTAGACTCTAGGCTCATGAATTTTAAGTGAGAGCATTTTTTTTGTTAATTAAATCTTATTTTGAGATGATTTATTAAGACTATGAGGGTATATATATATATATATATATATATATATATATATATATATATATATATATATATATATATATATATATATAGCCTTTCTTACATACTGTGCACAGTTATATTTTGTGTGTGTGTGTATGAGAGAGAGACAGAGAGACAGAGAGAGAGAACTCCACT